>NC_133408.1:19222500-19847500 GCF_049350105.2 Macaca mulatta | reverse complement strand
ATAAAATGCAGGCATCATAAAATATTAAAATTCCTCAAATTATATAAATAATGGCCCATGGAAAAAAACCATAATGTGTCCAGAATAGGCTGTAAGTTTTAAGTTAAAAATCAGAGACTAGTAACAGTGTTTCAAATCCTACAAAAACTACATAAATAAATAATATAGAACACAGAATGTACAAAATAAAAGATTTTAAAATGGGATTAACCCTGGAGTTTCAATAACTGAATAACACATTTCAGAAAAATTATGAAAAAAAAATTATAGACATGTTAATATAAAAAGTATAACTTAAGTGCATTGGTTTCTAGTTCAAGGGGTCACAAAATCTCAACCAGATTTTAATAAACTATGATAACAGCCTTCAGATGGAAAGCAGGTCACATGAAAAAAAAAAAACTGAGAAGTAGAATGACATGGTAATTCTCACAGGAAGCACTAACTACAGAGTCTGAGTAAAAATATTTTTCAGCCATCCTATACTCATACATCTTAGAAAATACAGCATCATGAATGGAATGTTGGTAGAAATACGAGCATTAAAGGCATGCTTAATGAGGGTTCATAAAGAAATGAGGAAAATGCTATTAGAAAGTGGAGGAAAAGGAATGCTTATTACGTCGTAGCAGAAAGCTTGATGGAATTGTGTCCTACAGTTATGTGGAAAGCAGAACCTATAAGAAATTAACTTTGATATCTAGCTGAGGGGATTTCCAAGCAATATGCTGAAGGTAGAGGCTTGTTTCTTCCCATTGCTTACAGTGAAATGTGAGAAGAGAGAGAGATTGAGGGAAGCAGTGTTAGGAAAAAGGGAAACAGGACTGGATGACTTGGGAAATTCTCAGCCAATCCAGATTGCAAAGGCACTAAAATTAGGAGATTCATAATCAAGAAAGCCTGTTCTGGACAGAAAGCCAAGGTGTGGCTGGACAACCTTTTGCTAGTACTTTGGAAGGATCAAAGGATCAGGGTATTCAGTTACACACATGGCCTTTTGAAGGGATTAGAGCAGTGAATCATGGTTCCCCTCATCCCTCCAAGCAGAAGCCAGGAATAGAGATGGTATAAAAGAAAGATTTGTGGATGAGCCTCTTGTCTAGTGGAGAGAATCCCTGAAACATACAAGGAACATTTGCAAGATTCTTAAGAATGTTGTGCCAACAGACATACTCAATGTCAGCTTGGACTAAAAGGGAGACAACAAAAGGAGGGAAAGCCATTGAATTCTCCAAATTCTACATGTAGAAAACAAAATGATAAAACTACTGAGCTGCAAACATGTGGAGTCTCTACAATAGCAGGGGAGCCAAGAAACACAGAGAATGATTCTCAAGCTTTGAAACCTAATGTTGAATGCAAAAATAGATTTTGAAATTGCTCAGCTCTGGTGATTCCTTTTGTGAATTGGTTATCTATTGGTGTTATCTGATCCCTATCTCACCATAGTATTTCAGGAGCCAATATTATGTTTTATAGTTTCACAGATCTCCCGACGGAGAATAATTTTGTCCTTGAGTGGATAATAGTAAAAGTTCCACCTATGACTAATTTAGATAAATTAAATGGTAAGATTTGGGCCTTCCATGATAATGAGACCTATATTCTCATTCCTGGAACATGTGAACATGTTATATGTAAGTTAGGAGACTTTGGGGATATTAAGTTAAGGATCTTGAGATGGAGAGATTATTCTGGATTATTTGGGTAGACCCAATGTAATCATGAAGTCCTATAAAAGGGAGGCAGGAGTGTGAGAATCAGAAAAGACCATATGATTGAAGACTGGAACTGAGAGAGAGAGAGAGAGTGATTAGCAGATATATGCTGTTGGCTTTGAAGATATAAGATAGACTATTTCTACAAGCCAAGCATGCAGTATGTCTCTAGAAGCCAGAAAAGGCAAGGAAACAAACTTTTCTGTAAAACCTTTAAGAGGAAAGCAGTCCTACTGATCAATTTTAGACTTCTAACCTCTAGAGCTGCATGAGAATGCATTTGTATTGTTTTAAAACACTAAGTCGTGGCTTCCCCTTCCTAATTCCGCCCTTACTACCACAGCCACCTTTTCCCTCTCCCATTCTCCTACCTTGGGGTAGAAAGAATAGGGGAAAAGTAAACAGAAACCAGAGATTTTAATGCAGTATGGAAAATGTATTATATGGAGTTTTCAGAAACTTGAAACAATTACAGCATTTCGATAGGGGGGTTTATCAAAGTTCTTAGATTGACACCCCATTGTTGTCTTTCCTTCATAGGATAGATGTAAACAGAGTGTACATTGGACCACACAGGCAGAGTATTAAACTGGTGAGTGTCATTCAGGGGCTCTATGTCCCATTGTGCAATGTAAGGAACTACCATGTCAGTAGAAGGTTAAGTTATGCTCTCGGGTTTACCAATCTGGCTAAAAGTCATAGTAGGAGACAAAGGCGCAAGTATCCTTTTGGAAAACACTTGAAGATGAGGCTTTCTCAAAGCAAAAGTCTTCAGGTCGATACAAAGAAATTTGTATTGTTTTAAACCATCAACTTTGTGGTAACCTTTTACCATATCAGTAGGGTGCTAATATACCATCCATCCTATTAATCTAGGGTGAAAGCAATATAAAAATAACCTCAGATATAGCCAGATCCAAAAATTCATTTTATGTACTCTTTTTCCAGGAGGATCTTGAAGGATATGTCTTCCAAACGGAGTATAGTCCCAAAGAAGAAGACAGGGAATCTCAGCAACCAAATATATAACACAGGAGACAGATGAATTTCTCATTCTTGTAGGCTGCCATTTCTTTTGGCTTATTACAAAACAACAGGATGCTGCAGCTTTATCAAAGTCGACTTATTTGTCCACTAAAAGTTTATGGCTATAGGTTTCCAGCTAGAACATCTGAACACCAATATATGGAATTCTGACAAAGCTAAAACCAGGAAGAGATCCTATGAAGAATGACATTGATTTGTACATCCTTCTTATAGAACAAGAAAAATAATAACAGCAAGAATAAGAACAGCAACAACATTTGCAGTGAGTCTGCTGTCTGCCTATCAATGAGTTAAATTCTTTAACACACACATAAAATGGGTTTGATATCATTTGGTTATTAATCACATGTATAGATAAGGAAATTAGATTTAGAAAAGTGACATAGCATACCAATGTCATTATATTATTGAAAAAAGAGATTCAGTGGAATTGATGTATTTCTATTTATAATTTAGGGCTATTGTGCCAGCTTCATACTAGAAATCATCAACTCTTATCATACAGGAAAAAAAAAATCCTGTTTTACTTAAAGAATAAGGAAAAGATAGAATTAGCTACAAAATCAAACAATATCCCCGTTTCCCTAGCTGAAATCTCATTAGCGTCACAATCATTTTAAAAATTTAAAATAAGACCGCTCACCTGGAGGTAAAGAGCCATAGCATGTATTTACTTGCCATGAAAAATGTTTTTCTTACACATAGTGCCTAAGAAGTGTGGGATTTTATTTCCTTTTTCACAGCTGGAAAGGCTTAGTAACCAATTCACTTTTTGTAGTGTAATATTATCTGGTTTTAGGCAGTGCCAGAAAAGAAATGAAAAAACAATTGAGCAAAATATATGGTTTTAAATGAATGTAAACCATGTGCATGGGTTTCATATAAAATTCTGAAAAGGTTTTTCTGTTGAATGTCAAACTATCTAATAAGGACAACATTCCAGCTAGAGATCAATTAACTTATTTATCATATTGCCTTTTATTTAAGAGAGTAAGGAAGTATGGATTGGGTGTCTCTTATGTACTTGTTTCTATGATACCTTTCATTTATTTTATAATACTAGGACTAGTAACAATGCTATAGCATCATTTGAAGCAAGTATCCTGACTTCTATGGTAGTTGCCTTGAAGGCTTTTTTCCTAACATTTTAAGAGAAAACTGAGGAAGATGTATTCCATCCAAAAGTCTTAAGCGAACTGACCTCTATAAGATGATGGATGCCAATAAGCTAATGGATAAATTCATTCTCTTTTCAAAGCGATAAAATCTTTTTAAAAACTTTTATTACTATTTCGGTGCAATTAGAGAGGCAAAAGTCCAGTTACGAGTAAAACTAAGAACATCAGAGTGTTACATGAAATAGGTTGATTATAATAAAGGTGTTCTGGAAAGTTATAAAAGAGCTGCTGCTTTTGCTTCCAAAGCTCTAAAATATTTAATAAATTAGAAAGAAAACACATTAGTTAAGTGTTAATTTCACTCAATTGTTTATCCTTAATTTCAATTTCCAGGGGGAAATTATTACTTGGTTTACACAGCAGGATTTTCAAAAATCATGCAGAACTTTCAGGAAATTATTTCATAGAAGTAACGTTTGGACTACTAGTGGAAGGTGGCAGGTTGAGGATAGGAATTTACCTCCTTCCCTCCCAATATCCTGTGGAAATGAAGAAAAACTCATTTTAAGATGTGTAAATCCAAAACATAGTTCTGGAAAGCCAGAAAGTGTGCTATTAATTCACTGCACTAATTTCGAGGACTTTCCAGAGCATAGCACTGATATTGCATTAAAGGAGCAACTGAGTAGAACCAGTGTAACCCAAAACAAACACAAGATCATTGTATCGGAGAGAGTCGTCCTTCCCAACTCTACTTTAGAGAAACTAAACTCTAAGCAAACATTCATGAAGAACAGGGAATGATCCTAGGGACATTTAAAGGCAGAACCTATAGAAGGTTCTATAAAGGCTTCTATAAAGTCTATAGAAGACTTTAGCCTAATGTAACTCCCCTTCCTGATCACCAGCTATACAGATGAGTGAGATATTCTTTTGTCAACTGCTTTACTGACCTCTTACCATATACCCAAGCTTTATATTAGAGTTCCATAGGGCCAGGTAATGTGCTATTTATTATTCTCTGTCATCTCTACAACGTGATTTAAACTTTCTGTATTGCTTAAATATCATCTATCTCTTGATGACTTCCATTTTTCAAGTTTCCAGCTCATGGCTAGATTTGAAGTCTCATTGCCTACTGACATGCCTACTTGGATGTTTCAGGACTTCTGTAGTGACCACTCATTTGTCAGGGTTCATTCACCCATTTCGTAGTAACAATTTATCAAACTACTGATTTAGAGAATCAGTAGTTTTCCAATCTTCCCATGTTGTTCAAATTAGGTTGATTTCTTTTCTGCTCCAAGCATCAACCTATTTTCCAGATTTAGTCAATCACATGAATCAGTTCTGATCAATGAGAGGCAAATAAGTGGTTTTTGCAAAAGGTATTAGAATAAAAGAAAACATTACTGGGGTGGACAAGGTGAAAATAATATAAACCCGGATTTTAAAGGGCACACGAATGCACACACACATATGTGGACACATATACATAGGGCCCAGTGTAGAGGAACAGAGACAAAATTGTTACAAAACAATTTGAACCTTATCTTCTAATATCTGCCTCACATTATCACCTTTTTGTCACCTTTGAGATGTTGCCATGTAGTTGGATTTCTCTTTATCAGGAATGTTCTGTGACCTTGGTCTTTGCCTACCTGTTTCCTTCTCAAACTTCAGGTCTCAGTTTAAATACTAACTCAAGAGAGATTTTGCTCAACTATCACTCAAAATGGTACCATCAATATTCTCTATAAAGGCTAGAAGATGTGGCTGCTGCTGTGTAGTGGTTTCATTCGTTTATTTTTATTATCTGTCTTTTCCCTTGAAATTCAAGCTCCGAGTCAGTAGGCACCAAGTCTGTGCTCTTCCCCGTTATAGTCCTAGAAGCTAGATTAGTGACTGGCACATAGTGTGCTCACTAAATTTTTATTTTATTTATTTATTTACTTATTTATTTATTTATTTATTATTATTGTTATTTTTTGAGATGAAGTTTTGCTCTTGTTGCCCATGCTGGATTGCAGTGGCACCACCTCGACTCATTGCAACCTCCACCTCCTGGGTTCAAGCGATTCTCCTGCGTCAGCCTCCCAAGTAGCTGGGATTACAAGCATGTGCCACCATGCCCCGGCTAATTTTGTATTTTTAGTAGAGACGGGGTTTCTCCATGTTGGTCAGGGTGGTCTCAAACTCCTGACCTCAGGTGATCCATCCACCTCGGCCTCCCAAAGTGCTGGGGTATGATTACAGGCGTGAGCCACCGTGTCCGGCCTCACTAAATATTTTTTAATGAATGAATGAAGAAATGAATAAAAACAGTAATTGTGTAACTACTAAAACTTGGGAAGTTGAAGAAAGATTAATGAAATTATAAGTATACTAAATTCCTCATCTTATATAAAAAGGACTTAATAAATATTGCATAAAATTGGTAAATTTAAAAAGGAAGGTATAATTATTATCAATGTTAGGATAACAAAGAGCAGAAAAATTTATACAGAAACTTAAAAGGCTTCCTTTCAAATGTAGAACTTGATTAATCATAGTGTTAGTCTGCATAGTCTGGTATTTTTTTAATATGCATGACTAAGGGTGAAGGTAAAGGAAGGAGGCTTTTAAAATTAATTAGATAAGCCTCTGCTTTGTTTATTGACTTTTTCACATGTATTTACTTTTTTCACAAGTTTTACTATACATTACAACAATCTTCATATCAATTTAGTTTAATTCATAGAATAAATTGAACTCAGCACTAAAATCTGAAGTATTCCCTATATTATAAATTGATAAGCTTGTTTGTTTTACAACATAAATGAGATTACTTGAAATATCTTACCAAAATTCTAAAAAAAAAAATTCCTAGAAGCTGGATAATAAATCAGTTTAAAGTACAGCCATGTATTTTATGTCACTGTTTTCAAGACATTAGCATATCTAAGGATGATCCTGCTCTAAGGGAGAAGAAAAACAGAAAAAAGCTGACATTCATTTAGAAGGTACCTGTATGTGGCCCTCTGCTATGTCCTTGTCCTTCATAAATTCACACAACAACCCTGAGAGAAGATTTTGTAGTGAAAGGGACATTCAGATATTGGGAAACTATTCTAGGTTTCTGCAGTTAAACATGTAACAAAACTAGATTACACTTTTTTTTTTCTTTCTGGCCTATTCTATTTCCCTATAACATCATTTTTATTACAAAAACATGAACATTTTGAAAATTTGTATTTAAAAGCATAAGATGCTTACTTTAAGGTTTATTTTCATTGTATGCTATTTCTATTTGTCATTTAAATATGTGATGTTTCTTCATATTTATGTTGCCCTAATATAATGTATATTTTGGAGAAAACACCTTATATATTTATGGAGGTAGGCAGGTATGTATGTGTTTATCCAATTTATTTGGAGTGAAGTTGAGCACATTCCTTAGTATTTTTTTCAGTGAAAAATGTAGCACTGTCTTCAATGGTAAAAAGGTGAAGAAAAACAATCGTGGCTTTTGAAACACAATGTTTCAACAAACATTTAAATGAAATTTACTTTGGGCAATAAGATTTCCTGATTGTGTGATATAGACAAATATTTGTGAAGATGGATTTGGCTTTGGTAAAGAGAAATTAATTTATAATATTTAAAATAGTTATTACAACTGATTATTCCAAAATAATTTGACTTTTTAGTTATGCCAACACTCAGATTCTGAAGAAAGCTTAGCAACATTGTGCAATATCAGTTCTTTCCTACTCTGTGCATAAATAACATTTTTTCCATTTGCAGGAAATTTGCAAATTTCCAACTGGAGGATTTGAATACACTCATACTCCACTAACTAAAAACAATTATATGTTTTTCATGAGCCCTATAACAATTCTTATACTGAAAGATGCAGATTGACCACTGATGGTTTGGCTGTGTGTCCCCACCCAAATCTCATCTTGAATTGTAATCACCATGTGTTGAGGGAGGGACCTGTAATCCCCACATGTGGAGGGAGAGTGTTGATTAAATCACTGAGGCAGTTTCCCCCATGATGCTGTCATGATAGTGAGTGAGTTCTCAGGAGATCTGATGGTTTTATCAGTGTCTCGCATTTCCCCTGCTTACAATTCTATCTCCTGCTTCCATGTGAAGGAGGTCCTTGCTTCCCCTTCACCTTCTGCCATAATTGTGAGTGTCCTGCAGCCTCCCCAGCTATGTGGAGCTGTGAGTCAATTAAACTTCCCTCCTTTATAAATTACCTAGTCTCTGGTGTGAGAATGAACTAATACAACCACATAATCAAAAAGTCAAATCTGAAGGTCATGTTGAAAGAGATGCCACGGATTGTTTACCAAAAGCAAAAGAAAGGTAAAAATTCATCTGTCTTCCTTCACGTATTTGTCCCCTAAGAGTGATATGGCTTTGAGATTTTCTCAATGAAAACATCCATGTCATACTAATAAGGAAAAGTTATGTCTGAGTAGATTTAAATTATTATGTTTATTTAAATATTCAAATAACATTACTTTATATCGCTAGTTAATATCATTCAAAGTTTATTGATATTTAATTTCAGATGGGAATGTCTTCAATAATTTGGAAAAACTTCTTCCAAATTTGACAAACTTCAAGTCTAAAGTTAGAGGTAAAGCAAATATGTGTGTAACTGTGTAAAAATCATTTAAAAGCTTGTGTGTGTGTGTGTGTGTGTGTGTATACTTGAATCATGAGGTTCTTTGACATTTATCTTTTACAAAATAATTTGTACTATTTAGTTTTTGTTTTAGATTCGGAATTTAAGACTTCAAAATACTTACATTGAGCATGCTAGGTAGTTACCCTTTATGTTAGAGATATGGGTTGGAAGTCAAAAAAAAAATCAGGAGAGTAGAGGACAACATGTTTATTCAGCTTGTGTTCTCTTTTTGTAAATAAGTAATTGAATACTAAGTACCTTACAAAACACTTCTCTTGTTTCCATCCTGTATTAGTCTGTTCTCACCCTGCTATTAAGAACATACCCACGACTGGGTAATTTATAAAGGAAAGAGGTGTAATTGACTTATAGTTCTTCATGGCTGGGGAAACCTCACAATCATGGTGGAAGGCGAATGAGGAGCAAAGTCATGTCTTACATGGCCGCAGGCAAGAGAGCTCGCGCAGGTGAACTCCCATTTATAAAATCATCAGATCTTGTGAGACTTATTCACTATCAGGAGAACAGTATGGGGGAGACCCCCCATGATTCAGTTATCTCCACCTGGACCCACCCTTGACATGTGGAGATTATTACCATTCAAGGTGAGATTTGGATGGGGACACAGAGCCAAACCATGTTAGGTGTTCAAAGTAAATGAGCCCTGAGAAACTCAAATAAAGCCATTGATTAACATTAAGTACTTGTTACTGAAACAAAACACACAACTATCCTTTCATAATTAAGTAAATATTTAATGTCCCTGTTTATGTAGAAATACACACTATGCTGTAAATTTATGTGCAGGGATTTTTTAAACTTTTCAATTATTTTTATACCTGAAATTTTAAATCATAATTTTAAAGCTGAAATAGGTAAATAGATGCTGAAATTCATTATGTTGTTTTATGCTGAGTACATGTCCCAGTTACCAACTATTGAATGACAAATAAAAGTAAACTTAGTGGTGTAAAGAATGACTAGTTTACTGTGTACCCAGATTATGTAGGTCAAGAATTCAGTGTGCCAGCAGGAATGGCTTGTTGTTTGTGATTTACAGTATCTGGAGACTTAACAGGGAAGATTTCAATGGCTAGGAGTAACTGCAACCTAGAATCATCTGGAGACTTTTTCATATACATGTCTGACAAAACCAGATTGAGAGGATTCAAAGATCAGGCTCAACTGGGGCTGTCAATTGAGGATCTACCCTGGCTCCTGTCACAAATTCCATGTGATGTGAACCTCCTTGAAGCATGTCACATTACAATAGTTGGTCTTTCTATATGGAAGCTTAAGGCTCTACTGTGATCAGAATGTTTTTGTCCCCTCATAATTTGTATGTTGAAATTCTCACCTTCAAGGGGATGGTTTAGAATGTGGGTCTTTGGGAGGTTGATTAGCTCATGAAAGAGGAGCCCTCATAAATGGGATTTGTGCCTGTATGAAAGAGGCTCAAGGGAGCTCTTTTCCCCTTCCCCCATGTAAGGATAGAGCAACAGGACACCATCTATGAATAAAGAAAAAAGCCCTCAACAGACAAAATCTGTTGCCATCTTGATTTTGGACTTTCCAGCCTCTATAATCATGGGGAATATATTTCTGTTGTTTATAAGCTGCTAGTTTATGTTATTTTGTTATAGAAGTCTGAATGGACTAAGACAGGCTTCTGAATGAAATGTTTGAATGAATACAGCAGAAGTTTCACAGCATTTTATGACATAGCTTAGGAAGTCAAAAAGTATCTTCTGCTATATTTTATTGGTTATGACCGTCAATTCAAGGGCGAAGGATACTTGCCTACCTCTTGCTGGAAGATTATCAAAGACTTTGTGGCCATGTTTTAAAATCACCAGAGTTGGCCTTCTGTTCACAAATGATTTGCATTTCCTCCAAGTGCAAATTCACTTATTTCCAAGACTACTCCCACCTAAAGTTTTGTTTCATTCCAGTATCATCAGGTTCAGACTCAAGGTTCAAAATCTCAATCTCAATCATGTCCAGGTATTGATAACACTTCCCAGGTATAATTGCTCTTGATGCACAAAAGAAACAAGGTATCTTCCTCTCCTCGCACCCAGCATACAATGGTGAGAGAATCAAGGACAATGTAAAAGAAAAGACCTATCAGAATAATTGCATTTAATGTAAAGTTATTCAGTTATTTCTTCTATACGCAAGTTCCAATGATTATATTTTAATGTGACCAATTTTGAAATGCAATTTTAAGTATTTCATACTTACAAATATCTACTCATCATCAGCATTGGCACATTATCAATAAGATGTCATTATTTCAAAGTGGCAAAGAAAGATATTTTAAAACTGTATTCAATTTCCCAGAAACAAGAAGATGAAGACAAAAGCTTGATGATCAAATGGTTTTAAAAATATTGCCAATAGCTTAACAATATAAGACATGGGTGGAAGAGAAAACGTGCTGAAGCTTGAAATGTGTCTTCTGGGAAATAAAAGCGGCAATGACTAATTGCCACAGGATATTGGGAATTGCAGATGCCAGGTTGTTTCACAAAAATAGGAAAAAAATAAAACTACTAATCTCAGACACTTTACCTCATGAAATAAGAGCCAATTCCTTTGATCTTAAATATTATAATAATCACAATGTATCCCCAAGTAAAGAAAATAATACTATGCAGTAATCATGGAAGGATAAAAATATTAGTAGGTATATGCTACAACACAAAGTCTTTGGTAGAAAACATTCTGATCTGGAAATCAATGACGCAATGGCAAAATAATGCAATTCTGAGCAGGAAATAAAGAAATGCTTTTTATTGTTCTTTAGTTCCAGAAATAATAACAATAGAAATACAATGATTATGTGGATTAAGTCAATCAAGATTTTTTTCTAGTCAGATTGTATAAGTACTTGGAATATACCGAAATTAAAATATAAGGAAGATAAAACTTCATGGCCTGGAGCCTGTGAGAATTCTCTATTGTCTCAAGTCCAGTGTTTGAATTAAACCAATCCCATCTGTTCCAGTTCTACTATCTTGAAGTCAATAAATTTGTATTCTAAATTTTAAACGTACAATATCAGACTCCATTTGATAATACCAGTATGTTTAAACTCTGGCCCATTTCCAACATTTTACATCACTCCATTGCTGTACTTACATCTGACTTGAGTACAACTATCTGATTTGGCTTGGTGTATAATTCACTGGCATACTCACCTGCTCCCATGATGATTCTGATAACACAGTCTCCAAAGAACAGACAGGACTTCCTGGAGAAAAGAGTGTGCTCCTAAAAATTAAGTAGAATTTTCTTCCGGGGATTGCCCTGGCAAAAGGAGGTAAAAAATATAAGAGAGGGGATTCCCTGACAGCGTACAGGAATTTCCACTGCCTTTGCTCAGAAGTGCAGGGAAATCAGAAACTTCTAACAGTCATTCAAGAGTAGAGATGATTAAGGGGAATATAATAGTTTACCAATTTTAGAAACAGACATATAGTTCATAGGACCTAGCAGTAATCAAGTCAAAAAATAAGTACATAAATAACTTGAATATATCTACTTATATATTATCTATCTACCTACCTACCTATATAAACTTTATAATACCACAGAACAGAAACTGATTTGTTTTTTGTTAGTTTATTTTCCCCCCGGAAACGTTAATGGCATTGGAATGTACTATGGTTTAGGCAACTAAGATGTTTCTGAAAAGGAATTGCTTAAATGAAATTACAGTACATTATTTGTTAAAGAGAAATTTAAAATAAGTTATATTCTATGAAGTAAATCAGGTCTCATATGATGATTTTAAATCAATATTTGGTTTTGTGTCTTAGGTTTTCTGGTAGTAAAACAACTTGATTAGATAGATGATAGACAGGTAGTTGTCATTAAACAACACAGTATTTCAAATAAAATTCCCCAGAGTGAATATTAGCAGATTTTACCATATTATAAATTTTCATACATAATTATATGAACATTAAACCTAAAGATTATAAAGTGACAAGTATCGTAGTTCATGAAATTATTTCCAAGATATGCCTCACTAGACAATAAGCACACACACTTAAATATTCACTGTTGTAACTTAAGATGATAGCTTGTACACAAAAACATTGAAGAGTTTTGAGACAATTTTGAAAATACCTAAATAAGCAATATTTACATATTATGGCTCAGGGAATAGATATTAACAAAAATTATCCTCTCTCAGGCCACTGTCTAGACCACAGGAAACCTGGTCAACAACATATGGGATGTCACCAGATTCAGACTCAGAAGTTTCCATAATGCTGTGGCCAACAGCTAGACACAGTGAGTCATGGCTGTGCCAGTAACCAAACTCTCATCACACACAGGCTGTTTAGATAGTGATGGAACTAACATGAAATAAAATCAGGCCAAATAGCATCTTAAGGTTCTAAAGAAAGATTTTAGATTCAGCAGAGCTTCTAAATTCAGCAGCATCCAGAAAGTTTTGCCAGAGCAAGAGAAGTATAATAAATTAGAAACAAGTTACTTTCCATGACTCAGGTTGCTTTGAAAAAGAAATTGTTAGATAAAAAGGTTTTAATCTAGACAGTTACAGATAGTCACATCCATGTCAATATGTATATCTCTGTCTATATAGTAAGTTTGATATCTGTGTACCTCAGTGAAGAATAGTACCTACCTCAAATGAAATTAAATAAAAAATAAATGAGATACCACAATTGAAGTTGATTAGCATGTTAGTTGTGTGAATAGGCACAGGTAAGCACAGGTGTGAACACACTACTTTTATTGGGTCTTTATATTTCTTGGAAAAAATACATTTATATTTACCAGCGAGCAGAGTTATGAAACATAGCAATGTGCTTATTCCACATAGAAAAATAAGCATGTCTTGGAAGGCATGCTAGATCAAAAATTGGTGTATAAGATGGAGTTTAGAAATCAGCTGTAATTATATCTCTGGAAAATTCATGCACTGTAGGGAAATCTAGCTCCTGCCAGCTTTATTTGTATGCTTTGATTTATCTTAAAGTAACGTCATGCCTCATGCCAGTGACTGATTCAACACATAACATTCTCCAAGTCACAGGAGTCGATTCAGGAAGGATAGATATGTGGCTCTGCCCAGCCAGAGACGTGTGAGGAATGAGTGTTTAGGGATATTGTAGTCTCAGGGACTTCTCTCTCCTTTTCTTTTTTCTTTTTCTTTTTTTTTTTTTTTTTTTTTTGAGACAGAGTCTTGCTCTGTCACCAGGCTGGAGTGCAGTGGTGTGATCTCAGTTCACTGCAACCTCTGCCTCCCGAGTTCAAGAAATTCTCTTGCCTCAGCCTCCCAAGTAGGTGGGACTACAGGCGCTCACCACCACGCCCGGCTAATTT
This sequence comes from Macaca mulatta, assembly GCF_049350105.2. Taxonomy (NCBI): domain Eukaryota; kingdom Metazoa; phylum Chordata; class Mammalia; order Primates; family Cercopithecidae; genus Macaca; species Macaca mulatta. Next base: position 19,833,569 of record NC_133408.1, on the reverse strand, counting down.
TTGTATGTTTAGTAGAGACGGGGTTTCACCATGTTGACCAGGATGGTCTTGATCTCTTGACTTCATGATCTGCCCACCTCGGCCTCACAAGGTGCTGGGATTACAGGTGTGAGCCACCGCACCCAGCCTGATATTTCTTTTTTAAGAGAGTGAAAAGGAAGTAAGTTTTCTCTTCTGCACACTGCAATTGCACAGTATTATTATATATAGGCCTGCAACTGTTACCAGCCTGAGAATGAAGCTGCTTTATTGAAAAATGCAGTGAAAAGAATTTTAGAGATGGGGCCAGTGGCTTAGCCATGCCTGGACTCTCATCTGTGTGAACTGGGCATATCTATATTGTTTAAGGCATTTTTTTATTGGTAATTTTTTATTTAAATCAAAAATTATTCTGTTAGAGTATCCCAGCCTTTTTCATCCTAAATGTATCTGATTAAATACTACAAGCCCATGACACCATTTGACTTTATTCTCTTCAATTATATCCTTTTGTATCTCAAATCCATCTTACTCTTATTCATGTTTTTTAAATTTCCCGAATACCTCACCTGCATGCTATAATTGATCCAATCTTTAAATAAAATGCAAATTTACTTTGAAGCATGTTGATACTGAATATGTTATATTTAAATGCTAAAGGAATAGGTACATAAGTACTACTTTATCAGATTTAAAAGTTTATTTACATATTTATAAATATTTTACATTTGTATATACTTTAACAGAAAGGTAAAATAAGGTGGTTCTGAATATAGTTTGTAATTAAACCTAATTCATAAGGTTGGAATTATGGACTATTTTTAAACCAATTATGGCTTAGCAGTAGGGTTCTTATCGATAATTGATCAAGAGGAAAATATCAAAATATAATACATTCATCAGCTATTGAGAAAATCTATTAATTGTTAGATTTCTATAATAGTTTCCCACACACAGGTTTGTGAATGTGAAAGAAAAATAAAAATGAACACACTAACTTAGAAGAGTTTCTGTGGTCAGGGTGGAAAACTTTAGGGGATAGAGGTAAAGAGAAGGAATCTGTATTGTTTTCTGCTTCTAATCATACTTACTGGGGAGAAAAAGTCCTGCATTATATTGTGAACAACATAGTTGAATTCTGTTATTCTAAAAACTCATCTTGTTCTTTCTATTGCTAAAGGATAGAAATCATGAGTGGTTAGACTAATGGTTAACAAAATGCCTTTATGACTTTGTGGTTTTTTTGTTACGACACACAAAAGCAAAGTAGGAACTTTATTTTAAAGAAGAATCAAACAATAGAATTTAAGGGTTAGAAGCTGATAGATAAGAGACGAAATGGAGGCCTACCTGAATGTGGATATACTGCAGCTCATGGAAGGAGGGTTGGGGGAACAGGGGCTGAATAGAGACTGTAGAAAATATTCAGTGGTAAGGAATGGAAGATACTTAGGACTGATACACCATCTATTCAATTTTAAGTAGCAACCTGTTTTATTTTATTTTCTTGGTATTTGTATTAGTTCGTTTTCATGCTGCTCTGAAGAACTACCTGAAGCTGGGTAATTTATGAAGAAAATAGGTTTAATTGACTCAAAGTTCTGCAATCTTAACAGGAAGCAAGACTGGGAGGCCTTAGGAACCTTACAATCATGAAGGAAGGCGAAGGGAAGCAAGGACCTTCTTCACATGGTGGCAGGAGAGAGAAAGTGAGGGAGGATGTGCCACACACTTTTAAACCACCAGATCTTGTAAGAACTCACTCGCTATCATGAGAACAGCAAGGGGGAAATCCGCCCCCATAATCACCACCTCCCACCAGACCCCTCCTCCAATTCCACATGGGGGAAGAATTTGGGCAGGGACATAAATCCAAACCATATCAACCTTTCTTTTACATAACCTACCTTTGTCACCCAGATTTTCAGTAAAACTTGGCCTCATTCATCACCAATGTGTTCAAGGCACTTTGAGGAGAAAAATATTTCAAGATAGTATTTAGAAAGGGAGAATAAGTTCAAAGTACATGAACCTGGTATGAATACTGGTCAGGAGAAAACGAACACACTGGACAAACTTAGAAAGGCAGGGGAGGCTTTTTACACATGAGTGGGGACAACGTTTCATGAGTTGGATGAGTTGATGAGTTGGATGGTGTTTCATGAGTTGAATGAGTAGAGAATAAACATAGGAGATCTAAGGAAACGGGAACACAATGCCTGGTAATTATGCACATACAGCATCGTTGAAATATAGTCTATCCAGTGGGAAATAAGATTCTTTAAATGTAAATATTCTTTAAAAGGCACATTACTTACCTGAAGTTTTTCTGATTTGAACATATATGTTCTTGGTTGCAAGTATTGATTGAGTCACATAGTTCATGTGTATGTGTATATAAGGGGTTTGAAATGAGGATATAATAAAGATAAAAAATGTATGTAAATACTCTTCTCTATATAATAAAACTAAACATATTCCAATATACAATTCTTATGTACATCTAATATGAAAACAATACAACAATGATAATGTAATATAGTCCACTCACTACTCACCAAAGAGATAGTGAGAATCCTAATCTAGAAGAACCAATAGAAAAATAAATTAGTAGTGCATTATGCTCATCTCATCTTTTTGGTATTATGTCCTCTGCTAATTCTTATACTTTCAGCATCATCATTACATGTAATCTGCAAAATTTATAGTTTTTTACTGCAACTATAACTTACAGTTTGATTTTAGAGTTGAAAGGCACATAAATCATTTTAAGTAGAGTATTTACACAGATTTTATTTCTCTCTACTATAAAGTGCAAAATGCCAATAGCATACTTTCCTGACTAACCTGGGGTAGCTTTTCTTTTAATCTTTGTCCCTGGAAATCACTCAGACACTGGTGTTCCATGAAGTACCCAGTTAGGGAGTGTACCTAGTTAGGGACTGTTCTCACGCTGCTAATAAAGACATAATTGAGAATGGGAAATTTATAAAGAAAAAGAGGTTTAATGGACTCACAGTTCCACATGGCTGAGGTGGCCCCAATCATGGCAGAAAAGGAAGGAGTAGTAAGGGCCCATCTTACATGGTGGCAGGCAAGAGAGCATGTGCAAGGGAACTTCCCTTTATAAGATCATCACATATCATGAGACTTACTATCACGAGAATAACATGGGAAAAATCCTCCCCATGATTCAACTACCTCCTACTGGGTCCCTACTACAACATGTGGAGATTATGGGAGCTACAATTCAAGATGAGATTTGGGTGGGGACACAGCCAAACCAAACCATATCTGGAAGTATATTTAATTTTGCCTCATCTGACTAAAGTTTTTCTTTTTCTTTTTTTTATTTTATCTAAGCTGGATGTGTATTTCTTTTTCTCATTGTTCTATTACACTGATGAACAACATTGTGAAATAACAGTAATTGACTAGTAGTAGTTTGAGAGTACTGTTGTTTTCTTATCATACATTCAGTATCTTGTAGGCCACACAAATGCTATATTTAAATTTTATTTTTTCCTCCTTCCTTCAAAAAAACTGAGATAAAAATAGAGGTGCCTCCACATTCCAAGGTAAATTTCTTGCAAAAAAAATGACAATCCATTTCTAACCTTTCTATGGCATTTTATTTTTAAAAAGTGGTTGATGAACTAATATCAGAAGATACTCAATCAACATATATAAATGAATGGAAGAAAATTAATATTATAGTGAACCATAGGGTGATGTTGCATGTTCCCCACTACTATGACTGACTTAATGCTGATTTCTTTTTTATTGGATACTTTTCAGTGCAACTGATAGATCTGTACACTTCACTCAATTAATTTCTGTGGTTTCTTCACAAGACATTTAGCTCTGGAATTTTATTGAACTCTACATTACTAAAATATATTTGCAAAGGTAAGCTATGAAAAATATATGGATGATTTCATTTCATTGAAGTTTGGTAGAAAATGAAATCAAACTTCTAGTGTATCTTAAAATGATGTACTAAGTTGAGCAATGTACGTTGCATTAAACAGAAGTACTGGAACAAACAAATTAACAGACAAATATGTTTACAAAGCTCAGATTTAGAGTCTTATTTTATTAACTTCAGATCCTTCTAGAGGATCTTTGAAAACATCTGTAATTATTTCAAATAACATTATCTCTTAGCCTTGCAAAAAATACAGTAACTTTTTTTTTTTTTTTTCTGAGACAGGGTCTTCTCTGTCGCGTAGGCTGAAGTGCAGTGGTGTGATGTAGACTCACTGTAACCTCTGTGCCTCATCCTCTGAAGTAGCTGGAATTACAGGAACCTGCCACCATGGTTGGCTAATTTTTGTATTTTCAATAGAGATGGAATTTTGCCATGTTGGCCATGCTGGTCTCGAACTCCTGATCTCAGGTGATACGCCTGTCTCGACCTCCCAAAGTGCTGGTATTACAGGTGTAAGCCACCATGCCCAGCTACAGTAACCCACTTATCTGCAATTTAGCTTTCTGCCCTTTCAGTTATCCATGATCACCTATACTTCAAAAAACATTAAACAGAAAATTCCAGAAATAAACAATTAATAAGCTTTAAATTATTTGTCATTCTGAGTACCATGATGAAATTGCGTGCTATCCCTCTCTATCTTGCCCTGGATGTGAATCATCCCTGTGTTTACCAGATCCATGCTGCAGACACTCTCAGTCTGTCACTGAGTAGCCTCTTTCAGTTATCAGGTTGACTGTTGCGGTATCATAACCTTGTGTTCAAGTCACCCTTATTTTGTGTAACACTGACTCCAAAGGTCAAGAGTAGCGACACTAGCATATTGTTATATTTTATTATTGTTGTTATTACTCTCTTACTGTGCTTAATTTACAAATAAGCTTTATCTTAGGTATGTATGTATAGAAAAAAAATAGTGTATATAGGATTTGGTAATTTTGGTGGTTTCAGGCATCCACCAGGGGTCTTGGAATACATCCCCCTAAGACAATTGAGGACTCCTGTAACAAAATTTATTTTCTATTTACATCCATCCAGTTCTAGGAGACAGGTGGAAATGGAGAGTGGCACAAAAAAAAACATACTCTACATTTGACGGAATATTGTTCACAATTCTATCCAGGCTACCAGCACATTTCCCAGGAACTCTTGTTTCTAAACAAGTAAAAAAAAATGGAGGCAGTCCTGGAGGTGAGTGATGGGAGAAACACACCATGGATACATAGCTGGTGGTCTTCTCCACTGATTTTTGCTGAGATTGTCTATGTCGATGGAGTTAGAAGCACCATCTTCAGTTAAAGTACCTACATTAACCAGCCACATTCCCTCTGAACTAGGGCTTAAACTTAGAAAAATATGATGACAAGTAGGACGGCACCGCAAGCAAGAAAAATAAAATATGATTTCTAACTTTTCCATTCCTTCGCGTTGGAAATAAAAATAATAAATCATTATTATTGATGCCAGATTTTGCGTAAGGAGGTAATGTTTATGTGAATCAAAATAGATTTATAAAGCTTTCAACACTGCAGCTTGGCCTTAGAACCTTTCCTGAGATACCTCCTTTGTGTCATGAAAGCAGATGGCACACATATATGCAAATGAAAAATAGACTTTGGTTATAAAACAAAAAAATAAGATTCAACAAGCTCAACTTAAATTATTAGCTCAGCACAGGCAAGTCCAACAGTAGCTATCATTAAATTCAGACCGGCCCACCATTGTAAGAAAGAGTAATAGCTATGCAGTATCTGCGAGGCATTTTGAATCCATTACATAAAAATGTGTGCTTGGAATACTATGCTATAGTAAGCATTATGAGAGTATGCCCACTTTTACCCTGAGGAGTGTAATTAAGTGCAATGCTCAAATGAATGGTTTGCAGTGACATGTATTATTCTCCTAAGCTGGCTCAAAAGAAGGTCTGAGTCTTTGCTATAGCATTCACTTCTACCTATCTTTAACATATATTATGTTCCCTTAAGCCTCTCGGAATGATTCAATGAAAATGTGTTGCTTGCCTCAGTTCACATTCTCTTATGGCAACCACAAACCTTAGACTGTTTTTACACAGATTCTCAGTTTTCCTAGTTGAAATATAAGACCATTAAAATGAGAAGAAACAACGAATTGAATACTGCAGATCGTTTTATGTAAGTGTTCGAAGCTGCCTCAATTTGACTTCTGCACAGTTACTACTTGAAGGAGTAAGCTGAGAACATGAAATTGCATGTCTTCAAACAGTATAATAACATCTATAATTCCGTAATAGTTTGCTAAAACCACTGCCGGTTGTATAGCACAAAATTAGTCTCATACAATGAGGGTATGTTGGCATTTTCAGGTCAACCTGGGCTAAGGAACTTCTTGCATTATTCGATGTGGAGTTTCCAATTGAATACGATAAATTTGGGGATGAAAATTGTTACTGAAACATCAAAGATATTCCTTCATAAAAGTGAACTCATATCAGACCTACTCAGAAACGCAGTTAATTTATAAGAATGTATAAATCCTACATAGGTGTTAAATCGAGACTAAGAAGGGTGGAATGAGAGGAGGGTGAATGATGAGAAATTACCTAAGGGGTACAACGTATGTTATTCAGGTAATGGATGCATTAAAAGTCCTGATTTTACCACTATGCAATAATCCATAAATTATAATTATACTGATACCTCATAAATTTATACAAAAAACAATGTTACAGGCAGCAAGCAACTCAGTGAAATAAATAACAATTTCAAATCCCAAGTTTTTTCAGCATTTCAATTAATGTTTATGGAGTTCACAAGTATTGTAATATATTTGTTTAAAAGTTCAGATTAATTTATATAAAAATATATCTTCTATGATAACATTTACTCTCTGAAGATTATCAGCTTAGGAAAGTAAAATATGGATAAGAACAATCATGTGATAAAAATCTGGACAATTAAAAAAATAAGAAAAAATTACAGTACCAAATCTATTTTTCTGGTACAAATAACTTGATTGTAATTTACTTCCAACACAGTAAAATAATAACATAAGGGAAAGATGCTTTACTTTTGAAATTTAGGCGTCTTTATTCAAAGTTCATTAAAATTTCTCGTATGCTTCCAAAATGTATTATGTTTACAAGTAATCGTGTGCCCAAACATTGGATTAAATATTGTTTCTGTTTCACTATTTTTTTTTCCTTGGGTTTTATTAAAATGACTATCTTTATCGTTTTTCATAAATATGTGTAATCCTTTCCTGCTAGAGCATTATAGTGTTTATGTAGTTGAACTCAAATGTAGCCATATGGCAAGCTGACTTTACGCAATAAAGTGTGAATGGAAATGACATGCTCGCCTTATTCCTGTGAATTGACACCTGTCATTGTTCCAGAGAGAGAGTACTCTATCTGTGTTCTTGAGTGGAGATGATGAAGATCAGAACTATACCTGAGCTGTGATGAACCACGGAGAGTGAGTTGGCGAGTTGTCCTTTTCTTGATATGAGCCAGTTACTTGGACATCATGGGCAAATGATTTCTCTGTTAATTTTCTGTCATTTGCAACCCCAGGTGCTGTTTCCAGATATTTCTCAAATTTTCTTGTCCCACTGATGTTATATATTTTTTTTTCCCAGAAACCTGAGCCTGAGAACTTGCTCATGGATTGTTTGTAAGGCCAGGAAATGGAATAGAGGACTGGGAAGAGTAAGAGAAGGAAACGAAGCCAGGAGGAGAGTATGTTATGAGCTGTGAATAATTGGGACCTGATTCCACTGAGCTCCTTTGAAGTTTCTGAGAATTTGACTGCAGATTGTGAACCTGAAAATCGTAGAAAAGAGAATATTTATCTATTGAATCTTCTCTTCATCTTGCTCTTGTCAAGAGTGGTCCTATGGGATATTAAGACACTTGCACTTTCAAGTTTGCAGAAGTATGGGAACCAAAGCATCCAAAAAGCCCTGAGGCAGGAAGCAAGCTGAGGCAAGGTGTTGATGATGATGGTACACCTGGATGAAGCTGACTTTAGCAGCAATAGTTGCTGAATGAATTTTTTGTTTAATCTAAGTTGCCACATTTATCAGCATAAAATTGTTAATAATATTCTTTCAGAACTTGGAGGGTGGTAGCAGAGAGAGGAGCAGAAAAAAATAACTATTGGGTACGAGTCTTTTTTTTTTTTGTTTTTTATTTTTTTTTGAGACGGAGTCTCGCTCTGTCGCCCAGGCTGGAGTGCAGTGGCGCTATCTCGGCTCACTGCAAGCTCCGCCTCCCGGATTCACGCCATTCTCCTGCCTCAGCCTCCCGAGTAGCTGGGACTACAGGCACCCACCACCTCGCCCGGCTAGTTTTTTGTATTTTTTTAGTAGAGAGGGGGTTTCACCGTGTTAGCCAGGATGGTCTTGATCTCCTGACCTCTTGATCCGCCCGTCTCGGCCTCCCAAAGTGCTGGGATTACAGGCTTGAGCCACAGCGCCCAGCCTGGGTACGAGTCTTAATACCTGGGTTTTGACATAATCTGTACAACAAAGCTCCATGAAACAAGTTTACCTATATAACAAACATCGATGAAATCAAAAGAGTTGATAACATTTAATGTATCATTTAGACCTTTAAAATGTTGGTGATTTTTCTTTAGTTGTGTTATCAATTATTGAGAAAGAGGTACTAATGTTTTCAATTATAATTATCAAACTATCTCTACTTTTAATTCTGTCCATTTTTCCTTCATGCCACTGAAAGCTCTGATACATTGAATTCATAGATGTTCATGATGCTATGCCTCCATGATGAATGAATTGATATCTTATCTTTGTGAAATTTCCCTTTTTATTTTTGGTAATAACTAATTTCTTGAAATGTTTATTTAAAATGTGACTACTCTGATCTCCTTATGCTTAAAGGTTACATTAAAACTATTTCCCTATTCATTTACTTTCAACCTACGTTTTTCTTTAAAATAAAATGCACTATTTTTAGATAGCATAAAACTTGGTTTTGTTTTTCAATTCATTCTAAAAATATGAATTTTACTTGGATTAATTCATTAACAATTAATGTAACTACTGATATGGTTATATTGTAGGTGGTTTCCTATGTTTTCTGCTTTTTTGTCTGCCTTAACTTGGTTCTTTTCTCTCTCTCTCTCTCTTCTTTTTTTTTTTTTTTTTTTTTTTTGATGGAGTTTTGCTCTGTCTCCCAGGCTGGAGTGCAATGGCACGATCTTGGCTCACAAAAACCTTCGCATCCTGGATTCAAGTGATTCTCCTGCCTCAGCCTCCTGAGTAGTTGGGATTACAGGTGCATGCCACCACTCCCGGCTAATTTTTTGTATCTTTACTAGAGATGGGCTTTCACCATGTTGGCCAGGTTGGTCTCAAACTCCTGACCTTGTGATCCACCCGCCTTGGCCTCCCAAAGTGCTGGGATTACAGGTGTGAGCCCCTGTGCCCGGCCGGAAAAACATCTTTTTCATCTACCCAGATGTTTACTGATTCAGATGCTTTTTTCTTCTATTTTGAGAATACATCTTTTCTTTGCTATCATTTTCTTTCAGCTTGCAGAAATTCCCTTAGCATTTCTTATAGTGCAGGTACGTTGGTGATAATGCACCCTTAATCCTTTTATCTGATAATATTTATATTTTACCTTCATTATTGAAAGATGTTTTGCTGAGTGTAGAATTCTGGGTTGATAATTTGTGTGTGTATGTATATATACGTGTATATATATACGTAGTTTATATAAATACATATTTTATATATATTAGAAAATAGAAACAATGTCTTACTGTGTTGAAAAGTTATATGTATATATAGTTCAAAATGTATTATATATATATAAATTCATAATTCTTCATAAACTCAAGTAAGAAATTAGCCATTCATTGGAATCTTGTCTCCTGTATGTAACATGTTGATTTTATCTTGTCACTTTCAGGATAGATACTTTATCTTTGGCTTTCAAATATTTTACAGAAATGCACCTAACTTTGAGCTTCTTTCCTTTTTTTTTTCTACTTGATATCCATCAAGCATCTTATATCTGCAAATGTATATCTATCATCAAAACTGGAAAATATAAAAAAGTTTCTTAAATACTTTTTTCTCAAGTTTATTTTCTTCTACTATTATAGTTACACATTTTTTGAACTCTTTGACATCAACATCATCAGACAAGCCCCTACGTCTCTGTTCATCTTTTAAAATTTTTTTCTTACTGTTTTACATCTTATATAATTTTAATTGATTTATCTTACTTTCCTCTGTCATGCATATCCAGTCATCAATTCCAATCTAGGAAAATTCCTTTACTTCAGAAATTTTATTTTTAGTTCTAGAATTACTAATTAATTCCTTTTTATTGTTTATTTTCCCCCATTTGGCATAACTATTGTGCCACAGAACCAGTTTCCAGGATGAAGCAGAAAACCAGAAACAAATACAAAAGGAATTTTGAGAGCAAAACAAAATGCATTTTTACAAAGGTGGTTATGTAATATTCATGGATATCTTTGCCATATATTTGGCTATCATAACTTAGGGCAACTTGAATGTGTTAGTAAAATATTATGGAAATGCTATGGTACTTTTGTTACTAGGTAACATAGTTCACTAACATAACTATTGTTAGTTCTTGGAAGGTGGCCATGTTATGAGCTTATGCTCAATTATCTGATTCATAAAGAATCTTAATTAAAAAGGAACTTTCGGGAGTGTTCCATAGATATTTTTAATGCCATCATGGGACTACTCAACTAATTCTACTGCTATCATAGTATTACAGAAAGGTACCAAATTATAACTAGAAAAGGTAGAGAAGTGTTTATGTAAGTGCTCAAGTGATTTTCACGTAATGAAACTTCACATACATATTAGACATAGCAACAGATAAAGTATAGCAGTATTTTATGTGCTCCTTAGAAAACAGTAACAGGTAAGGTTAGGTTGACATATATTTATTGTTAATTGAAGAATTTTAACTATCGAAATACCTTAATAATATAAATAATAATGTGATTTGATTGTGTAAAAATATTTTTGGTCTTATGTTAGATAAACTGGTAATGTTCTGGAATAATGCATGAAAACATGCATACACATTTTTGTGTCTATACAGAACAGTGCGTACAAACAGCATTTTACCTCATAAATGATCTCATTTTCCTCAATCTAGAAGTAAGCCACAACACTTCTCTGCAGCCTTCGTAGAATTTTCATAGGCTAAAGCTGCTGCACATTGATTACAGAAGGATATCTCAGATATGTATGCAGTATCTGATTATGCAGAATTCTGAGAAGTTCAAAATGTATTTGAAATACAGTATTTAGAAGGAATGAGATTCTAAAGTGAACTTGTTCACTACTTCAGTTAAGACAGCAAAAAAAATCACAGTATAACCATACGTACAATAACACAATCATAGCTCAAAAACAAAAATGAGAGCAATAAAGATGAAAAGGCAAAATCATTATAGACAGGAAAGGTTAGTCTGTCAATCTAATTCCCAATTCTTCTTTTCTTTTTTAAAAAATATTGACTGATAAAACATATATATTTATTATGTACAACATGTTATGGTTTTGAAATATATATATATATAGTGAAATGGCTAAATTTAGCTAATATATGAATTACCTCACATACTTTTTTTGTGGTGAAAATACTTAAAATCTACTCTTTCAGCAATTTTCAAGAATATAACACATTATTATGAACTACAGTCACCATGTAGTACAATAGAAGTTTCTAATTATTTTCTACCAAATTTTATTTTTCTTTATGTCATTGAGTTTTACTTTTATTTTCTTTATTTCATTCAATGTTTTAAGGATTCCCTACTTTCCATCTTTGATTTGTGGTCTACAATGCAATAAAGAACACTTTCCCATTAGTATAAAATAAATATAAATTATGATAATCATTATTATAATAGTATATAAGTCAGGCTTCTTCTACAGCAAATAATTAAGATTCATCCTGACTAAATTAACACCCCATCACCAAAAAGTTTTGTTTGTGCTTGTTGGGGAAGCAGGTGATTGATTTCCTTAACTTTGAGGGTCAGAGAGTCAATTTCAGTTATAGCTTTTTCTAATAATCCAACTGATATCAGAAAATCTCTATTCAGCTCTCCATTTTTAAAAAAATTTTTAAAATTTTATTTTTGCACTAAAACTACAATGAGTTCAGTATATTTGTTTTTCCTTTTTTCTTCAAGTTTCATTCAGCATAGGGAAGGTATCAGTACCCATCTCCAGACTTATAAAATAACTGGTCTACGATCTTAGCAAATCTTTCTTCTGTAATTGGATAGTATTGTATTGTTTTGAAGCAATACGAAGGAGCTTGGAGAACAGTATGTTAAATAAAATAAGCCAAGCACAGAAAGATAAAAGCACCTGTGTTTTACCCATATGCGGAAGCTACAGTGTTGATATAGAAATAAAGAGCAAAATAGTGATTACTAGAGGCTGGAAAGAGTGTGCGAAGGAGAGATAGTGAGAGATTGGTTAACATATACAAAATTACAGCTTTAAAGGAGGGACAAGTTCTAGTTCTCTATAGCATTGTACGATAAGTATAATTAACAATAATTTGTTGAATATTTTCAAATATCTAGAAGAGCAAATATTGAATGTTCCCAACACAAAGAAATTATAAATGTTTGAGATGATGGTTAGCTTATTACCCTAATTTGATCATGTATATGTGCATCAAAATAACACACTGTTTCTGCAAAAAGTACAATCATTATGAGTCAATTAATAATAAAAACAGGCCAGATGTGGCGGCTCATGCCTGTAATGCCAGCACTTTGGAAGGCCAAGGAGGGTGGATCACTTGAGGCCAGGAGTTCGAGATCAGCCCGGCTAACATGGTGAAACCCCATCTCTACTAAAAATACGAAAATTAGCCGGGCGTGGTGGCACACGTCTGTAGTCCCAGCTACTCAGGAGGCTGAGGAAGGAAAATCACTTGAACCCAGGAGGCAGAGGTTGCAGTGAGCCAGGGATCACACCACTGCACTCCAGCCTGGGCAACAGAGTGAGACTCTATCTCAAATAATAATAGTAATAATAAATGAAAAAGAAAATGAAGGAAAAATTAGCATATTAAAAAATAATAAGTTATTAAAGTAACCCTATATAAATTATTTCCATGCATGAAAACAATAGCCAGTCTGAAAATATGCTAAAACAAAAGACAATATTTTTGTAGTAATTTAATCAAAAATGGATTAATATCAAGGAGTAAATTTTACAAGCTATAAGAATAAGCAAATACATGGTAAGATGTAGGTGGTAAGATTGGGCACAGTGGCGTATGCCTGTAATCCCAGCACTCTGGGAGGCTGAGGCAGGAGGACCTCTTGAGTCCAGGACTCAAGAGTCAAGAACACCCTGGCAACTTAATGAGACCCCAGCTCTACAAAAAATAAAAAAAGAGCTGGGTATGGAGGTGAGTGCCAGTGGTCCCAGCTACTAGACAGGCTGAGGTGGGAGGATTGCTTGAGCCTGGGGAGTTGAGGCTCTAGTAAGACATAATCACACCACTGCACTGGAGCCTGGACAACAGTAAAATCCTGTCTCAAAAAAAAAAAAAGATATAGGTGGTCAATAAAAGTACAAAAGTTATAAATTATGAGCATAAAATAAATATATTTAAAAATTATTTGAGAGATTAAGAACAGTAACTGGGAAATCTTTTGAAAATTGTGAACATTAGGGATGACTTTACATATTTGCAGGAAGAAACCCTGTTAGGTGTGTTTATACCTTAATAAGAAAATGCTGTTTTTTAATTATATTGGTAGCAATGATCATAACAAGAGGCTTTGTTGTTGAAAACTGTCTTTATTAAATTCAGAGTTTTACTTGCAGTTAGACCAAGATATTTTTTTTGTAGAGCGCACAGATACTTTTAAAAAGAATAGGTAAAAAGATGAATATATGTAAGAAATCTAGGCAAAACAAACAAAAAGCATTCAGATCACATACAAGTGACTTAAAGAGCTATTTCAGAGCCAAGCAAAAAGTTGGGATCTCCAAATAGTTTCTGGACAGGGCCAGAGGGAAATTCCTCTTTGCTACTTAAATAAATTTATGCTTAGGACTCAAGAGACCCCAAGAAAGTATGAGTGGAGGCCCATCCCTAACGGCTGCAGAAGTGGTGACTGAGAATCCAGGCTGAGTTGTTCTTTCCCTGATCTTAGTCCAATCTGCCCATTCTCCTAACATCTAGCTTGGATCATGTTTACCCACAGATATCAGTGTGGACTTTAAAAACATACATAAATGCCATATTTGATTAAGAATTAGTCTCAGAAGCCTGTTATAGAAGTACAAAGAACATACTTTTGTGATCAGAAAATTGGTCTGATAGTCATAAACTCTTGTGTTTTTGTATTTTGCTTTTTATGTATTTTTTGAGACAGGGTCTTGCTGTAATCCCAGGCTGGAGTACAACAGTGCAATCACAGTTCACTGCAGCTTCAAACTTCTGGCATCAAATGATCCTCCCACCTTGGCCTCCCAAAGTGCAGGAATTACGAGTTTGAGCCACTGTGGCTGGCCTCATAAATGCTTATTATTTAAATCTATTTAAATTATTTGTCACCACACAGATTTGAGAGAAGAGAAAACTGGGTGGCTAATGGGTAGGGAAATAACTGGAAGAGACACAGAGAGATACTGCTGACAGTGATGGGCACTGGGTAATGAAACAGCTTCTACAGTAACCTTGATCCAAGTCCTAGACCAAAAGTAACAATAAGATTCTAGTCTCCTCTTACTTCTCTTTACTTCTATGATTTCAGGAAGAGCAATCATCAATTTCCGGCATTAATGTTCTCATCTTGGAAAAAAAAGAGGTAATAATTTGAAATAACGCACGTGAGCGTGCTTTGTCGTTTCAAATGCTCCAAGGTTGGGGTTACGGTTATTATCAAATGTTTATTGAAATCAATCAAAGTTGGCTCCTGCTCCTAGTTTCATAATGGCAATATGACAATCAATAAACCCCACCCAGACTTGGGTTATTTACAAGCTGTGTGGAGATGAAAGGATCAAACTATAATGAGGGCATTGTTGTGATTATTACCATTACGTCAGTCAAGTAGACAAAAACTTTTTAATTTTACTTAAATGACTACAATGAGATTAGAAAGGACACATTTTTGAAAAGCATAATATTAGAAATATATAAAAACCGCTTTCCCGGAGTTGACTAAAATAAATGTTTAACTGGCTCTCCATGATATGAATTATCAGTTCATAGACTCCTGTTAAGTCAGTTGTGATCTCTATTACTGAAGCCAGTCTCCTTTTTAACTTTTTCTTCTCACTAGCTGAGTGATCCTGGATAAAGTCTTTAGCAATATAGACTTCAGCTTCTTTGTCTACACTTTGAATCTGTTGGCTTACATGTCTCATGTTTTGTTATTCTATGATTCTCTCACTCTTTATTCTGCATGGCTAAACTTGGACCAATCACATAGGGAGAGGAATAACTTGGGCCTTTTCAGTAGATTTGATACCCTAAAGGAAGCCACTAACCACCCTTCACGATGGTGATATAGCGCTGCATCTATGATGAAACCATGTTGTAATGAGCTTGGAATTCTTGATCACGTTTTCAAAATAACATGTGTATTGGTTCATTTTCACATTGCTGTAAAGAAATACCCTCCCAGCACTTTGGGAGGCCGAGGCGGGCGGATCACGAGGTCAGGAGATCGAGACCATCCTGGCTAACACTGTGAAACCCCATCTCTACTAAAAATACAAAAAATTAGCCGGGCGTGGCAGCGGGCGCCTGTAGTCCCAGCTACTCGGGAGGCTGAGGCAGGAGAATGGCGGGAACCCGGGAGGCGGAGCTTGCAGTGAACCGAGATCGCGCCACTGCGCTCCAGCCTGGGCTACAGAGAGAGACTCTGTCTCAAAAAAAAAAAAAGAAAGAAATATCCAAGATTGAGTAATTTATAAAGGAAAGAAGTTTAATTGACTCACAGTTCTGCATGGCTGGAGAAGTCTCAGGAAACTTACAATCATGATGGATGGCAGCTCTTCACAAGGCAGAAGGAGAGAGAAGTGTGTGTTAGCTCAAGAAAAGATACCATTTATAAAACCATCAGATCTCGTGAGAATTCACTCACTGTTGTGAGAACAACATGCGGGAAACTGCTCTCATAAATCAATCCCTTCTCTCCCTCCACACATGCAGATTGCATTTCAAGATGAGATTTGGGTGGGGACATGAAGCCTAACCATATCAACATACTTTAATTTTACAAAGTCTTATCTTTTGTTAATTATTGTACATATGCAAGAAGTAATTATCAATTCTATGAAAGGCAGGTTTAATCTTTAGGGACAGAAAGCAGATTAGTGTTTATCTAGAGCAAAGTGTTCTGAGAAGTGATTGACTAAAAAGGGGTCAAACAAACCTTTTGGAGGTGATTAAAATGTTCTATGTCTTGATTATATTTGTAAAAACACAGGTGTATGCATTTCTTTAATCTCATCACACTGTCCATTTAAATAGGTGTATTTCCTTTTATGTTATTCATACCTCAATCAAGTTGATTGAAAGAAGAAATAATACACCTAGGGTTTTTATTATCGTTGTTGTATTATCTTTCTCTTGCTCTCTTCTTGGTCACAAGACTAATTATAAAAATAAGAAATAGAATTCAATATCTTCACCCATGCTCATAGCTGCCTATTAGAGTATAAACATTTCCTTAATATATTTATCTACTCCCTCAACTTTCGATTAAAATATTTTGATATTTAGTTTTTAGGTCAAATTATTTAATGAGCCAATTATCATAAAAAAGAATAAGTCATTTTATCATCTTTGTCTTCTCCATATGTCTATAAAAAATTTAAATATGTGCAAACCGGTAATGTGCCAGGAGCATACTTGGTATATTTTAGGTGTTTAATAAATGTTGGTTGAATGAATGAACAAGCATCACTGTCCTGCCTATAGCCACATCCCTACTTTCTTTGACAATACAAATTTGCAAAATTTAAAACTTTGTACCCAATGATGATGGAGCAAGAATATCTATTAGTAAAAGAAGTTATAATCTGAAACAAAAACTTTTTATAAACATAAATTGATATATAATAAATGTAATGGCTAATAATCCTAATAATTGTGTAACTCCAGAGTGCATTTCTGTCAGATGGGCTAACTTTGTTTGCTTTAGCATCTTGTTCATAAATCCATCCCTTGGGATTGTCTTATCTAGTTGTTGCTTTGCATAACATAAGTTTCTTTGATGCTTTTCCATTCATGTACCCTGTTAATAGTTATCTCCTGAAATTACATGGGGATCTAGAAATCCCCTTTTAATCTTTCAAAAAATACCCTCAAATTTATTTCTAACTCATAAAAATTAATCCTCTCCTTTCTATGAGAGGATTTATGAATAAGCAGAGATATTTATTTATACGTAACTACCAGACATTAAACTTTGCTCTGGATTTCAACAGTTTTTCTTGTGTCTTTTGTTTTCACAATAATCATTGAGCCCTTTGCTGGCCAAAGGCTCTGATACCCTTAAGGAGAAATGTTTTCCTGTGGTTTTTAATAAAGGGCAGAGCAAATCTTGGTTTATGAAGATTGAGAAGTAGATCCACCCTATTTAAAGTTAATCCCAACTTCCTGCCTAACTCCCTTTCAAAGGGATCTAGCTGTAAATCTTAATTTTTTTAGAAAACATAAATGGAGAATTCAGATAAACAGTAATTATAAAAATTTTAAAATCACAAATTGAGAGAACTTCTATAATAATAAATTTATTGATTTAATGTTAGCATTGCATTTAATCTGATATAAATTAGTAGCAATTAGTGAATAGAAATCATGGCCAGTGGAAAATCATTTTTGTGATAATGCATATGCTTAATATATAGAAATATGTTTCTTAATGGTAATAGGTAACATTTGTTGACTGTTCACCATTATCAAGTACTATTCTTAATGTTTTACATTTGGTCTTCACAATAATCCCACATATTAGATATTATTACAAACTCTATTTCAGAGGAAGCCGAAACCCAAATAAGTCCAAGTAAGTTACCCATTGTATAACTACAAGTGATAGAGCTGAGAGTTTTAATTCCAGACAATCTGAGACCAGAGCCCTTGCTTTTAACCAATATGTTAAACAGCCTCAAAATAACACTAAAATCCTTAAATCATACATTTGGAAACATTAAATGCATCATCAAAGGCAAGTGGATTGTTTGAGAAAAAAATTTCAAAAATTGAAGAAAAGCTGAAAGAGATTTTATTTTTCCCAGCAGAAAGAAAGACTTTAAAAGATAGGAAAGATAATGCTGTTATTTCTTCTTAAAAGGTATATGATCAATTATCACCAATACCACCAATAGATAATGAGGACTGGAACTCTTTATCTCTAAAGGATGACCTGAAACACTATGGAAAAGGAAGATGCATTACAACACACTATCAAAGCATCATTTTCAGATACACTGAGTCCATCTTCTCATGGACACAATGACATAGTTACCATCATACTGTCCATATAGTGCTACCTCCTCAACTAATTTCCTTTTTCTTTCAGGGACCCTGGCAGTGGCTCCTCCTAGATTGTTCCTAAGCCCTACATCCCCTGGCACAGCTTCCTTGGAAGAGTTGTCCAGCATCTTTGACACCCAATGACTTCATTGATCATGCTTCTAAGGCATTCTTGTACTCAGTCATCACATTGCTGGGATGCCATAATTAGTGTGAGGAAACAATTACCAAAATCAGACCATCAATTCTGTATTTAGGCTTTGATTCCAAGGAGATCTGACGGCTATAGTGCTGTTTGCTAAGAAAATCCTACAGAATTAGGAACTGAAATAGTGAATTCTTAGGGCTCAGGTGGAATAGAATTTCTCTCCTGACTCCATGTGCGTTTGTCACAACGAAAGTGCTGGAGAAGGGAACTACTGTAGAAAAGCCATGCATACACCATCAAAGGCCACCAGTGGTTGCAAAAAGTCATCTATGCAACTGTGATCTCTGGAAATACCAGCTCACGGCTTTTTGTTTGCCTTGATCTGACGTGGTCTCACCTACCTCCTTTATTTTCAGTTGTGATCCGGATTAGATGACAATTCCAGTGATTGGTGTAGACCTATATAGCTAGCTGGCATTTTTTCAGTGTATCAAGGAGTCTGTATGTCTCTCTTCCTACACACCTGCTAGGTCTCAACTTAGCTATCTGCTATAGCTTGTGTATTAAAACAATGCCTGATTGGTCTAGGTCTGCCTTACTCCTTATCTGCTACCTATAAGGCCCACACAGAAACTGCCCCTGTGTTATGTAGCCCCTTTTCCCTCTCAGGTCTTCAAGCAGCTACAATGTATCTCAGCCTTCAGCAGTTCAGTTTTATTCTTCCAGCAAATCTTCTAGAGCAGTAGCCCTGCAGAGCTATTTACTCTTCAGTGACAAGGACCTTCTCTTCCTCTTCACTGTCATGATGCATCCTTATGGTGACTCTGTGGGCCTGCATGTCACCTAAAATCTGAAACTGTTTCACTTCTAAAATCTTAACCCTCAAAATGCCAATATTGGAATACATCTTCTCCTTCCACATTCTTACTTTCATTTCATCTCCTTCTTGCACTGAACTAGATGCTTGTTTCTGTTCCCCCCACATTCACAGAATAAATTGCCAATCCTCTTTCAGCCTTTCTTCCCACCATGTGCCTCTTGGCTACATCTTATGTCTTTGTACTACAATGATGCTCTCCCCACTAATCCTGACTGTTTTCTCTCTGTGTGTCTGACTAACCTGTTTTTAAATCCTCTATGTTTGGGTAAAGCCAACTATTCCACCTCTTTGTTCCAAGACCCAGGCTACTTAGGACTGGTTTAGAACATCAGAAAATGGTGACAATTGACGACCCGTAAATTCCCAAACTCCAGCTCTGGATTGGCACTCCAATACTGCCTAGAACCCCTTCTGTAAGTGCAATCAGCTCTCTCTGCTTTGCCAGCTAATAATTTTCTGCTTAGTACAAGAATAGTTTAAAAACTCTTGGATTTCTAAAACAAGGAATATCACAACCAATTCCTACTCAGCCTGTCTAAATCTATAATCAACTACTCTGCAGTAAAACTGATTTTTTTCTCCTACATTATCCATTATAATAAAAGGCAATAAAAGGTATTTAGTAACCTTTGTGAAACTTCTGGTATTAGCCTTCTCCTTTCCTCCATTCAAACAGTCACTAAGTATATGACTGCACTTCTTTATTATTGCTCCTCTCAGTCTCCTACCCTGCCAGATTTCTGGCCACCATTGCCTCTTACATGGTCCTAAGGACACTGGCTATCCTCACACTGCTTCTGATAAATATTCCTGCAATGCAAACCAGGCTCAATTATAGGACCGTGCATAATTATGCATAGTACAATCCTACTGCCCTTTTCCTTTACATAAGATTAAATTTAGACTATCATGCAAACCTCCCCCAATTCTCCAGCCATTTCTCATCTTGAACACTTCAAGTAGCCTGATATCCTCACCACTGCCAAAGGCAAAGTGCTATTCTGTGCACTTCTTTCTTTATTGAAAACACAACCTTAAGTTGTTGCTATTATGCAGCTTTTTTCTCTATATCCAAAGTGGACGTGTTAAAGTCTTCTAAAATTCTCTGCAAGTCACACATTATATGTATACACTTGCCAGAGAATGTATATGTATATGGGTATTTCTTGGGATAATTGAATTTAGCTATTGCTGTGAAGAAACCTGCTTGATATCATCTGCAAAAGAATATATTGCAATTGTAAGTTATGAATAAAATATGTGGCGAAATCAGAGCAACAACGTAGTGTTTTGAATCATATTAAAATATTGAACACTTATCCTGTGCCAACAAGAGTTCAAAATGCTTTAGACATATTAACTACTGTTAATCAGCTTAACAATTGCACGACTTCTACCATTTTATCTGTGAAAACAGATGAAGAAACGGCTATATAGAGAGATAAAGAAGCTTGCTCAAGCATACACAACTAGAAAGCAAACGAGTTGGAGTCTGAACTTCGATAGTCTAACTCTAGGTTCTTTCTCTGTGTTTAATCAGTCAGCCACACTGCCTCTTGAGAAGCACGCATAATGTATGCTCTAAAAAGTAATGTCAATGTATTAGGTGTCAAACAGTGAATAAAATTTCTCAGAATACTGCTCTCTGCCATATCAATAGTAGATTTAATATAACTACCGACAAATCAAGCCAAGAAACTCAGCCCTGGAGGTTAGACCAAGCTGGTGGCCAGCCAAGAAAGACAAAGGAATGTTGAGGGGCTGAGTTTAGGGAGGTTGGAGTGTGTGTTCACAGGGGCAGAGGGAGTAAGGGGTGAGGTGCGGTCAAGGTTTACAGGTTAGGGCATGGATCATAGAGGTCATACCAGGGAAGGGAGTACAGGAAAGAATCCCACCCGAGTAAGAAATCATCAGATGCACGCTTCCGTTTTTAAGCTGCCAAAATGAAGAAGGTGGGCGTGAATTTGCCCAGGACTGTGGAAAACAGAAGTTTCTGGGTCTGGCTTGGGATTTTACACAGCTGCATTATGGGGGTATCACTATTTGATTTCTAAGCAAAGATCTCTTGGTTTGAGAGGCTTTCTTCGACAGAGAGACTGCTCATATGCCCAGAGTAGGGCAAGGATAAATGGGAGAGAGACGGCAGAGAAGTTCTCTCTAATAAAGCGTCCCAGGTATTCTATTGTAAGTCTAGAGGTGAAAATAGAAAGCTCTGCTCCTTAAAAGCTATGAGAACTTAAGAAATGTCATAACCATTTGTAAGCTAGGGTTATTAAGAGGGTCTGTTTTATAGGGATCAATTAAGTGATAAACATCTTTTGAAATATGAGTTGAACACAGCTTTTTTAAGGAATTTGTAAACTTTATTTTGATAAGCAAAAACCCATATAAATATTCATATTCCTCTCCTCACATTTTTATAAGAATTCAAGCTAGAAAACTTAACTATGTTGATAGGCTTAGAGAAAAATTAGGTGTCAGAATTCTCTCCATCTATTTGTTAAAATGAATCTTAACAGTTTATTTCTTAGTAAGTGGAATATGTTAATCAATTAATTGAGCGAAAGCTATTACTTAATGAGGTAGAAGGGTAAATTAACTGAAATGTGACTGGCATTCTTCAGTGTAAGAAAGATACTGTTAGCCTGAGAATCACATGGATATTCTGTGGATTCACAGACCATTAGTCAGTGTGCCCTCAGTATGGCTTTATGTGCAGCTTGTTCTAAAATCTCGAGTTTCTGTATTCCTAAAAGGTAATAATGAGAACCAGAGTACCTGGGGAAGTCGCCCCACAGCAATAAATATTGGGTCTCCAGAGCCAGGTCTTAACATTGTTTTCTTAATAGCTTAAATTATTTATAAACATGTGTTTGAACAATTCTTAAATCCAGTAGCTAAACTGAGTTGCATATAGGCCTAGAGGGGTCTAGGCTAGGGCCGTTCTGTGGAAAATCTGTTAAGTCAGGGAGCAGAAATAATTCTGCTTAATCTTTGATTGTCAACCATAGTAGCGGATGGTAAGAATAATGGGAGACTTTACATAAAGGCAGCTGCTTATAATTGAGGCATTGTCAGCTGA
The DNA here is from genome assembly GCF_049350105.2 of Macaca mulatta. NCBI lineage: Eukaryota > Metazoa > Chordata > Mammalia > Primates > Cercopithecidae > Macaca > Macaca mulatta. Next base: position 19,810,953 of record NC_133408.1, on the reverse strand, counting down.
TCGAAAACATTTGTTTCCATCAAGATACTCCTAACTGTTGAAGGCAATGCATTAATATTTATGTGATTATCGTTTTATAATACCTAAGAAGGGATCAAGAGGGTAATGAAATAATCATGTTACCAGGCAAGCAATGGGCTCACTGCCTCATCGGTGAACATAGAAATCAATACCATGGCACTAGCTTTTGAGAAAAAGAAAAGCTTTATTGCAAGTTGATTGGCAAGGAGACAAGACTCAACACAAATGTGTCTCCCTGAGCTGGGGATGGGGAAAATTTTATAGGCAGAGAGTAATGATCTGATTGGATCTTGCAATGAGAAATGCTGTGAGGCATGATCGGACTGGATCGTTCCATGAAGTGATGCCAGGGCTTGATCTGATTGGATCATATATCATGACATGAGGTGTCCACTTATTAATTCAGTCCCCCATTTCTTGGTCTGAGCACTTAGGTTCCACCCATCCTTGCAGGCTTAGTTAATCTGGACATGCTCAGATTGCATAACTTGCAACCTAGGGAATCCATGGCAACTGAAAACTCACCATTTTATTACACAAAGTTGAGTCAGATTAGGCTGGTTCTGTGGTTATAATAATCTACCACAGAGTTTTTTGAAGATTTAACTTTGAATATCCAGTATCAGAACCAGCTGGAAAACTTGAGAATCATTGCAGAATGTACAAAATCTTTGCTAGTGTAGCCCCGTAATATTCATGTTCGATTCTTTCTGGGCCTCTGCCAATGCATTCTGAGAATATTCTTCAGAATCATCCACTTTAAATAGCTACCCATAAATGTGATCTTTGGTGACAGATCGCCTTCACTCCCCCAGTACTTCCTACAGTTGTGAGTGCCTTTGCTTCACTGTATTATATCTCTTCCTACACAAAATACACAGAATGCCTTCCGCTTTCCAGACTGAATCCAAACTGATATGCTCAGGTGATAGAGAAAGACATTGAAATTAAAAAAAATATGACTTCTGTTTTATTATTGCTGGTAATGAAGCCTCCATTTATGGAGGTAAATTTATGATAGGTGATCTCCCACCAAAGTGTACCAATATGTGAATCAGTCAAGATAAATCATTACAGTGTGTAGAAAAACTATTAGAACATCTATCTAAAGATAGTCTCAATTTTTATTAAGTTCTAAAAACATAAATGAATGTCAATATTTATATGTGTAAGCTGTTAAAAATTACAACAAATACACTAATGCTCAACAACCCTGGTAACTAAAACATCAGCAATATTTCTGAGTTTCTCCTCAAATTCATATTCTCTTTTCTGCTGTTTGTCTCTTTTCCAAATTGTACGTTGGTAATACAACTGAAATTTTTGGTTTTCATTTCTTTATTCCTTTTGCCACTTGCTTTTATATTAACTAACACGAGGATTTTCAGATTTAATTTATATAACTTCTTTAGTAGCTACAGTTCACCCTTTTTTACCACAGAAAAGTTTTGTATTGTGAGAATGTAACACAATATGTTATTTTTCTTCCTATAATTATTATGATTCTTTTTTTGATACTTTTCTTCATTCATTTGTCTCATTTGTTTTGCCAGTATACACAGTGCCACTGTTGTAAGCATTCAATGTTCGTTATGTAACTACTGGCAAACATAGGTCAATGTTTCCATAGAATATTCTCTCAGATTTCTGTCTTGTTGGGTCTTCACATTCTCAGCTTCATTAGATAATGCCAAATTGCTTTTAAAAGTACTCCCACTAGTGCAGAGTCTATCTGGTTTGTATGAGTTCCCGTTATTCTACGTCCTTGCCAAAACTTCATGTTTTGGGACTTGTTAATTTTTGCCAATCTGGTGGGTGTAAAATGGTATCTCATTGTGGCTTTAATTGGAATTTCCCTGATTACAAAAGAGGTTAAACTCCTTTTATAGAATTAAGAGCTATTCATCAAAATGTCCATTTGTGCATATTGCCAATTAGTATGTTGAGTTATTTATCTTTTTCTTACTAATTTGTGGGAGGTTTTCATATGCTCTGAGAGTAATCCTTTGTTAATTACATATTTGTTGAACCAGTATGCATTTTATCTCTTTGCATTTTTTACATTTATTGCTACACAGAAATTATTAACTTTTTCCTCATTTATTTTTTGATCATTTTAAAATTAACCCTTTGATAGCACAAAGACATAAAATTTTCTCCTGATTTCATTTAAAAATGTTTCAAAACTTTGCATTTTTTTTGTATAGACTTTGAATTCCCATTATAAATGTCAAAATTGGCAAGGAATGTAAAATGAACAGGAAAGCTCTTAAAGTACCTAAAATAGTAAACAAATTATGATAATAAATATGAATCCTGCATTTAAACTTTTCATGTTATTCTTTGTTTTGAGTTTATTAGGAGAATAAATTCAAAATGAAATTACAAATAATTCTACTTTGAGGTAAACAATTTACTAATATAGTAATTTTATTGGAATATAGAACACTTGCAGGTCACTGGCATATTTGAAAATACACATTGTGAATTGTACAGTAATGGAACCTAGTCCTTCTTTGAAACTGAGTGAATGCACTATTGCTTTGGTGGAAAACTAATGAGACCTGGTAAAAAGGCACAGCTTTTTATATCAGTTGTATAGTAACTCTTAGGAAATACTTTTAAAGCATTCAGACAGAGGCAACAGAAAAATCTAGGTTTATTTACCTGTTTGTTTTTCATGTATTATAATATTTGATCTTCTTACCTGCTTAATTTCACCTGGTTTGTTCAATTGCTAGTATATAAACTTTTACTGAACTTTCAGAAATGTAATTTATAAAACATTCTTGTGAAAATGTTTACTCTTTATCTTAAAAAATTAAAAATCTAAAGTTTGACCACACTTGTGTCCAAATTTCTTGAGATTCAAAATGTTTTTATGAGTGTTCTAATATGCATATACAGGTAAGTCCTAAATTAAGACAGTTTAGGATCTTTTCCCTCGTATAAACATTCTATAAAATAAAATGACGGTAAACTACTATTATTTCACTTTTTATGAACAAAATGAAAGAGAAAATTTCAGATCTCTCTACACTCCATTCTGGACTTCGATGTGCACAGAAAAGCATCAAGAGTTAGCTCAAGAGGAAGAATAAAGTAAATATCTAACTCCCTTTCAAGTGTTATATTTTTATGGTAGGTAGCTGGGTTTGTTTTTATAGTCTTTTAAAATTACTTTTGTGCAAGCTAACATAAAGTATAACATTCATATTTTGGAAAATATTGGGATGTAATTCTAAACTTTATTAAGTTAATATTTATCTGAATGAATTTAGAAAAAAATCTACCTTCTTTCAGCCACAATTAGTTTCTCAACTCCTATAGATCACACAGTTATGTGAAAAGCAAGTGAAACAGTACTTTGTAAACCTTAAGATTTTTACAATCCTGTAATATATGATGTGGAAATGAGACAAAACAATGTTATTATTTAGAAGTCCCAGCGGAAACTTTTAGTGAGTTCATTAAATTTATGTTAAATCTATTTTGAAGCTAAATATTATTTATTTTTTTGAACTACATATCATAAAATTAGAACAGTTTCCCAACAGAAGTTGTAGATGAAATTATGGATTTAGCACTAGTTAGCTAAGAATGTAATCGTGTTTTAATATTGCAGGCTTTCAGCCAGGATTATACCTCATACATTGCTTGAATATTTTCCTTAAAGAATTGAATACTTTGGAATGGAATTTTACATTCACGCTATATGCCAGCCCTCAAGCCTCAACTAAGCTCAACTTGAAAAACAATGCTGTACACATCACCAAGCAGAAACTTTCTCACATTAATTAGGAGATTCTGATTGGATCCCAGCAATCAACTCATATGGCACCATATCATCCGCATTATTTGTAGAGTGGGCCATGATATTTATTACTGTTGGCCTGGCAGCTGTGTCTTCTAAATTTTGAGGTGGTTACAAATGGAAATGGGCCACATACCCCAAACTTACTTTCTTTCGTTACTTCATTTTTTCTGGCACTTGTAGTTGCATTTATGGAATTCATATATTTCATAATACTGTCTCCTTAAGCAAGGATTAGCAGCAGCATCAACAATAAATATAACTGAAAAGAAACCCAGGATTCTCTCCAGAACGGTAGAATGTTCATCGATAGTGGTTATGTCCAATTCAAATGATAGATTTGTTCGCCTCTTCTTTTGCTTAGATTTGTTTGGCTCAAAAATAGTTTCAAAGATAACCAAATTAGGTAGATCAGTATGTTCAGGAATAGTGATTACCTAAATAACAACTGAAAGCTGTATACTAATTTTGATGATTTCATATCAATATTAGTTACTTTAAGATTATAAAAAAGCAAAGGAAATGTAAATATACATGTTAATTATCCATCTTTTTGTCATTTCATAAAGGAATTAATTTTCTTTTGATGTGGTTAAGGATAATGTCAGCCAAAACTAAATCTATAGATTTTATCACATTGAAAAACATTTAGATGTAAGTATGAAAAGAAAATCGTATGAAGAGACAAGTATTGCCCTTCAGAGCTTGAAGGAAAGACTTCCTACCACGAAGTCTGTTTATATTAAAATAACTTTTGTCTTTTTATCTGTTTCTCTATGTATTTATTAGAATCTCTCCCACATAAAACATGTCTACTGAAAGAGATTGTTTGCAAATTAGTGCCTAAAATGTACTTCCTTGTCCATATGCTTTTGGATAATTGCCCAATTCTGCACTGACTTTTTCATTGTCATGTGACATTCTCTTTTTAATGAGACAATAATAAATGAAAAGGGCTTGTGTACAGGGCCTACCCTCTTTTGCTACTGTGAACATGTCCCAAACCATGTGAACAAGCCCAGGCAAGACTCTGAGAGGGTGAGAGGACACTCAGAGAGAGGGCCCACCTGTCCCCACATTTCCTCTTAGCCATTCCACCAGTTGGATATAAACATAAGTTACACGAGCCCAGACCAGGACCATTACCCAGCTGAACTAGAGAATCAAAGACAAATATGTGATGATTGTTTCTGCCACTAAGCATTGGAGTTTTTTTTTAATAAGACAAAATGCATTTATCATCATTATATTTTCAATAAAACAGAAAATACAAAAGAAAGCAATTTGTGGCGAGTTTATTAATCTGATCTTTATTCTTACTTTAATATGTATATCCAAGAACTGAGGTTTGACAAATTCTCACATTTGCACATTTGTACACTATTGGAACATGCAATCGTATACAAAACTTTTTTAAAGAATGACTTGAACACTACAACTAGCTAAATTAAATTTTTTAAATGGCTCATGTATAATTCTGAATTTAAAGTTTTAAAATTAATTTTTAAAAGTCATCTTAATACATTTTATGTACTGAAATTCTGTTTATGTTACTATGAAATGGAATCTTTGTTTAGAGCTTTTATCTTTGGATAATCTGTTGTATGTAGCACTGTACCCAAGACAGAATTTGCATGTGATTTTGAATGCCCTATAGTGATGCAAGATTTTTCTAGACTTCTTTGTCAGACTTGCAATGGGGGTGCCTCATTTACTTGGCCCACCGTGCTCAACCATTTGCGGGAGGGAGCACATGAGTGAGCCAGTATGGGATCCAGGGGACTGCTTTGGGCACTGGCAGAAGCAAGCTCCATATGAGCCCTACAGCAGCACCCAGGTGGGGGTGCGTGTGACTCCTGAAGCCCCAGACATGTTACAATGCTCTCCTAGCTCCACTTTCCATGGACAGTGGTGTGTTATCAGCTTGGTGGGCCCCTTGCCTCATTGCATGTGGGGGCTGCCCTCCACCAGCGAGGGTAAAGGGCTACTGTGACAGCCTTTGGGGGGGTACCTGCCTTGGGTGGGCCCAAGCTCTTGTCCAGAGTCTGAGAAGAATGAGGTCACAATGACACTTGAAGGATAGTGAAGGTGGAGAATGTTATTTAGCAATGGAAATGTCTCCCATCAGAGCTGGACAGGGGATGGGACGGGCAGGTAATCTTCCCCTGAAGTCAAGCCGTCTCTCCTCCAAAATCTAGCCATCCCTCTGAAGTCAAGTTGCCTCTCTACAGTAAAGCCACTTTTCTCTCTTCTACTGACTGAGTCTGGGGTCTTTATAGGCACAGGATGTGGGCCACCGTGAGCCATAGGTAGTTTTGGAAAAGGCAACATTCTATTGGCAAAAATACATTATTCAGAAAGAACCAATCAGGAGAGAGTGGGAAAGCAGGGATAGAAGTTCTCAGTTTGGGCAGCAGGTTTCAGGCTTTTCAGTTCAAAGGTGGGGTTTCACTGGGGATCCTCCCCTGTCTGCCAAGAATTTCTGTGCCTCCTGCCTCTATCAATAGGAAAACATATTCATGAAGTGCAAGAGCTGTGGCCAAGTCTCATGAATATTCTCAAATGTATTCTCCTGAAGGAAAAAAAATGATGCAAGGGGAAACAATATGAAACAGCCTTTATAGAAATTAATATATACTCCAAGTCAACAGAAGGATTACAGATCATGCCTTCAACTAGAAAAAGTGTAAGAAGAAGCATCTGAGGGAACAGTGGGCAGAGTAAATGCTGTGGAATTACAAGAGAAATGTTTGTAAGACAACCCTGCAGGTAATAAGATAGGTTCTATATAGTGGTATTTGTTTGTCCTTAAGCTCCACTCGCCTATGTCTTTAAAATTTGTATATTTGTTTTATATCAATTTAGTTTGTTCAAGTCCATATCAACATGGATTCTAAAAACTGGCTTCACAGCTATTTCTGCTAACTTCCTGTAAAACCTGATTTTTACCTAGAAAACAAATAGAATAAACTTAAGTTTCTCTCCTCTGGTCTTCTTGTATCAATGGCATAGCACTATGTTCAATGTTGTCATAGGGACCACCTCTCACACTCTCACAGTGACCTCTGTTGCAAAAGGAAACGATTATTGTCCCGAATCCCTAAAAATACAACAGCGACAGGGCTGTGCTTTCTAAGAAGTTTTGATAAAATCAAGAAAAAATTGAAATTAAAAGAAAAAGTAGCTTATCACCATTATTATGCACTCTTAAAATCCAGAGTTCTAGGGTACACCTATTCATCCCTGATTAGAATCTGGTAGTTTTCATTGTAGTAGTGGGCAACTCAGCCTGACCAACAGGAATGCATTCCTGAAACTCCCTGCTCTTCTTTAATGATAAAAGATTTTATCATCTGTCCCAGTTCAAGTCCCATCCCATTTTCTTCTCAAGATATACGTAATTCATGATTAATAATAAAACAATTCCCGTGCCGGGCGCGGTGGCTCACGCCTGTAATCCCAGCACTTTGGGAGGCCGAGGCGGGCGGATCACAAGGTCAGGAGATCGAGACCACGGTGAAACCCCGTCTCTACTAAAAATACAAAAAATTAGCCGGGCGCGGTTGTGGGCACCTGTAGTCCCAGCTACTCGGGAGGCTGAGGCAGGAGAATGGCGTGAACCCGGGAGGCGGAGCTTGCAGTGAGCCGAGATCGCGCCACTGCACTCCAGCCTGGGCGACAGAGCGAGACTCCGTCTCAAAAAAAAACAAAAAACAAACAAAAAAAACAAACAATTCCCTTGGAGAATCTCTCCCAACAGAAAATTGGCTGTATCCAAGGTACAGTAAACAAACATAGTAGTTGAAAGTACATTATGCCAAGTCTGTGTTTATTATCTTAATGACACTATAGGTATCTCACCCTCAGTTGGCCTAGATTTTTGATAACCAGAGTGGGGCATCTCCTTTACATGATATTTCTCCTAAAGTTAAATAAAAGTAAAATTAGATATAAAAGTCCTTGTTGCTATGATCTGGTTTTATTCTACTTTCTACTTTGAGTAAATGCAGAGACTAAGACAAAGAAACAAATAGGACTAAAAATATATTGCTAAAAATCCATTTTTGGTGTTTATAGTACTTTAAATCTCCATTTGGGAACTCTTTTTTTCAAACAATTTTTAAAAAACAATTCTATTATTGTTAAACAATGGCTTAAAGTTGATCAAATTATGGTTTATGTTCAATAATAGTTTATAATCAAGTTATTTCACTCAACTTTTATTGGTGAACAGAATACTTAACATCGTCTTATAAAACCTCTATGTGGGTTCCTATTTTAGTATGTTCTACCTTATATGTGCATGATATTAAGCAACTCTTCTCTCAGAATAAAAGTGTACACTCCTCCAAAGACAAACGTTGATACCCTGAAGGCAGAAACAAATTTACCACCCTCCTAATGGTGGTTTTCTAGCCACAAATCCTGCTACAAGTTACCCATAGTAACTTCAAGCAATTCATAGCAATATCCAAGTTGCCAGTAGTTTATCAGAAGGCACAGTACTGTGAGTGGTTCTTCTGGAATGCTAAGACAGAAATGAGAAAAATAAATTTAGTAAAAATGAACTGAGATATTGGAACCCTTCAGGAGAAACAAACAATGGACCTGAGACATCAGGAGCTCTTTTGAAAGATGGTCTACCAAAGTTATCAAAAATCAACTTAACTTCAGGAAAGCCATGCAAAAAGGAGAGTTGGCCCTTAAAATGCCCACGTTAAGTAGCTGCTGGACAAGATAAGTGAATAAGAAATAACTCATTGGCTTACTACCTAGAGGATCCCGTCCTGCCCTATAGGGATATGACCTTTGAAGGAACGCATTGTGTTAAATTGTCATGCTTACTGATGAGCTCAAAACTGTCTAATAATCTTCTGAGTAGACTGATACCAAGTGTACCTCATAATAGTATTTTGACTCTGAATACCTAGGTGAACTTAAGAAGGCCCTTGGTAATCACTGCAGGCAGGAGTCCTCAGATTACAGATGGTATGTAAAGGAATAGGGCCAGGTAATAATTTTAAGGAGGGCCAACAGATAAGAGAAGGGGACATAGGCACTTTGAGGTACTTTGAGGCACTTGAGAAGTTAGAGGTCAAGGAGAAAAGGGGGAATCAGGAGGAAACTGAAAAAGAAACACCTACTGATGTGGAAATATAATCAAAAGAATGTGGAATACTGAAGACCAAAGGAAAGGGGTATTTTAAAAAGATAGGAGAAATCGTCTGTGTCAAATGTCACCTAATACTATAAAATAGAATATTGCCAGAAAGAGTGTGGTGTAAGGGGGTAGTTACTTTTGGCTGATCTCTGTTCTGATTGGCTAATACCCATGCCACACCCCAAAAGGTAACATTAGTCCAACTTTTCTGGAATTTGGGCGAGAAGTGCACAGGGGAGTTACAGTTGGTTTTAAGCATACTGTACCTTGTCCCAAAGATGTCGTATTGGCAACATCTTCAGTGGCAAGAGAATGTGGAGACAGTGGAAGAATGACTAGGAAGGGAAAGAAAAAAGAAATAGGGCAAGGAACAGTTTAGCTTGTACATACATCAATATTTCATTCCTTTATAAGAAATTACCAAGGAAATGAAATAGAAGTTTTCCTCCATTTTTGCTATTCCTAAATACTAAGAATTAAATTCCTGTTAAAACTAAACTATATCAAAAAAGAAATACATAGAGAATAATAAATATTTGAGGAGCTCATTGATATTGACACCTATTAATCATCCTAAATATCTCAGGACAATACACAACTGTGTTTTTATGACTGATTAAATTTCAAGGTGATTACTTCACAATAGATTGTGTGCTGTTGTATTTTTAAAAAATTATATGCTGCATTTGGTGCACAGTCATTTCCCATTTTTCATATGGCACATCACACTTTCTTTAATGACACATGTGGGCTGGGAAATGTCTCAATGAATGGAAGGTGCAATTCCAGTCATTTAATACACCCTGCTGCCAGTCAGTGCATGTTGCTTTTTGCTATTCACTTAAAAATTCCCTTTTGTTTTATCAACAACTTCACCTCTGCTAAAAACAGGTTGTCAAGAGTGACTACACCTGGCATTTTATTCATAAGGAAATTTCACATTACATCATAGTACTTGGAAAGAGAATATGGAAAGTTGACATTCTCTCAAATCCTTGTGCTTTACTTCACTTTTTTACAGGAAAAATACTATTAACAAGTATTTATGTGATTGGCACCAGCAGTCAGGATGTAAGATGTTACGCATTCAGCACATCTCAGCTGTGTAGCCATTGATCAAAATACTCTCCTTCCCCCCTGAAAAAAGCAGGGCTCACAATTTGGTTATGTGGTAGCTATCTTCATGACCAAGCCAATTCATGGTGACAGACTATTCTATTCCATTAATTTCTAACCCAACATGAGGCTGTGGGTGATGGAAATCAGGTTACATTTTTAGATATATAATAAAACCCATTTTTTAGAGCTAATTCACTTATAATTAGTATTATCTAGATAAGAGCTAGGATGAGAATTTATTTCTACAATTTTTTTTTTTTTTTAATTAGCTGGGCATAGTGGTGCTCCTCTGTAATCTGAGCTACGTAATCTGAGGCAAGAGAATCCTTTCAGCCCAGATGGTTGAGAATCCAGTAAGCCATGACTGATCATACCACAGCACTCTAGCCTGGGCAACACAGTGAGACTGAGACCCTATCTAAAAAAAAAAAAAAAAAAAAAATACCCAATTAATGGTGCAAGTAAAATTTCACAGGTGAGATATCTGTATTTATTCTATCCATACACAGTAGAAAATCCATTTGTTCAAGTAAAAATTTTAGTTATGACCAAATGCAAGATGCTTAAGTCTTCCAGCAATTATTGACTGTAATGTGATCTTAAGGATGAAATGTATTTATTTATATTTATTTATTTAATTTTTCAGACAGAGTCTCACTCTGTTGCCCAGGCTGGAGTGCAATGGCACAATCTCGGCTCACTGCAACTTCTGGCTCGAGCGATTCTCAGGTCTCAGCCTCCCGAGTAGCTGGTATTACAGGCATGCTCCACCAGTGCCTGACTCTAATTTTTGTACTTTTAGTAAAGACGGGATTTCACTATGCTGGTCAGGCTGGTCTCGAACTGCTGACCTCAAATGATCCACCCGCCTCGGCCTCCCAAAGTGCTAGGATTACAGACATGAGCCACTGCCCCTGGCCAAGAATAAAATTTAAAGAGCAAATCCAAACCAAACAGTGGGATTATACACGTTATCATGAGTAATATTTGGGGCACACTTTCTAGGAAGAAATCAGTAGCAAAACAGATTCTTTGTAATTTAATATAGTTATTCAGATAACTTTATCACACACTTGTGAATCACTGAGAAGCAATAGGAATTGGCTGAAGATTCTCGACTTGGAAGTAAGAAGTTTGGCTTCAGCCCTGAAGATTTTCTGGATTATTTTTTAACCTTGGTAAAGTACTCTTAACATTTCAAGCCTTTTTGTAAAGAGAGGAGTAGTTTTCATGATCATTAACCTTTTTGGATTGTGAAAACATCTGAGTCTAGGATGAAAGTTGATGACCCATTTACCCAGAAAAACACAGGAAAGAACAAAGCCAAGGTTTAAGGATACTCAAGCCAACCAGAAACAACACTGCCAGTTATTTTTTCTGTGCATATACATTTATTTGTATGTTCTACAAAATATATTTTATATGTATAGTTTTGTACCTTTCCATATGTTCCATTTACAGTTCTGTAACTTTTTTTCTTTCATAATGCATGGATATTGAAATTTGTTGATTTACTTTTCTGCCTCAAATGAGAGGCTCATATAATTTTCCTTTGTTAGCTTGTTGATAAGGTAGATTATATTGATTGATTTTCAAAAGTTGAACTAGCCTTCCATACCTGAAATTAATCATATTTGATTTTGATGCACAATTATTTTTATACATTTGTTGGATTTAGTTCGATAGTATGTTATTGAGAATTTTGGCCTCTACATTCATGAAAAGTATTGATCAATATGTTTCTTTGCTTAAAATTATCTATTGGTTTTTTGGTATTAGGTTAATTATGGTTTCATAGAAGAAATAGGAAATATTATTCCTCCTATTTTCTGGAAAAGACTGTAGAAAATTGGTATCATTACATTGTAACGTGTTTGATAGAATTAATCAGTGAACCAACTGGCCTGGTACTTTCTTTTTTGAAAAGTTGTATTTAACCCATTTCATATTTATAGGACAATTTAGAGTATTTATTTCTCTTTGTGGCAGTTTTTGTCCTTCAAGGAATAGGTCCATTCCATCAAAGTTATGAAATTGATGGGTGAACAATTATCAATAATATTGCTTTATTTTTGTACTACTATCCATGGATCAGTAGTGATGACCACGCCCTCATTTCTGATATTGGTAAGTTGTATCTTTCCTTTTTTCTTGGTTAGCCTAGCTAGATATTGACAAATTTTCTTAATCTTTTCCATGAATCAGATTTTGTTTCATTAATTTTCTCTATTGTTATCTTGTTTCAAGTTTATATTTTTCTTCTGTAATTCTTATTATGTCATGTATTTTCTTGCATCAGAGTTAGTCTTTTCCTCTTTTTACAGTTTTTAAAAGTTTAAACATAGGTTATTTATTTTAGATCTTTCTCGTTTTTTAACATATTTATTTCATGCCAGAAATTTTCCTATAACCATCACTTTCATTATATTTTATAAATTTTGATGTTATATTTTTACTTTTATTTAGTTTTAACAATTTTTTATTTCTTTTGAGATCTTTTTATGGCTCAAGAGTTATTTAGCAGTTCTATTTTTTAACATCAAAATATTTGAGAATTTTCAGGTCTGTGATTGCTTCCTTGCTTAATTCCATGTCATCTGAGAACATACTTTGTGTAATTTCTTATATATTAAATTTCAGAAGGTGTGTTTTATTACCCTGCATATTGTCTATCTTGGTAAATGTTCCATGTGAAATTGAAAAGAATGTTTATTTTGATGCTGGGTAGAATATTCTTTAAATATCAATTGGGTCAACTTGTTGATAGTGTTACTCAGGTCAACTATATTTTTCCTTGTTTTTTGCCTACTTAATCCTATTAATTATAACATGTGGTGTTGAATTCTCCAAGTGTAATAATTGTTTTGCCTTTTTTACCTTTCAATTCTATCAGCATTATCTCATGCATGTTGACACTCTTATTAGAGGCATACATATTTAAGATAGCTGTGGTTTTGAAAAATGGACATTTTTGCAATTATATAATGTCTCTTCTTATTGCTGATAGTTTTTCCTGTCCTGAAGTCAGCTGTCTGATATACAGCTATCTACTGCAGCTTTCTACTGATTATTGCTAACACAGGATATCTTTGTTTATACTTTATTTTAATCTAGCTAAATGTTTGTTTTTAAAATGGGATTTCTCACTAACAACATATAGTTCATTGGGTCTTGAGTTATTTTAATCCACTCTCACAATCTCTGTTGTTTAATTGGTGCATTTATTCATATTTAAGGTGCTTATTGATATAGAAGGATTAACAGATAACATGTTTGTATGCTAACATGTTTAAATTGTTTTCTATTCCATTGTATTTGCTCTTCATTTCTCTTTTCCTTATCTGCCTTCTCTACTTTTAATTGAATATTTTCTATAATTCAATTCTTCTGATTTTTTATTCTTAGTATATCAATTATACTTCATTGTTTAATAATTGTGTATTTTTCAAGAACCTATGATATTTATTTTTAACATTATACATAACTACACTTCATGGAGATGTATCCTTTATGATATTTCTGTCATTTATTTAATTTTACTTGGCATAATCACACAAAACATTGTTAGTATTATTGCTTAAAATACCTATCTTTTGGATCAATTAAAATTAAGAAAAACTATAGTTTTTATTCTACTTTCATTTACCCTTCCAACACCTTTTTTTATGTAGATCTAAGTTTCTGACATAAATTAACTTTTTTCTGCCTGAAGAACTTCTTCAAATGTTTTGTGAGGACAGGTCTGCTGAAAAAGATTTCCTCCATTTTTATTTCCCTAGAATAGCCTTTACTTATCCTCAATTTTGGAAAATAATTTTGCTAGATATATTTTTCTCTGTTTAGTTCTTTTCATGGTTTATGACAAAAAATGCGCTGTAATTTTATCCTTATTTCTTCATATGTAAGGTGGATTTCTCTGCATCTCTTCTCCCTCTTTTTGTTTCTTTCAAGAGTTTCTCATTTTCTTTTGCTTTCTTCATTTGAGTAAGAAATGTGCAGGAAGAATTTTTGTGGTTATTAATCTTGCTTAATATTCTTAAAGCTTCCAATAACTATTTTTGTGTCTATTATTAATTTTGGAAACTTGTCAGGCATTAATACTTCAAATAATTATTCTGGTATTCCTTGGTATTCCAGTTGTGTATATGATATATCTTTTGATATTATTGTACTGTTTTGGGCTCTTACTTTTCTGTTTTAATTCATTCTTTTCCATTTTCTATTTCCTGTTTGCCTTTTAGTTTGGGAAGTTTTTTGTTGTTGTTGTTTTGTTTTCTTCTGTTTTTTTTGTACCTACCATCACGTTTGACCTATTATCAATTAAAGCAATTTTTTATTCCCTGCTTTTATTTTTTATTAGTCTTTGGAGTTTCTCTCTCTCTCTCTCTACTTATATTATGCATCTGTGCTTGTTGGTTGTCTACTTTTTACATTAGAGTCTTAAGAAAATTATGATAGTAACATAAAAATCCCTGTCTGAAAATTGATAATGCCAATATCTGAATCTGGGTCTAATGATTATCTTGTCTATTTTCTCTCTTTATTGTGTTTTAAAACAGTATTTGTTAGGTTTTGCCTTTCAGTATGCCTTGTGTTTTTTTCTTGTTGTGGTTGTGGCTGTTATGAGGTTGAAAGCCATACATGCTGTATTGGATAATACTAAATGAGGTAACTAGGCCTGTATTGTGAGGGTCGTGTTAATCTGGCTAGAAGTTAGTTTGAGTTTATTATTTGTTATATGTATTAGTTCCAGTGACTTCAGATTCCCCCTTTTGACCTTGGGCTTCTCTATATCTCTCTCTCAGAGAGATTCTGTATTTTTTAGTTCTCTAAATAAACAGATTTTTCATAAATAGATTTAATAATTTAGATTAACAATTTAGATTTAATAGATTCTTTAAATAAATAGATTAAATAAACAGATTTTTAAAGCTTCCTGTAGTCATCCTTTTCTTTTAAGGATTTTGGTCAACCTTTTTATTCCCATCTGGTATTATTCCCCAGACATCTATATTGTTAAACCATTGTTGCTAATTGTTTTCAGCAATCACCCAGCGACAGGGATTTTCTTAATGGATGAACTCTATTGAATGAGCTTTTTTCCCCCTATTTCTACTGAATGAGTTCTTTTAATATTTGAATGAGCTCTTGTCATCACTAAGTGAAATAATCACAAGCCCTGTGAATAGACCTCTTCAGGGAGTTGCCAGGTCAAATAGTGACAATTATCTGATGATGGTGCTTTTTGACAAACTCCATTCCTACTATACAGACCCCGTAGGTGTTAAGTTGCAGTTCTTCACAACTACCATGATTTAAAAGCTGTTGGTTTTTAAGACAACAACAAAGCTGGTGAGTGGAGAATGGAAATAAAACACTTTAAAAGAAAAAAAACAAAAACAAAAATGGAAAATTAATTATCCTTACCAAATTTTAACAATTTTACTTGAATAAATTTTCCTCAGCTAGTATTAGTTAAGAGTTCTAAAACACTTGATTTTGGCCATTTTGGCCAATGTCCTCTCATTGTTTTTGTAGAGGATTATATTTTTGGAGTTTCTAACTCCACAATTCCAAAAATTTCACTCTGTGTTGTTCTATCAGTCAGTTCTCACATTGCTATAAAGGAATGCCTCAGACTGAGTACTTTATAAAGAAATGAGGTTCAATTGACTCATGAGTTCACAGGCTGTACAGGAAGCAAGGCTGGGGAGGCCTCAGGAAACCTACAATCATGACAGAAGGTGAAGGGTAAGCAGTCATGTCTTACATGGCCAGAGCAAGAGGAAGAGAGGCAGGGGGAGGTGCCATACACTTTTAAACAATCAAATCTCATAAGCACTCATTCACCATCATGAGAGCAGCAGTAGGGGGAAATCCACTCCCATGATTCAATCACCTCTCACTTGATTACACCTCCAACACTGGGGATTATAATTTGACATGAGATTTTACACAGCCTCCCAAAGAGCCATCTAAATAATGAGATACATATATGTATATACATATGTCTCATCATTTTGAGCTGTGAACTTTTAATGGAGGCAATAGAAACACTAAATTTGAATAAAATACGTGTCATGCTCAAAGGACTTTGTCTCAAAACATCATGTTGTAAACATCACGTTATTTATGTAATTATGTATAAGAATTTTGGAATAGAAACAATATTATTTTTATAGCAGTAAGTACAATAGTTTGTGGCACATTTCTGTTGCTTTAGCTTTTCATAATTGCTGTTTGCGATTGTTTACAATGCCCATTCCCTAAGACGCCCTTGGAAAACATCTATACGCTGAGCAAATATTCCAGAAAATATAAACACATCGAGTTGTCACAGGGTGAAGCTCAAAATTGGGGTTCAGCCTGGAAGGCCATGTGGGTTTTTGGCACAGGAAAGAATTCAAGAGGGAGCCAACAATAAACTGAAATCAAGTTTATTATGAAAGTAAAGCAATAAAACGTTGGCTGTTCCATAGATCAAGCAGCCCCAAAGACTGCTAATTGGCTATTTCATGGTTATTTCTTGATTATATGCTAAACAAGGAGAGGATTATTCAATGGTTTTCCAGGAAAGGGGCTAGGATTGTCAGAACTGAGGGTTCCTCCCCCTTTCAGACCATATGGGATAACTTTTGAACACTGCCATGACATTTGTAAACAGTCATGGAGCTGCTGGAAGTGCCTTTTATCATGCTAATACATTGTAATTAGCGTATAACAAGGAGTTAGGACATTCATTGGTCACTTTTCTTGTCATCTTTGTTTTGGTGGGTTTTGGCTGGCTTCTTTAAAGCATCCTGTTTATCTGCGAGATCTTTGTGACCTATAGCTTGCAAGACCAGCCCTGCCTGGAACTCCTATCTCAAAGTTATGAAAATGGCAAAATGTCCTTTAATAAGTGTATGTAATTACTAAAGCAATGCTATTAAGTACCAAGTGACTGCTTTTCAGCAAATGACTATCACAGTATGTACACTGAAGAAATGTTCAAGTTTTAGCTCTTTAATATGTGCTTACTTTTAATTAAAGAAGAAGAAATAAGTCACTGATGTCAGACAGCTGATAGAAAGCCTGTGATAAAATCTCATACACTGTGTTAGATGATGTGTGAAACATACAACGATGCATTATTTTTCTGAAAGATGAATCCTAGCCTTGTACTAGTGATTCACAAAAATTCAAGCTCCCTTAACCATTTGGTGTCTTCCCAGACACAGGACTTAACTCCAGTCAGAATCCTTACTGTAGTACATATCAAATCTGTTACAAAGTAGACAAATTCAGCACACAGAGAATATAGCATTAATGAAATTAACAAGTGATGCAATACTTATTTAAAGAGTATGCTAATGCCATTACTTCATATTTTAGTTTTTTATGGAAATTTCCAAAGAAATTCATCCTGATAGATTTACTAGGCAGCTTATCATACTATGTGAGCATAGATTCCTGATAATTACCTTATTTTCCAAAACATTGTTTGATCATATATCCCTAATTGCTAGAATCACAAGTGGAGGGAGGCGTAAGGGCAGATGTTCCCTTAAAAAGCAAATTCAAAAAGAAAAGAGTAATTGCAAAAAGATTCCTTGGCATTTGTCTTGAGAATTTTCTTTAGAATAACACTCATCTTCAAGTCAATGCATGAAATTTCCTTCCAGTGTAGGAAAAATTTGAAAAAATGAGAGGGACCATTGTAATTTTCAATATATTACTGGGTGGTAGTATGTGGGTGTTAATTAATTATTTGTTTTTACACCTAGTGAGTCACCTCTTATTAAGGAATAAAGAGTTCATAAAACTTTCTCATCAGTGCTAATTTGTTACCAAGAAATAATGAAGTGGATAAATATTACTTAAATTTTGTTATATCCCACCTACAAAGAAAATAAGACTAAAAACATGATGCTTCGCCTTTATTTCTAGTCATTGTAATTTTTTTCAAAATTTTTCAACAAATAAATATGTTTTAATTTCCCATTGCTTTAAAAAATCAATCCAAAAGAATTAGACTGGCTCAATTATATAAATACCACCTTCACTCCAGCAACTTGTAGGGGTAGCAATAAGACTCACTACAGGCGTAGTCTATGACCTAGTCATTTAATATAAATTTTGGACAATCACACAGAGGTGTCACTTACCTTTACAAGCACATCAATTGGGCATACAGAAAAAGCTGTAAAATAAACAGCTTTTCATTGTTTTTACTTGCCAGTTTTTTATCAGAATTCTCCAGCAATATAATTTCTGATTGAGTAATCACATTTTTCTTTCATGTCCATGTCACCAGCGGCTCCAGCAAATCCATGCTGAAGCTTCAGTTTGCTCTCCTGGGCGTCATCTTCAGGCATGAAGTAACCTGAGTAGATTATGGAGGCAGAAAATGGTCCTGATGTTGGCTTTTTCTCTGCCTCTTGTCTGTACAAATAATTTCTCTCCTAAGTAGTTTAGCACACATGTAGCTTTCTATTCTATTGCTTCACTCAAGTTGCAGCACTTTGCATGTGAGTGTGTGTGATGATGCTGGGAAAAATGAGGAGAGGCATGCTATTCTGAAATAACGTTTCAGAGAAAGAACGTATCCTAATGACAGACGAAGGATTCATAAATCCTTCATGACTTTAAAAGCCTATTGCTTTTAAAAATCAATCCAAACGGATTAGACTGGCTCAATTACATGAACGCCACCCTCATTCCAGAAACTTGTAAGTGTAGCAATCAGATCTACTACAGGAGTAACGCTGGTAAAGAAAGTATCCTAATGGGAAAGGAAGGATTCATATGGCTACCTTGTGAACAGGTGCCTACTTTGATTTCCTTCAAAATGCAAAAATCAGGGACTCACCGTTTAGAAGTCTGGCTTCAAACTATTCCCCTTTTAGATAAGTATAAGTCACATAATCATAAAAATATGACAATTGACCACAGTTAGACAATTTTCATATACATATTCCTCCCTCAAACAGATTGTAATTAATCTTTTAGCTCTTCTTTCTCTTGACCATAGAGAGATAACGATGTTTTATTTTATCATTGTCTACCAGCAGTTTAATATTTCCATTGTCCTGCAGGTCTGTTGCCATCCTACCACCACCATCACTTGTTCCTTTATACTGCTACAGCTGAGACCCTGCTAGCTTTTCTCACTTGGAGCAATAACTAACATTTGGTGGCTTTCCAGTCCTCTTCCCTGGCCCACTATTTGTCAGCCAGTTGTCCTTACTAGGAGAACTGGTCAGACCTTATTGGAGATAGTGAGAACAGCAGAGAGAAATCCTTTTGAATAACATTAGACAATTGATTCTGTTTCTTTAAGTCTTTTGGTGTACTTTGCTTTCTTTTTTCTTCTACAGATGCCTAAGGGAGAAAAAAAAAAGGGAAAGCCCAAAAGGAATCTCTGGTTCACTGGAGAATACAGGAAATATGTGTCATTTCGAAACTCAATTTTACATCAGACCATGGGTTGGTAGTGACACATCCTACTAATAAAACCATCCAGACAAGTCCGCACAAGCTACTAGTTTGTTTTTTGATTTCTGTGGTGACCTCACTTAGAGGAGATGCCGTTGGTTTGGTGGATATTACTGAAAATGAACAGGGGACACTTATGTACCCGAGGAAGTGAAAACAAAAACATTCTGATGAAACTGTTTTCAATTTATTGTGCCTAAATTTTTAGCTGATTTTTTTCTACCATTATCAACTTGAGGAATCCTGTTCCTTTGATATCAGTTAGTGTTATGAAGGCATCAAATTCACTGGAGTATGGGAAGGGGTTATTGTCATTGTTTGTAGGTGTTGGGGGATGGGCATGCTGCCGGGGGACATGAGAGTTCAGAGATATTGCAAAAAATAGAAATTACATTTAATAACACAGAAGGTATTATTCGCTAATATAAAAATAAAGACATAGACTATACTTTTATAATTATATTAATTCATATTTTATAAACTAACTTAGCAGTTCTATTTTTAACTGAGTCAATGACATTTTAAAACACTTTTTGTGAAAAAAATAATTTTGTTTGAATTATCAGCAGTTTCTAGATGTGAGGATTTGATTTTAATTTACTTGTTTATCAACATTTACGAGGTTAGAAATATTGAAAGAAAAGTGTGAAAATAATTAGACTAACAAAAGCTTAAACATCAAACAAAAGTTAAAAAAATGAAGTTATCTCTGACAACTACATGGTTGATATACAACTGCTGAATTATGTAAATAATATTACAAATATTTTAATTTATTTAATAATTCTCATGACATGTTGATTGCTTACATATTTGTGTTCATATAACAACCACATTTATTCACTACTTTTAAAAATCATATTAATATAACGTTTTTATAATTTTAATAGAAGGAATGTTAAAATAACCCTTCAATCAGATCTTCCTCTTATACAGATAAAATGGCACTTTTTAAATAAAAATACCTCATTAAATCATTTTTTCCACACAAAGAACACAAATAGCAAATACCTTCAATATAAAGAAAAAAAGTCTTCTGAGATCCTTCCCGATTTAGAAGTCTACTATTCTGAATTGGCTAAAATAAAAGCAATGACTTTACATAGTCGAACCCACTCCCCCCTTTAAAACTGAAATGTGTTAAGAGAATGGTGAATAAAAATAACTGAGCTGACAGATTACATCATCTAATTTACACTCACACAACCACTAGCTCCTTTATTTCAAATAAAGCTCCTTTGAGTCTTGATGGTAGAGTCACATAATCTCAGATCTGCATGGCATTCCCATTTACGGTGTTTCTCCACCAGGGAAAATCGGTGAAACTCAAAGTTCCCAGGATTATGCTGGGAAGAACTTAGAGAGAAAACATGCACTGCCTAGGAGGATTGGAATGTGAATGGAGATGAGGCTGTAGACCTAGGCAGGGGTCTGACCTGAGGACCCTGGTGTCAGGCAAAGATTCTATCCTGCAGAAACTGAGAATCATCAGAGAATTTTACCCAGAAGAGAAACACAATAGCATCTCTGCCCTTTATAAACCTCATTCCAAGCAAGAGTGACATACATTAATACCTTTAACAGACTATTTAAATAAATTTTTTAGAAAATATGAAATACCTCTAAAACCTGAAAATTTTTATGAAGCTCCCTTCCTTCCTTCCTCCCTCCCTCCCTCCTTCCCTCTCTCTTTTCGTTTCTCTTTTTTCTTTCTTTTTGTTTTTATTTCTTTTTCTTTCTTTCTTCTTTCTCTTTCCTTCCTTCCTTCCACCCTCCCTCCCTCTCTCTTTTCTTTCTTCCTTCCTTCCTTCCTTTCTCCTCTCCTTCTGTATTTCTCTCTTCCTTTCCTGTTCTTTCTTTCCTTTCTTTGCTTTCTTTCTGTCTCTTTCTTTCTTCCCCAAAGTTACAATTGTGATTGTAGACACCTTAAAATTTCCAACTGAAAATCTTGTATTTTATTTTTCAGCTAGTTAGTTTTGAAAGCCATAACGGACTTTCTTTTCTAATCAATTTATTGAATATATATTAACACATTGAAAACATATCTTTGGCCTGTTACTGCTTAACCATACAGAAATACTGTATCATCCATATGAGGTGTATAATTTTGTTTTTGTTTCATTTATGTGTGGTTTTGCCAGTGTTCCCAAATCCCCCAGCCAATGTGCTTACCTGTGAGTTCAAGAGAAATTTTTTTTATGTACAATTTTTTTGCTTATCGTCCTAATGTAAATAGTCAAAAAGTGGAGAAACTGTGTTGAAATAAGTATATATTGTTTTAAATATATATGAAGTTTGATGAAATGAGCATTAATTTTACATTTAAAAATAATTTTATTAATTAACTCATTTATTCTATTAATATTTCTGAAGAACCTATACTCTGGCAGTTCCAGAAAGTTTGTTACTTAAGTGAACAAAATAAGATTCAGGCCCTTCTGGGGATTATATTAAAGCAGAAAGTTACATTTAAGACAGTTACAAATACGCATATTTTGCCTTGCTGAAAGGAAAATATTGTAAAGCAAGGCAGAGGAGAGGAGAGAAAAGAAATCAAAGAAGGTTAAGGAGAGTTGGGGAGATTGGAGAGAAGTGAGGAACACAACTTTTTATTTTTAATTTTAATTATTTTTTATTTCCAACTTTTACATTAAGTTTGGGGTACATGTGAAGGTATGTTATGTAGGTGAACATGTGCCATGGGTTTGCTGCACAGATTATCCCATCACCTAGGTGTTAAGTCCAGCATCCATTAACTATTTTTCCTGATATTCTTTTTCCACTCACCTTGACCCTCTGATAGGCCCAGTGTGTGTTGTTGACCCTCACATGTCCTTGTGCTCTCATCATTCAGCTACCACTTATAAGTGAGAACATGTAGTATTTGGTTTTCTGTTTCTGCATTAGTTTGCTGAGGATAATGGTTTCCAGCTCCATCCATATTCCCGCAAAGGACATAATCTCATTCTTGCTTATGACTGCACAGTATTCCATGGTGTATATGTGCAACATTTTCTTTATCCAGTCTATCATTGATGGGCATTTTGGTTGGTTCCATGCCTTTGCTATTGAAGACTATAACTTTAAATAGAGCCATCAGAATAAGTTTCACTAAGAAATGTAAATCTGGACAAAAGCATGAAGAAGATGAAGGAGTTAGGCAGGGAGACATCTAGAAGTGTATTCCTGGCAGAGTGATCATGCTGTTCCTTGCATGTTCCAGGGCTAGCATGAGGACACCAACATGGTTATGTGTTGTATTCAGTCATATTCAGCTGTATTTAGACATCTTTTAGTAAATAGGAGCTGAGTTAAATGAGTGTTGTGACTTTGCAAGTGAGTTCGATAATGGGAGAGAAGAACAAGGATGACACAAGGAATTTGTTATAACAATCGTCCATGGAGTTTAGGCTGGATGCAAAGAGTAAAAAGGATACTGAGGTAGTGAGTGAAGGTGAAAAGATTGTAGAATCAATAGATCACAGATAATAGTAGGGTTGAAACAGTCTTAAAATTGACCCATGAGAGGTAATATCTGAAAAATACAGAAGAGAGCCAGATACATAAAACTAGGATAATGATGAAGTTGTAGTTATTGGCATCTTGGTGCCAAGGCTGAGGGCAGCACAGTTCAACAGAAATATAATGTGAGACACACATGTATTCAAACTGCTTTAGTACCTATCTTTAAAAAAATGTAAAAAGAAAAACTAACTATTGTTTATTAACATATTTTACTTAATTCAGAATAGATAAAATATTACCACTACAATTTGCAATGAGAATAAACTGAATAAGGTATTTCCTATTATTAATATTATTATAATTATGATTATTCATTATTATTTTAGAAGCCAGTGTGTATTTTATACTTACAGCACGTCTCAGTTCTGATGGCCACATTTAAAGTGAACGATAGGCATATATAGCTAAAAATAGCTAATATAATGACCAGTGAGATCTGGATATGATCGTGAAAATGGGTGGTTGAGCTTGGGCACTGGAGGAAAAAAAAAACAAACAGATTGAAGGCAAACTTGTTGAAATGATCATTTTTGTAGCTACTCAGATCACCAATAATTAAGAGTGGTGGAGAGAGACAAGCCACAAACTAAATCACTGAGAAACCCAAAAGAACAACCTTGGCGGATGACAATGACATAAGAGGTATTGAACTCATGCCATCTGGTGACATAAGATTTAAGGTTGAGAGTCTTTAGGGAACAAAAAGGGACAGGTCTGAACATAGAAATGAGGAGCAGAGAACACCTACGTCAACTCCAGACCCACTAGGTCTGGAGGAAGAACCCATGAGGTGAGAGTTGTAGGGAAAACGCTAAGGTGGGAACAGGCTTCCTGCACCTCAAAAGGTAAAGAGATTATTAGCAGGAGAGGAGTGAGGGAAGAGAAAGGAACGGGATGCATGCAGAGTGTTATAATGATTAGGGTGCGAAGGTAGAGGGTGGCTTAGGAATCGGGGGGCATAAGGAAAACAGCAAGATTGAGTCTGGAAAACAGTGCTGGAGGGTTTTGGTGAAACCCTCAGTGTGGGGTTGAGCACAGGAAGGCAAGGGCAACTCACACTTCTTTTTCTTAAACAGCTTTATCAAGGTATAATTTATATATGATACTATTCATCCATTTAAAGTGTACAATTCAATGGGTTTTTGTATATTCACAAAATTGTGCAACCTTTACCACAATCTAATTTTTGAACATTTTAATCACCCAAAAAAGAAACCCTCAACCTATTCACAATCACTTCCCATTGCCCTTCCCCATCTCCCCATTTTCAACCACAGGCAACCCTAATCTATCTTTTTTTTTTTTAATTTATTTATTATTATTATACTTTAAGTTGTAGGGTACATGTGCATAACGTGCAGGTTTGTTACATATGTATACTTGTGCCATGTTGGTGTGCTGCACCCATCAACTCGTCATTTACATCAGGTATAACTCCCAATGCAATCCCTCCCCCTTCCCCCCTCCCCATGATAGGCCCCGGTGTGTGATGTTCCCCTTCCTGAGTCCAAGTGATCTCGTTGTTCAGTTCCCACCTATGAGTGAGAACATGCGGTGTTTGGTTTTCTGTTCTTGTGATAGTTTGCTAAGAATGATGGTTTCCAGCTGCATCCATGTCCCTACAAAGGACACAAACTCATCCTTTTTGATGGCTGCATAGTATTCCATGGTGTATATGTGCCACATTTTCTTAATCCAGTCTGTCACTGATGGACATTTGGGTTGATTCCAAGTCTTTGCTATTGTGAATAGTGCTGCAATAAACATACGTGTGCATGTGTCTTTATAGCAGCATAATTTATAATCCTTTGGGTATATACCCAGTAATGGGATGGCTGGGTCATATGGTACATCTAGTTCTAGATCCTTGAGGAATCGCCATACTGTTTTCCATAATGGTTGAACTAGTTTACAATCGCACCAACAGTGTAAAAGTGTTCCTATTTCTCCACATCCTCTCCAGCACCTGTTGTTTCCTGACTTTTTAATGATCGCCATTCTAACTGGTGTGAGATGGTATCTCATTGTGGTTTTGATTTGCATTTCTCTGATGGCCAGTGATGATGAGCATTTTTTCATGTGTCTGTTGGCTGTATGAATGTCTTCTTTTGAGAAATGTCTGTTCATATCCTTTGCCCACTTTTTGATGGAGTTGTTTGTTTTTTTCTTGTAAATTTGTTTGAGTTCTTTGTAGGTTCTGGATATTAGCCCTTTGTCAGACGAGTAGATTGCAAAAATTTTTTCCCATTCTGTAGGTTGCCTGTTCACTCTGATGGTAGTTTCTTTTGCTGTGCAGAAGCTCTTTAGTTTAATGAGATCCCATTTGTCAATTTTGGCTTTTGCTGCCATTGCTTTTGGTGTTTTAGACATGAAGTCTTTGCCTATGCCTATGTCCTGAATGGTACTACCTAGGTTTTCCTCTAGGATTTTTATGGTATTAGGTCTAACATTTAAGTCTCTAATCCATCTTGAATTAATTTTCCTATAAGGAATAAGGAAAGGATCCAGTTTCAGCTTTCTACTTATGGCTAGCCAATTTTCCCAGCACCATTTATTAAATAGGGAATCCTTTCCCCATTTCTTGTTTTTGTCAGGTTTGTCAAAGATCAGATGGCTGTAGATGTGTGGTATTATTTCTGAGGACTCTGTTCTGTTCCATTGGTCTATATCTCTGTTTTGGTACCAGTACCATGCTGTTTTGGTTACTGTAGCCTTGTAGTATAGTTTGAAGTCAGGTAGCGTGATGCCTCCAGCTTTGTTCTTTTGACTTAGGATTGTCTTGGAGATGCGGGCTCTTTTTTGGTTCCATATGAACTTTAAAGCAGTTTTTTCCAATTCTGTGAAGAAACTCATTGGTAGCTTGATGGGGATGGCATTAAATCTATAAATTACCTTGGGCAGTATGGCCATTTTCACGATATTGATTCTTCCTATCCATGAGCATGGTATGTTCTTCCATTTGTTTGTGTTCTCTTTTATTTCACTGAGCAGTGGTTTGTAGTTCTCCTTGAAGAGGTCCTTTACATCCCTTGTAAGTTGGATTCCTAGGTATTTGATTCTCTTTGAAGCAATTGTGAATGGAAGTTCATTCCTGATTTGGCTCTCTGTTTGTCTGTTACTGGTGTATAAGAATGCTTGTGATTTTTGCACATTAATTTTGTATCCTAATGAATCCAGGAGTTGGTTTTTTGAAAAGATCAACAAAATTGACAGACCACTAGCAAGACTAATAAAGAAGAAAAGAGAGAGGAATCAAATAGACGCAATTAAAAATGATAAAGGGGATATCACCACCGACCCCACAGAAATACAAACTACCATCAGAGAATACTATAAACACCTCTACGCAAATAAACTGGAAAATCTAGAAGAAATGGATAATTTCCTGGACACTTACACTCTTCCAAGACTAAACCAGGAAGAAGTTGAATCCCTGAATAGACCAATAGCAGGCTCTGAAATTGAGGCAATAATTAATAGCCTACCAACCAAAAAAAGTCCAGGACCAGATGGATTCACAGCTGAATTCTACCAGAGGTACAAGGAGGAGTTGGTACCATTCCTTCTGAAACTATTCCAATCAATAGAAAAAGAGGGAATCCTCCCTAACTCATTTTATGAGGCCAACATCATCCTGATACCAAAGCCTGGCAGAGACACAACAAAAAAAGAGAATTTTAGACCAATATCCCTGATGAACATCGATGCAAAAATCCTCAATAAAATACTGGCAAACCGGATTCAGCAACACATCAAAAAGCTTATCCACCATGATCAAGTGGGCTTCATCCCTGGGATGCAAGGCTGGTTCAACATTCACAAATCAATAAACATAATCCAGCATATAAACAGAACCAAAGACAAGAACCACATGATTATCTCAATAGATGCAGAAAAGGCCTTTGACAAAATTCAACAGCCCTTCATGCTAAAAACGCTCAATAAATTCGGTATTGATGGAACGTACCTCAAAATAATAAGAGCTATTTATGACAAACCCACAGCCAATATCATACTGAATGGGCAAAAACTGCAAAAATTCCCTTTGAAAACTGGCACAAGACAGGGATGCACTCTCTCACCATTCCTATTCAACATAGTGTTGGAAGTTCTGGCTAGGGCAATTAGGCAAGAGAAAGAAATCAAGGGTATTCAGTTAGGAAAAGAAGAAGTCAAATTGTCCCTGTTTGCAGATGACATGATTGTGTATTTAGAAAACCCCATTGTCTCAGCCCAAAATCTCCTTAAGCTGATAAGCAACTTCAGCAAGGTCTCAGGATACAAAATTAATGTGCAAAAATCACAAGCATTCCTAATCTATCTTTTGTTCCTATAGATTTGCACTTTCTGCACACATCTTGTTAAATGGAATCACACAGCCTTAGTAATTTGTATTGGCTTCATTCACTTAGCATCATGTTTTCAAGGTTTGTAGCATGTATCAGAAGTTCATTTTCTAATTACCAAATAATAATCAATTGTTTGAACGCAATATACTTACATTTTCCATTGATAGGATGAAGTTGTTTCCTGAATAGCCCTTTGCACTATTATGAAACATGGGGCAATGGACATTTGTGCACAGATTTTCTTGTGGATTTAAGTTTTTAATTTTGTGTGTGAGGGGGCATATATCTAGGAGTGGAATTGCTGGGCCATACGGTAACTCCATGTTAAACATTGTGCAGAACTGCCAATCTGCACTCGAATTTGACTACTCATTTTGCATTCCCACCAGCAATGTATGAGGGTCCAGCACTCACTCCTTCCCGATCCCTGTTAATGAAGGCAAAAATGCCCAGAAAGTCACATCTTAACTAATATTGTGGCTCCCCTCATGATCACTGAAATTGACAATCTAGGCATGCTCTTCACCTCAATGCCTGAGTTTCCTCTTGATCCTTATGGGGAGGAGGAGGGCTGATATCAAGTGCAAGAGCTCATCTTGACTCCTATGAATGAGGGTGAGACTTCAGAGCAGCTCATTGTGACACAGCAGATGCCTACCCTGCTTTCAAAGCCCACTAGTTGGGTCAGGCAACACAGGTTTGGAATAAATAAACACTTCAAATATTTACTGTAACTTTGCAAAGATAGATACGTCTAATCCTGCTTTACAGAAGAATATGGGATTTAAGACGTTTTGAACAACTTGCCCAGTGTCACACTGATTGTAAGCACTGGTTAATTCTACAATTATTTGTACAATGCAAATCAGCACAAACATCACCTTGAAAGCAGGGTTGTAGTTTATAAGACCTGAATAGTCCTCAATAGCTTTACTTGTTTGTGTTTAGGAGTTATTCTAAGAATTATGGTTTTAATTGGTACAGGCAAGTGAAAAATGTGCAAAAGCATTCTACTAAGGTATTGCTAAGTGTTATTAAATAAGGATGACTTAAATAATGGAAATAAGATAAATTCATTACATTCTTAGTCACAGTGAGCAACCGCATTTCAAATGACTTCTTTTGGTAAGTGATTAATGCGGTTTTACGTAATGACATAATAAAGAGAATTATATGATTGATAGCAAAAATAAGTGTGAAAATGACTTTTAATTGTAATTCTTCTTTCTTCAAAAGGCTATAAATTAAATTACTGTGGAATCATTATCTAATATTAATCTTACTTTGAAGGTTGGGTAACAGCTGCTTGGGTAACAGGTGCACCAAAATCTCAGAAATCACCACTAAATAACTTATCCATGTAACCAAAATAATATTAATCTTTACTAATCTTTAAAACCTCAATGTTCTCCTCAATGTATAAAAAGAGTTCTAAATATGAAAAATGTTAACTCTAGGCCAGCCACGGTGGCTCATGCCTGTAATCCCAGCACTTTGGGAGGCTGAGGCAGGTGGATCAAGAGGTCAAGAGATCCAGAGCTTCCTGGCCAACATGGTGAAACCCCGTTTGTACTAAAAATACAAAGATTAGCTGGGCCTGGTGTCGCATGCCTGTAGTCCCAGCTACTTGGGAGGCTGAGGCAGAAGAATCACTTGAACCCGGGAGGCAGAGGTTGCAGTGAGCCAAGATTGCACCACTGTACTCCAGCCTGGCCACAGAGCAAGACTCCGTCTCAAAAAAAAAGAAAAAGAAAAATGTTAACTCCATATGCATTATGTTTCATAAGTCTTGGAAATAAAAGTTGTTTCATATTCATTTAAAAGGAGCTACTCAAAACATTAGAAATAATTTAAATAGCTTAAAATAAGGTATTGAATATGTAAATAATGCATATTGATACAATATCATACAAAGCTGCTACACGTTATAATGTAGAATGATATTAAATGACAGGAAACTTGTCAACAACAAGTTACTAAGTGCAAAGTAGAAGCAGGTTACACAACGCCTGATTCTAAGTTTGAGAAAGGCAAACTGTGATAAATAAAAGCATCTTGATCTAAAATACATTTTAACAAAATGCACCAACATCTTACAGTAGTTCCCTTCGAATATTGAGATGAAGCCTCCTTAGTATTTTTTTTCCTTTTTGTAACTCAGTAATTTCTGTTTTCAACGATAAAGTAGGTATTACTTTTGTAATCATAAAATAATTTTTAAAAGATCCGAGATCACAAATTTTGCCGTATGCTAGTCAGTAATTTCTGTTTACTCTTCTCTTGTTACAACACTATTTTGCTTTGTACAGTTAATAGGTAGAGGGCAATAACCATCTGTAAAATATCTTCTTCACCTGTATCAATGTTTAATGAGTAAAACAGAAAATTGGAATTGAGAAAATGTATTTTTTTATTTTACAAAAATACAGAGTGTAGTTTTTAAATGAATGATATATTTTGAGTTCGTGGTTATAATACAAAATGACTTATTTTTATCGACGATCTAGTTTGTAAAAAATTAATTGCACCAGTTTTATAGAGAGAGCAATACGCTTCTTTCTCTTTAAGAAAAATGAGCGGTGACATACTTTTGTGATCCAAGCCTGCCCCCTGGTGGCCAACCGGTCCCCATGAGGCTGCCGACTGTGAGGCAGGCGGCGCCCTCTTTAAAACTGCTCAGAAGTAACCTCGAAATGAAAACGTGGCGTTACTGGAGGTGTATTTCCCTGTAATGCCCCAGGCATCTCCATTAGTGTCTCAGCATCATCATCACGTGCGGGAAAGATAGTATTAAAAAGTTATAAGATAAAAAAGTTATTTTCGTACTATCTTGACGTGCACACCGTGATGTTGAGACAGACACTGATGGAGAAGCATAAGAATGGTATCATGGTCTCTGGGGACTCAGGGAACAAGAGTGGGAGGGGGGTGAGGGATAAAAGACTGCACATTGGGTACAGTGTACACTGCTTGGGTAACAGGTGCACCAAAATCTCAGAAAGCACCACTAAATAACATCCATGTAACCAAAAACCACCTTACCCCACAAAACCATGGAAATAAAAATAAAAATTAAAACATAATAGCGAGGTATAACAAGAATGTACAAACTGAAACGACAGGGTTAATTCTCAACACACTCGTCTGCTCCTTCTTAAAGGGAAAAAAATAACACAGATTTGGCCAATCTGAAGGAGGATCTCTAATAGGAAATAATCTGATGAAATTTATTCACCAGGTGCTAAGAAAATTGTATTTAAGCATCCATGTTAAAATCGAACGGGTCATGAACACTAAGTGAAATATATAAACTATCAGTCTATTTCTATTATTAATCTAGACTTTGTTGTCTCTAATTCTGAGAGAAATAATATTTAGAATGGGAATTCAAAGAGGAAGCATGAAGAGAGCTTCGAGAGTAAGAGCAGCTTTGCAAGAAAGCAGTGACACAGTCATCAGTCCCTTTCTTTGGGGAAAGTACAGTCACCAATGCTACCTGTTATTTTGTTAAAACAGGACCGCACTTTTCTCCCTCTATAAAAGGCAGTACTGATCCTGGCATCATAATGAAGCCATAAGGCCATTTGGTAAAGTGTGGTGCGTCCAGGGCCTCCATTTAGGTAGTTCAAAATTGCACTCAAAAATAACATCACCACCCTAAGGGGATGAAAGTAAGAATATCTGGTCCACATTGACATCACTGTCTGTCTTTTATAGTGGCTTTAAATGTATGTATGAATGTCAACATTCTTGATATAATTTTACCTTTTTCTTAGACATTGAAACCAGAGTCTTAAATTACATTACAAAGTTATTCAACCACTATTAGCATTCCTTTTTTAAAAATTGCCATAGGAAACTTGAGGTCAGGTGAGTCAGTTAACTTAACCATTAAGATTTGATTTGGGACCCTTAAAAGTCTTTAATGGAAGGCCTGTGTGTTCATAATATATCGAAAATTTGGAGCAGCAAGATCTGAAGTTAGAACATCAGAAAACCAGAATTAGAATCATGAGAAAACCTCCATGAAAATTTTCCTTCATTGTCTTGAGAATTTTAGTACTTGTCGTTGCTGAAATGCCACATTTTGGCAGGTCAAGGTGGGCGAATCACTTGAGCCCAGGAGTTTGAGACTAGCCTGGAGAGCATGGTGAAATCTTGTCTCTACAAAAAATAGAAAAAAAAAAAATTAGCCAGGTACAGTGGTGCACGTCTGTGGTCCCAACTACTCAGGAGGCTGAGGTTGGAGGATCACTTCAGCCTGGGAGGTCCAGGCTGCAGTGAGCTGAGATTGCACCATTGCACTCCAAGTCTGGGGCCACCAGAGTGAGACCTGTCTCAAAAAAAAAAAAAAAAAAATTAAAATGGCATATAACTACTGCTTATATCCAGGAGCCTTATTAGTGAGATCAACAAAATATATCTTATTTGTTACTACAGTTCACATACAGGATCTTTATAAACTACACATTACGCTAAAAATAGACCAAACCAACAGTTTATGTAAAATCAAGTGGTATGTAGGATATAAACGGATTTTGACATTGACAGCATTGAAAATAAGAAGCAATTCAATGACTGTTAGGATTAAAAGGAATATAAGCTTTCCAGCCCTCATTCTTTAATTTACTTTTAAGGAAATAGGCCGTCAAAATGTGGGCAATTTCCAGTCATGTAGACAGACACAGAGACAAAAATGAAATGAATATTCAGATGTAAACCCTCCTTCATCTGCACCCATTCCATTCTCATCTCCTTCCTCTATCTGTACACTGAACCGATCCTTTCTCTAGGTCGTACGTATCTTGATATTTTTTCCCCTCCTTTACCTTAGACAAGATTCTTTTCCATCAGCATTTGAATATATCCAAGTCTCTTTATCTAAAACAAAAATGAAATGGTCTCTCCGTCCAACACACACACACTCTCTTCCAGGCACTGCCCTACCTTCCTGACCTCTTTGCTGCCAAATATCTTGAAAAAAAAAGTCCCACATGCTAGCCTTGATGGTTTCACCTTCCACCTGCCTCATTATAATAAAATATGTATCGTTCCGCATGGCTTCTCCCTAGAGCTCACCAATGACTGGTGAGCTACTGAATCCGGAAGAAGGGTTCCGATTGTGCTCTCCCTTGACATATCATCAATATCCAACATTATTAGACTATTAGCTGTGCCCTTTTCAAAGCACTCATCCTTTTACTTACAGCCTCTCTGTCTTTTTCTGGGTTTGTCTTTGTTTTTTGCTTTTGTTTTGTTGGTTTGTTTGTTATTTGTCTTACTGGCTACTCATTTTCCATCTCATTCTCCTTCTAACATAGAACATTAACAGCTAGCATTTTTTCAAGGCTTGGCCCTGGGCTCCCTTTGCTTCTTATTCTAAGTTCTCTGGCTGGCAAGCTCAATTGTACACATGGCTTTTATTACAAACCACATATTAGTAATTTCCAAGTTCACATCCACCTCTCAGACCTCTCCTCCGAGCACCAGGCATGTTACTCAAACTGCTCAGCTGACATCTCCACTTTTAATAGCTATCTCTCACGTAAAATCCGTTAATAGATTCACATTGTTTTATGGTTAAGGAACAGAACCTTTCCATATGGCCTGCAAGGCCGTGCATAATTTGGCCCCCTAACCTCAGAGGACTCACTATGTCCTACGATTACTCCATGCCCCACTTCAATTAGCTTTCTTTTACCATGTTTTTTCTTTCAGAAGAACTTTGCTATCTGTTCCCATTTGCTAAAAACCTCTTTTCTTTATCTCCCATTCTCTTTTCTGCAAGGTAAATTCCTACTTTAGTTCTCATTCTCATGTCGTATTTTTAGGAAAGCTTTGTTAGACTCATCAGACAAAGTTACAAACTGTTGGGTAACTACTCTCCCTGGCACCTATTAGAGCTTCTTTACATGTTTATTTGATTGGTGTCTCCATTAGTCTGTAAGAACCATGAAGGCGGAGACTATTTTCTTCTTATACACCATTGTGACCAAACAGTAAACAGGAGGCCTCACACTCAAGAAACATTTATTGAATAAATTAAAATAGAGTTTCATCTTTCATTATTCAGATGTGAATATTTGACACAGATATGTAGGTCCTGGTAAAAAAAAAAAAAAAAAAAAAAAAAAAGGCCTTGGTGATGGCTCAGATTCTCATGGACTCCAGGCCAACAAACTGTTAGTTATATCCTTAACTGATAGAAGTGCTTGGCTCATGGCATGAGTTCAATAACTTGCTAAATTATTAACAAGAGAAGGTAGTAATCACAGAGAAAATAGGCTATTTAATTTATCTTGTTCCATAAAAATGTTCCATAAAAGTTTAGGGATTATAAAAGATTCAACAAGTAAGTGTGGCTATTTCAGACAAGAAAGAAAAAAGTGTTGGCAAGGACATGGAGAAATCGGAACCCTTGTTCATTGGTGACGGGAATGGAAAATGATGCAACCACTGTAGGAAACAGTATGATGCTCTCTCAGTCAATTAAACAGAGAATTACCATATGATCCAGCAATTCTACTTCTAAGTATATGCCCCAAAGAATTGAAAACACACCATACACACACACACACACACACACACACACAGAAGGAGAGAGAGAGAGAGGGAGAGGGAGAGAGAGGGGGGGAGAGAGAGAGAGAGGAATATTATTCATCCTCAAAAAGGAATGGAAAGCCCCCCGTTTATACATTTATTTATTTCAGAGAGTATTGTAGATTCCTATTTCATTCAAGAGGGTGTAATTAAGATACCATGAATTTCCCCAGATTTGGCCAGTGGGAGCCCCTTCAAGCTGGGCTCTGTCTTCATAACACGTCCCCATCATTCTTTGAGTACTTCTTTTATCTCATGCCTTCTTGTACTTTTTCTTCATGCCTCGTTGTACATCTTCATGCCTCCTTGTACATTTTTCTTCATGGCTTCATCTAGATTTTAAGCCCTGCATGCATTAGCTATTTGTCCTAATGCTCTCCCTTCTCTCTCCCCACCCCTGACTGACCCTGGTGTGTGTTGTTCTTCTCCCTGTGTCCATTATGTTCTCATTGTTCAACTCCCACTTATGAGTGAGAACATGCAGTGTTTGGTTTTCCGTTTCTGTGTTAGTTTGCTGAGGACAATGGCTTCCAGCTTCATCCATGTCCCTGCAAAGGACATGATCTCATTCCTTTTTATGGCCGCATACTATTCCATAGTATATATGTGCCACATTTTCTTTATTCACTCTATCATTGATGGGCATTTTGTTTGGTTCCAAGTCTTATTGTAAACAGTGCTGGAATAAACTTATGTGTGCACGTGTCCTTATAGCAGAATGATTTACATTCCTTTGGGTATATACCTAGTAATGAGATTGCTGGGTCAAATGGTATTTCTGGCTATAGATTCTTAAGGAATCACTATACTGTCTTCCACAATGGTTGAACTGTTTCCATCAACAGTAGAAAAGTGTTCCTATTTCTCCACAGACTCATTGGCATCTATTGTTTCTTGACTTTTAAAAATCACCATTCTGACTGGCATGGGATGGTATCTTGAGGTTTTGATTGGCATTTCTCTAATGATCAGTTATGTTGAGCTTTTAAAAATATGTTTGGTGGATACATAAATGTCTTCTTTTGAGAAGTTTCTGTTCATATCCTTTGCCCACTTTTTGATGGGGTTGTTTTTTGTTGTAAATTTATTTAAGTTCCTTGTAGTTTCTGAATATTAGACCTTTGTCAGATGGGTAGATTGCAAATTTTTTCTCCCATTCTGTAGGTTACATGTTAATTTTAAGAGTTTCTTTTGCTGTGAAGAAGCTCTTTGGTTAGATCCCATTTGTCAATTTTGGCTTTTGTTGCAATTGCTTTTGGCATTTTCGTCATGAAATTTTGGCCCTGCCTATGTCCTGAATGGTATTGCCTAGGATTTCTTCTAGGTTTTTTAGGGTTTGGGGTTTTACATTTAAGTCTTTAATCCATCTTGAGTTAATTTTTGTATAACATTTAAGGAAGGGGTCCAGTTTTCTGCATATGGCTAGCCAGTTTTCCCACCACCATGTATTAAATAGGGAATCCTTTCCTCATTGCTTGTTTTTGTCAGGTTCGTCAAAGACCAAATGGTTGTAGATGTGTGGTGTTATTTCTGAGGTCTCTGTTCTGTTCATTTGTTTGTTCTATATGTTTGTTTTGGTACCAGTACCATGCTGCTTTGGTTACTGTAGCCTTGTAGTATAAAGTCAGGTAGTGTGATGCAGTGGCTTGTAGTTCTCCTTGAAGAGGTCCTTCACATCCCTGTTAGCTATCTTTTTTTTTCTTAGTCTGGTTAAAGATATGTCAAGTTTGTTTAACATCTGAAAACACCCAACTTTTTGTTTCATTGATTCTTTGTATTTTTTTTATTTTAATTTCATTTATTTTTGCTCTAATCTTTATTATTTCTATTTTTCTCTTAATTTTTTGTTTGGTTTGCTCTTGCTTTCCTAGTTCTTTTGGGTGCATTGTAGGATTCTTTATTTGAAGTTATTTTCCTTTTTTGATGTAGGCACTTATTGCTATAAACTTCCATCTGAGTGCTGCTTTTGCTGTATCCAATAGGTTTTGGTATGTTGTTTTTCCATATTCATTTGTTTCAAGATTTTTTTTCAATTTCCTTCTGAATTTCTTTATTGACCCACTGGTCATGCAGGAGCACATTGTTTAATTTCCATGTATTTGTAGAGTTTTGAAAATACCTCCTGCTTTAATTTCTAGTTTTGTTCCATTGTCGTTAGAGAAGGTGCTTGATATTATTTCATTTTTTTGCATAAGACTTATTATGTGATCTTACATATAGTCTATCCTTGAGAATAATCCATGTGTTGAGGAAAAGAATGTGTATTCTGCAACTATTGGATGAAATGTTCTGTAAATATCTACTAGATCCATTTGGTCTACAGTGCAAATTCAGTTCTACGTTTCTTTGTTGATTTTCTGTCTGGAAGATCTGTTCAATGCTGAAAGTAGGGTGTTAAAGTCTCCAGCTATTATTATATTGAGGTCTATCTTTCTCTTTACCTCTAATAATATTTGCTTTCATATATCAGGATGTTCCAGTGTTGGGTGCATATATATTTAAAATTGTTATATCTCCTTGATGAATTGACCTCTTTATCATTATGTAGTGAACTCGTTTGTTTCTTGTTATAGTTTTGGTCTTAAAATCTATTTGTCTGATATAAGTATAATGACTCCTCCCCTTTTTGGTTTCCATTGTCATGGAATATCTCTTTTCATCCCTGCATTTTCAGTCTATGTGTATCTTTATAAGTGAAATGTGTTTCTTGTAGGCATCAGATTTGTGGGGCTTGTTATTCATCCATTCAGCCAGTCTATGTCTTGACTGGAGTGTTTTGTCCATTTATATTCAATGTAATTATTGGTAAGTAAGGACTTACTCTTGCTGTTTTGTTATCTGTTTTCAGGTTGTTTTGTGGTTTCCTCTTCCTTCTTTCTTTCCTGCATATCTTTCTAGAGTGAAGGTGATTTTTTCCAGTGATATTTGGTTCCTTGCTTTTCAATTTTTTAATATTCACTGTATGATTTTTTGATTTGAGGTTACCATGAAGCTTGCAAATATTATCTTATAACCCATTATTTTAACTTGATAACAACTTAACACTGTTTGCATAAACAGATAAACAAAAGGAAAACTAATAAAAATTCTACACCTTAATTTTGTCTCCAGACTTTTAAACATTTTCTGGTTTCTATTTATATCTTATCTTTCTATGTATGTCTGGAAAGGTTGTTGTACTTATTAGTTTTGATTGGCTCATCATTTGGTCTTTCTGCTTAGGATAAGAGTATTTTACACACTATATTTACAGTGGTATAATAGTCTGTGTTTTTTTGTGTACTTACTATTATCAGTGAGTTTCGTACCTTCAAGTGATTTCTTACATCTCATTACCATTTTTTTTCTTTCTGATAAAAGTACTTTCTTCAGCATTTCTTGTAAGACAGGTATGGTGTTGATGAAATCCCTCAGCTTTTGTTTGTCTGGGAAAGTATTTCTCTTTAATGTTTTAAGGATATAGCAAAGTATTTTGAGGCAACTTAATGAAAAACAAAATAGTGAATAATATATAGAAGAATTTTACTTCCTGTTAAAGCCTCCTTAATACACTAAAGTCAAATTTAGACACTTGATGACTGACTTTCAGATTCCCATTTTGGCTCTCCATGTACCTCTGCTGTGAATAAGAAAATAACAACCCTATAATCCCCCAGTATTCTCCTTTCTCTCATTTGAATCCTTAAATCACCAAGAAAAAGAGTACCTTTAGATGGCTTCCTCTTCAGTGTAAAAGAGGTAAATTTGGGTGATGCTGTTTTTGAAATGGGGACATTGATTTCACAACTTAAGTGTCACATGCAGGGAACAGAGCATGGGTATTTATTTGTCCTTGTCCATACAGCCAGCAGTGCTGACAGTCCCCCCTCTTCTGGAGTAACTGGAGCCAACACCTAGGCGGATTCCTAGAGGGATGTAGTTGGCAATGACATTGTTCAGACACAGAATAGTGAAATGAATGTTACAGCAACAGAAGCATTTCAGGCCATGGTGACGTTACCTTCAAAGTTTGCCTGGAAATAGAAATTTCTCTATTATGCTTTAATAAACACTTTTGTATTCTATCTTTGATTTAGCTTACAAAACTAAAAAATGCTTGATCTGTTTAATATTTTACATTATACTGTTGATAGAATGATAAATAGGCTAAATTTTAACAAAATAGCAGATGTTCATTGTTGAGGTTATTTTACGTGCATGCTCTTAGTTTTCTTAATGAGTCCCTATGCCTCATGAGAGTAAATTAATCATTATTTATATTTTCTTTGGAAGGTCAGAGGCTTCAATGTGATTCATCCAGGGAAGAGCTTACTTTTCTTTTTCAAGTATAGTACAAATGAGGTGAAGTAAAGAGCAGGCTATTGAATTAAAAATATAATTGATGTTACTGTCTCTACATCTCAGTGATAAGGCAGACAGACATCAGCTTCAATGGATACAAATGTGTCACTATGTCAGTATTGGAGAAAATCTGCCTTCTATACCACCAGGTGAATGTTTGCCTGACTGAATGTTCACAGAAATGTAATACAGCTGAAAAAGGAAATTGAAAAAAATCCCAAAGTAAGGTTGACTCTGAAAGCTATAGATTTCCTAGAAAATACATGGTCACT
This sequence comes from Macaca mulatta, assembly GCF_049350105.2. Taxonomy (NCBI): domain Eukaryota; kingdom Metazoa; phylum Chordata; class Mammalia; order Primates; family Cercopithecidae; genus Macaca; species Macaca mulatta. The sequence goes on along the minus strand of NC_133408.1, from coordinate 19,772,274 downwards.
GACTAGATCAATGGGGACAAGTTCCTTAGCTGTTTTCTGATAACATCTGTGGTGTGCAGGAGAGTTGAATATGCTGTGGCTTGCTGGGGATGGCAGTGAATTTGTATACCAGGGAATAAAAAGATGGTTGAGCAAGCTAGCAGGAACAGAAATGAGTAATATATGCAGTTGCCAATGATACCCAAAAAGTTCAGTTATTAAAAGTGATCTTAGTTTCCCTTAATTGTAAATGATGTTACAAAATAGTTTCGTGGGAACATGTAAAAGCTATGGGACTTGAGATGATATAATTTGTTTAAAAATGGGCTAGGCATGTGAGTCACAGTGTACTATTTGGGTGTGTCAAAATAATAGATTTTCTTTATTTCTAGATGTACATTTAATTTCTGACACGAGGCCGCTGCCTTCCTAGTATGAACTCCTTAAACTAACTCACTGTGAATCCTCCATTTGTGCTTTTCTGAAATTCTGCAATTAAACCAGAATTATTAGTCAGCATCTGCCTGGCTCACATCTCCATGTTACTCGGTCCTACTCCTCCTCTCAGTCCTGACCTAGCCCTCAAGGTTCATGGGTCTTTAGTCTACCAAAAGAAAGGACAAGTTACCCTAGGTGGTTGTCACCTACTGGTGGTGGAAAAGGAGGGGCCTATTTCTTGTTCTCCTTTGCTGTTTGGCAGTGACATTAACTGGAACTGGCATGTTGGTACACATTTTGTTCACTGGCAACTCTCCGGCATTGCCTTTGAGGTTCCGGTTCTTTGTAGAAGTTGCAATTGCATTATAAACAGCCTTCTATTCTTATTGATGTAAAACAGAAACTTTTTTTTCCTCATGAATGTGCTAGGTTAGCTGGGGCAACACAGCTACAAGAGGCTTGGTAAGTTCAGGTCTACTACAGGGTGAGCAAGGCCCAGATGCTAACTGGAGTTTGCTCTTCTCATGGTGGTTGGCAGAAATCCAGGAGGAGAATAAGAAATGAATCGTGCCCCATAAGTTCTTGCTGGCCTAGTCTCGCTTTTTCCCATATGTCAAGCTCCAAAACAATCACGTGTCTAAGACCAACTGAAATGGTACGGGGAATTACACATTACCACCTGGTGAAAGACGGCAAACATAGGGGTGAAGAAGTAGACACACAATACAATGTAAAGGTCATATTTAATCAACCTCTGTCTGCCAAGTCCACTTTCAAATTCAAATCTAATGACAAGAAGACTCAAACAGATGGTAGATCAAAAAATAGTATCCCAGCACTTTGGGAGGCCAAGGCAGGTGGATCATCTGAGGTCAGGAGTTCGAGACCAGCCTGGCCAACATGGTGAAACCCTGTCTCTGCTAAAAATAAATTTAAAAAAATAGCCAGGTATGGTGGCAGGCACCTGTAATCTCAGCTACTCAGGAGGCTGAGGCAGGAGAATCATTTGAACCTGAGAGTTGGAGGTTGCAGTGAGCTGAGGTTGTGCCATTGCACTCCAGCCTGGGCAACAAGAGTGAGACTCCATCTTTCTCTCTCTCTCTCTCTCTATACACACACACACACACACACACACACACACACACACACACACATATATATCTGTCTCTCTCTCTATATATATATCTGCCTGAATTTATATATATATATCTTATATCTCTCTCTATATATCTCTTTATATATACACACACACATATATATACATATACCTGTGTGTGTGTGTGTGTGTGTGTGTGTGTGTATATATATTTTCTTACAGATAAGACTGATTGGGAAAATAAACATCATTCTGTAGACAAAACTGGACTTTCAAATACCCAACTCCTTGAATGTTACTTACCCACTGTATTATTTAGGGTTCTTCGGAGAGACCAAACTAATAGATATACAGATGACTAGATAGATAGATAGATAGATAGATAGATAGATAGGATAGATAGATGATAGATATGATAGATGATAGATATGATAGATAGATGAGAAATAATCGATAGATATGATAGCTAGATATGATAAAGGATAGATAGATATGATAGATAGATAGATAGATAGATAATAGATATGATAGATAGACATGATATATAGATGACAGATAGATACGATAGGTAGATAGATAGATGATAGATATGATATATAGATGATAGATGTGATAGATAGATAGATAGATAGATAGATAGATAGATAGATAGATAGATAGATAGATAGATAGATGGATGAGAGGAAACTTGTTCTGTGAATTGGCTCATGTGATTAGGGAAGCTGAGAAGTCCCACAGTGGCCCATCTGTAAGTTGGAGAACCAGGAAAACCAATAGCACAGCTCAGTCCAAGTCCAAAGACCTCAGAACCAGGGACGCTGAAGATTCAACTTTTAGCATGAGCCTGAAGGCCTGAGAACTTGGTGCAGGGAAAGGTGCTGGTATACGGCCCTAAGTCCAAAGACTAGAAAATGTGGAATTTGGATGTTCAAGAGCAGCAGAATGTTGTTCTCAGTTGAATGATGTTCTTCAGCTACAGAAGAGAGACACAAAGTAAATTTACCTTTTGTCTGCTTTGTTGTTTTATCTCGGACTTCAGCCAATTGGATAGTGCCTGCTTACACTGAGGGTGGATCTTCCTTACTCGGTCCAGCAATTCAAACCAGTCGTTTCTTGAAACACCCTCATAGGCATCTCCAGAAATAATGTTTTATTAAATATTTGGGTATCCTTTAATTTATCAAGTTGATAACTGAAACTAACCATCACACATATCCAGAAATTCAGTCAGCAATTGTAACCCTTCTGTAATGAGGAAGAAAATACCAGATAAGCATCTCTAAAACAGAAGAAACCTTGAATAGAGTGACCCATGCTCACAGACAATTTCTAACTCCCAATCTCACCACAAGACACTATTAGGATGCACTTTGCCCTTGGGAAAGAGAAGTGAGAGGTAGGAAGAAGTTACATGTATTCTTAGCAGAATTTTCTTCCCTGAGGAATATAGACATTTTCTTCCCACTTTAGAATTATGGAGGAAAGATACTATGGTGTTCTAACCAACCACTGTTCTGATTCCTGTTGCAGTTTCCACGCTGTTTTCTGGTTGCAAGCATTTTCATCCTGCCTTGGAGAGCCTCTCAATTCCCCCTCAGCTTAATTTGTGTTCTTCCCGGGTCCTTCTACTCTCTCAATTTACCAACATAATCAAAGTGAAGATTCTCCACTACCAGTGAGCCATGTGAGGAGGGAGGGAGGATTGTTTACAACCATATATTTTCTGGTGTGGAACACACCTCTCAGGCCATTAATCCAAACAATTCCCAAAATGAGCATGAAATGAGCATAAGTAGTGGTGAGGCATCGACTTACTTTTCTTTTTTTTTTGACAGAGTCTTGCTCTGTCACCCAGGCTGATCTTGGCTCACTGCAAACCCTGGCTCCCGGGTTCAAGCAGTTCTCCTTCCTCAGCCTCCTGAGTAGCTGGGACTACAGAAATGCACCACCATGCCCAGTTAGTTTTTGTATTTTTAGTGGAGACAGGGTTTCATTATGTTGGCCAGGCTGGTCTCGAACTCCTGACCTCGTGGTCCGCCCTCCTCGGCCTCCCAAAGTGCTGGGATTACAGGCATGAACCACCGCAACCGGCCAGCATGAACTTACTTTGAATCTAACATCCCTCAGACAACAGAGCAGGCTTTTCCAAGAGTCTCGTTTGTTTGCCTCCCTCTATTCCTGCAGGTTTTATTCCAGGGTTGTGGAACGAAACTTGATTCCTATTTCTTTTCTTTTTCAATTCAGTCATCTCCCCCATGCTACTCTTCTCTCCTCTTACGTGTTTGTACCACTAGGCAACTCTGTATCACTCATACCCAGATTGGCATGTCTTCAATTTAGGATTTAATATCTGAAAGTTTCACATTTAGAGCAATATTTACAGTTTCTTTGTTGTGGCCCAAAGCGAAAAAGTAGAAATACAGTACAGAGAAGTAGATAAAAAATAATTTTCCAATAATAAAGCACTTACAATCCTACCACAAAGAAACCATATATACTTCACTCATTCATACATTTTTTCATTTGTCAAATGCTCCAAGACCTTCCTCTGTATTTAAAGTTGTCTTGTAAGGCTTGAATATTGCACTGTAATCACTACAGGAATGTGTGTCATCCTCATATAGTTACCATTTATTGAGACACTGATTTTTATAGATTTCCTTTGTTTTCAATTAAACATTTCACAATTATATTAAAAACGTTTTCAAGTGAAGAGTATCAGACTTTTCCTGACTTTTGGCTATTTTAAACTAGTAAGTTTAAGCTAAATTTCTTTTAAGATTACATAAAATCTTTATACATGGTACGTTCAAATAATTATAACATTAACAACAACAACAAAACACAAGACACACAAGTCTTATTGTTGTGCTCTTTGTCCAGTGAGCATTTAACATATATAAAATAATGTGGAACACTAATATGTTAATGCATTTTGTTCCTAGCAAATTTACCAAATAATTATATGTAGTCCTGAATCATCGTTGCTTCATTTTATAATTTTTTGAAAATTCAGCTTTCATTTGTGTTCCACAGCTGTGTCACATCCTAAGCATATCTCATATCCAGATTTTTTTTTTTTTTGCTAATTCATTAGATTTTACTTTTCACCAAAGAAAAATAATGGGGTTATTTTAGGATATATCCCCACTGATTTTGATACCAATTAATAACATATGAAATCTAATTTTGAAAGTATTTTCTCTGCTAACTTTTTTCTTTGATTTAAAATTACATTGTTTAAGAGCATTGAAAATTATATTGAACAAATACTTGTCATCAAGCTACATGTTTACTACATTTTGAATTATTTTCAATAACCATTTTCAGTCTAGGCTTTTCTTTTTTCAAATTATCCCTCATTACCCATCTCTCCAAGCTGTAGACATTGACACCCTGCCTGGCACTTGACAATTTCCAAATCTGGGAATTGGAGTTTGTTTTCTGCTTCCCTCAGCAACTGGCTAGGATTAAGCCCACCCAGCTGATAAAGCATTCGCCAGGAAGACAACAAACAGTGCACTGCTTGTCAAACCACTTTGGAATTTATCATATTACTTTTAAAAACTTTAAATTTTTTATTTTATTTATTTATTTGTTTTTGAGATTGAGTCTCCCTGTGTTGCCCAGGCTGGAATGCAGTGGCATGATCTCGGCTCACTGCAACCTCTGCCTCCTGGGTTCAAACAATTCTCCTGCCTCAGCCTCCCGAGTAGCTGGGACTACAGGCACACGCCACCACGCCTGGCTAATTTTTGTATTTTTAGTAGAAACAGGGTTTCACCATATTGGCCAGGCTAGTCTCAAACTCCTGACCTTGTGCTCCACCCACCTTGGCCTCCCAAAGTGCTGGGATTACAGGTGTGAGCCACCGCACCAGGCCAAAACTTTTTTACATGACTTAAGGTGGGCTCAGAAGATATCATGGTATATGCTGGCAATAGGGACATGTGCAATTATAGAATGCCAATTATATTTTGGGATTGACTCTTCCTTTCAAAATTATATATGTTACTTTTCCTCTTTATAGGTGATACATGAAAGGCTCGAAAATATTTTAGAAGTTTTATGAGCTTATAGAGCTAGCAATAAACAGATTCCTTTCTTTCTTTCTTTTCTTCTTCTCCTTCTCCTTCTCCTTCTTCTTCTTCTTCTGACGGAGTCTCTCTCTGTCACCAGGTTTAAGTGCAGTGGCGCTGTCTCAGCTCACTGCAAACTCCACCTCCTGGGTTCAAGTGATTCTCCTGCCTCAGTCTCCTAAGTAGCTGGTACCACGGGCGTGCATCACCATGCCCAGCTAATCTTTGTATGTTTAGTAGAGACAGGGTTTCACCATGTTGACCAGGATGGTCTCAATCTCTTGACCTCGTGATCTACTCACCTTGGCCTCCCAAAGTTCTGGGATTACAGTTGTGTGCCACCTTGCCCGGCCCAGTGAACAGATTTCTTATTCAAACTCTAAGTTTCTGATTAAGTCAGAGTCCCTGAAATATACCAAGTCGTTCCTTCCTGAACCTATAGCATTTAAATACTGATGTCCTGGCCGGGCATCTGAGCATGGTGGCTCACGCCTGTAATCCCAGCACTTTGGGAGGCCAAGGCGGGTGGATCATGAGGTCAGGAGATCAAGACCATCCTGGCTAACACGGTGAAACCCCGTCTCTACTAAAAATACAAAAAAAAAATTTAAAACAAAAAATTAGCTGGGCTTGGTGGTAGGTGCCTGTAGTCCCAGCTACTCAGAAGGCTGAGGCAGGAGAATGGTGTGAACCCGGGAGGCGGAGCTTGCAGTGAACTGAGATCATGCCACTGCACTCCAGCCTGGGCGACAGTGTGAGACTCCGTCTCAAAAATAAATAAATAAATAAATAAATAAATAAATATTCATGTCCTTACATCAGCCAAGGGTAGCAATATTGGTAACTTTTAATTAAAATAGAAAAACATTTTATATTTTGAGGCAAAGGATGAGCCCAGTAGTAGAGCTACCAAACCTAATCAGAAACATCTCTCGTGTTCTTTCACACCAAACCTAATCAGAAACATCTCTCGTGTTCTTTCACAAAACATGCTTTAAAAGCCTTGACCCACACGATTTTATTCCCCTGCAGAAACGATGCATTTGTAACTGATATGGTTTGGATATTTTGTCCCTGTCAGGCCTCTGAGCCCAAGCCAAGCCATCGCATCCCCTGTGACTTGCACGTATAAGCCCAGATGGCCTGAAGTAACTGAAGAATCACAAAAGAAGTGCAAATGCCCTGCCCCGCCTTAACTGATGACATTCCACCACAAAAGAAGTTAAAATGGCCGGTCCCTGCCTTAAGCGATGACATTATCTTGTGAAATTCCTTTTCCTGGCTCATCCTGGCTCAAAAAGCTCCCCCACTGAGCACCCTGTGACTCCCACTCCTGCCCACCAGAGAAAAACCCCCCTTTGACTGTAATTTTCCTTTACCTACCCAAATTCTATAAAACGGCCCCACGCTTATCTCCTTTCGCTGACTCTCTTTTCGGACTCAGCTCACCTGCACCCAGGTGAAATAAACAGCCATGTTGCTCACACAAAGCCTGTTTGGTGGTCTCTTCACATGGACGCGCATGACAGTCCCCCAACTCCAAATCTTTTGTTGAAAGGTGACCTCTCATGTTGAAGGTGGAGCCTGGTAGGAGATGTTTGTATCATGGGGATGGATCCCTCATGGATGGCTTGGTGCTGTCCTCACAGCAGTGAGTGAGTTCTCTCTCTGTGAGTTCATTTGAGACATGGTTGTTTAATAGAGACTGGTAGCTCCACCTCTTTCCTCTTGCCCACTCTCTTGCCATATGATACACCTGCTTCCCCTTTGCCTTCCATCATGATTGCAAGCTCACCAGAAGCAGATGCTGGCCCTATGCTTAATGTACAGCCTGCAGAATCATGAGCCAATTAAACCTCTTTTTTTAATGAGTTAACTACCAAGTCTCAGGTATTACTTTAGAGCAATGCAAATAAACGAACACAGAAAATTGGTACTGAAGAGTGAGACATTGCTATAAAGATTCCTGAAGTTGCAGAAACAGCTTTAAAACTGGGTGACATGCAGAGGTTGGAATATTGGAGGGCTCAGAGGAAAGCAGGAAGATGAGGGAAAGTTTAGAACTTCTCAGAGACTGAATGATAGTGACGAAAATGTTAGTAGAAATATGGACATTAAAGGCCAGGCTCAAAAGGTTTCAGATGAAAATGAAGAAGTCATTGGGAACTGGAGTAAAGATCACCCATGTTATGCCCTAGCAAAGAACTTGGCTGCATTGTGTCCATGGCTTAGGGGTTTGTAGGAAGGTAAACTTAAGAGTGATGACCTAGGGTAAAAGGTGGAAAAGTTTATAAACAGCAAATCATTCAAGGTGTGCTGTAGCTGCTTCTAACAGCCTATGATCAAATACAGGAGCAAGGAAATACCTTAAAATTGGAACTTGTAATTAAAAGGGAAGCAGAGCATTAATAGCTTGGAAAATCTGCAGCCTGGCTTGGCCATATGGTAGAAAGGGGGAAAACATTTTCAGGAGAGGAATACAAGAAGGGCATGGAGCAACCACTCGCTAGAGAGGTTTGTGTGACTAAATGGGAGTCAGTTGCTAATAGTCAAGACAATAGGAAAAAGGCCTCAAAGGCATTTCAGAAGTCTCTGGGTCAGCCTCCTCCCATCACAGGCCTGAAGGCCTAGCAGGACAGAATGGCTTCCTGGGCCAGGGCCAGGGACTTGCTAACCTTCACAACTTTGGAACATGGTTCTCTGTGTCCCTGCTGCTTCAGCTCCTGCCTGACTCAAAAGGCTGAGCCAATGCCCTAGAGGGTGCAAACCATAAGCCTTGGTGGCTTCCATGTGGTGTTAAGTGTGCAGGCACAACAGAATGCAAGAATGAAGGAGGCTTGGAAGGTTCCACCTAGCATTCAGAGGATGTATTGAAAAGCCTGGGTGCCAAGACAGAAACTTGCCACAGAGGCAACACCCCTGTAGAAAGTCTGTACTAGGGAAATCCCAAGGATAAAGGTGGAACTAGAGCCCATGCAAAGTCTCTACCAAGGCACTGCCTGGAACAATGGGATGGGGGCTGCTGTCGCATAGACCTAAGAATAATAGAGCCACTGGAAACTTTCATTTGTGCCTAGAGAAGCCACAGGCACTGGACTCCAACCTGTGAGAGCAACTACAGGTGCTTCACCCTGCAAAGCCACAGGGGCGAAAATGCCTAACGCCTTGGGAGTCCACCCCTTGCAACAATGCACCCAGGATGGGGGACACAGAGTTAAGGAAGATAATTTTGGAGCTTTAAAGATTTAATGACTGCTCTGCTGGGTTTCAGAAATGTGTGGGGCCTGTTCCCTTTTCTTTTGGCTGACTTCTCCCTTTTGGCATGACAATGCTTACTCAATTCCTGCACCACCATTGCATCGCAGAGGTAAATACTTAATTTCTTTTTTTATTTTTTATTTTACAGCCTCATCGGTGAAAGAAACTTGCCTTGAGTCCCGAATGAGACTTTGAATTTTGGACTTTTGAGTGATGCTGGAATGAGTTGAGGCTTCTAAAGACTATTGGGAAGGGATGATTGTATTTTACAATGTGAGATGAACATGCAATTTGGGGTCCCAGAGGTGGAATCATATGGCTGGTATATTTTGTCCTCTCTAAATCTCATGTTGAAATGTAACCTCCAAAGTTAGTGGTGGGGCCTGTGGAAGGTGTTTGGGTCATGGGGACAAATCCCTCGTGAATGGTTTGGTGCCATCCTTGAAGTAATATGTAAGCTCTCATTTTGAGTTCAAGTGAGATCTGCTTGTATAAAAGAGCCTGGCTCCTTCTCCTCTCTCTTCCTCTCTCTCATCATGTGATATACCTGCTCCTCATTTGCCTTCCATCAGTTGTAAGCTTCCTGAGGCCCTCACCAGAAGCAGATATTGGCACTATGTTTCACACACAACCTGCAGAATCATGAGCCAATTAAAACTCTTTTCTTTATAAATTACCCAGTCTCAGGCATTCCTTTATAGGGATGAAAACAGACTGACATAGTTACTAAAAACCTCTATGAATAAAGACTTTGTCCATATTTTCACTATGTATCCCAGATTTTCTAGAAGATATTTCTGAACATCATTGCAAAAGCAACCACATAATAGTAGTTCTGATTCCAGAAATTGTAGAGTAACTTGTATCAGACTATCCATTAGACAGATAATAAATAAACTAAACTGAATTCCAGCTTTGGCAGCAGAGTTAAAACCCATCTCCAATATATAAGTAAGTAGATAAATAAAAAAAATAACAAATAAGCTTTGAACAAATAGAGTTAAAAAAAGTTTGAAGATACTGGAGACTAGACAAAAATGAGCGAATCCTGGATGGAGTTTGGCCCTTGAAAAGGAGAATGGCAAGGATGAGACCTCATTTGTACATCTTTTCCCTCTTAGGGGGAAAAAAGACAAAAAGTATTGGAAACAGTAAATGGGAGAATATATAAAATTTTAAAAAGGAACAAAGATATAAATAATTGCTAATGTCACAGTAAAAAAATGAAAATAATAAGAAAATGAATCTTATCTTTAAATTCCTTAACACAAAAACAAAAATTTTAAATCAGCATGCTACATCGACTCAAAATAACTTACTTGGTTAAATAAATATATATTTTAGGTAAATGAAAGCTGAAAAGATATATTTCTCAAGTTCTGTACTATAAGAAGTGCTAAAAGAAGTTCTTCAGAATAAAGTGAAATGACTGTAGATAGAGACAGAGATTCACAGGAAGGAATACAGATGACCAGAAATAAGAGCTCTAGGTTACATGAAGGAACTGTATTTTTTCTTTTAATTTCTTTAAAAGAAAATTGGCAATTTAATGCAAAAAATATAAGGTTGAATTATAAAATTTATAAGTGGATTTAAAATGTATGGCACCAATAATGTTACTGAATTCATATAGGTCTGCAGCAACCTTATTTTTTTCCTCTTCAGGAAAAACAAATTGACCGAAGAGGCAGGAGATACCAGAGCAATTTTTAGAGCAAGAGTGAAAGTTTACTACAAGTCTTTAGAACAGGAATGTAAGGAAGTAAAGTACACTTGGAAGAGGCACAAGTGGGTGACGTGAGAGATAAGGTGCACAGTTTGACCTTTGGACTTAGCATACTTCCAGGATCTTGCATCCCTTCTCTCCTGATTCTTCCCTTGGGGTGGCCTGTCACATGCAGTGAACTGCCAGCACTTGGGAGGGGAGCATGCACAGCGTGTTTACTGGATCTGTACACTTGCTCAATTGAGGTGTTCTCCCCTTACCAGCCGAATGTCCATTGGTGGTAATATACCAGTTAAACTCTACCATTTTACCTCTTAGTGCACATGCTCAAGCCCACTCACTCAACTCCTGAGATCTTACTGGGAAGCTGCTTATCACCAGTTTCAGGTGTTTCTGTTTCTTGGGAGACTGCCTTTACCTGGCACTGGATGTGACCATTGTTATTTAGAGAGACGATTTATTAACCACCTGAGCATCATCTGATGGATGTCTAACATTCCTAGAGAGGGAGTGCTCTCCTACCCTGCTTGTGTGTGACTAGCTACCTACTGTAACAATTTCCCCCTCAACAGTCCAAGACCACAATTCTTTGGAGAAAAATGGATGAAGGTCAGTTTTCTGTAACTGCTTCCTTCTCACAGAGGGGCAAGGGTGGTTCTGTGGGTCTTGGCCTCTTGCTAGTTGTCAGGGAAGGGTTTGCTCTGTGGGATGGTGAAAGCAGTATCCAGCCAGGTCCAAGGGAGACATGGGCAGGATTTCACCTCTGTCATGTCTCACTGATGGGCAGTCTAGGGGTCTCCTGCAGGAGGGTGACTCTTAAATATTGAGAGGACAGTATCCCTCACTAATGATCATCTAGAGCTTGATGGCCTGAAGGCAAGAGAAGACAAATCAGGTTATTAGATTTAGCAGAATGTTAAAGTGAAATAAGGGGGTGATGACAGGTGACACACCCAGGTAGCTGGTGGCTATAGTCATAACTGCTAAGAATTGGGTGTGTGGGGATGCTAGCCAATTCCAGTATGTGCCAAGAATTGCAATACTGATCCAGATTTTTTCATTACCCATCCCTTTTGTTTCTTCTGAGCTGCAGCCGGAGATCACTAGTTGGTTCACTGGAATAAGTAGGGTTAGTCTAAATTGCAGACAAAAACTCAAAAACAACTGATGAGACTAGAACTTAAGAACAGTGTACCATAGTTCTTAAAACATAATTTTTCTCTCTCTAGATCTTATTTTTATGAAAAATAAATCATGATAGGACTGATTTGTTTGCAAAATAAGTTCTAGTCTTATTACCCTTGGCCAGATTATTTACATGAAACACACCAAGATTAATCATTTTCCAGAAAGTGAAATTTTTTACTTACCAGATGTCAGGAACCCTGTACAGGGACTGTGTAGACAAGGTACGAGGCCAGTTTTCCCAAGGGGTTTTATTGTCTCTATAAGTCAAATTTGATTCCTTAAAAAAAGCACATTATTTCAGTCAAAGCCTTGATAAAACAAGCAGTGTCTCTAATTGTGTCCTGTTGCAAAAGAAAACAGATTCATATTGCATTTATGCAAATAACTGTATTGCCATGAGTTAAGAATATTCACAAATAGTTTTCAAATTCAGGAGAAATTAGGGAGGGAGAAAAAAAACTATGCTCCAAATTATGTTGATAGTAGTATAATTCATTTACTCAATTTTTAAAAGCTGTAAATAGCTCAAAAGATAAGTTTTCTTGTCTTTTAAAAACAAATGAAGGATTAACAACATTTTAAGCAAAAATTCATAAAAGAATTATTTTAGTCTTCTATTCGTTTAGTCTATGTTCTGCTTGATACTTATGAACATTTTAGCTCTCCGTATCTCTATTCTAATGACACAATCTTGAAGTTATGAAAACCTGTGTTTTAGAATACCTGTTAGAGTACTATAGCTGTTTATAAAACCACCTTCTAAAAATAATCAAAACAAGACAACTAATGTTCATGGACGACAAAACATCTTAGGGCAGATACAGTCAAAGTCATAATTGACAAGGAAAATTACCTTGGTGGTACACAATAATTTAACATAGTAATTATAATTATTCCTGATAACATATATTAACTTATGTCAGAGTTATAGGAGTTTTGCATAATTTTGGAACACACGTACCAATAACACATTTATAAAAACATAGTCCAAAGAAATCCAAATGTTACCTTTGCATTAGTGTGCTATTGATGTCAAACCCAACTCAATAAAACCTTAATAGGCAAATCTGTTCCATTTTAATCAGCCTGACTGTAAGGTAAGATTCTCATGAACATTTTATAACCCTTTACAATTTTCTGTTAAAGAGCAGAACAATACTCTAAGAAAACTGTGTTGTGTTTTTATTCCAATATTTAATTTACAGACAAACTGAATAATATCCTTTTAATTTTAGCTAATATGTTCACTCACACAATTTCTTTTACATGATTAATTTTTCACAAACATTCCACAACTTAAACTTCTAGCTTTATCTAATCTAACTTTAAACAACTTAACCCTCTAAAATAGGCAACAAACTACATTCCCATGCTTTCTTATAATCTTTTACCAAAAGCATATTCTACTTTCCTTACCTGTCTTGCATGTAAAACTCTTTTTTCAGTAGTCTCAAGTACATGAAAAACAGTAAAACTATTTTTCTAGTAGTCTCAAGTCTCAAGTACTAAATAATTAAGTAGTCTTAATTCTTAGCAACTTTTACTTTTATTAAAAAACTTGGTAAGTGATTCTAACTATGTATGAGGTTTGGAGCATAGGACATCAGACAGAAATGAAGATAAGGCCTGACTCTTCCCAGCATAGCTAGGGGTCACGGCTAACTAACACTGTATATGTCTCCTGGACTTGCCTAGCTTTAAAGTAGAGATATTGTACAGTTTAGAGTCATAGGAGCAGTTTAGGAAGCATTAAGTAGGCCTAATATCCTTTAGAATTGTATATTATTTCATAAATTCCCTCTTATAAATCTTTTCATGAATTGCACAGACCATGTACAACACGCTTGGACTTTCTGACTTGTCCTAGACATTCCTCTATTTAAACAACCAGTCACTTCACTTTAGGACAAGATTTTACCACACAAGATTCTTTCTTATATAAAATCTATTTTCTTTATAACCTTCCTTACCAGAAATACCTCTTTATTTTTATAAAGTTTGAATGAGACAAGTCATTTTCTTTCTGTTAGAAAGTTAAGCTTTGTACTGCTTGTTACTGGGTGAGTTCTGTAAAGGAGGAGCAAATGAGGAGGTTACTTACATACTATAGAAGTCATCCACCCTCAACAGATTGCTCAGTTAAATTTTTACTAAGACTTGTCTGAATAAGTATGGGCTATTTCTAAACCCCTGAGGTAGGACAGTCCAGACTGAAGTTATTGGCTGAAGCTTTAGGTAGCTTTCACAAGAGAAATAGAGCTACTATAGGGAAAGATGAATTCAGAAGTTGAGTAAATATTAAGCAGGTACCTATCTTGGTAAATACATTTTTGCCCCGAAGAGGTGTGAATTTTTTCTTTTGGAGGGAGGAGGTGCAATTTGCCTCATTACCTGACAGAATTTGGAGGAGAGTTGCTCAAAGATTAGCACAGAGTAGTCATCCCTTGAAGCCAAAAGGGAAAATTATAATTTTACTTTCTGCCTCCATAGTTGTCCTTGTTCTGTTGATGACAGTGTCTGAACTGGGAGATTGCTAAAGCAGAGAGCCTTTTCAGGTCAATGTCACCAGGGGTTGGGATTCTGTCCTGGGGCCCTTAAGCCCTCAGGGAAGTTCCATTTCAGTGGTTGAGCTTGTGGCAGAGAGGACAAGCCATGTGGATCTTTTTCCTATTTATCTCATTGGAGTAGTTTACCTTCCAGTGGCCTGGCTTCCAGCACCAATGGCAATTACCTGGAGGAGTGTCCTTAGGACAACCTGGAGGGAACTTGAGAGCTTGTAAAGTAGCCAATACTTGATCCTGCCTTTTGTTCCTGCATTTTTCCTTTTTCTTAACCCTGTTCTCCTTACTCTACTCTTGGTTATACAAGACTGAGAAGGCTAATCTGAGGACCTCCTGCATAGGGTCACTGGGTTCCACGACTGACTTTTGTAATTTCCTCCCAGTTAACACTTAGGCCAAACAATATTACAAAGGAAACCTAGTTTTTTGTTTTAAGGTTTGGGGAAATCAAACTTTTCCCACCTTTGGGGGATGCATCCATGGGGCATGTCCTATGGTATGAAGACATAATTACCCATCTGTGAAGAGAGAACAGAAAAGAGAGAAAAAAAAAGGAATAACAATGTCTTCCCTCTACTTTCCTATTATCTTGAATGGGGCGTCCCCCAATATCCTTAGGGATGAACTGGTAAAACTGTGTACATTTGGTCCCATGTCATCACAATTAACCACTTAAGAATATGTACCCCTAACCTTTCATTTATCTTTGTTCTAATGGTAATCTGTTAGCCTGGGACCACAGTTCATCTCTGTCCTGTGGGTCTCTTGTACCTGTGGCCTTGGGCCAGCCTACATCCTTATTTCCATGACCTTGTAGTGACACTTGCTTAGAATATTCTAGAAAAAAAAAAGAGATACTCTCTTTTCTCAGATTTCCATTTTCCATGTTCTTTCAGTAGAGGAGAAGCCTGTTTTTCACCTAACTGCCCAAAGGGGACTGGACTTTCCTCCACTCTCCCTTCAAATATGACCTTGAGGGTCTTGATGCATGTTGTGAAGAATGCAGAAGTAATTAGAGAAATGGAGGATACAGAAGGAAGTGGTAGGAAGCAAGAGGAATAATCATGGAAAGCCTTAATATCCTTGAATATATAGCAGCCCTTGAATTCAAGAGGGCAATGTTTGTTTTCCCTCTTGATATAAATGAAGAACCTCTGGAAGACTTAGAGCTTGGTGGAAGAACTCACAATTGGCAAAAGAAGAATTCTCTCTCCTTCCAAATGGGTGCTAACTCAAAAAAAGTAAGTAGGTGGGATCCTTAAAGGATCAGAGTGAGGCCCTATGCAGTTAGACAAACTGCTTCAAAAGTCACTGAAAACTCGACTCTGAGGTATAATAGGAACAGAAAGTATATGGTAAGTCATAAGGAGCTGGGAGAGCTGGAGTTCCAAGTAGTGGCTGTCCTGGAAATGTGTCAGCAGACAAGGGAAGGGTTTGTGGTCATCTGAGCTGGTAGGGTAAACACGAATATAAATCTCAGGGGATTTCTGCAAGGCAGCCAGTGTCTTTGCTGCCAAACAAATGCAGCAAGAGCCATGGGTGCACAAATAACAGGGAGTGTGTGTTTAAGAATTCACGTGGCATGTGAAGTTAAAGCAAAGAGGCAGACTTGCCACCAAAGCAGATAGTTCTGTGGGTGTGCAAGGTCATTTCAGAATACAGGCAGAGAAAACAGGAGAATATGCTGTTTGGGTTTTTGGAAAGAGCTGATTTTAGTTGAAAAAGCAGAGGAAACCCAAGACATTGCATGGTTTTAGGCTTTAGCCCTACCACTCTCATAAGCCTCCTGTCCAGGAGGGCCTGTCTCAGATCTAATAAGTGTAGACCCCAAGGTTATTCCTACCTCTGTAAGCTGCCAGTCAGGGTGAGCTGAGAGATCAGCCTGGTGGGTGAGTGTGAGCAGAGTCGCTTATGGCCAAGAGGAATTGTTCTGAGGGTTTGTTAGTAAGCAGGAGAAAGAAGGGGAGAAGAAAACTGCGTATGGGTGTTGAATGCCTCCCGCCGAAGCAACTGAGGAATAAAGATCTCTTACCATTGAAGACTGTGTCAAAGTCACAGAAACAAAATATGTTAACGGCCAAATGTATTTGAGACACACGGCACCAAAGTATGTTAGCAGTGGAAGGTATCTGAGTCACATGGTACCAAAACACGTTCCCGGCAAAACATATCTATGTCATGGCACCAAAGTATGTCACCAGCAGTAAATCCATATGGGTCGACAGCAACCCCAATTCTTGTCTCCTCAGAAGAAAGAATTCAACCAAGGAGGTATAAGACAGAAGGAGAGATACGGACAAGTTTTTGAGCAGGAGTGAAAGTTTGTTAGAAAGCTTTAGAACAGGAATGAAAGAAAGTAAAGTACCCTTGGAAGAGGGCCTAATGGGCGACTGGAGGGATCAAGTATGTGGTTTGTCCTTTTGACTTGAGTTTGATATGTTGACATGCTTCCTGGTTCTTGAGTCCCTTGTCCCTTGATTCTTCCCTAGCGGTGGGGTGTCCGCATGTGCAGGGGCCTGCCGGCATTTGGGAGGTGAGCAGGCACAGCATGTTTATCGGAGTTGCATGCATGCTCACTTGAGGTGTCCTTCCCTTACCAGCCAAACATCCCTAGAAAGACATATATCAGTTAAACTCCACCATTTTGGCTCTTAGTGTGCATGTTTGAGCCCTGTCACCCAGCTTCTGGGATCTTATCGGGAAGTTTCCGACCACCAGTCTCAGGTGTTTCTATTTATTGGGAGACTGCCTTTCCCTGGCACTGGCTATAACCAATTATCATTTTAGAGAAACAGTGTAACAACTTCCTGACCTTCACTTGATGGTCCCCTGACATTCCTGTTTGGCACAGGGGAAGAGGCTCTCCTACCCTGCTCATATCTAACTACCCACTGTAACAGCAATACACAGAATAGATACAGGATCTTATATATACATCTTACATACAGTATCATTTCAAGCTTCTCACACTTCAAATTAAATGGTGCCATATTAACCCTAAGTAGCTTGAAGTAAGTGAAAGATGCCTATTGTAATCCTTACAGTAAGCACTATTATTCACAAAATGCCATAGCCAAAAATTCAATGGTAGAAGTAAAATGTAACACTGAAAAATTAACATAACCCAGAAGAAGGCAGAAAAAGAAGAACAGCAAAGCAAAATCAGAAGAAATTAAAACAAAATTACAGAAAATTAGCTAATGGACATTAGAAAATTTACAAATGTAACCCCAACTATACCAATTATTACATTAGCTGTGGTTATATTGTCAGATTTAATAAAATAATCAAGATCCAAACATCCTCTTTAAAAGGTATGTGTATTTAACATAAAGAAACAGGTGGCCTAAAACAAGCAAGACCCAAACAACTCTTTTTTTTTTTTTTTAAACTTTGTTTTAGGTTCAGGATATTTGCAGTAAATATCCTCTTTAAAGATATGTATATTTAATATAGGGCACAAATAGACTAAAACATAAAAGATGGAAAAAGATATACTCTCTAAAATGTGAAAATGTAAATTGTGTGAATACTGTAATATCAAAGTGCGCTCCAAGACAATAAACATTACCTGAAATAAAGTGCAACATTTCATTAAGACATAACAATCATAAATGTTTGCATACTTAATTAACAGAGCTTCAAAATACAGCCATGTGCTGCATAATGTTGTTTCTGTTTTGCATATATAATGGTGGTCCCCCAGCATTATAATGGAGCTAAAAAATGTATAGCCATTGTAATGCAGTGCAATGCATTACTCATGTGCCTGTAGTGGTGCTGAAGTAAATATACCTACTTTATGAAGTAAAAGTGTTGTAGTAACTAAGTTGAATTCATGATTGAAGAAAGAAAAATATTTTTGATAAGTTTCATGTAGCTGAAGTGTACAATGTTTATCTGGTCTACAGTAGACTGCAGTGATGTGTTCGGACTTCATATTCACTCACTAGTGCTTCATTGACTCACCCAGAGCAACTTCCAGTCGTGCAAGCTCCATTCAAGGTAAGTGCCTTATACAAGTGTGCCAGTTTGTTATCTTTTATACGTTATTTTTACCATACCTTTTCTCTGTTTACTTATGTTTAGATGCACAAATTTTTAACATTGTGTTACAATTACCTACGGTATTCAGCACAGAAGCCCGCTGAGATTTGTAGCCAAGGAACAAAAGGCATACTATCTAGGCTTAGTGTGTAGTAGGCTACAGACTTGTGTAAGTGCACTCTATGATGTTCACAGAATGACAAAATCACCTAACAACGCATTGCTCATACTGTATTTTTGTGGTTCACTGATGCATGACAGTATATAAAACAAAAGCAGAAAAAGTAAAGGAAAAAATGGATAATTATAGGTTTTAATATTGAATTATCACTGACTGATAGATTAGTTAGACACAAGACCAGTAAAGATACATAGGATCTAAAAGACACTATCAATGACCTTTTCCTAATTGACATTTGTGGAACACTGAACAATATGTCACAGTTATGAAACTTCAGAAAATGCATTATTTTCAGTTGCATTAAATGTTCACCAAGACAGAATATATGCCGGCCCAAAATAAATCTCAAGAAATGTCAAAAATCGAAGTCAGATAAGAATATTTATTCACAACCATTAAATTAAGTTTGATACTATAACATTAAACTAGACAGAATAGTTCAAATGTTTGGAAAAAATAATTAATAGAATAAAAAAAGATCACAAGAAAACCATTTAGAATCTCATTATAATAACAACACTCATCAACATTTGTGAAACAACATTATGCAGCACATGGCTGTATTTTGAAGCTCTGTTAATTAAGTATGCAAACATTTATGATTGTTATGTCTTAATGAAATGTTGCACTTTATTTCAGGTAATGTTTATTGTCTTGGAGCGCACTTTGATATTACAGTATTCACACAATTTACATTTTCACATTTTAGAGAGTATATCTTTTTCCATCTTTTATGTTTTAGTCTATTTGTGCCCTATATTAAATATCCCTTGTGCTTAAAGGGAAATGTATAGCTGTAAATATTTTAAGAAAATAAGAAAGGTTAACATCAGTGATATAATTTTCCATCTTAAGCAACTAGAAAAAGATAGGCAATTTATATACAGAGTAAATAGAAGGAAGTAAATTATAAAGATATGAGAAATTAAGTAGAGAATAGATAAAAATGTTTAGATTAATAAATTGATAACTCCCTAGCAAGACTGATTAAGAAGAAAATGCTTATTTATTGTCAGGAATAATAAAAGGTATTATAATATGCAAATATTTATGAAAAACTCTATTCCAAGAAACTTAAAGATTTTGATATGGACAATTTTTTTGGAAAATACAACATAGTAAAACTGACATAAAAAATAAAATGTCTGAATAGCTCTATACCTATTAACTAAACTGAAATTGTTATTAAAAAGCCTTTGTCCAAAGAAAAATGCAAGACAATACATTGATGAAGTATATAAAATATATGAGTATTAAATAATACTAGTACTAAGCAAAACCTAAAGCATTATCTGGTTGCTCTTATCATAAAAAGCAGGAGCACGAAAAAGAAGAGGAGAAGGAAGAGGAAAAGGAGGTAGAGTAGTAGAAGGAGTTAACAATGCAGAAAAAGAAAATTCAATTGTTAAAAACTCAATCCAATTTACATTTTTACTCCCCTAAATTATGATTCGATTTCTATCATTTCATTCAACATTAAACTCAGTTTCCACCGTGGCCCTTGCAACTTGTGTTAAATCCTGAACTGACTAATGAAACTAATTTCTTGAGAGCAAACAAATTTACCTTATTTCTCTTCTTTTATTTGAATAAGTTCTTTTCTCTTTCAGGACTTTTATTTCTTATCTGAATGGTTTCTGCTTAGCTACAAATTTCCATGATTATAGTGTTTCCATGAAATTTTAAGTGAAGAGGATACTAGGATAAAGCTCAAAACACATGGTTGGCTTAGAAAGGCTTTGCAATTGATATTAAAAGAATAATTGAGTAGTAATTGCCCCCACGCTCGAATGAAATTTTTGACTTTTTATCTTACCAAATTATTGTCTCCTTCTGCCACAATAAGTAAGGAACATTTAATTTAAAAAACAAAATTTAAATAGTAGTACTACAATAAACTCATCAATATTAACTAACTGTTTTAAACATTTACTCAACTGAATAAGATCTTTACTATAGATTGTAATAGCTATGTTTAAGAAAGGTATCTCCTAATATTAATCAAAAGATTAAAATGACTTGTTAGATTTCTGTTACAATATAACTGTCAACTCTATAATTTTCAATCAATAGAAAGTTCATTCTGCAAAATTATTTGTATTTTATTATTTATTTATTTATTTATTATTATTTTTCGAGACTGAGTCTCACTCTCTTGTCCAGGCTAGAATGTGGTGGTGTCCATCTTGTCTTACTGCAACTTCTGCCTTCCGAGTTCAAGAAATTCTCATGCCTTAGCTTCCCGAGTAGCTGGGATTACAGGTACCCGCCACCATGCATGGTTAATTTTTGTATTTTTAGTAGAGACGGGGTTTCACCATGTTGGGCAGACTAGTCTTGAACTCCTGACCTCAAGTGATCCACCATTCTCAGCCTCCCAAAGTGCTGGGATTACAGGTACGAGCCACTGTGCCCCGCCTGCAAAACTATTTTTAATGTCATTGTAGAAGTGTCACCTTATCCATACTAAGGAATATAGCTATACAGACATGACATGTAACTTTCAAGCTTGATTCGTGAGATTTCAAAGAAATTTAGAAAGTCTTCTATCTACCACATGTGTGTATTTTTAGATTGAGTGTTTTTTTTTTCAGTAGTATGTTTGCCAAAGGGGTCCATTATTTTCTCCCTCTTACAATGAAATATTTAGACTCATGGCTCAGTTTTGCAAGTGAAATGCTCAAGGGAACATGGACTAGGAGAGGACAAATGAAATAATTTAATATTTACAGCACATTATTTTTGCAATAGTTGTTTTGGAGTCAGATTCAATATTATCCTTTTTTATCTTATTACTTATGTACATAATTTTATTTATTTATTTTTTGAGAGAGAGTCTGGCTGCATCACCCACGAAGAAGTGCAGTGGCATGATCTCAGCTCTATGTGTGTGATTTATAATAATATATCATGATTAAAAACATGCTTCAAATGTTTATTTTACAAAAGCTAGTTTTATATGCTTCCTTTGAAGTGAACATAATTGCCTTATCTCCAATTAAGTCAATATCCTTAGATTTAATAAAAAGTTGTCAGAACATGTCCTTAAGATTTTAGTAATTACAAAAAGTGGTATGCATGTAATAATAATATAAATTTTCCTTTGGCACAATTTCTATTTTTTAATATGCTATAATAAATAACATATTTGTGTTATTTTCCATAAAACCAGGATAAAACACAATCAAATTATGACTATGAACTGAGAATCAATGAACTTCAGGAGATATTAATAGCCACATGTGCTGATTTTAGTTAATTCTATGGACTGTTACTATATACAATAAGATGTACTACATTTCTGAAAGACTATGCTATAGCTACAATTTGAATTCTTCAAATGAAAGGTGTTACATTAAATCATGAAGAATTCTTCACACTGTTCTTTTGAAAGCTCTAATTTTAGAAGAATCCTTTTATAAAGAACAAATTTCTACCTTCCTTTTCATTTTAACTGATTGCTAGCAGTACTATTGTCGGCAGCTATGCAGCCCTTTAGCATAAGCTTCTTCATTCTAAGTGACAGCTCATCCAACATTAAAAACCATCATCTCTCTCCATAACTGCCTTGAGTTCACCAACACTTTCACACACGTATTACCGCCACCTATTCATGAAACACAACATTTTTTTTCCTTCAGTATATAGTGTGTTCGTAGTTCTTTTAGCTATCTGAATATACTGTTTCCCTTGCCCTGATGATATGCCACCATGATTATCTCATAAAAGACTTTTTCTGTGCCAATTGTATCATGGTCCTACCATCAATTAACAGAATGCCAAGAAAAGTAACTTCATTTCTTTGTATTTCTAAATAGTATCCTGATATAAAACAAGAAATTAAATGACCAAATTATATTTCTTTTTCTGCTAAAATACATAAAGCAAATCAGGGAGACAATGACTTGACTGAACTGTCTCAAACTTTGTGTTCTTTTTATGTACACAAATACAAAAAAAATACATTGTACATTTAGGAAATTTGACAAATTACAGACTAGATAAAGAAAACGTGGCACATATACACCATGGAATACTATGCAGCCATAAAAAAGGATGAGTTCATGTTCCTTGCAGGGACATGGATGAAGTTGGAAACCATCATTCTCAGCAAACTATCACAAGAACAGAAAACCAAACAGCACATGTTCTCACTCATAAGTGAGAGCTGAACAATGAGAACACATGGACACAGGAGGGGAGCATCACACACCAGGGCCTGTCGAGGGATAGGTGGCTAGGGGAGGGATAGCATTAGAGAAATACCTAATATAGATGATGGGTTGATGGGTGCAGCAAACCACCATGGCACGTGTATACCTATATAATAAACCTGCATGTTCTGCACATGTATTCCAGAACTTAAAGTATAATAAATAAATTATAAAATCAAAGTTAAAATTTTCATTATAGAACTTGTTCCAAACATTCAATGATGTGCTTTACTGGAAGATAAAATATGGGTAACTCAAATAGGCAAATTTTCTTTACTAAAATGGTAGTGTGGACAAGCCACCATAATCCATTTTAAGTTGATCTTTGTGGTAAATTTTCTCAGAACAATTAGATACGCACAAATATGTCAATGGAAAAATTGATTAAAAGTTTAAGGAGATAAAAATAAGTAAATGCAATACATTATTTGATCAACTTGAAGTCAGTTTGAATGACAATAAGCAGTAAATTTGCATATAATTATGAAAATATTAGGCAATTCATTTTTTGTTACTGATGATTTACTGTAGTGTAATCTGTAATGAATAACTTCCTTCTGAACAGTAATTTGGCAGACTTAAATGCCTCTGAAATATTCATAGACTTAGAAACAGTAATTTGCCTTTTACTTTGAAAGCTCTAATTTTAGAAGGATCCTTTTATATCAAAATATAATAAATAACTTATTTATTATAAGTTCTGGAATTTATTATACTTTAAGTTCTGTGAGTTTATTCTATGGGCTGATGAAATGTACCCACAAATACTTCTTTCTAGGTGTCTTCATTTTGTTATTATTTGTAAAGGCAGAAAATACTGTGCATCTCCTGAATGGTCAAAATAAGGGATAATTAAAATGTTATTCATTTATTTCATGCAGTGGATTGTACATATTCATTATACTCTACTTTCCTGAGTAATATTTCATACATTTAATAATCTCATAATTCATTTTTGATGGGAAAATTATGGGACACAGTAGAGCTTATATAATATTATAAAGAGTTTTAATTTTTTTATATTGCCAAAACCAGGAGAAGATACACCAGAATACTAATTTCAATGTAAGTATTATTTTTAATTTCAATATATTTGCCCTAAGAGAGGGCAAAAATTCCCAGGGATATTAGAAAGAGAAAGGTACAGCTAGAATAAGTAACATGTTAGGGATTTTATTGTATTTCCCCAAATTTATGTTTTATAGTCCTAACCCTCAGTATTTCAGAAAGTGACTGTCTTTGGAGATAGGGTCTTCAAAGAGGTAAAGTTATATTAACAATGAGGTCATTAAGGTGGGCCCTACTCTGTATGACTGATGTTTTTATGAGGGGAGAAAATTAGGACAGAGACACATATTAGAGAGGAAAGACTGTGAAAACACAGAGAGGAGGCCATTTACAAGCCAAGGGGAGAGACTTCAGAAGGGAATAATCCTGCTAACACCTTGAGCTCAGACCTGCAGCCACCAGAACTTGAGAAAATAAACTTCTGTTGTTTATGTCCCTCAATCTTTGGTACTTTGCTATGGCAACCTTGGCAGAGTCACATAGAACATAGTCACTAAGTAAGAAGATAAGAATGACTGGAATTTGCTAATAATGCAAACTATAAGGTCTATATGGAAGCAGAACTATCATTCACAAAACCGGGAGGACTTCACCGTTACCAATTTTTCAAGACTTTTTTCTTTTTGCTTTCTCAGTCTTGTGACTGCTTCTTTTCCTTTTGGCCTGATTGTCCTTTTGCAATGTCTCTCCTTCTTCAAAATTTCAAGGTTTGAATATGCAACAGCTGATTCTGGACACCAAGGGTTTTTAACATCTTGATGATTAAAAAACCAGAGTGCCTTACCACTCTGAGCTTATAAACTTGGCTTGAGATTTCTGAGGTTGAGGCTTGAATTTACCAGAGCAGGCAAGTTTATAGTGTTCAGATAATCACTTTAATGGGCTTTCAATTATGAAATGTTCAAGCGAACTTCCCAATCTGGGATGTTGACTCTCCAGACACCCTGACTCCGATGAACTAAACTATGCTACCAAATGATATGAGACTCTTCATTCATTATGTCTGTATATCAAGATCCCACTTAGAAATGTTTCTTTTGTAAATATGGATTTAGACTGCACTTTTTCTGATTATATTTATTGCTTCTTGGCAAATACATTTTGTTTGTGGTCTGGTCAAACAAGCATTTGATCAAAGGATATTAAGAGCAAAGATGCTGTGTTATATGTGGATTCATGCTGTCTGAGAGACCATAAAGAAGAACCAACTGGGATTTCTGAATTCTATTCCACAATCTACAATTTAAGACTCATGCGTGCTATTATTTTTATATGGAATAACTCACACATGGACAAATGTAGTGACATAGAATTCATATGTTCAGACACATTATGCTCATGAAGCCTAAGGCAGATCCAGCCTCTGTATGCAGAGAACATGGTTTTCCATAAAGTGTGTTGGAATTCTCAAGTCCAGTCGTCTAGGAAAGCATACTGTTCTGGGGAGGAAACGAACACTAGGGAGGAACTTAGACTTGGCAAGGGAGGTGTACAATTTTCTCTTCCCCCTGGGGAGTTCAGGTACTGAATTTCAGGTGAGAGATACTAAAAAATATGCCCTGGGGAACAATAAGATGGCTTTGTAATAAAGAGAGCCCAAACTGGGTCATAGAAGGGCTTGTGTAGTAGAGGGCGGACATAATTTGCCCTTGTTCCAAGTTGTCTATGTGGTAGTTCTGTTTTCATAGGTTCATATTTACTGAATTACACTCCTGATTCTAGAAACGGGATTGTGCTGTCAAATAGTATTATATGCACCTAATTGCCAAGGTCCATCCATGAACAGATTTTCCTGAATAATTGAACAGAGACCACTGACCATAAGAGACAATATGAATTGTAGAACAAATATAATGAAATCAGATTCGTTTGGTTTTGAAGAATAAATATATTTTTAACCTTGAACCAAGAATCTTGTACTATCTATGCTTCCATTCCTAAATAAGTGTCTTGAATAAGGTGATCTTTACAGTCAGCTATCAGCAGCTAAATTTTCTGGTTTAGTACATCTCACTGAAATATCTGAGTCATCGTTTTTGAACCTCAGATATTGTACTGAGTTGTAAATGTTAAGAGAGGATCATATAGTTTTAATTCTGGGTCAAATTAAAGTATTGAACCTGAGTATCTGAGGTTCCATGTAAGATTAAGAGTTTTCAGTACCTGTGGACCTTACAGGGTACACTTCATGCCTAAAAACCACATACACAAAGGTCAGGGAGCACAGGCAAAAGGAGAGAGAGTGTGGGGCAACTAGCAGTCTAGATTGGGGAATGGGGTGTAAGTCGCCTTAAGTTTGAATGCATGGTCTGAATGGTCCATTAAAAGGAAGTGGTGGGAAATTGGGAAGCCCAGTCCACCAGCAGGAGAGATGCCTCTAAGTTCCTATCTCTGGCAACCTGCTCAAGCGATTTGAGTGTAGTGTAGAACTGAAAACTTTGTCAAGGTTGACTGAGTCCTGTCTCTGTTACAAGAAAGCTAAATAAACTTGCACTTAAAACAGATGCTGAGGCAACATAATATTATGAGATTTCACTACAACTAGGTATAACTTAGGTACTAAAGTGACTGAAGGTATTGGTGCAAGTTCTAAAACTGAGCACTATTTCTTTGTGGTCACCACTGAAGTCATGCTGGACTTAATACTGGGAACTTGAAAAAATGGAATTCTAAACCCTTGTTTTAAAAGTAGGGGAATCCGGTCAATGGCGTGTTTTTCTTGACACCCATGATTCTAAAGGACCCTATTACCTCCTGGACCTTCCTAATCAGCAGTAATGTTAAAAAGTTTCAAAGAGATTGTGCATCATATCTGCCTTCCAATCTTGAGTGAAATCCTCTGATTGATTAGGTAATTAATTCACTCCTAGTGTCCAAGCTTCAAAGAAGCCTCAGAAACAGTTTTACTTTTCTAACTTCTCCAAATGAAAGATGCAGTGCAGGTTGAGGGCCAATCCAAATATCAACAACAAACCAAATAAATCAAAACATTCATATCAGCATTGTTTTAATCAAAGAAAACACTTCAGAAAAAAAAGACACAAAACAACATTCTTCAAATCAAAATATTTGATTTAATGAAAATATTAGTGACAAGAAACATTCAAAGAATGTGAAGTTCACTCAACTGAAATAGTTTACAATGTCTTTTGGCTTTTCTACTAGCTTTAGAAAGACTGAATTTTTTATAAAAAATAACCCTAGGAACAAATCTCAGTTTCTTATTAAGTTACCTGTTATTCTGATCCAAAATCTGTAAAGATTATTGAGGAGTTGTCTTTTTTAAATAAACTAAAAAAAATGTATTCCATGGAAATTTTTTCCCTTTAAACTTTATAACAATTGTCTCTGTTTTGTCATTTATTTATTTATTACTTGAAAATATTAAAACACTTATATGATGTATTAGTCTGTTCTCATGCTGCTAATGAAAACATACCCAAGACTGGGTAACGTATAAAAGAAACAGGTTTAAAAGAATCACAGTTCCATATGGCTGGGGAGGCCTCACAAAAATGGTGGAGAGTGAAGGAAGAGCAAAGGCATGTCTTACGTGGCAGACAAGAGGGCATATGCAGGGGAACTCCCCTTTACAAAAACATTAAATCTCATGAGACGTATTCACTATTAGGAGAGCAGCATGGGAAAAACCTGCCCCCATGCTTCTATTACGTCTCACTGGGTCCCTCCCATGACACATGGGGATTATTACACTCAAGGTGAGAATTAGGTGGGGACACAGAGCCAAACCATGTTATATGAATTAAAGGAAATTCATTCTGGTTTTCCAATGTAGTCAGCCCTCCATATATGTAAGGATTTGTTCCAGGACCACTGAAGATCCCCAAATTTGTGGATGCTCAAGTCCCATAATTGGCCCTTGTTATCTGCAGTTTCTGCCTCCAAGGATTCAACCAACTGCAGATGAAAAATGCAGTAATTCATGACATATTTTCAATCACTGAAACTCTAGAAAATGAAAATTTTTTTAATTGAAACTGAGAATGGAGAAGGCCAACTTAATTTATTTGCCTTATGAAACATTAGTACATTGTTAGTGATTTAAATTAGTTTCGTCAGTAACACAGTTTTGTTGCTGAATACTCTTATGTGGCTACATTTTAAGAGCCTTTTGTGTTAGTCCATTTTGGGTTGCTTTAAAGGAATTTCTGAGACTGAATACTTATAAATAAAAGAGATTTATTTTGGCTCAGGATTCTGCAGGCTATACATGCATGGTGCCAGCATCTATACCTATTCTGGTGAAACCTCAGACAGCTTTTACTTGTGGCAGAAGGTAAAGGGGGAACCAATGTGTCACACTGAGAGACAGCAAGAGAAAAGGAGATGCCAGTCTCTCTTTAACAGCCAGCTCTTGTGTGACCTAACAGAGTGAGAACTCACTCATTGCCAAAAGGATGGCAACAAGCCCTTCATGTCCCAATGACCCAAACACCTCTCACTGGGTCCCACTTTCAACACTCAGGTTCACATTTCAACATATTTGGTGGGGACAAACATCCAAACTATATCACTTTGGAAGATCCTTCATATAATCTTATATATACATATTTAAATATAATCATAAATTATATGCTCTAAAATTTTGACAGAATGTTATATTTTTTACTTCTGAAATTACTATTTGAACTATGAGTGAGTTGCATTTAATTTGTTTGGCATTTACTTCCCCAAAATTATCATATAATCTTGAGAATTCATGTAGAATCAAATGCAATCTCACTTTTGAATACTATAAATCCATTTTCACTTTTAGCTTCATAATTAACCAATTTCTTATGCTATAAATATAGATATTTTATTAAAATTGGATTCATTTCAATTTTGTGATGCTGTGTAATAAATTGGGGCTTGCTTTGTTTTGTTTTTGATCATTTCACATATTTCTGTAGGCTCCTGAAAAGCATTATGGAGCTGTTCACTAACGTTATGGTGCCAATACAAAACAGCCTGATTTTAGAAGTGGTTTGAAATGCCTAGCCCCTGAGAATGCTTCCCAGCACACATGGCTGCTGGTGTCTTCATTTTTCTCTTCATTTTGTCTTTTTCCCACCCAGAGAACAGATAAATTAGTTACGCCTGTATTATGGTCCATAGTTTAAATATATTAATCATCTTGTATAACCATCTCTCCCCAAAAGATAGTGTATTACATACTGTGTTAATATTCCAGGGCTGCTGTAACAAAATATGACAAACGATGTGGCCAAAACAATAGAAACGTATTATCTCACATTTCTGTAGGCTAAAAGTCTGAAATCAAAATGTCCAAAGAGCTGGTTCCTTCTGAGGGCTGTGAGAATCTTTTCCATGCTTCTCCCAAGCTTAGCTTCCAGTAAGTTGCTGGCAATCTTTAACATTTTGGTTTTTGCTGTATCACCCAGATCTGCCTTCACCTTCACATGGTGTTCTCCCTGTGTTTATGTGCCTGTGTCCAAGTCTCCCTTTTTAAGGACATCAGTTATGTTGGACTAGAGACCCACCCTACCACAGCATGATTTTATCTTAACTAATTGCATCTGCAATGACTATTTTCAAATAAGGTCACATTCTGAAGTAATGGGAGTTAGGACTTCAACATACAAACTTTAAGGGGGATACGATTCAACCCCCAGCACATATATTGGATTCTGATTTTTTAAAATTAATGGCCTCTGTACAATGAATGTTTATTTCAATCTAGTAACTCAGGAAAAAGGCCTCTTTCAATGTCACTGTTAGCAATAGGTAGCACAAAATAACTAGCACACTCTGTTTTGCATCCTATGCTAAGAGTTTTCTCCTCAAGCCAATATCTTGTGTCTGGTGGATTTGGGAGACAGAAGGGATAAAATATGTCATCCTCTTTTGTACCAAAGCATATTCATATTTTTGCTTGTTTTATTCTATATTTTTCATGCTCGTTGACATTAGA
Source organism: Macaca mulatta (assembly GCF_049350105.2). Classification (NCBI taxonomy): domain Eukaryota; kingdom Metazoa; phylum Chordata; class Mammalia; order Primates; family Cercopithecidae; genus Macaca; species Macaca mulatta. The sequence continues at coordinate 19,742,504 of NC_133408.1, read as the reverse complement.
ACATTCTTTCTGTTTTTTTTCTTCTCTCTCTCTCTCTCTCTCTCGTTCTTTCTCTGAAGGTTTTCCACCACTAAGAATGTTGTACGTTAACATGGGAAAGCCCAAATTAAAGGAAGCTAGTGGTTTGGCACTTTAAAATAGTTTAGAAATAGTTTTGCTAAAATATATTTCCACTGTCATGTTTTAACTTGTTTTAATAGGCTGAATATATCCTTTTATTAGTTGTAGAGCAGGCTGTGAATATTTACCTGTCGGTTAGGTGCATCTATTACAGGGAACACAGAGGAGAGATTCTTTAACTTTAGGGCGCTGTTCATTTGCTGAGAGTGGGTTGGTTAAAACCCAAGTTTGGCTCACCTTAGTGGAAAGTCACTCAGCGGTAAGAGGGAGAAAAGAGTGTTCCTATTTCCTTGTCTGTGTAATGAGTATTTAGTTTCCATGGTCATTGTCAGTTCACGTCAATAACAATTGTGTTGCACTAGAGTTCTACTTTGTATCCAACCTTCTGGCAGCTGTCCTTTCATTTTGCTTCCTTAAATGGCACATTGAAGACATGCTGATTTTGTTTTTGGGTGGGCCTAGGTTAAAATGTGAACTTGCTAACTCTATCACTTGTGTTGCTTAAAAGTTTTGTAGTTTCAATTTCCTCAAGTACCAGGTGGAGATACTAGGATTTATCTTACCATTTTATAGTAGGGAGGATTAAAACTAAGTAAGATGGCATATGGAAAATATAAAGTGCAATGCCTAATTTCCACTCATTTGGGAAAAATAATTCTTCTTGAGATATTTGATAATTTCTTTCTTTCTCATTAAAATTTGACAATTTTGCCATATTTACCATGTATTAGTATTTTTTAAATTTTTGTGAGTACATATAAGGTCTACATATTTATGGAGTTCATGAGATATTTTGGTCGGGCATGAAATGCATAGTAATCATATCATGGAAAATTGGATATTCATCCCCTCAGGCATTTATCCTTTGTGTTACAAACAATTCAGTTATACTCTTTTAGTCATTTTTAAATGTACATTTAAATGATTATTGACTATAGTCCCCTATTGTATTATGAAATACCAGGTCTTGCTCATTCTTTCTAACTACTGTTTGTACCCATTAACCATTCCATCTCCCCCAGCTTCTGCATTACCCTAACTAGCTCCTGGTAAACATTTTTCTATAATCTATCTCTATGAATTCAATTGTTTTGATATTTAGCACGCACAAATAACCGATGACATGAGATGTTTGTCTTTCTGCGTCTGTCTTATTTCACTTAACACAATGATCTCGAGTTCCATCCTTGTTGCAACAAATGACAGGATCTCATTCCTTTTTATGGATAAATGGTACTCCATTGTGTCTATGTACCACATTTTCTTTATCCATTCATCTGTTGATGGACACTTAGGTTGCTTCCAAATCTTGGCTATCGTGAACAGTACCAAAACTAACAGGGCAGTGCAGGTATCTCTTCGATATAATCGTTTTCTTTCTTGTGGGTACATCCCCAGCAGTGGGACTGCTGGATCATATGTTAGCTCTACTTTTAGGTTTGTTGAGGAACCTCCAAACTCTTCTCCATAGTGGTTGTTATATCTCCACCAGCAGGGTATAAGGGTTTCCTTTCCCTCATATCCTCACCTGCATTTGTTATTGCCTGACTTGCACATAAGAGCCATTTTAACTATGGTGAGCTGCTATCCCATTGTAGTTTTGATCTGCATTTCTCTGATGATCAATGATGTTGAACATTTTTTATATGCCTGTTTTCCATTTGTAGGTCTTCTTTTGAGAAATGTCTATTCAAACATTTTTCCCATTGTTTAATCAAATTATTAGCTTTGTATTTCTATAGAGTAGTTTGAGCTCCTTATATATTCTGGTTATCAATTGCTTGCCAAGTGGGTAATCTGCAAATGTTTTCTCCAGTTCTGTGAATTTTCGCTTCACTTTGTTGATTGTTTCCTTTGCAGTGCAGAAACTTTTTAACTTGAAGTGATCCCATTTGTCCATTTTGGCTCTGATTGCCTGTGCTTGTAGGGTATTGCTCAAGAAATTTTGGCCCAGGACAGTGTGTTGGAGAGTTTCCCCATCTTTTGGTAGTAGTTTCATAGTTTGAAGTCTTGGATTTAAATCCTTAATGCACTTATATTTGATGTTTGAATAAGGCAAGAGATAAAAATCAAGTTTCATTCTTCTGCATATGGATATTCAGTTTTCTCTGCACCATTTGTTGAAGAGGCTCTCTTTTTCCCAATATATGTTCTTGGCTCCTTTGTCACAAATGAGTTTACTATAGGTGTGTGGATTTGTTTCTCAGTTCCCTGTTGTGTTCCAATTGGTCTATGCATCTGTTTTATGCCAGTACCATGCTGCTTTCGTTACGATAGCTCTGTAGCAGAATTTGAAGTCAGGTAATGCGATTCCTCCAGTTTTGTTCTTTTCACTTAGGATAACTTTGACTATTCTGGGTCTCTCATGATTCCATATAAATTTCAGAATTTTTAAAACAATTCATGCAGAATATCAGTGTTTTGAGGGGGTTGCATTGAATGTATAGATTGCTATAGGTAGTATGCATATTTTAACAATATGGATTCTTCCAACCCATGAACATGAAATCTCTATTTTTTGTGTGTCCTCTTCAATTTCTTTCCTCACTATTTCATTGCTTTCATTGTAGAGATCTTTCACTTGTTTAGTTAAGCTAATTCCTAGGCATTTAATTTTGTTACGGCTATTTTAAATGAGATTACTTTTACATTTCTTTTTCAGATTGCTCACTGTTGTCATATAGAAATGCTACTGATTTTTGTATGTTGATTTTTTTATCCTGCAACTTTACTAAGTTTATCAGTTGTAGTCGTTTATTTGTGGAGTCTTTAGGTTTTTCCAAAAATAAGATTATATCATCAGCAAGTAAGGATAATTTGACTTCTTTTTTTCTAATTTGGATGCCCTTTATTTCTTTCTCTTGTTTGATTGCTCTAGTTAAGACTTTCAGTACTATGTTGAATAATAGCGAAGAAAGTGGGCATAGTTGTCGGTTCCAGATCCTAGAGGAAAGAATTTCAGTTATTCCCCATTCAGCATGATAATTCTTGTATTTGTTTTAGATTTCCAGTCCAAGTTCCGTTCATAGTGTGGAATTCTTTCTTCTATTATGCTATTGATTATCATTTTTGATGTGCATTCTGTTTCCATCTTTTAAATTGCTTATTGTTTGCAGATTATTTCTTTGTGATATATTTTTCTATATAGCAAATGGTCTCCTTCGTTTCAATTATTTTCTTCGGCTCTGTGATAGGATGTGTCTAGTCTTTCTTCTATTCAATTTGTGTTTTTCACAATGTTATTTGCACTATGTATTGCTTCTGAACGTGATTTTATTGAGCATGCTTGGTTGACTTCCTGGCATCTATTCCATTACCCCCCATTATGTAGTAGCCATAAGGTTTGTGTATTTGATTGATTCTTCTCTTAGTTCTAGGCATGGAACCCAAGAGATCTCTAAGACAATTCATACGTTTTACCCATCTTAGAATAGCTGGTTTAGGACCGGACAAACAATCTCAGCTGCTTCAATCAGACTCATGGTAAGTACTGAAATGGAAAACTCTTTCGTCTTCTAGGCACTGTTAAATATTTTTTTAATGTAAACTGTGCAACTACTTCAGCTATTTTACTTTGAGAAAACTTAAGGAGAGAACAAATTCTACTTGACAAGGTGAGAAACACTGAGAGAGAAAATGGGAAACTAAACAGAGACAGTTTGAGTATAACTTAACAGAAATTTCCAGTCAAAGTGTTTTCTTCATAAGGTCAATTACTTTGAATTAGATTTTATTCATTTAAAACTTGCAACATTTAAACCTATTCACTTTTCTGTGCTGTCACTACCATTTATTTCCACTGATTTCTTGTCTTTACTTGTTATAATTATAATATATTCTTTTATCTAAGTAAAAATAGATGATAATCATTTCCTAAATCGAAACATTTCCTATGAAAAATCTTTGGGACACAATTACATATTTCCTTTCACTCTTTTATAGCACTTCCATAATTTTGTAACATTTCAACCACTTTCTTTGTATTCATATTTTCAAAAGGTTAATTAAGAGGTTTTTATTATGCTTGCTCATGGCAAGTGGCCTCTACTCGGACTGCTGCACTCAACGCTTTGCAAGAGTGAGCAAGTAAGTGTGGGATCCAGCCAGCTGTTCCAGGCACTGATACAAGAGCACGCTCTGTGCAGGGCCAGTGGCCAGACCAGGAGTGTCACCCTGAGGGGAACATGGTGACTCCCAGGTGAGGATACCAATGACCCTGAAGCCCCAGAGGGGGTGTTACAGTGCTCTCTATTAGTTCCACTGTTCACGGATAGTGGTGTGTTAGCAGCTCAGTTGACCCCTTGCCTTGTCACATAGGGTGACTGCCCTCTGCTGGTGAAAGCTAAGGGCTGGTGTGACAGTATTTCTCAGTATCTGCGCTATGTGGGTTCTGAGCTCTTGTCTGGCATCCAAGAAGAACTGAGGTCACAAGGACGGTTGAAGGACAGTGAAGGTGGAGAATTTTATTGAAAAATTAAAATGGCTCTCAGCAGAGAGGGGACCTGGAGAGGAGACTGGAAGGGCAGGTCATCTTCCCCGAAGTAAAGCTGTCTCTTCCCTGGAGTCAGGTTGTCTCCCCATCTACCGACTGAGTCTGGGGTCTTTATAGGCACAAGCTGAGGAGTGCAGGCTGATTGGTTTGTGAGTACGCAAAAAAGGTTAAAGCGAAGACACCACTCAAAGGTGGGCATAACAGTGTAGAAAACCAATTAGGAAAGGGTAGGTATATGTAAAATAGGTAAAGGGTGGGAATCAACCAGAGAAAAGCACACCGAACGGGAGGACAATTTCTAAATCTGGTCTGAGGATTAAACTTGTAGCTTGGCTTTCAGGCTTTAAACCGTCTTTGGCTTGGAGGTGGGCTGTTACTGTGTACTCTCCCCTATCTTCCTAGGCATTTGGCTGCCTCCTGTCACTGTTAATGGGTTACAATGACGCCATTTTCCACTTTATTCTTGGACTACTTTTGAAATCGTATGTTTTCATATATTTGGGGTTTGTTGCCTTTTATTTGTTTTGTAGGATAAAAATATTTTAAGACTTTTCTATTCATTATTTGTATCTCTTTATTTATTTATTTATTTATTTATTTATTTATTTATTTGAGACGGTCTTGCTCTGTCACCCAAGCTGGAGTGCAGTGGTGTGGTCTCTGCTCACTACAAGCTCTGCCTCTCGGGTTCACAGCATTCTCCTGTCTCAGCCTCCCAAATAGCTGGGACTACAGGCGCCCGCCATACAATTTCTTTTTTTTTTTTTGAGACAGAGTCTCGCTTTGTCGCCCACGCTGGAGTGCAGTGGCGTGATCCCGGCTCACTGCAAGCTCCGCCTCCTGGGTTCCCGCCATTCTCCTGCCTCAGCCTCCCGAGTAGCTGGGACTACAGGCACCCGCTGCCACGCCCGGCTAATTTTTTGTATTTTTAGTAGAGACGGGGTTTCACCGTGTTAGCCAGGATGGTCTCAATCTCCTGACCTCATGATCCGCCTGCCTTGGCCTCCCAAAGTGCTGGGATTACAGGCGTGAGCCACCATGCCTGGCCTGTATCTCTTAATTATAGAAAGTCTCTGTTGATATTGATTCTTTGTCTTTCGTGTGTTGTAAATTTTTTCTGTTGCTTAGGTTTTCAATTGAAATTGTATTAGTTAACTATTTTTTGCATATTGTAATGTTTTTCTTAAATTTGTGACTTTATATTTGTCAACTAGAGTTTATAGCTAGTGTTTATTTTTTATAACTGGGTACTTCTTTTTGTATTAAATAAGGTTTTTATTCTAAAGCCACTTCAAATACAAAGGAATAAAACTATTCTCATTGAAATAATTTATAAATGTTATATTCACTGAGAAGTCAAATGCAATAATGATTGTGGATTCAATGCCTCATGTGATGTTTTACTTGTGTTCTCCACACAAAGCTCAGTTTTTTTATACATATAAATATATGTTATTCAAGTGCTATAAAAGTCACTTGCTTTTATGTGCTCTAGAGTCATTAAAGTTTTTAACAGTATTTAAAATCCTTTACCTTCTTCACTTTAGATGATTATAAAATTTAATCTTTTAGAAGTAAGATTTGGTTAGGCAACCCAAAAATGTCAATGGCTTCACAAGACAAATGGTTATTTTTTGTTGGAGCAATAGTCAAACACAGATCCTATTATTGCGATTAGACAGCTTTCCTGGGCATCTTTTCTCCCAGTGGCAATTTAGGGTTTGAGCCTCTTTGATCCTTTGGCTGACTTGTTCTTTGTCTGTGTAGTCCTTTTATTCAGATGGAAGATGGGAAAACACAATGCTATATACTTTGGAATATTGTATGGGCTTGTAATCAGCATACTTAATTTCAAGCCATTCCTTGGCCACTCAATGGTCACTACTAAATCACACAACCCATCCAACTGGAGAATTAAATTAAATATCTGGAGCGACTTAATGAACATGCATTTGTGGCCACAAAAATGAAGATACAAATAAGTAGGTGATGAATTTTTACTAAAATTTGATGATTTTCTACAGAAATAAATTTGAATCTATTCAGTATATAACTTTAGGCTAGTGTCAATGCATTTAATTTTTTGTCTGCAAAATCTGCTCATGCACATCCTTGTTCAAAGAGCCACCTGCTACTTAGTGACCTTAACTGAAACATTAATTGTTTTGTGTGCCCAAATTTAATAACCAGCTATCAGGAATGATGTTATGGAAAACACTGTTATTTAAATGCCAAGAGTTTGTTCTAGATCCTGCTGTTCACTGAACAATCAGCCAAGCACCGAGACAGTAAGTATTGTCAGGGAAGAAGCCTTTAATTGGGTGCTGCGACCGGGGAGATGGGAGATCAGTCTCCAATCCATCTCTCTGGTCAACTAAAATTAGGGATTTATGTAACAGGGAAGAAATGTAACCATGTATGGGAAAACGGGAATTAGGAAGGGGTAATGAAGCAGAGTTCATCAATAGGAAGCAGACGGTTGGTTAGTTAATAATGGCAGGTGAGGGATCTAGCATCTCATTGTCCAGATGTGTTGATCTGGTAAGTTTCAATTCCTTGATGCTATCTGGGAGGTTTGGTGGCTGGTTCCCTGAGAAAGAAACTCACGTAAAACAAATGTAACTTTCTCAAGTTTCAAGATGGGACAGTAAATGTCTATGTTTATTCAAAAGAAACCATAAACATCAGTTCTATGGGACATTTGGGTAGGTTTCAACATGACTTATGGAAATTAGTATTAGAGACATTTTGAATATTAGTTGCAATAAAATAGTAGTTAATATTTAAGAGGCTGTGCTAAATTCTTTACATTCAATCAAATTGCTTAAGATGTAAAATAATGTATCTGTACATTTATATTCATATATATAATTATATCTCTATCCATCTATCTACTTATGAAGATGAACGAATAAAGTGATCATATCCTTTTATTTTAGTCTCTGTTCATCCTAACAATCTACCCATTAAACTCAATCTGATTCCCAACCTCTGCAGACTTCTTTATCCTCAGCTGAACCACTGGACTCTCATTTATAGGCTTAGTTCTCTTTCATCCTTATGACAAATGCTCTGGCCATTCAGGAGTAAGATAAGGAACTCACATTTACCCCTTGATATTTATAATAATGTTGCCTTAACTTTGTGCTATATTCTAATTCTGCACTAATGCCTATTCCTAGAAATATGGGCTGGACTTCACACCTCACTTCAGCTGACTGGCATTCTGTTTTACACTTTGAGTCTCAGTCCTGGTTTATAACCTCTCTGCTTTTTATTTTATTCTAAACATGAGGTGACATCTTACTATTTCTGGGTTCCTCTTAGTACCAATTCCCTAATCCTATACTTCTATCTGATGGCTAGGACCGTGATACCCTATGCTAATCATCTTTGCTATGACCTGCCTATGTCAAAACCCAGCTAAAGTTGTCATGGTTCACCAGACTAGCCTTTCCCTAAATTGGACGTTACTTATGCCTACTAAAGTCAGCTACCCTGAGAGCTACTTGTGGTCTTAAATCTCTAACTAATAAACTACATCAGGCTCTTGTCCTTCAGGCCTTTCCCTAATCCCAGGTCCTGTCTAATTCTAAACATTTTCACCCACCATTTTACTCAGTTCTCCTCTTCTTGCTAGGGCCATATGTGGGATTGTGCCTGGTCTCAGGTAAAAATATTGTGTGTGTGTGTATGTGTGCATATTCATGTGCATATATCTATGAGTATATGTGTCTGTGTTTACTATATTTGATAATAAACCATTAAGCAAGAGACATTTTGCTCACTTATCTTCCTTCATATATTTATTTTAATTGCATGCTCACTTGAAACAGCTTAACTTTCTTTGGTTAATTTTTAAATTAAATTATATTTTATTGGTTGCAATCACTGTTATCTTCCCTTGTTTGTTTATGTTATTAATGTCAGGCCTTCAAAGAACCGTGGGAATACTAATTATAGTTTGAGCATGCAGATTGGGCCATTCATGCGATTATTTATTTCCTCAAACATTAATTTACTACTGTGTAGAAAGGTGCCAAAGTATTCTGAACCCACACTAAACGGTTGCATAGCATCTTGTGGGCTTCACTTTGGAAAGAATGGCAGGATCAAAGAGACCAAAATATCTGATTTGTTCCATATGTTATAGCTCATCCCTAATGACAGAGTGGAGACTTGTCAATATTACTTCTATTGCCCATGGTGAGTGAAATGATCAAATATTTCAGGCTCAATCTGGTCCTGCTTGAGATCTTACTCTGGGAATGCTAGAAGAATAAACATTACACTTCTGAAAGTTTTACAAATGTTTGTCAAAGATTTTGTGCTAAAACTGAGAATATACATACTTGTTTTTGGTCTACTGCTCAGTATAATTATTATTTATAATTTATATCTTCATATCACCTCTTTGTTAAAACTCCAAGCCTGTGTCTCTAATCTTTGTCAAATAAAACTGAACTCCTATTTTTCCCACTTTCACACAACAAAATAAATCTACATGACCTCTTTCTCTATTTGTCTTTTTTTTTTTTTTTTTTTTTTGAGACGGAGTCTCGCTCTGTCGCCCAGGCTGGAGTGCAGTGGCCGGATCTCAGCTCACTGCAAGCTCCGCCTCCCGGGTTTACGCCATTCTCCTGCCTCAGCCTCCCAAGTAGCTGGGACTACAGGCGCCCGCCACCTCACCCGGCTAGTTTTTTTTTTTTTGTATTTTTAGTAGAGACGGGGTTTCACCGTATTAGCCAGGATGGTCTCGATCTCCTGACCTCGTGATCCACCCGTCTCGGCCTCCCAAAGTGCTGGGATTACAGGCTTGAGCCACCGCGCCCAGCCTCTATTTGTCTTTAACCGAGATCCTACTACACTATTCTCTTCATCCCTATTGTTTCTTTCTTTATTATTATTATTATTATTTTTGAGAGAGAGTTTTGCTCTTGTTGCCCAGGCTGGTGTGCAATGGTGCGATCTCAGCTCATTGCAACCTCTACCTCCCAGGTTCAAGTGATTCTCCTGCCTCTGCCTCCTGAGTAGCTGGAATTGCCACTATGCCTGGCTTTTTTTTTTTTTTTCATATTTTTAGCAGAGATGGAGTTTCACCATGTTGGCCAGGCTGATCTCTAATTCCTGACCTCAGGTGATCCACCTGCCTTGGCCTCCCAAAGTGGTGCCATTACAGGCATGAGCCATGTGCCTGGCCTCTGTATTGTTTCTTGATCGTCTCTTGTGAATACTCTCCCTCACAGAATACGAACAACTGTTTTGGATCCCTCCTCTTAGATCATATCTTCTTGTTTTAATTTCTCATTTTATTAAAAAATAGTTTTAGTCAACATTCTCATTATAATTTGCAATAATACTTCCTTGTGTTTTAAAACACTGTTATACATCTTCCACAGTAGATCAAAACCCTCATGAAAGCAAGTCCATTGGTAGAGCAAGTACATTTGTTAATCACATAATCACTCTATCATGAATAATATCAGCATATAATTATATACTAATGTCTTAAACAGTAGAATATCTGAGCATACTTTAGATATACTAATACATATTCCTCAGCCAGAGTCAACCTAAAGATAAAAGTACCCAAATTCCTTCCTTCCCTCTACTATCTACTCATATCCCTGCAGGTTTTCCTGTCTTTCACATGACCCTCCATGGTAAACTGTTAAGACTTGCAATCAACTGCTGAAATCACCTGCCGGTAACTCTCACTGGCTGAACCCAACGAGATGCCAGAGAACAAGAGAGTGACTGACTTACCTTTTTTTTTTTTCTTCGTTTTTGAGCGCTATATTTACATCATACACAATAAGTTGTGTATATTTCTCAGATAGAAAAGTCCTGGTGAGTTAGAAGCTATTTCTCAAATTTTAATGTGAACAGTAAACTGGGTAATTTGTCCCGCAGAAATTTTTTTCAGGATATCTGGAATAAAAGTCTGAGTTTCTAAATGTCTAGCAAGCTTACCAGTAACACCAATGTTTTGGGCTCAAGAAGAATATTGTGCCAAACATCAAATCAGTGGAAGAGCCTGAGTTTTTCCCAGTTTTTCTGACCTGTAAACAAAGATGGGAGCCTTCATTTCCAAAGAGAGATATATGCAAAAAAAAATTCAAGAAGGAAGGGAAGCTTCCAGATTAAATGTGACGGTTTATGCACATTATCTGGCAAATCTCCCTAAGATACTTAATAAAGAAGAGAAAAATAATTAGCTCTATAATAGAAAAATCTGTCAGAAATCTCTATGGCTGAGTAAATTTAACATTAACTGTCCTAGGACAAATCTTTATCATGTGCTGATTTACACAGAAAAATACAACATCACTGAGGTGATACTGCCACCCCCCACAAAGTAAATGATAAACTAAATTTAATTATAAAGAAACGTCAGTTCTAGGCAAAGTTCAAAATACAGATGTCTCCCATGTTCTGTAAATTGTTTTACTTTTATTTTAAGTTCAGGGTTACATATGCAGGATGTGCAGGTTTTTTACATTGGTAAACCTGTGTCATGGGGTTGGTTGTAAAGATTATTTCATCACCCAGGCATTACACCTAGTATCCCTTAGTAGTTTTTCCCACTTCTCTCCCTCCTCCCACCCTCTGCCCTCAGATAGGCCCCAGTGTGTGTCCCTCTATGTGTCCCTCTGTGTGTCCACGTGTTCTCATCATTTAGCTCCCACTTATAAGTGAGAACCTGCAGTATCTGGTATTCTGTTTCTGCGTTAGTTTGCTAAGGATAATAGCCTCCAGCTCCATCCATGTTCCTGTAAAGGACATTATCTTATTATTTTTTATGGCTGCATAGTATTCCATGGTACCACATTTTCTTTATCCAGTCTATCACTAATGGGTATTTGGGTTTGTTGATGTCTTTGTTATTGTGAATAATGCTACAATAAACACATGCATGCATGAGTCTTTATAATAGAACAATTTATATTCCTTTGGGTATCTACCCAGAAATGGGATTGTTGGGTTGAATGGTAGTTCTGTCTTTAAGTCTTAGAGGATTCACCACTCTCTCTTCCACAATGATTGAACTAATTTGCACTCCCACCAACAGTGTAAAACAATTCCCTTTGCTCCACAACCTAACCAGCATCTGTTATTTTTTGACTTTTTAATAAGAGCCATTCTGTTGTGAGACAGTATCTCATTGTGATTTTGATTTGCATTTCTCTAATGATCAGTTATGTTAAGCTTTTTTCATATGATTGTTTGCCGCATGTGTGTCTTTTTTTTGAAAAATGTCTGTTTATGTTCCTTGCCCTCATTTTAATGGAGTTGGCTTTTTTTTTTTTTTCTTGTAAATTGGTTTAAATTCCTTATAGGTGCTGGATATTAGACTTTTGTCAGACACATAGACCAGTGGAACAGAATAGAGAACCCAGAGATAAGATCACACACCTTCAACCATCTGATCTTCGACAAACCTGACAAAAACAAGCAATGGGGAAAGGAATCCCTTTTCAATAAATGGTGCTGGGAGAACTGGCTGGCCATATGTGGAAAACTGAAACTGGACCCCTTCCTTACACCATATATAAAAATTAACTTAAGAGGGATTAAAAACGTAAATGTAAAACCCCAAACTAAGAAAACCCTGGAAGACGACTAAGGCAATACCATTCAGGACATAGGCATGGACAAAGATTTCATGAGAAAAATGCCAAAGGCAACTGCAAGAAAACAAAAAATTGATAAATGGGTCCTAATTAAACTGAAGAACTCTGCACAGCAAAAGCAACTGTCTGCAGAGTGAACAGACAACCTACGGAATGGGAGGAAATATTTGCACTGATTTACTTTCACGAAGTCAGTTTGTGAAAGAAAAAGAGAACAAGTGGCATTTGAAAGGCAATGGCTAATTTCTGACGAAGCAATGAAGACTTTGGAATCCAATAGAGTTGAGTGCAAATGTGAGCACACTGCTTTCTTACTGTATAACTTTGAATAATTCACATAAACGTTTGAGTAGATTTTCTTATACCAGTACTCATCACTTAGGATTGTGATCAGGATGGAAGTATTATGGTCTAAAAGTTCCACATACAGTAATACCTGGCATCTAACATTTAACAAGCGGTAATATACTTATCTTCCCATTTGAATTAATGCATTTTAACCTTGAAATATAAAGGAATTTGCTAGGTCACACTGACTAATGACAAAGGTTAAATTGATTAAAGTTTCTGTACTTAGATTTGCCTGATAAAATATTTTAAAAACTATGTATTTTGATTTCATAAGCCTGGCTACTCTAGCTGTACTTCAGAGAATTTTATAAAATATTTCAGAAAGAAGAATGAATTTTTATTTTATCAAATCCATACATACAACACTAGGCACTGGGTGATTGCCTCCATCACAATGCTTAGAATACATTATCCCATAATCAGAGTTCTTTTATATAAGGATGATAGGAAAATCATTGACAAATGCATTTAAATCAGTCTAAAAATTTTGGAGGAATAAGAATTCACTAAGTTTATATCAATGCTTATAGAATGAAAATCAACAGCTATAAAAGCATTTATTTGTTGTATCTTTTATTTTAAAAGCAATTCATTATAGCTAGACCTAACTAATAAGCAAACTATGTTGCAACTAGGATCAGAATCAACATTGAGCCTAGTCAGTGAAAAGGCACATAAAAATTAAATTTATCAAGAAAAAGTTTGCTTGTGCAATGTACTACATTCTCTTCCTCTGTGGTTCTCCATGATATTTCTATTTTCCCTATTTATATGGCTTACATATGTTTTGTATATTTCTTCTTTCTGTTTGCGTCACGTCTATTTGATTTTCAAAGCCAAATCCAAATAGTGGTATCCTTTTTCTTCTAAATTGGAACAGTGTTTACGTGTCTTAACCATTTCAACACACCTTTTACATTATCATACACCTATCAGAGGCATATATCATGCTCTCCATCAACTTATATATTTTTGTGTATACATTCTGCAGCTATTGGTATGCAAACACTTCAAAAATATAACCGATCATTGTATTCTGCACAACCTTTAATCATTTACATTGATTAAAATAAATTTTTGAATAAACAGTTTTGTTCCCAACTACAATTTACAAATTTCAGATTGTGCAGTTAATTTTGCAATTAAATTACTCTTGATTTATAGTTACTTTTATTATTTAGATACATTAGACTTGCATACATTTATGGGGTACATATGAAATTTTGTTTCATGTGTAGAATACGTAATGACCAAGTCAGGATATTTAGGGTATTCATCAGTCTTAGTATTTACAATTGCTATGTTTTTGAAAGATTTCAAGTCTCCTCTTCTTGGTATTTTGAAACATAAAATTCACTGTTCATTTATAAACTATAGTCAGGGTATTTACTTGTCTGTGTGTACTTGTCTGGTTTTGGTATCAGGATAATACTGACCTTGGAGAATAACCTAGAAATAATTTTCTCCTCTTCAGTTTTTTGTAATAGTTTGAGTATAGTTGGTATTGATTTTTATACATTTGGTAGAGTTTGACAGTGAAGCCATCTGGTTGGGGCTTTTCTTTCTTGGGAGACGCTTTATTACTGATTCAGTCTCACTACTTGTTATGGTCTGTTCAGGTTTTCTATTTCTTCTTGAATCAATCTGGGTAGGTTGTGTATGTCCTGGAATTTATTCATTTGCTCTAGGTTGTTCAGTTTTTTAGCACATACTTACTTATAATAGATTCCAATGATCTTTTGCATTTCTGTGGTATCAGTTGTAATGTCCCTGTTAGTATTTCTGATTTTGTTTATTTGGGTCTTATATCCTTTTTGATCGGTTAGATCAGCTAGCAGTTCATTGATTTTATCTTTTTTAAAAGTCAACTTTTTATTTCATTGATCTTTGGATTGGTTTTTTTAGTCTTTATTTCATTTAATTCTGCTCTGATCTTTATTATGTCCTTCCATCTAGCAATTGTGATTTTGGTTTTTTCTTCCTTTTTTAGTTTCTTGAGGTGCATTGTTAGATTGTTTATTTGAAATCTTCCTACTTTTCAATGTAGGCATTTATTGTTATAAACTTCACTCTTAGAACTGTTTTTGCTGTATGCTGTAGGTTTTGGCATACTGTGTTTCCATTTTTTATTTGCTTTAAGAATTTAAAAAAAAAATGTTCATCTTAATTTCTTCTTTGACCCAATGGTTGTTTAAAACATGTTTAGTTTCCATGAGTTGGTATAGTTTTCAATGTTCCTCTTGGCATTGATTTCTAGTTTTATTCCATTGTGGTCTAAGAAAATACTTGATATGATTTTGATTTTTTAGAATTTGTTGATACTTTTATGTGGCCTAACATATGGTTTATTCTGGAGAATATTCCATATGCTGATGAGAGGAATGTGTATTCTGTGGTTATTGGCTAAAATGTTTTTTAAATGTCTGTTAGGTCTATTTGGTCTATCGTACTGTTTAAGTCTGATGTTTTCTTGTTAATTTTTGTCTGTTATTTGTTTAATGCTGGGAGTCTGGTATTGAAATTCCCAATGATTATTGTATCAGACTCTAGCTCTCCATTTAGATAGGAATATTTGCTTTATTTACCTGAGTGCTTCAGTGCCGGGTGCATATATGTTTAGGACTGTTACAGCCCCTTGTGGAATGAATCCCTTTATCATTATATAATAACCTTTTTGTTTATTTGTACTGTTTTGAGCTTAAAGTCTGTTTTATTTGATATACGTATAGCCTCTCTGATATGGTTTGGCTCTGTGTCCCCACCCAAATCTCATCATGAATTGTAATTCTTATAATCCTCAAGTGTTGTGGGAGGGACCAAGTGGGAGGTAATTTAATCATGGGGGCTGGTTACTACCCTCATACTGTTCTCATGACAGTGAGTGAGCTCTCACAAGACCTGATGATTTTATAAGAGGCTTTTCCTCCTTTGGTTTGGCACTTCTCCTTCCTGCCTCCATGTGAAGCAGGATGTGTTAGCTTCCCTTTCCACCGTGATGGTAAGTTTCCTGAGGCCTCTCCAAGCCCTGTGGAACTGTGAGTCAATTAAACCTCTTTCCTTTCTGAATTACCCAGTCTTGGGCAGTTCTTTATAGCAGTGTGAGAATGGACTAATGCACTCTCCGTTCATATTATTAGACTTGTGCCTTAACTACTATTACTCTACTTCATGGGCCCTATGGTTCTGCCACGCCCCTATGAGGAACTAGGGCAACATAGATAAGCTGTGCAACTCTATTGTTTTTCTTTACTCATATTCTCTTTTTACATATGTATTCTATGCAGTTCTTGTTTCCTGGTTTAGTAATAAATCAAATTTCAAGTGAAATAAGTCTAATTATTAGTCACACCAGTTGGCAAACCCAAACATTCTTTGACTGAGTCCAGATCAGCCCTTTGCAATTCATTTTAACTAACAGCATTGCTTCATGTGGTATTTGTTTTATATAACAACTAATAGTATCTATGCTCATTGGCCTTTAATTTTATTATAAGGAACCCCATAATTTAGAAACAACTTGAGAAAAATACTAAGCAGCATATCTCCAAGACTAAGATTTTGCGAAAGACCAATCCTGTAACTACAACTTTCTATCAGACTTTCCTACTTGCATGTCCAACATAAGTTAGAAAATAGACTCACATTCAAAATTATCCTCTACATTTCTACTCCTTTTCTTCCTCCAGCTGCATATTTCTTTCTCAACATTTGAAATTTTAGGTACTTAAATTCTCCCTCATCTTTGATCGCCATAGAATTTTATAAAGTTGGTGGATCATAATCTAGTCCAAACTTAAGTCCGTAAATATCCTGCATTTAAATATTGAAGTTTTAGCTCTATAATGTCTACATTAATAACAGATTCTATAGTTTGCCTTTCCATTCCACTTCTGCTACTATCATAAGAACATGGCTTTATTTCCTCATATATATATATTATTGTAATGACTTCTAATTAATGAAGCTTCTAGTTTCCATTTTAGTGATGAGAATAAAGTGATATTAATATTTTCCTCATGTATGTTTGTTATATGGCTTATTAATTTTTACAAATATTAAATTTAAAATTATTTTAAAAGAGTTGCTGGTGTGCAATATTGTTTCTTTTACAGGAATATGAAGTGATGATTATGAAGGACCTAGTTGGAAACATTCATTAGTTGACATGTAAAATATAATCTGAATACTTAGTAGGACAAGGTTTTACTTAGCTGGACACAGCTCACCAGGAGTATAAAGTTATGGCTGTGGTCTGAATGTTTGCATCCCTTCAAAATTTACATGTTAAAACTTAATCACCAATGCGATGGTAATAAGGAGCAGCACCTTTGGAAGGTGATTAGCTTATGTAGACAGAGTCCTCATCAATGAGACTATGGTCCTTATAAAAGACAGCCCAGGCACTGTCTTTTCTTTTTTACTATGTAAAAACATGGGGAGAAGACACTATCTATGCACCAGAAAGAGGGCCCTCCCCAAACACTGAATCTGCTGACACCTTGGCCTTGGACTTCCAAGCCTTCAGAACTATGAGAAATAGATTTTTGTTGTTTATAAGCTACCCAATCTATGGTATTTTGTTATAGCAACCCAAATAGACTAAAGTAATTATTATAAAATAGGTTGTAAGATAAATATGAATGTGATACAGAGTGGAGTATCCCATTAACAAAATTCAGGCAATAAACAGGAGTGAAAGATGTTATTGAAAAGAGAACAATAGATAAGCAGGCAGAGGCTGAACATAAAGAGTCTGAGTTTGTTAACTAGCATGTCAGTTAGAAGTACAGTAAAAAAAATTGTTTAAAATCATGCCAACAATATGACCAACCAGTAAGTACAAGCAAGTCCTCCTCATTATTTCATTCAGTCTTGCTTATTCCAAAGAATCTTGGGTCTGCAGTCTACTCTCATCTAGTACATTTGCTTCTAGACTTGAGAGTCTTAGAAATTATAACGCAGCGTATCACGGCAGCCTGAATGCTTTCTGAGCCATATCATTATGAAAGTCTGTGCCCAGAGAGTCTGTTTTATTAAGCACAATTATTGGGCAACTAAATAATTTCTAACTAGTCTGAGCAGTGTAACATTGATTACTAAGAATACTTTTAATCTATTTACTTTTGCTTCTAATTCTTCTATACGATGGTTCAAGTTGGTGACCATGTGAATGAACAAGTAAAATTTGTCACACTAAGGTAAAATAGGGGTGTGTGGTTAAAGGAAATTGTTTTAGGTATTCTTGTGAAGGCTATACACTTTTGTGCTTATTTGTTCCTCTTCCATGAAATATATTTGTCAAGTGGGAAAAAAATTCTAATTTACATAAAACTTCATTAAGCCTGGGACTCTAATTCAATAGTAAATACTGAACCGAACTAAGTACTTTACCCTAGATGATTAGTTATTAAGCATTAGCACATATCAGATCCATCTGGAGGGCTTGTTAAAATACAAACTGCTGAGATTCATCCTCAGAGTTTTTGATTCAGTAGATCTTGGCCTGAAATTTTGCATTTTTCTTAAGTTTCCAGGTAAAGCTAAAACTGTCGGTTCAAGGCCCACACTTTTATAACTATTGCACTTTTTGCCTTTTATAATATCCGGGTGGCCTTTTGATACAATGATAGAGGCAGGAGTCTGAGAAATTCTAGGCAGACAGGGGCAGGCACCTGGCAAAACCCCACCCCTGAGTCAAAATGCCTGAAACCCAATGGCCCAACGTGAGACCTTCCATCCCTGTGTACCCACTCTCTCCTGATTGGTTCTTTCTGAATAGTATAGTTTTACCAATTAATGTTGATTTTCCATAACTACCTATGGCCCACCCCGCCCCAATTCTGTTCCTATAAAGACCTCAGACTCAGCCAGCAGAGAGGAAAAGTGGCTGGATATTGGAGAGAGGCAGTTTGACTCCAGAGATGGCAGCTGAATGTCAGAAAGCAGCAACTTGGCTTCACAACAGAGAGGCAAAGAGGTGACTTAACATCAGAGGAGAGCGACCTGCCCTTCCCATCCCCTTTCCATCTCCCCTCTCTGCTGAGAGCCACTCTCGTCACTCAATAAAATTCACCACATTCACCATTCTTCAATTTATATTAGTGACCTCATTCCTCTTGGGCACCAGACAAGAATTGGGGATGCACCAAGTGTGGACACCCACAGACTGTTGCCACTGCCAGCAGAGGGCAGCCACCCCATGCAATAAGCCAAAGGGCCCACTGAGCTGATAACACACTGCTTTCTGTGGACAGGGGAGCTAAAAGAGTATTGTAACATGCCCTCTGGGGCCTTGGGGAACCCCCACCTGGATCCTGCCAAGAGGCCTGCATGAAGTTTGCTCCTGCCAGCACTAAAGTGGCCAGTTGGTTCCTGCAGTCACTCGCCTGCAGGCTCCCTCCTGCGACGGATGGGACACAGCGGAACTGAGTGAGCAGAGTTTGCTCCTGCAGGCACCTAGGTTGCTGGCCAGTTCCTGAGCTCATTCGCTTCAGTTCCCATACTCATTCACATGTGTGCTCCCTCCCACAAGGGGTTGAACAGGGCAGGATGAGTAAATGGTGCAGCCCTCTTTTGAGTCCCATAAAGCGTCAAGAAAATATCCTGCATCACTTCGTCAACTTATGCCACCTAAAGGATATGCGGCCTACCTTTTAGACTTATTTACAAGTCTGCATAATTTTTAGACATAGACAATGCCATGTATCTCTGTATTTACTATCAGTTCTAACCTAGGAAACACCAAGTTAATGGCAATAAAAAATAACAGAATAAACAACTGTTCCCAGCAACATCGTTAATTGCCTTCCAGAGGCAAATTCACTATTGCCTGTTCTGAGAAAAAGAATCTGGGCCCTGTAAATAGTTGCCAGAATGTAAAAATTTTCCAGCAGATGGTGGTGGAGAGATGCTGGAGATGGAAAGGATTTCATCCCAGGCCTGGTATGCTCTCTCATCAGGGTCTTACAGTGGAACACCTCCAACACCTGGCTCCTGTTCAGCAGCACCCAGAGACCATCAGTTTCCTTTTGCACTCCTTTCAGATAGTTTAGCAGTTGAGTCTCACTGGAAAAATAAATGGCTTTCCACGACACCCCAGAGGATGAATTTTTGCCAGCCCAAAAGGCAGACTTTCAACAATTTCTTCTGGTACAGCCCCACTGCAACTACTCTGCAACCCAGTGAGCCACATTCTTCTCTTTTCTTTTCTTTATTTCTTTTTTATTTTTTTGATTTCCAAATTTTAAGCTCAAGGGAACATGTACAGGATATAGGATGTGCAGTTTGGTACATAGGTAAGCGTGTGCAACGGTGGTTTGCTGCACAGATCATCCCATCACCTAGGTATTAAGCCCAGCATCCATTAGCTATTCTTCCTGATGCTCTCCCTCCTCCCATCCTCCACCCTCCAACAGGCCCTAGTCTGTGTTGTTCTCTCCCCAGTGATTCCTCAAAGACTTAGAGGCAGAAATACCATTTGACCCAGCAATCCCATTACTGGGTATATACCCAGAGGAATATAAATCATTCAATCAGAAACATATATGCACATGTATATTCACTGCAGCACTATTCACAATAGCAAAGACATGGAATCAACCTAAATGTCCATCAATGATAGACTGGAAAAAGA
The DNA here is from genome assembly GCF_049350105.2 of Macaca mulatta. Taxonomy (NCBI): domain Eukaryota; kingdom Metazoa; phylum Chordata; class Mammalia; order Primates; family Cercopithecidae; genus Macaca; species Macaca mulatta. Next base: position 19,722,274 of record NC_133408.1, on the reverse strand, counting down.
AAATATGGTACATATACACCATGGAATACTATGCAGCCATAAAAAGGAATGAGATCATGTCCTTTGCAGCGACATGGATGGGGCTGGAAGTCATTATCTTCAGAAAACTAATGCAGGAACAGAAAACCAAACTGTGCATGTTCTCACCGATACGTGGGAGCTGAGTATTGAGAACACATGGACACATGGTAGTGAGCCACATTCTTATCTTTTCCAATAAGGTTTGAATCTCATCTTGGTAGGGAGGGAGCAGTCTTGCTAGATGCTCTCTTTCAGCACCAGGGATTGGAAAGCACTCCCTCACGTTTTCATCAGCTAATCCTGTACTCTATAAAATTATTTTCATGTATTAACAATCCTATTTCTCTTTATACAAATCTCCTGTTAAAATTAATAACCTTCATATCAAACTTCCTCTGTTCAAATTACTGTGTTGGTTTCTCCCTCTTGATTGGATCACAACTGATACAATTGAGTTAAATAATTTTTCATAAAATAAATTATTAAATCCATTCCTTTAGTGTGTAAGTATTTAGAGTTTACAAAGTTTACAAATTACTGAGATTTAATTCTACAAATTATACATATTTACAATCTAGGCGAAGGCATTCAAGATATTTAAACATTTCTCCCCTAAGACACCAGTTTAAAGAAGGAAGGGAGGGAGGGAAGGAGGGAGGGAGGGAGGAAGGAAGGAAGGAAGGAAGCCCTTTGCTAGCACATAACAGTCACCAAAACCTTAGTGTTGGGGTTGAGAAACTGATACCCCCTATGGCACTTTGGTATGCTGAGTATTTTGAATCAAAGGAGTTGAAAGACCATAGAAGCAACTTCAGAACCAATGTCTCTTTGACCTTCTCCTGCTCTTCTGTCTCTTACCCTCTTTCTCTTGGCAAGTGCAAGGTGGGGCTCTCCCTGAGCTTCCCTTGTCTGTCTGAAGATTGGCCCTCCAGAAGGAATACATTTGTCATGAGTGTTTTTCCTGGGAATCTCATCAGCCAAGGAAAAGTAAAAGTATCACAGGGGAGGAAACTGAAAGCTGACAATATGCCCAGGCAGATTTTATCACAGACTTTATCACAGCCTCTTTTTCTGAGACTGTTTATTACCTGAAAGATCTTTTGTTTGCATAACAAGACAACCTTTGTTCACCCTGCATTTTCTCCCCTCACCCTCCCATACCTTGTGTCACTACCAACCCTAGACTCCCCAGGCCTGTATTCCTTTCTTCAGCTCGAGATGTTATATATGTTTCAATCATTTGCCACCTTTTAAAGTCTGATATTTTGTGGGACTCCTCTGTGTATGAATATAATGAAATTTTTTTTTCTATTAGTAATTATCAAACCTTCAGAGGATAAAGAAAGTTTCCTTTCTCTATATTAGTAATCCCTAGTCCCAACATTCCATTCCTCATTCTCCAGCATGCACACACACATTTCCATGCTGCTTTTCAACAAAAACTTTTATTTCCTGCAGTGTAGCAAAATAAAATGATTCTAAGTTCTCTTTTATAAAAGCTGTTAGCTATTACAATTCCTTCATTCACTTCCCCCTTTGTAATAAAATTTTCCCTGTCCATTAAAATAATATAGGCTTAGTAGAATGCTTAAAAAATAAAGATCCATATGAAAAATTTAAAGTCATGGATAAACATATAATTTAGTGAAAATAATGCTAACATTTTGGCTCATTTTCTCTTTGTCTTTGTAAAATTACATTAGTGTTGGATTTGTTTCTTTTCCTACCCCTATCACAAAAGATGCTCCTCTTCATCCATGGTTACTATTTTAGTGTGCCCTAAAGGATATCATAGTTGATATGTCAAGCTATATTTGTAACTTCCCTAAAATTATGACCTTCTTCTATCAATGATGTTGTCACCACATGAAAGATATTATAAATAGTTTGGTATTTGATTCTTATATTTAATAATGAATCCAGAGATTTCAGGGAAGAAATAAAGTCAATATTGTTTGGATATTTGTTCCCTTCAAATCTCGTCTTGAAATTTGATCCCCAGTGTTGGAGGTGGGGCTTAGTGAAAGGCATTTGGGTCATGCAGCACTCCTAGTTCCTCCAAGATCTGGTTGTTGAAAAGAGTCTGGAGTCTCCCTTTACTCACTTTTTCCTTCTCTCTCACCGTGTGATACTTTCTCTCCTTTCCCTTCTGCCATGAGTGAAAACTTTCTGAAGGCCTCATCAGAAGCAGATGCTGGCACCATGCTTGCACAGCCTGCAGAAGTGTAAGCCAAATAAACCTCTTTTCTTTATAAATTCCCCAGTATTCCTTTACAGCTATGCAAATGGACTAAGACAAGAGTTGATCCCCTTCAACCACACAGAAAAAAGCTTCCACTTTATTGAATTTTCTTCATTTACAAACAAAACTCTAATAATAATAGTATACAGAGAATTAAAGAATACAATTAATCATATGCACTGACTTAGAAAAGGAATGCACATGGAATGACAAAATAGAGAAGGCTTCATGTGAGTGTGTAGGGGAGGCAGGATAGGGTTATCTGGGTCTTTAAAAAAACACTTAAGCAGAGAGGGCTATGAGAAGGCTTAATAAAAGTACACAGGTAGAAATACACAAGAGTTATAAAAATAACAAATAGTCTTATGTGATTACAACTTAGCATACATAATTTAGCGGAAGCATTTTCTACTTCTGAAACAAATTATTATTAACACTTCCTATAATAGGTTTATAATTATGCAAACCTATTTAAATCAATCATTTGCACAACAAAATGAATGAATTAATTTGTTGCAGCTGTGTTTACTGAGGCACACATGCAAAGCAATTTAAATGTTGTCAAGTAACATAATGATTTAGTTTCATGACTCACACTAAGTAAGAAACTCTGATTTTTTTTAAAACAGGGTTTAAAAAATCAAAAACTTAAAACTCCTGGAACAAAAAGCATAGAAGAAAAGCTTCATGACTTAGGACATGACAATATGTTCTTACACATGACACCAAAAGCACAGGGAAAGAAAGAAAAAATAGAAAAAGGAGTATATCAAACTCCAAAACTTTTGTGCATTGAAGAACACACCTAACAGGCTGAAAAGGCAACCTATGGAGTAGGAGAAAATATTTGCAAATCGTATATATACATACATACATATATATATATAATGATAGTAAATTGATATACAGAAAATTAAAAGAACTTCTATAACTCAATAACGAAAATGGAATAACTTATTTTTTTAAATGGGTTAAGGACTTGAATAGATATTTCTGCAAAAATAATATACAAATAGCCCACAGTCATATAGAACAAACCTTTGACATCATAAATAATTAGGGATATGCAAGTTAAAATCACAAGATATCATCTCACACTCACTAGCATGACCGCTATCAAAAAAATGAAACAAAACAGAAAATAACAAATGTTAGTGAGAATGCGGAGAAATTGGAACCCTAGTACACTGTTCGTGGGATTGTAAAATGCACTCAAGGTTCTCCACAAAGGCAGGACAAGTAAAATTAGCAGATGATTGATAGCTAGCTAGCTAGATAGATTAGATAGATAGATAGATAGATAGATAGATAGATAGATAGATAGATGCAGATAGATATAGATAGATGCACCCAAAAAATGCTTTTTTAGAGGAAATCGCTTACATGATTATGGAGGCTGAGAAGTCCCATTACGGGACATTTGCAAGCTGAAGGTTTTGGGATGCTAGTAGCACGACTCAGTTCATGTCTGAAAGCCTCAGATCCAGAGGAGCTGGTGGTATAATTCCCTATTAGAGGGTGAAGGCCTGAGAATTCAGGGGGCCACTGGAGTAACTCCTAAGGCCCAAAGGCTAGAGGAGCTGGAGTTCTGATGTACAGGCAGGAGAAGAAGTCTCCCAGCTCCAGGAGAAAAACAATCATCCTTCTTCCTTTTTTGTAGACCCTCAATATTTTGGATGTTGCTGTCCACATTGAGGGTAGGTCTTTCCCACTCAGTCCACTCCCTCACATGCCAGTCTCCTAGGAACACCCTCACAGACACAATACTTTACCAGTTCTCTAGCTGACATGTAACATTAACCACCTCAAGAACCTGACATCTGTTTACACCAATTTAAGTAGCAATGGGTTATCACAGCACCAGATTACTACTGAAGATGTTCATGACTAGGTCTGTTTATGCAGTATTTTAAAAGATTTTTCAGTTACTTCAATTAATTGCAGCCCACATAAACTTTGTTAACATTATTAATTACTAAGAATGCTTTTCTCATGTATTATTGGTACAATACCTAGGAGAAAATGTAAACATCCCCCTAGGTAGAAGCCATGTATTTTGTTAGAGATGAGAAGATTATATTAATACTTTTTAAAAATTTATTATTTATTATATTTTAAGTTCTGGGATACATGTGTAGAACGTGCAGGACTGTTACACAGGTATACATGTGCAATGGTGGTTTGCTGCACCCATCAACTTATCATCTACGTTAGGTATTTCTCTAAATGCTATCCCACCCCTAGGCCCCTATCCCCCAACAGGCCTTAGTGTGTGTGCCCCTCCCTGTGTCCATGTGTTCTCGTTGTTCAACTCTCACTTATGAGTGAGAACATGCAGTATTTGGTTTTCTGTTCCTGTGTTAGTTTGCTGAGAATGACGGTTCCCAGCATCATCCATGTTCCTGCAAAGGACATGAACTCATCTTTTTATGGCTTCATAGTATTCCATGGTATATATGTGTCACATTTTCTTCATCCAGTCTATCACTGATAGGCATTTGGGTTAGTTCCAAGTCTTTGCTATTGTGACAGAGCTGCAATAAACATACGTGTACATGTGTTTTTATAGTAGAATAATTTATAGTCCTTTGGGTATATAACCAGTAATGGGATTGCTGGGTCAAATGGTATTTCTGGTTCTACATCCTAGAGGAAACACCAGTCTGTATTCCACAATGATTGAACTAATTTACAGTTCCACCAATAGTGTAAAAGCATTCCTATTTCTCCACATCCTTTCTAGCATCTGTTGTTTCCTGACTTTTTAATGATTGCCATTCTAACTGGCGTGAGATGGTATCTCATTGTGGTTTTGGTTTGAATTTCTCTAATGACCAGTGATGATGAACTTTTTCCATATGTTTGTTGGCCACATAAATGTCTTCTTTTGAGAAGTGTATGTTCATATCCTTTGCCCACTTTCTGATGGGGTTGTTTGGTTTTTTTCCTGTAAATCTGTTTAAGTTCTTTGTAGATTCTGGATATTAGCCCTTTGACAGATCAATAGATTTCAATAATTTTCTCTCATTCTGTAGGTTGCCTGTTCATTCTGATGATAGTTTCTTTTGCTGTGTAAAAGCTCTTTAGTTTAATTAGATCCCATTTGTCAATTTTGGCTTCTGTTGCCATTGCTTTGGTGTTTTAGTCATGCAACTTCAGCAAAGTCTCAGAATACAAAATCAATGTGCAAAAATTACAAGCATTCCTATGCACCAATAATAGAGAGCCAAATCATGAGTGAACTCCCATTCACAATTGCTACAAAGAGAATACAACTTACGAGGGATGTGAAGGACCTCTTCAAGGAGAACTACAAACCACTGCCTAAGGAAATAAGGGAGGACACAAACAAACAGAAAAACATTCCATGCTCATGGATAGGAAGAATCAATATCGTGAAAATGGCCATACAGCCCAAAGTAATTTACAGATTCGATGTTATCGCTATCAAGCTACCACTGACTTTCTTCACAGAATTAGAAAAAACTACTTTAAATTTCATATGGAACCAAAAAAGAGTCTGTATAGCCAAGACAATACTAAACAAAAAGAACAAAGCTGGAGACATCACGCTACCTGCCTTCAAACTGTACTACAAGGTTACAGTAACCAAAACAGCATGGTACTGATACCAAAACAGATACACAGACCAATGGAACAGAACAGAGGCCTCAGAAATAACACCACACATCTGCAACCATTTGATCTTTGACAAACCTGATCAAAACAAGCAGTGGGGAAAGGATTCCCTATTTAATAAATGGTGTTGGTAAAACTGGCTAGCCATATGCAGAAATCTGAAACTGGACCCCTTCCTCACACCTTATACAAAAATTAATTCAAGATGGATTAAAGACTTAAATGTAAGACCTAAAACCATAAAAACCCTAGAAGAAAATCTGGGCAATACCATTCAGGACATAGGCATGCGCAAAGACTTCATAATTCTTTAATTCATATATTAATCCACAAACATTTATAATGACTTCTTTATGCCTTAGGCATTGTCATAGTTTCTATATGGAGTTGTAAAAAAAAAAAATAAGCCATAGTCTGCTCTTGACTAGGCCACAGAATAGTTGGCAAGACAAATGTGTAAAGAGATATGCATAATGCATTGCTGTAGACTTAAAATAAAATGTGGGGCAAAGGTTAATGGAAAACAAAAGAAGGAAGTACCTTGGGAGCCAGAAAAGGCTACACAGAGGAAGTGACACTTTAACTTGGCTTTGGTGGAACTTTCTAAAGGTTGAGAAAAAGTAGAAGGAGAGTACAAAGACAAGACTGTGAGGCCAGGTACAAAATTGGGAAAGGTTCTTGGGAGTGAAAAGTCGGGCTGGGTGAGTTTCAGGCAGCCTGAGAACTTTCTATTTCATGCACAGGAAGAAAAGCTAAATTTCCAGTTAACACAAAGTTTCTTTTGATTTCTTATAATGAAATAAAAGTTATAATTACACTACACCTATACAAAGCAATGGATTTTTTTTCTCTCTCTCTCTTTTTCTTTTCTTTGAATTTTGTGGCCAGAAGTCTGGAACACAAAGTTGATATAGACAAAATTTTTACTGAAACAGCTAGGTTTCAATGATTGGTACTAAATTGCCCTAGTCTTACAGTACTGTTGAACATAAATTTGGGCCTCTCCAATATTGGCAAAAGCACATTTCATGATGGGTGTAGACCTGTAGATATGGGAGGATGGTGTTTACCTATATCACCTTTTCATCAAGTACATTGAATGTTGGAGACCATTAAATAATTTGGCAAGTTAGAGTTGAGGACAGGCAAAAAGACAGCACCAGAAGACTTTGCATATTGTTATGACTAAACAATATGATACTTTTCTTACCTTTTCCTTCAAAGCTATGCATGTAAATAAAACCAATTTCTGTGTTAATAAGCCAGCCCACAATAACTAGAAATACCAATAGAAAAATTGTATACATGCTATAAAATTGAAGAGGGAATCACTAAAGTGCATTTTTATCCATTAAAATTCCTCCAAAAAGCAAGATGTTAATAAGCATACTTCTAATGTTTTACAATCTGATATTAATATCTGCAGAAATTACACAAATAATATTTTGGTAATAATTGACATTATAAATAGTAATATTCTTATAATCTATAATGCTCTTTAATTTCTGTATCAAAAATACAGATATAATTTCATTTTTATATAGCAACACAACTTTTAATCTTTATTCAGTCTCAGTTTCGCATACTGTAAAACATAATGCTACAACACTTCCCAAGATTTATATATTTCCTTTGCAAAGAGAACGTTAAAATCACCAGATCGAACATGAAACCAACAGGAAAACATTGTTTTCTAATCAGCTTCATGGTATTAGGAGAATTCCTTGGGATAACCTTTGCCCCAATTTTACCTTCTCATCTTTGTAAGAGAGGATGTCCAGCAGCATTTGTAGATATTCACAAGTAAACAAGTATTTACCTAATTGACTATGTTTCCAGCTACAATTCCATCTTCACTGTAAGAGAAAAAGCTTCTTCCTGAGTGTCAAACTCTCCTTTTGCTTAGCATTTCTTGGAAATTAGAACAGACAGTTTGAGATCATGTATAATGACATAAGACAATAGAACTCTGTCACTTAAAAATCTGACCCGAGGGATGACAATCTTTGAATACTGCTTTGGAGATTTATTTTCTCATTAGGATCTGCGTTATTTTTATAATTTCCTACAGGAACCACTCAGGACAGCACAAGGTTCAAAAGGAAGGGCAAAAGAAGAAATTCTTTTGGAGTTTTCTCCTGTGAAAGTATCTCTATGACACCATTGTTATTTTAAGGGACAAATTGCAATTGTAGAGAAGAATGAGGTCATATTAAATTAAATTATTCTGAAAAAATTTCAACATATGATAAAATGGTGTTGAAGAAATATTCTCATCTGTATGTTAATGAGAAACATTTTAAAAATCTAGAACCCACATTGTGTGAGCATGCTTATTGACAGAAGGAAATTAAAAAGAAAATGAAGGCTTATCAGTTAGAAAATAATAATCTGAGTGATTAGTTTTATACCCTCAAGCAGTATTCAAACACGAGTAAATCAAATCTGATGTAGGTAAGCAGTTTTAGGACTGATGGTAAAAATGAGACCACACCGAATGCTCATGCAAATGCTGGAATTATGAATTCTTGCCTCTTTTATTTCCAAAGGGCCAGTTTTCGGGGATGGAAGAGAACACATATTCATGAAAATCTTCAAATAGGCCATGTTTCTGTCTTAAAAGCTCCAGAATAAAAGAGCTTTGTGTGTGTTTTTTTTTTTTTTTAGAACAATACAAGTACAAAGTAGGAAGGAACTTATTGTTTCATGTAACAATAAGAATGGAAATTGATTTGTTTCTCACTTCCTGAATTTTCTTGAACCCATCTTTATCTAGTCATCTGACTCATTTCCTTGCCTAAATTAGAATGAAACTTGAACATTATTTATAATTTTATTCAGGCTAAAATTAATTCTGTGGAAAGGTCAAGTTACCTATGACACCTTCCTCTTTCTTTGAGCTGGAAGTTACTATAGTGGCATCACTCTCATGAAGGACATTAGACCAGATTGGCCTATCACATTTTCTTCTATAGAGAAGTTTAACATGCTTAATGAAGAAAAAGTTTAGGAAGATTTAAAAAGAAATGGTAAATTTAAATCGCAAAGTCACAAATATTATTAATAAATTAATACAAATTGAAATTGATAAAAAATGTTATCCAAACAGCTTAATAAAAGTATCAGATCTAATATTCCAAAGCAAATATTTCCCTTTATTTTTTTTTATTTTTTATTTATTTTTTATTTTTTTTTGAGACGGAGTCTCGCTCTGTCGCCCAGGCTGGAGTGCAGTGGCGCTATCTCGGCTCACTGCAAGCTCCGCCTCCCGGGTTTACGCCATTCTCCTGCCTCAGCCTCCCGAGTAGCTGGGACTACAGGCGCCCGCCACCTCGCCCGGCTAATTTTTTTTTTTTGTATTTTTAGTAGAGACGGGGTTTCATTGTGTTAGCCAGGATGGTCTCGATCTCCTGACCTCGTGATCCGCCCGTCTCGGCCTCCCAAAGTGCTGGGATTATAGGCTTGAGCCACCGCGCCCGGCCAATATTTCCCTTTAAAAATCATAGTATTAATATTCAGAAGAGAACTGAATTTTTTTTTTTTTTTGACCACTACAATTGTGAGAGCAGAGATACAATTGTAGTGGTAGAGACAGAAAATTCTTATTTATGTTTTTCTGTTAAAAAGGTCCTGAAATCTAAAATCTGTTCTGGTCTTATTATTGCCACATTGCAAAAACTGTAATATGTAAAAGATACTCACTACTAAATCGTTAAATTAAAAATGGTAACACCTTTACAAATTAACTGGGTCAGAGACTGAACTTGGAGTGCTCCATAGGTTGACTTGGCAACTTGCATCTCCTAAATTGAGAAATTAATCTGTGTCATTTAAGAAATTGCTTGGGAATATTTGCTCAGCAAGAACCCCCTCCTGGTTGCCACACACTCCCCAAAATGCCATGTTTTTATGTATAATGAGAGGCTGAAATGATCCAAGAATGTTGGATTGGTCCCAACACATAGTGAGCTTGGCCTGAAACATAGGAATGTTGGATCAGAAAAGAACCTCAAAATTGCAACTGAATGTCATCTTGACTTCTCTGTAGCAAGCAGATAATTGTTAGGCTATGTCAAATAAATAAAAATAAAGTAAAATATTAATGCTAAATATATAGTTGAACGGTTATTTGTAAATATTTTCCAGATTCATTATGGCATAAGAGCATATACCCTTTCCATTTGCAATATATTACATCATATGATAGAGAGATAACATAACCAAACAAAATACTGGAAGAATAGTGGTGATATCATCAGAAATGGTAAAATTTGACATGGTAAACCATTTGGAAGATAAATATAATTTATTCAACTTAGATTTGGTGAGTTCATGCTAATAAAGAGACATTTTAGTGGAATATTCCATAGGTAAGTGGAATTACAAAGCTGCAGCTTCAGTGAGTTTGGAAGTAGAGATATACCTTTAAAATCTTGAAAACAGGTGTAGTTTTGCCATGCAGCTCATTAGGGGATAGAAAGTAAACCAGTGAAGGACTAGGCAAACCTCTGGAAGCAGCAGAACTGTGAGCTTATAGAAGTTGGATAAGCACAGTGTGATTTCATAGAGCCAAAGGAGCTCACAAAAGATAAATTCTGTAACGTGTCTACTGAGTTTGAAGCAGGTTTAAGACCATAGGATTTGAGAAGAACCACGTTGAATTTTGTTAGTGTGATTTCCACTGAATGTTGTGAGTGGCAACCAGATTTCAAGGCATTAAAGAGGAAATAGATGTTGGCAAAATGACTAGTAGAAATACACCACTAATATGACATATTCTATAAGAAAACATAGGTAGGGAAAAATAACTCTGTTTTTTAAAAATCATTTACTTGTTTTATTGTTTTTTGATGTAGAAGAAATCTCAACTTCTTTACAGACAGGGATAAAAAATAGATTTTCAATATAGATTTGAGAATGTGTGGGCTAAAGCAGCAGCAATTTAATAAACAACAAATATTAGGCAATATTTTATTTCTTCTCCAGAAAAAAAGCAATTCTTCTATTCCCCCTGTTTTATAGGGGTGGGGGTCTTTATGCTTGCCAGTTTCTGTAGCTAGATGGTTATTCTTCCCCTGTTACTCATTAATATGCTCTGTCCTGCAATCTAAATGATTCACGTACTGTTCATTATAGCTAGCCTGTTCTTCATTGTTTCAAATTTCAAGGATATTTTACTACTTTCCTCATGTACCTTTAGTATTTCCTTGACTCTGTGTTTAAGGAGGCACTATCTCACCTTTTAAAATGCTTTTAGCTCCTGTGTTTCCTCTAAAATTATTTCTGTGAAATAGCATCTTCCTTAAAAAAAAGTCTTTTATCTTTTCTGACAGAACTCTATATCAGTCGATTTTGCTATTTTTTTTTTAGTTATTAACAATACTAAAAAGGATAGATTGCAATACAACAGAATATAATACGTGCATGTAACTTAGTAAAGCCAGTTACAGGGAGGCAAGATTACAGTGATAGCAATGTTTAGTTATTTTAATACAAGGGTAAAAATGTTTGCATTCAAATCAGTGAAGAATTTTACTTTCTTTCTTAAAATTTGAAAACAAACAGTTCAAGGTTTTATTTCCTGACAAGTGTTTGTGTCATTCTATGCCATTGCTTAATTCTTTGTCATTAGTTGAGACCAGAGCCATATGCTTTGAAACCAAATTATCAAGTGGCAAGGTTCAAATTCTGTTTTGAAAGCTGTCGCCTGAAGTGAAATTTGAGTAACGTTTTTAACCTAATTATAAAGCAAAGCCAGATTGATACAAAAGGAAAAAGAAGAGGTAATGATAGAGGACATTAGTGGATTATATAATAATTACAAGATAATATACATGTTATAATAATCTTATATAATCATTCACTAATGTCCATACATACTAGGTATGTAATCTACTACTATTCTTGAGGTTCTGGGCCCTGTGATTCTGATGCTCATTTTTACTTCTTACTTCACTGGAGAGAGAGAGGTGATCAGCTGGAATTCCCTCATAAGATTCTCATAGTGTGTGTACATATGTATGTGTATATATATACACACACACACACATATAATATAAAATATACACATACACACATATGTACACACACTACAGTATATATATGCATTGTAGGCTATGAAGAGTTAAGTTTTGGGGATAGTATGTATATGCATAGTATCTAGATATAGTGCATATATATTCTGTGTAGTGTGTATATATGTATATATTGTATATATATGTCCTATGTATAGTGTTGCTCTAAGGAAATATCTGAAACTGGGTAATTTATATTTCAAGAAATGTTAAAATAAGTCCTTCAGAGAACATGGCTCATACTTCTGCTGGCTGAAACACTGGTAATCTATCTGGTGAGAGCCTCAGGCTGCTTTCACTCATGACAAACTAGGGAGGGTGGTGCAAGATGGCTGAATAGAAGCTTATATCATTGTCACCCCCACAAGAATACCAAATTGTTACAACTAACTGCCCAAAAGCACCGTCACAAGAACCAAAAATCAGGTGAGCAATCACAGGACCTGGTTTTAACTTCACTGAAAGAGACATGAAGGGGGCAGGAAAGACAGTCTTGAAGTGCCAGTGCCATGCCACTCCATCCCCAGATTCTCAGCAGCATCGGAGCACAGACAACCTGTGCACTTGGGAGAGAAAGAGTGCAGTGATTGTGAGGCTTTGCATTGAACTCAGTGCAACCCTGTCATAGCAGAAAGCAGAACCGGGCTGTACTAAGCTGACATGCACACACAGAGGAAGCATTTGGAATAGCTCTGGCCAGAGGGCAGGTGCCGATCTCAGAGGTCAGAATTTGAGTTCCAGCAAGCCTCACCAACATTGATTGGCTAGTGAGCTCTGGGGCTCTAAGTATACTTGAGGCACAGTCTAGGCCACGAGAACTGCAATTCTTGGCAAGTGCTAGTGCTAAGTTGAACTTAGAGCCAGTGGGCTGGGGGAGAGTCATGTGATCTACTGAGACACCAGCCAAGGCAGCTAAAGGAGTGCTTGCGCCACTCCTTCCACCCCTGCAGCAGCCATGTGGCACACAGAGGTCCGTGCACTTGGGAAAGCGAGAGCACAGTGACTGGGGGACTGCACATTGAACTCAGGGCTGCCTTTGCATGGCGAAGACCCGGCAAGATTCATCACCTGCTGACTAAAGAGCCCCTGGCCCCTAAATAATTAACAGTGGTAACCAGGTTTGGGGCTCTGAGACATGCTGGCTTCAAGTGTGACCCAGCACACTTTCAGCTGTGGTGGCTACAGCGCAAGTCTCCTTCTGTTTGAGAAAAGCAGGGGGAAAAGAGGACTCTGTCATCCATCTTCGATACCAGCTTGGCCACAGTGGGGTAGATCACCAAGTAGGATCTCGGGATCCCTGAGTCAAGGCTTAGGCTCTTGGTAATCATTGCTGGACCTCTTCTGGAATAGAGGGGAGCCCACTGCCCTGAAGTTTGAGCCCCAGGCCTGGGAGCATTCACCAAGAGCTGACGAAAGAGCCCCTGGACTTTGAGTGAACCTCAGTGGTGGCCTGGCAGAAAGTCCCACGGGCTGGTGGTGGTCGTGGCCATAATGAGAGGATTCTCTGCTTGTGTAAAGGGAAAAGAAAAGTGGAAAAAACTTTTTCTGGAGGTTTCAGTGCCAGTTTAGCCACAGTAGAATAAAACATCAGGTACATTTCTAAGGTTTCTTAATTTTAATTTCTGGCTCCCAGACACCATCTCTGGACCCACTCAGGGGTTAGGGAAATTCATCACCCTGAATGGGGGAAACCAACCTGGCTGACTTTGCCACCTGTTGAAAGTAGGGCCCCAGAGCCTCATGTAACCTTAAATGGTAGCCAGGGAGCGGTTACAGTAGGCCTTGGGTGAGACCCAGTGCTGTGCTGGCTTCGGGTGGTGATGCCACAGGGGTTCTCATGTTCTGCTGTCCCCAGTTCCAGGAGGCTCAGTGTAGAGTAAGGGAAAAGAACAAGAGTCTCTGCCTGATAATCCAGAGAATTCTTCCAGATTTTATCCAAAACAACCAAGGCAGTACTTCTATGCATCTGCAAGAACCACAGCATTATTGGGTTTGGGACCCAAGTCCCTTAGAATATCTGGAAAGCCTTCCCAGGAAAGACAGTTACAAACAAGCCCAGAGTGCAAAAGCTACAATTAATACCTAACTCTTCAATGTCCAGACACTGACAAACATCTACAAGCATCAACACCATACAGGAAAACAGGACCTCAGCAAATGAGGTCGGAGGTCCATTGTCCCCTCTGTCAACCTGTTATTTATCTAGTATGGAAACAGGATGATGCTGAACAGAAATGAGCAGTGGGAACACTTCTTTCCCCTCAGAAAACAGGGGAAAGAAGTGCTAATAGCATCTGGGGTAAACTGCACCAAAAATCTTGCTCTAGGCTGGTTGTGGTGGCTCACAACTGTAATCCCAGCACTTTGGGAAGAGATTTATGACCTTTAAAACAGAGGTTTCAGGCCAGGCATGGTGGCTTATGGCTATAATCCCAGCACTTTTGGAGGCCGAGGTGGGCAGATCACGAGGTCAGGAGATTGAGACCATACTAACACAGTGAAACCCCATCTCTTCTAAAATACACAAAAAATTAGCCGGGCATGGTGGCACGTACCTGTAGTTCTAGTTACTCAGGAGGCTAAGGCAGGAGAATTGCTTGAACCTGGGAGGCAGAGGTTGCAGTGAGCCAAGATTGTGCCACTGCACTCTAGCCTGGGCAACAGAGTGACACTCCATCTCAATTGAAAAAAAAAAAAAAAAAAGAATAAAGAAACCCAGAGGTATCAAAATAGCTACATTGAGGAAACTCAGAGAAATTCAACATAACATAAAGAAGAAACTCAGAATTATGGCAGATAACTTTAGCAAATATATTGAAATTATTATGAAGAATGGAGCAGAAATTCTAGAGATGAAAAATGCATTTGACATAATGAAGAATGCATCAGAGTCATGTAATAGCAGAACTGATGAAGCAGAAGAATTAGTGATCTTGAAAACAGGCTATTTGAAAATACAGTGAGAAAAGACAAAAGAAAAAAATGAAAAACAATAAAGTACACATACAAGATCTAGAAAATAGCCTTAAAAGGGCAAACCTAAGAATGACTGGTCTTAAAGAGGAGGTAGAAAAAGAGATGCAGGTAGAAAGCTTATTAAAAGGGATAATATCAGATAACTTCCCAAACCTAGAGAAAGACATCAATATTGATGTATAAGATACCAAGCAGATTTAACCCAAAGAAGACTACCTCAAGGCATTTAATAATCAAACTCCCAAACCTCAAAGATAAAGAAAAGACCATAAAAGCAGCAAGAGAAAAGAAACAAATAACATACAATGGTGGTCCAAAGTCCACTTGGCAGCAGGCTTTTCAGTGGAAACTTATGGCATGATACATTTAAAGTGCTGAAGGGAAAAACTTTTATCTTTGAATAGTACAACCAGTGAAAATATCCTTTAAACATAAAGGATAAATAAAGATTTTCTCAGACAATCAACAGCTAAGGTATTTCATCAACACTGGACACGGCCCATAAGAACTGCCAAAGGGAGTACTTCAATCTGAAAGAAATGAGCATTCATGAACAATAAGAAATAATCTGAAGGTAATATACCAAAAAACCCCATAGCATATTATGGCACTATAATTGTGGTGTGTAAAATAACTTTATCTTTTATTTTGTTTTGTTTTTGAGACAGATTCTCACTCAATCTGTTGCTCAGGCTGGAGTGCAGGGACACAATCTCAACTCACTGCAACCTCTGCCTCCCAGGTTCAAGTGATTGTCCTGCCTCAGCTTCCCAAGCAACTGGGATTACAGGCATGTGTCACCATGCCCAGCTAATTTTTGTATTTTTATTAGAGACAGGGTTTCACCACGTTGGCCTGGCAAGTTTTGAACCCCTGACCTGAAGTGATCCGCCCACCTCAGCCTCCCAAAGTGCTGGGATTACAGGTGTGAGCTGCCATGCCTGGCCTGTAAAATGACCCTATCTTAAATAGAAAGACTAATAATAAACCAAATAAAAATAATAACTGCACAACTTTTTGAGACATACACAGTACAGTAAGACGTATAGAGAAACAACAAAAAGTTAAAATGCAAGCGTTCAAAGTAAAAGTGTAGAGTTTTTTTCCTTCTGTTTGTTTCTTTTATGCCATCAGTGTTAAGTTGTCAATTTAAAATAATGGGTTATAAAATAGTACTCACAAGGCTCATGGTTACCTCAAATTGAAAACATATAACAAATACATCAAAAATAAAAAGCAAGAAATTAAAGGATATCACCAGAGAAAATCACCTTCACTAAAAGAAAGATGAGAAGGAAGAAAAGAAGAAAGAGAAGGTCACAAAGCAACTTGAAAACAAATAACAAAACGGCAGAAGTAAATCCTTACTTATCAATAATAACATTGAATGTAAAAGAACTAAAATCTCCAGTCAAAAGACACAGAGTAGCTAAATGGATAAGAAAAAAAAAAGCAATGCCCAATGATCTGTTGCCTACAAGAAACACGTTTCACTTATACAGATACACATAGACTGAAAATAAAGGGATGGAAAAAGATATGCCATGCCAATGGAAACCAAAGAAGAGCAGGAGTAGCTCTATGTATATTAGACAAAATAGATTTCAAGAGAAAAATGTAGGAAGAGACAAAGAAGGTCATTATATAATGATACATAGATAATTCAACAAGAGAATATAACAGTTTTAAATATATATATATATGCACCCAACACTGGAGATCCAGACATATAAAGCAAATATTATTATAATTAAGGAGAGTAACAGACCTCACTACAATAATAGCTAGAGATATCAATACCCCACTTTCAGCATTTGACAGATCTTCCAGACCAAAAATCAACAAAGAAACATTGGACTTAATTGGTACTATAGAACAAATGAACTTAATAGACATTAACAGGACATTTCATCCAATGGCTGCAGAATATACATTTTTTTCCTCAGCACATGAGTTATTGTCAAGGAAAGATCATATGTTAGGTCAATAAACAAGTCTTAAAATATTTGAAAAAAAAAGAAGTAATACCAAGCATCTTCTCTGACCACAGTGGAATAAAATTAGAAATGAATAAGAAGAGGAATTTTTAAAACTATATGAACATGTGAAAATTAAATAATATGCTCCTGAATGCTCCTGAATGACTAGTGGGTCAATGAAGAAATTAAGAAGAAAACTGAAAAATTTCTTAGAACAAATGATGATGGGAATACAACATACCAAAACCTATGGGACAGTGAAAACAGTACTATGAGGGAAATGTATTGCTAGTTATAACTGCCTACATCAAAAAAGAAAAAAAAATCAAATAACCTAATGATGAGTTTTAAAGAACTAGAAAAGCAAGAGCAAACCAAATATCAAATTAGTAGAATCAATTAAATCATAAAGATGAGAGCAGAAACAAATATATTTGAAATAAAAAACAATACAAAATTTAATGAAATGAAAAGTTGTTTTTTGAAAATATAAATAAAACTGGCAAATCTTTAGCCAGACTAATTAAGAAAAAGAGAGAGAGAAAACCCAAATAAATAAAATCAGAGATGAAGGAGGCATTATAACTGACATTGCAGAAATTCAAAGGAACATTAGTGGCTACTGTTAGCAACTTTGTGCAAAGAAATTAAAAAACCTAGAGGAAATAGATAAATTCCTAGAAACATACAACCTACCAAGATCAAGCCATAAAGAAATTCAGAATCTGAGCATACCAAGAACAAGTAATGAGATTGAAGACACAATAAAAAAGCTCCCAGTAAACAAAAGGCCAGGATCTGATACCTACCTTCACTGCTGTAGTCTACGAAAGATTTACCTAATACCAATTCTACCCAAGCCCTTTCAAAAAATAGAGGGTGAAGAAATACTTCCAGTATTTCTTATTCTACAAGGCCACTATTACCCTGATACCAAAGTCAGACAAGGACATATTAAAAACAATTTATAAGCCAATATCACTGATGAATATAGATGTAAATATCGTCAGCAGAATACTAGCAAACCAACTTAAACAATACATTTAAAAGGTCACTCATCATGACCAGTGGGATTTATCCCAGGGACGCAAAGATGGTTCAACATACACAAATCAATTAATGTGATACATCATATCAATAGATGGAAGAACAAAAAGCATATGATAATTTCAACTGATGCTGAAAAGTCATTTGATAAAATTCAACATTCCTTCATGATAAAAAAAAAAAAAACTTAAAAAACTGGGTATAGAAGGAACATATCTCAACATAATTAAAGCCATATATGATGGAACCACAGCTAGTATCATTCTGAATGGTGAAAAACTGAAAGCCTTTTCTCTAAGATCTGTAGCATGACAAGGATGCTGTCACCATTGTTATTCAATATAGTACTGGAAGTCCTAGTTAGAGCAATCAAACAAGACAAATAAATAAAGACCGTCCAAATTGAACTGAAAGAAGTCAAATTATCCTTACTTGCAGATGATACTATCTTACATTTGGAAAAACCTAGAGACTCCACCAAAAATCTATTAGAATTGATAAACCTATTCAGTAAAGTTGCAAAATACAAAATCAATATACAAATATCAGTCACATTTTTATATGCCAACAATGAACAATCAGAAAAAGAAATTAAGAAAGTAATCTAATTTACAATAGCTACAAATAAAATAAAAGACCTAGGTATTAACCAAAGAAGTGAAAGATCTCTATAATGAAAATTATAGAACATTGATGAAAACAATTGAAGTGGACACAAAAAGGAAGGTATTCTCTGTTTATAGATTGCAAGAATCAATATCATTAAAATGTCCATATTACCCAAAGCAATATAGAGATTCAATGCAGATTCCTATGAAAATATAAACGATATTCTTCCAAGACATAGATAAAAGTGGTAAAATTTATATAGAAACTCAAAAGACCCAAGATATCAAAAGCTATCCTGAGCAAACAGAACAAAACTGGAGGAATCACATTACCTGGCTCCAAATTCTACTACACAGTTATAGTAACCAAAACAGCATGACATTAACATAAAAACAGACATACAGATGAATGGAACAGAAGAGAGAACCCAGAAACAAATCCATACACCTATGGTGAATTCATTTTTAATAAGTGTGCCAAGAACCTACCTTGGAGAAAAGATAGTCTCTTCAATAAATCGTGCTGGGAAAACTGGGCATACATTTGCAGAAAAATGAAATTTGACCTCTATCACTTGCCATATACAAAAAGCAAGTCAAAATAGATTAAAGACTTAAAACTGAGACCTCAAACTATGAAACTACTACAATGAATTGTTGGAGGAAATATCCAGGACATTGGTCTGGGCCAAACTTTCTTGAGAAATACCCCACAATCACAGGCAACCAAAGCAAAAATGGATATTTGGAATCACATTCAGTTAAAAACCTTCTGCATCGCAAAGAAAAACGTCAACAAAGTGAAGAGCTAACCCACAGAATGGGAAAAAATATTTGCAAATTATCCATCTGACAAAAGACTAATAAGCAGAATATATAACTAGCTCAAATAACTCTCTAGGAAAAAATCTAATAATCCCATTAAAATGGGCAAAGGATTTGAATATATCTTTCTCAAAAGAAGACATACAAATGGAAAATAGTATACGAAAAGATTGTCAACATCACTGATCATCAGAGGAATGTAAATCCAAACCACAATGAGATATTGTCTCACTACAACTAAGATATCTTTTATCCAAAAGACAGGCAATAACAAATACTGGAGAGCATATAAAAAAAGGGAACCTTGATACATTGTGGTGGGAATGTAAATTAGCACAACTACCATGGAGAACAGTTTGGAGGATTCTCAACTAAAAATATAGCTACCATATGATTCTGCAATCCCACTGCTGGGTACATACCCCAAAGAAAGAAAATCAGTATATCAAAGAGGTATCTGCACTTGCATGTTTGTTGCAGCACTTTTCACAATAGCCAAGAATTAGAAGCAACACACCTTTGTCAATAAATAACTGGATAAAGAAAATGTGTTACACTTACACAGCCATAAAAAAGAATGAGATCCTGTCATTTGCAACAACATGGGTGGAACTGGAGGTCATTATGTTAACTGAAGTAAGTCAGGCACAGAAAGACAAATTTTGCATTTGTAGGTGCTAAAAACCAAAACAAATGAACTCATGGAGGTAGAGATTAGAAGGATGGTTCCCAGAGGCTGGGGAAGCTAATGGGATTTGGTGGCAGGGGAGAAATGGGGATGAGTAACATGTGCAAAAAAACAAAAGAATAAATAAGACATAGTGTCTGATAGCACAACAGGTTGACTATAGTTAATAATAATTGTACATTTAAAATAACTTAAAGAATATAATTGGGTTGTTTGTAACACAAAGAATAAATGTTTGAGGGGATGGATATCCCATTTTCCATTATGTGATTATTATGTATTGCATGCCTGTATCAAATTATCTCATGTATCTCATAAATATATATACCTACTGGATACCCAAACAATTTTTTAAAATTTTAAAAATTGAATTGTCAGCAATATCATATAATGCATAGTTGAAAAGTTCCATCAAATATTTGCTCAAATAATCACAGTTCTGTCATATTTAAGAAGGAAAAGAGAAGCTGAATTGTGTTGCAAATACTGTTCATCATCAAGTAAGCAGATGATTTAACTATAGTGCATACCTCACATATTTTCATGAATGGAAACCCTAGGGAGTTTGCTATTGGATTAAAAAAAAAAAAAAAAAAAAGGTCATGTTTCAGGGAAAAAATGACCAATTATACCTTCCACAGTAGGTTACTTTCTTTATTAAGCTTATTGTAGAGTTCAATCACTTACAGGTAGTTTGTTGATGTACTTGTATTTAAAATTGTTTTTTGCACTTTAAACCAATAATTGCTTACAAAATTTTTGGAACCACATGACAATATATACCAAATAATAAAAAGCTTTCTTAAAACATGATAAATTCCAAATCATTAAACTATTTCTTCTAACTCTTATTTTACATTCTGTTGGTAATAGCGTACTACCTACATTTGTTAATTGGTAAAAGTAATTTCCTCAGAGAGCTTATTTCTTGAATATTTAATGATAAATTTAGCTTACATGAACAAATAAAGTTTAAAGTTTGTTTAATAATATGGTAGTAATGATAGTAACATATTTGTGAGATAAAATTCTATTTATTTTTCTTTTTATCTAATAATGTAAATCACGTTGTATCCCTATCAGGTATGAAATACTCTGATAATTGTTCATCAGACTCCAGATAGTACCTGTAGTCCTAACCTTGGCCTACATGACTGCAAAACTGTAGTCCCAGGCAACCTCTCAGATCTCTACGCTCCCTAATTCAATGCTGGCCACACAGGTCTTTGTGTCAGACCAGCCTCCAGGTTGAGGCCCATCACAGGTTTCAATTCCTCAGCCCGAAAAACCATCCTTCAAAATCAGTTACACAGTTCCCTCTCTTCCTGAGTACTCTGTCTAACACTAACTCTCCCCTGACCTTTGCTGAAACTTTCCCTAAAATTTATCCCATCCTTCTCTACTCTGTTTTATGTTGGCGTAGTTGCTGTAGCAGTCCATTCCCACACTGCTATGAAGAACTACCTGAGCCTGGGTAATTTAAAACGAAAAGAGGTTTAACTGGCTCATGGTTTCACAGGTTGTACAGGAAGCATGGCTGGGGAGGCATCAGGAAACCTTCAAACATGGCAGAAGACAAAGGGGAGACCAGCACATCCTACATTGCTGGAGCAGGAGGAAGAGGCAAAGTAGGAGGTGCTACACAGTTTTAAACAACAAGATCTCATGAGAACTCACCATATCAAGAACACCAAGGGGAACATCCACCATGGCAAAATTACCTCCCACCAGGCCCCTCCACCAACACTGGAGATTACAATTTAACATAATATTTGGGTGGGGACACAAATCCAAACCATAACAGTGGCTCATCACTAACTGTTCATATTATATGTTTATTTTTACTCTCTTTCTCCTAGCCACTGAAATGCAACACACACACACACTCACACACACACACACACATCTTTAAAATCTGCTTCAAATCAGAACTCTAACTGTCCAGTGAGAAAAATGAAATACACAAATTAGTATCATCTTAGCATCACTCTACCACATTAATTACTCTGGGATTGTTCCCCTCCCCTCGCCTCCCCTCCCCTCCCCTGTCCTCTCCTTTCCTCTCCTCTGTCCTCTCTTCTCTTCTCTTCTCCTCTCCTCTCCTCTCCTCTCCTCTCCTCTCCTCTCCTCTCTTCTTCCTTTTTTTCTATGGGACCACTGTCTTCCCTTAGCTTCTGTTACAATTCTTTTAGGACTTTGTGACTGCTCCTTTGGCACCATTAAATCTTTGGATCTATGTTCAAAATGGATCTAGAATCTAATGGTATTACACCATTTTTCCTGCTAACATTCTGGTACAAACCTCCATCATCTGTCAGCTGAATTACATTACCTTAAGTATTTTTCCTTCTGCAACCTTTGCAACCTATGCAAACTACAGTCTATCTCAACAAAACAGGCAATGTAAACTTTTATAAATATAAGTCAGCTCAGGTGACTTTGGCTCAGAATGGCTTTCCTGTTCACTCAAATTAAAAGCCCAAATCCTTGCTATGACCTGTGTACTTGGCCTAAATCATTGTCTATTCTCAGATCTCATCTGCTTTTCTCCTACTTGCTCTGTCCACTATAAACACACGTTTCCAGGTATACTTCAGTCTAAGGCTTCTGAACCTACTGTTCCCCCCCCCTCAATATTCACATTGTTTAGATGTCACACCTACTTCAGAACTTTTCTTAAGTGTTACCTTCTCAGCCAGGGTTTCCCTAACCCCTATTTTAAAAATTATAACCTCTCCTCTCCTCTCAACGCCAAATAATCTATTCCCTTTTCCTGCTTTATTTTTCTTTCTCACATATACCACCTTCTAACATTTACTGTATCTTACCTTTTCATAAGAGGTAAGCTTCATAAGGTAAATTTGTGTTGTTTATAGTTCTAGTACCAGGACATACAACAAATCCTGGAATATAGGAAGTGTTCAATAAATACTTTTTGGATAAATGAATAAACAAATAAATGAATACTCAGAAACCAGGAAATTGAAGACAGGAGAGGAAAAGTCCTTTATTAAATAAAAGTTTGAACTGTACCCCCAAAAATCATACATTTATTGGTGGGAAAATCAGTTGCTTTATAATTAAGTTTAATATATCCTGTGCATTATAATCACAATTTTATTTGAAATGGATATTTTAATTTAATTCAAGTTGTGGTAAGCTAAATGGCTCACGTGCTCCTCATTAGGAGATGAAATTTCATCAGTTTTCTCAAAAGTTTTGCTTTCCTTACCTGATCCACTTAGTAATCAGTTAGGCAATTAAGACTATTAATTGGGAAGCAGGTAAAAAATATTAACAATATGACGTGTGTGTGTGTGTGTGTGTGTGTGTGTGACAGAAAATCCTGGTTACTGACAACAGAAAACTACCTAGACAATCAGGAAGAATCTATCTAGGCATTTACACAACAGAAAGCCATGTCCTTTTTCAAGCAAGTACTTTACAAGGAACACCTTAAATTTATCCAAACTCATACGGTCCCAAACTAAAAGTCATGACTCAGGGTTCTAGTGCTGAGTCTACTATCAAGGTGGCTGATATTGTTTCTGTTTGTCATCTCCAGCTTTCATGTTGAGATGTGATCCCCAATGTTGGAGGTGGGACCTAGTGGAAGGTGTTTTTGTCATGGGGGTGGATATGCCATGAATGGCTTGGTATCGTTCCCTAGTAATAAGTAAATTCTCCCTCTATCATTTTCCATGAGGTCTGGTGGTTAAGAGAGAGGCACCTTCTTCCCCTTTTTTGCTGTCTCTCTCAGTATGTTACATGCAAGCTTCCCTTGGCTTCCACTATGAGTAAATGCTTCCTGAGGTTCTGACCAGAATCAGATGCTGGTGCAATTCTTCTTGCACAGCCGGCAAAATCATAAACCAAATAAACTTCTTTTCCTTGTAAATTATCCAGCCTCAGATATTTCTTTATAGCAAAGGGAAATGGACTAATACAGTGGCCATAGCCAAGTATATTGCTCAGATTCCATTTCACTATTAATAAATTGTTTGACCAATAAATTATCAGATATATACCATGGGCCAGTAAATAGATATCTTGCTATAGATTGGGCATTCTATACACTGGACTTAACTAAGCAATGACTATGCTCTTAATATGATAAATTCCTACACTCAATGTTTAGTCCCCTTGGGCAACATGAGACACAGAATATAAATTGTAATAGGAAG
Organism: Macaca mulatta; assembly: GCF_049350105.2. Classification (NCBI taxonomy): domain Eukaryota; kingdom Metazoa; phylum Chordata; class Mammalia; order Primates; family Cercopithecidae; genus Macaca; species Macaca mulatta. Next base: position 19,697,991 of record NC_133408.1, on the reverse strand, counting down.
AATTATATGGTATATATTCACGTGGACTTCGGAGTCAGGTGAGTCATACTCTTTGTCCCAACTTACTCTCTTTTAATTGTGCAATAGGAAAGTCACTTTATCTTTTTTTGAAGAAAATTTTGTTGTGTTTAAATGTGAATAATTGTATCTATTTCATATTGGTCTTTTACATAATAAATATATGCAGAACACTTATAGTGCTAGAGAAAATAAATCTCCAATGTATGGTATAGGTATAACCCCGATCCCATTCATCCTGAGACCTCCCAACAGGGATCTCCAGCTACCTAATCCAGGCACATTCAGTTTAGCAACAGATCAGTACCCGCTGGGATAGAGCTTTCAGAGGAAGGAGTAGGCTGCCATATTTGCCATTTCACAGCCATCACTGGTAACACCTCCAGGTAGGGGAAAATTCGAGGCAACTAGGGTCTGGGGTGGATCTTCAGCAAACCATAGTAACCTTATAGAAGAGTGGCCAGACTGTTAAAAGCAAAACAAACAGAAAGCAACAACATCAACAAAAAAGACTCCACAAAAACCCTATTCAAAGGTCAGCAACCTCAAAGATCAAAGGTAGGTAAGTCCACAAAGATGAGAATCAACACAGAAACAATGAAAACTCAAAAAGCCAGAATGCCTCCTATCCTCTAAATGACTACAACACCTCTTCTGCAAACATACAGAACTGGGCAGAGGTTGAGATAGCTGAACTGACAGACTTAGGCTTCTGAAGGTGGGTAATAGCAAACTTCACTGAGCTAAAGGAGCGTGTTTTAACCCAATGCAAAGAAGCTAAGAATCATAATGAAACAATACAGGAGCAGAGAGCCATAATAGCCAGTTTAAAGAGGAATATAACCAACCTGATGGAGATGAAAAACACAACATGGGAAATTCACAATGCAGTCACAAGTATCAATAGCAGATTAGAACAAGCAGAGGAAAGAATCTCAGAGCTTGAAGACCATCTTTCTGAAATAAGGCAGGCGCACAAGAATAAAGGAAAAAAGAATGAAAAGGAATTAACAAACCTCTGAGATACATGGAATTATGTAAAATGACTGAACCTATGACTGATTGGGGTACCTGAAAGAGAGGGGTAGAACAGAACCAACTGGGAAAACATACTTCAAAATATCATGCAGAAGAACTTCCCCAACCTGGCAAGACAGGCTGACATTCAAACTCAGGAAATCCAAAGAACCCCAGTAAGATACTCCACTAAAGATCAACCCCAAGAGACATAATCTTCAGATTCTCCAAGGTTGAAATGAAAGAAAAGATATTACGGGCAGCCAGAGAGAAAGAACAGGTCACCTATAAAGGGAAGCCCATCAGACTAACAGCGGACCTCTCAGCAGAAACCCTATGAGCCAGAAGAGAATGGGGGTCAATATTCAACATTCTTAGAAAAAATGTTCAAATCAGAATTCATATCCAGCCAACCTAAGCTTCATAAGTGAAGAAAAAATAAGAATCTTTTCAAGCGAGCAAATGCTGAGGGAACTTGCCACCATCAAGCCTGCCTTGTAAGAGCTCCTGAAGGAAGTACTAAATATGGAAAGGAAAAACCACTACCAGCCACTAAAAAACACACTGAAGCACACAGACCAGTGACACTATGAAGCAACCACATAAACAAGTCTGCAAAATAACCAGCTAGCATCATGGTGACAGGATCAAATTCACACATAACAATATTAACCTTAAATGGGCTGAATGCTCCAATTTAAAGACACCAAATGGCAAGCAGGATAAAGAGCCAAGACCCATTGGTATGCTGTCTTCAAAGGACCCATCTCATGTGCAAAGACACACATGGGCTCAAAATAAAGGGATAGAGGCAAATTAACCAAGCAAATGGAAAACAGAAAAAAAACAGGAGTTGCAATCCTAGTTTCTAACAAAACAGACTTTAAACCAACAAAGACCAAAAAAGACAAAGAATGGCATTAAATAATGGTAAAGGCTTCAATTCAACAAGAAGAGCTAACTATCTTAAATATATATGCACCCAGTACAGGAGCACCCTGATTCACAAAGTAAGTTAGTAGAGGCATACAAAGAGACTCACATTTCCACAAAATAATATTGGGAGACTTTAACACCCCACTGACAATATTAGACAGATCATTGAGACAGAGAATTAGCAAGTCATTCAGAACTCAGTTGTGGATCAAGTGGATCTGATAGATATCTACAGAACTCTCCACCCCAAAACAACAGAATATACATACTTCTCATTGCCACATATCACATATTCTAAAATTGATCACATAGTAGGAAGTAAAACATGCTTCAGAAAAAGCAAAAGAACGGAAATAATAAGAAACAGTCTCTCAGACCACAGCACAATCAAATTAGAACTCAAGATTAAGAAATTCACCCAAAACCACACGACAACATGGAAACTGAACAACCTGCTCCTGAATGACTCTTAGGTAAATAATGAAATTAAGACAGAAATCAAGAAGTTATTTGAAACTAATAATAACAAAGATACAACATACCTGTATTAGTCGGGGTTCTCTAGAGGGGCAGACTAATAGGATTAATGTATATATAAAGGTGAGTTTATTAAGGAACATTGACTCACATTATCACAAAGTGAGATCCCACAATAGGCTGTCTGTAAGCTGAGAAGCAAAGAAGCCAGTCTGAGTCCCAAAGGTGAAGAACTTTGAGTCTGATGTTCGAGGGCAGGAAGTATCCAGCACAGGAGAAAGATGAAGTCCGGAAGACTAAACCAGTCTAGTCTTCTCATGTTCTTCTGCCTGCTTTTATTCTGGCCACACTGGCAGCTGATTACATTATGCCCACCCAGATTGAGGGTCTGCCTTTCCAAATCCACTGACCCAAATGTTAAACTCCTTTGGCAACACCCTCACAGACACACCCAGGAATGATACTTTGCATCTTTCAATCCAATCAAGTTAACACTCAATATTAACCATCACTGTACCAGAATCTCTGGGATGCAGCTAAAGCAGTGTTAAAAGGGAAATTTATAGCACTAAATGCCCACATAAAAAAACTAGAATGATCTCAAGTTAACAACCTAACATCACAACCAAAAACACTAGAGGCCAGATGCAATGGCTGCAATCTCAGCACTTTGGGAGGCTGAGGCGGGTGGATCACTTGAGGTCAGAAGTTCGAGACCAACCTGATCAACATGGTGAAACCTCATCTCTACTAAAGATACAAAATTTGCTGGGTGTGGTGGCACCTGCCTGTAATCTCAGCTACTTGGGGGGTCAAGGCAGGAGAATAGCTTGAACCCACAAGGCGGAGGTTGCAGTGAGCCGAGATCATGCCATTGCACTCCAGCCTGGGCAACAAGAGCAAAACTCCATCTCGAAAACAAAACTAAACAAAAACATAAAACAAACAAACAAAAAAAGACTAGAGTGCCAACAGCAAACAAACCTCAAAGCTAGCAGAAGACAAAAAATAACCAATATCAGAGTTGAATTAAAGGAGATAGAGACACACAAAAAATAACACAAAAAATCAACAAATGCAAGAGTGACTTTTCAAAAAAACTAATAAACTAGATACAGCACTAGCTAGACTAATAAAGTAGAAAAGAGAAAATAATCAAATAAACACAACAATAAATGATAAGGAGTCTATTACCACTGACTCCACAGAAATAAAATTAACCATCAGAAAATACTGTAAACACCTCTTTGCAAATAAACTAAAAAATCTAGAAGAAATGGAAAAATTCCTGGACACATGCACCCTCTGAAGATTGAACCAGGAAGAAACTGAATTCCTGAATAGACCAATAACAAGTTCTGAAATTGAAGCCATAAGTAGACAACTAACCAAAAAAGCCTAGGATGAGACTGATGCACAGCTGAATTCATCAGTGGCACAAAGAAGAGCTGGTATCATGTATACTGAAACTATTTCAAAAAATTGAAAAGGAGGGACTCCTATCTAACTCATTCTATGAGGCCAGCATCATCCTGATACCAAAACCTGTCAGAGACACAAGAAAAAATAAAGAAAACTTTTGGCCAGTATTCCTGATGAACATCAATGCAAAAATCCTCAATAAAATACTGGCAAACCAAATCCAGAAGTACATCAAAAAGCTTATCCACTATGATCAAGTTGGCTTCATCCCCAGGATGCAAGGTTGGTTCAACATATGCAAATCAATAAAAGTGATTCATCACATGAACAAAACTACATGATTATCTCAATAGATGCAGAAGAGGGCTTTGAAAAATTCAACATTCCTTCATGTTAAAAACTCTCAATAAACTAGATATTGAAGGAATATACCTCAAAATAATAAGAGCCATATATGACAAACCAACTGCCAATATCATACCAAATGAGCAAAACTGGAAGTATTTCCATTAAAAACTGGCACAACAGAAGGATACCCTCTCTTACCACTCCTATTTTACATAGTATTGGAAGTTCTGGCCAGAGCATTCATGAAAGAGAAAGAAATAAAGGGAATTCATTTAGGAAGATAGGAAGTCAAACTGTCTGTTTGCAGATGACATGATCCTATATGTAGAAAATCCCATTGTCTTAGCCCAAAAGCTTCTTAAGCTGATAAGCAACATCAGCAAAGTCTCAGGATACAAAATCAATGTGCAAAAATTGTTAGTATTTCTATACACCAACAACAGGCAAGCAGAGAGCAAAATCACGAGTGAACTCCTATTCACAATTGCCATTCAAAACTTCCCATTCACAACTTTAATTAACGACATGATCTGAGAGCTGGCATTCAGAATAAAATACCTGGGAATACAACTAAGAAGAGAAGTGAAGGAACTTTTCAATGAGAACTACAAACCACTGCTTAAAGAGATCAGAGAAGACACAAACAAATGGAAAAATATTCCCTGCTCATGGATAGGAAGAATCAACATCGTGAAAATGGCCACACTCTCCAAAGTAATTTATGGATTAAATGCTATTCCCATTAAACTACAATTGACATTCTTCACAGAATTAGAAAAAAAAAAACTTGTAAAATTCATATGGAACCATAAAAGAGCCCAAATAGCCAAGAAAATCCTAAGCAAAAAGAACAAAGCTAGAGACATCCTGCTACCCAACTTCAAACTATACTACCAGGCTACAGTAACCAAAACAGCATAGTACTGGTACAAGAAAAGACACATAGACCAATGAAACAGCAATGGGGAAAATTTTCTTATTTGATAAATGGTGCTGAGAGAACTGGCTAGCCATATGCAGAAAATTGAAACTGGACCCCTTCCTTACACCATATACAAAAATGGACTAAAGATGATTAAAGACTTAAATACAAAACTCCAAAGTATAAAAACCCTAGAAGAAGATCTAGACCATACCATTCAGGGCATAGGCACGGGCACAGATTTCATGATGAAAACTCCACAAGCAATTGCAACAAATGCAAAAATTGACAAATGGGATCTAATTAAACTAAAGACCATCTGCACAGCAAAAGAAACTATCATCAGGGTGAACAGAAAACCTACAGAATGAGAGAAAATTTTTGTAATCTGTTTATCTGACAAAGGTCTAATATACAGAGTCTACAGGAAACTTAAACAAATGTACAAGAAAAAAACAACCCCATTAAAAAGTGGGCAAATGATACGGACAGACATACATGTGGCCAACAAACACATAAAAAAAAGTTCAACATCACTGACCATTAGAGATATGCAAATCAAAACCACAGTTAGATATCATCTCACACAAGTCAGAAAGGCTATTAATAACAAGTCAAGAAACAACAGATGCTGGCAAGATTGCAGAGGAAAAGGAACAATTTTACACTGTTAGTAAGAGCATACATTCGTTCAAACCATTGTGGAAGATAGTGTGGCAATTCCTTAAAGTCCTAGATGCAGAAATACCATTTGACCCAGCAATCCCATTATTGAGTATCCAAAGGGGTATAAATCATTCTGTTATAAAGACACATGCACATGTATGTCCACTGAGCACTATTCACAATAGCAAAGACATGGAATCAACCTAAATGCCCATCAATGATAGACTCGATAAAGAAAATGTGATACAATGCACCGTGGAACACTATGCAGCCATAAAAAGAATGAGATCATATTCTTTGCATGAACGTGCATGGTGTTGGAAGCCATTATCCTCAAAAAACTAATGCAGGAACAGAAAACCAAACATTGCATGTTTTTACTTATAAGTGGGAGCTGGATGAGAACACATGGACACATGGGTGGCAGGGACAACACACACTGGGGCCTGTCAGAGGGTGGGAATGGGGGCAGGGGGAGCATCAGGAAGAATAGCTAATGGATGCCAGTCTTAACACCTAGATGATGGAATGAACTGTGTAGCAAATCACCAAGGCACACCTACACCTGTGTAACAAACCTGCACATCCTGCACATTTCCCCCGAACTTAAAATAATAGTTGAAAAAGTATATATATGGTATAGTCATTATTATACTGATTGTATATTATATTGTCCTAATTTTTAGGGTATCAAATATATATAGAGATACAGATAGTACAGGCTTAAAACAGCACAAATAAGTTTCTTGAATTTTCCTAAAACATCTAATTTCCTGTCTATGGTATTATTTTTATGATTGTAAGTCTAGGTCAAAACTGATTTTCTTAACCATACAAGTCCTAGCAAATACACACTTTTTAAAAAATCTGTACTCTCTTACAAGCCCAGTTGCCTCCAGGCACCGAGGATATATGATCTGGAGCAATTATCCCATAAGCTGTAATGAATTATCACACTTAACTCAAACATGGAAGTCCAACTCCTCTAGGGAATGGTGTATGTACAACCTGGTCTTTGGAAGTTTCCCATTCAATTTAGCACTAAGCTAGTTCTCTAGTACGTTATGAAAACACTTCATGAGTTATGTAACATATCCTTTGACTATTTGTAGTTAAAAAAATTCTTCAACACTATTCAAACTGGGCCACAAGTCCCAGAATTCTGGCCAAACTCCAAATTCAACAATGACTTTCTTTTCTACATACCAACCGTTCTTTCACAGAAGAGAAAAATAGTAACTTCAATTCACAGTCTCACGGGATTTTAGAAAGCAATTATATGTCCAAATACAAGTCAGAAGTAGAAACTAGATTCACAACCCAAAAACATCTCACAAGGTGAGGAATAAGTATGTGTGCAAATAGAGGAGCAAATCGCATTTGGAACTTTAATTAACGACATGATCTGAGAGCTGGCATTCAGGAGTTATTAAATGAAAGGAATATATAATATAAGGAGTTTCCAGAAGAATGTCTTATGTCATGGAAAGGTGTTAAGGACTCTTATTCAAAGGATTTTTCCATTGACTAAAGGGAAAGGTTTGCCCTGCAAATGTGTGTTCATGACGAGAAATTTAATAACAAGGATGGAACCGTTTTACCAGGAATGATTCAGGAATACAATGCCTTAGGTACTCAAGTAGTTGTAATTGATACCAACCCAAAATGACCACATTTCCTCACATATGTCTTTAGTTACAGCCCACATTTCTGATGAAAACAAGGTTGCTAGTTGGTCCCTAATGGCGTCATTTTTTTGTGTCATTTACTAAATATGCTTTATATTAAATTCTAGTCCTGATCAATTATAATCGATTCTAGGAAACAACTCGAATAATGTTTCTGGTAAATAAAATGCTCCCATTGCTAAATAAGAATGACTAATGATACAACAAAAAAGGAAATGCCTCAGACTCTTACAGAAACAAATTATCCTCCTTTTCTCCTTGAAAAAGTTTGTATCTGCTCTTTTAGGGGACAAGTATATGGAAAAAGTCAATAAACAGAAACTGTCAGAACTTCCATAATGACATTACCAACATGTTCAAAAAAATAGATTCTTGAGAATTTTATATTAAAACGTAACAGATTTATTATTCCGTTTTCACTCTTTACAATACAGGTGCACTAACCACAATTGGCTTTAATAATGAAAGCGTTTCAAATACTTTATTCAACAATGAAATCACAACTCGCATAAACAGTGATTTCAATCCCTGGTGCTTCTTTAAACTCTGAAGAACTTTAAAATTTGAAAATAAATAAATAAATAAAATGAATTTTTAGTTTCAAAATTTTAAAACAACTTTAAAATTTCTGATAGCTGGACTCTCCTCTTGTAACATATAAAGTTAGAATATGGAAATAAAGCCCTGGCCATCAGCTAGTTTTTAAAACTCCCTGACTCTGCACGTTGGATGGAGAACTACTGCTCTAAGGAATGTTTTACATTGAAAATATTCACACAGAGGCCAAGTTCCTGTTCTAACAATTTAATTAATTGTTATGAAATGGTGAGGGGGTTCACGCTCTTGAATACTACTTTGTGAACAAGTGTCTCTCCCACACCTTCCCAGGGACAGTTGCTAACAAAGTCTTTGAAGTTAAGTCTGCATGAAAGGGCAATGTAAAAATCCTTTTTATAACTGGAAATGAATCAGACAAGCTTCTCAGCTACTCCCTAACCAAATTCCAGTAAATCTCATAGTATTTGGCACATTTTCCCTAACTCCTGTCGCGATTTCATTCTGCTTCAGCCCTATCCAAATTACCACTCTCAAAAGATTTTGCTTAGCAAATAACTTTTCAAGCTATATTATCAGTTCTTGTCAAAATTGCATGTTGGAGTCTGGAAAAATATCATTTTAATACTAAAAATCTCTCTAGTTACTCAATTACTTTGGGATTTTGTCATATGTGTGAAAAGAGTATTTAGCTCCAAAAATAGAGAGACTTCTAAGGTAGGGCAATTTTGTTAGGTGTTTTTTTCTTTTTAAGGTGAGTATTTTAATTTGAAGTTCAAAACAGGTTCAGCAGATTAGAATCCCAGATTTTTTTAATGGGGATATTATCCCCATTTTATTATTAAAGGGTGAAATTAAGCCATAGAATGTCTTCTTCGGAAGCTCCCTCCTAGGTAATGCAGCTATCAAGCTATGGACAAACCATTTCACTCGCTTATTTCTTTAACAGTATAAAGTATACAAGTGATTCAGCTGGGGCTTTATTCTTCTCTGCGTTTCTAGAATGCTTCTAACCTGAGGCAGCATTTAAGGTGTTTTATCCCAACATCTGGAAGTCATCATCTAAACACTCATACCATTACCCCATGTCTAATCTTTTGTCCTGCTCCTTCATTTGTTTATGTAACAATTGCTTTTTAAGCATTTCTACATTTATGATACAACGAGAACAAAAACACAACAGGAAAAATATCTGTCTTCACAGAGCTTGCATTCTTATGGGATAGACTGAAAATAAACACTGTAAAAGTTTTGGATTCCAAATTTTATAAATGCTAAATGGAAAATAGAATCAGTGAAGGGTGTAAAAAAATTGTGGAGACAGACGTGAGTTTCACATGGTAGTGTTCTGTTTCAATGGGGGCTCACTGTAAAGGTGAAATTTAAGTAATGAACTTAGAGACCGGGCATGGTGGTTTACGCCTGTAATCCCAGCATTTTGGGAAGCCAAGGCGGGCGGATCACCTGAGGTCCGGAGTGCGAGACCAGCCTGGCCAACATGGTGAAACCCCATCTCTACTAAAAATACAAAAATTAGCTGGGCCTGGGGGCACTCGCCGTAATCCCAGCTACTTGGGAGGCTGAGGTGGGACAATCCCTTGAACCTGGGAGGCGGAGGTTGCAGTGAGCCGAGATCCCACCACTGCACTCCAGCCTCGGTGATAGAACAAGTCTGTGTCAAAAAAACAAAACAAACAAACAAACAGAACTTAAAGAGAATCGTAGGGAAAAAAACTGCAGATGGCGGAGGAATAGTAAATGGATGTGAGGGAAAGCTATGAGGCCAGTGTTGTAAGCAGTAAGTGCAGAGAGAAGAGGGGACAGATCTTGGAAGAACTTCTGACTCAAAGTAAGAAATTTGTGTGACAGGATAAATTCAACTGATTGTTTGAATAGTGGAGAAAGATGCTCTGATTTATGGTTTAGTAAGATCACTTTAGCTAATACATTAAGATGAGAAAATAGTGGTCATGTGCCTAAGCAGACAGAGGAGATAGGAATAAGAGGGCTGAGACGTGGTGTGTGTGTGTGTGTGTGTGTGTGTGTGTGTGTGTGTATTTATAAATCGCTTTAAGAAGATGTTTATAAAAAGTTTAATATAAACTCAGAAACTGCCCAAATCATAAATGCTCAACTGGGAAGATTTTCCAAAGTGAATATAATATATGTGTATATCAATCACCCAGAACCAAAAACTGTTACCAGCATCACCCAAACCTCTTCAGGCTTTTCTGTCAGTATCCCTGCCCCACACTTCTGGCAATATGACCATTTTCTTAACTTTTTATGTTATTATATTAGTTTTGAATGTTTTCAAATGTACGCAAATGAAATAATACTCTACTAAACAGTTTTGTGTCTGGGATTTTTTTTCCTCAAACTATGTTTAGGGAGAGTATCTTTCTTATTCCATAGAATAATAGTTTAATTGGTTAAGGCAATCATTATAATCCTTCAAAAGATTTATGTAATTGATGTTTGCTTATTACTCTTGTATCCAATAGACAGCTAACCTTACTTACTAATTCTAATAATCTCTAAGTTGTTTTAGATTTTCTAGTTAAAACTGTATTTGCCTGTAAAAGTGACAGCTTTTTTCTGTTTTCCATGTTTCTAACTTCATTTTTTCTTTCTTCTTTACCTTGAATAAGGCTTTCAACACAATCTTGTAAACAAGCTATTAAAGCAGACATCCTAAGATCATTTCTAATTTGATAAAGTTTACAGTATTTCCATTATAAGTATGGTATTTGTACTTTTTTCTTTTCTTTTCCTTTCTTTTTTTTTTTCTTTTTTTTTTGAGACAGAGTCTCACTCTGTGGCCACACTGGAGTACAGTGGTACGATCTTGGCTCACTGCAACCTCTGCCTCCCAGGTCCAAGCAATTCTCCTGCCTCAGTCTCCCAAGTAACTGGAACTACAGGTGCACGCCACCATGCCCGGCTAATTTTTGTATTATTTGTAGAGATGGAGTTTTGCCATATTGGCCAGGCTGGTCTCAAACTCCTGATCTCATGATCCGCCCACCTCAGCCTCCCAAAGTGCTAGGATTACAGGCGTGAGCCACCGCGCCTGGTCGTTATTTGTACTTTTGTCTAAGATAGAGTCTTGCTCTTTTGCCCAGTCTGGAGTGCAGCGGCGTCATCATAACTCACTGTAGCTTCATTGCCCTAGCCCCAAGTAGTCCTCCCACATGAGCCTCCTGAGTAGCTGGGACTACAGGCATGCACCACCTCACCTGACTAACTTTCTTTTTTTCTTTTTTTAGTTTTTTGTAGAGAGGGAGTTCCATGTTGTCTAGGCTGGTCTCAAACTCCTGGGCTCAAGCAATCCTTGGGATTACAGACATGAACCACTGTCCCTGGCCTGTACTAGTTTATTTTTAAATACCATATGTCAAATTAAAAATGTTCTATTCTAAGTTTATTAGGTTTACAATAAATAGAAAAAAATTTTATTGAGTACTTTTCTGCTGTTTTACTCATTCTCTTGCCACTTTTGGTAAGTTATGGTTTTCCTGGTACCTCCTTATTTCATCTAAAATTTCAAATTTATTTACGTAATTTTATTGGTATAAGTAACCTTTATGGAATACCCAACTATTATAAAATAAGTCTTTGTATATAGACTTGTGTTCTTGAGTAGACTTCTTGGATATTCATGGGTAAATTACTATATAACTCAAGATTCTGCATATGGTTCTGCAGGCTGAGCACTGTACAAACCTGGGGAATGGTATTAACTATGGACTGTGTTGTGTGTGGTGGTGCTGGAATGGGGCTACCAGTTTTGATGGACAGGGTTAAGGTAAAAACTGCCCTTTCTCATACACGTCAATGCCCACAGGTGCAAAAGGGCACTGCAGGGCTGGGTACTCTCCACAGTAGGTAGGATAAGCAGAATGTGTTCCATTGGGGTCATCCTCTCCAGCTTCTTCACCATGAGTGGATGGGCAAATTCCAGGCTGTGGGCCAGCTTAATTATTTCAAACCTGGGTGAAAGGTATGATGCTCCATCACAGTCTCCAACCCATATATTGCCAGAGAGACCAACAGAATTCACGGTGTAAATATCATGAATACATACATCTTCCACCATGACACCCATTTGGTACTGATTATTTATTTGTGAATACCACAGTATGTATTTATTATTTGCAAACACCTCTGTATCCTGGAGAGAAAGGCCTGTGAGTGGTAGGTTTCCACTATTAAACTTCACCTGGAATTTCATGTGATAAAACTAGCACTCTAAAAACATATTGTTCTTCATCTGACACACTATAATATTTAAAAATTGCTTACAAAGAAGCTAATTAAAAAAAGATGTTCACAATGACTAAATGTGGTCTGCCAATAAACATACTGTAAGAAGGTGTTTGGAAAAATGAGAGAAAGGGATTGAAATTGTTTCTGTAAAATGTGAGCATATTAAGTAATCATTTTATACAGAAAATGATTTACAAGCAATGTTAGTTGTGTAAACATTGCAAAATGTTTCCACTTTATAACTGTCAGCAAACAAGGGGGGAAGTTTCCTCTAAGTAAGAATTTGAATAGCCTTTTGACTTTAACATTGAGAGTTCAGGAAAGGGATGTTTCTTTATGAAATCAGCAGACAATTATTGATCATCAGCTGTGCCGGAGAATACAACATTTAAAGTTTCTTGCTTTTCTACAGTCTAGATGCTTTCATTGACTGCAAAAGCCAACGTAACAGCTGTTTTGTTTTTATTTCATTATTCACTGTGACCACTTCCAGAAGCATTAGCATGGCCAAAGTAAAATCGGAAAATCCCACTCTGGGAATGTGAAGATGGATGAAAAGGGATGACTTGGGTCATCCCGTTTTTATGTTTAAGCACATTAAAAATTTATTCCTATGACATTCTGCAAAATACCTGCCCGGTACTCTCTGAACTATAAAGGTCAACAGAAACAACAAAAATCTTAGAAACCATTACAGATCATGAATCAATATTGGTTAATTAATTATCATTAATGTAAATACTAATGTAGTTTGTTAATAAAAGGAGAAACTGTGTGTGAGGTATATCAGAATTCTCTGTAATATCTCATAACCTTTCTGTAAATCTAAATTGATTTTAAAATTAAAATCTTTTTAAAAAACAATAATTTATACATGTGTTTTCACTAAAAAAAGCTAAGTTTTTTTTTTCGCAGCTTGTGCAACATTATTATACATTTGTTTAATGCACTATCTGACTGTGTTGATACATCAACTATATGGTTTCTCATTTTATATACAGTATTTATAGAGCAATTCACGGCTGTTCAGTGAGATGTTTGGTTAGGATAATGTCTAAGATTAATCAGTAATTCTGATTAAGCCTCTACCATGTGCAACAAAGTACATTCTAAATGCTTTGGTAAATACCCAGGTAAATCAGAAATGAATCTTTCTTTTTTGTTTTGGAGATGGAGTCTCACTTTGTCACCCAGGCTGGATTGCAATGATGCGACCTCGGCTCACTGCAACCTCCACCTCTGGGGTTCAAGCGATTCTCCTGCCTCAGCCTCCTGAGTAGCTGGGATTACAGGCACAGGCCACCGCGCCCGGCTAATTTTTTGTATTTTTAGTAGAGATGGGGTTTCACCATGTTAGCCAGGATTGTCTCGATCTCCTGACCTCGTGATCCGCCCGCCTCGGCCTCCCAAAGTGCTGGGATTACAGGGGTGAGCCACTGCACCCGGCCTGCTCTAAGTATTTTATAGACAGCAGTGGAAGGCTGACAGCTTTGAGTGGACCAGAGCAAGAAAAGGCTCTACAGTTTGTGATGTGCAAGGGACCCTGGAAACCTGTCGTATCATCTGACAGTTTCAATCTGGCAGTTTCAATTTTTCTGGAAATAAGAAAGATGCCTTGTCAAGAGAGAAAAATACAGGCTCCTAGCATTCTACAGGAAGACCATATACAGTTGAAACTAGGCACCATTTGAAAAGCAGCTTGTGTTATGCTACTGGTACATGTAGAGACCCAATATAACGTGTGTATTATTACACCAATCATGCCATGAGATTGAACAGACTCAGCAGTAATTCATCGTGGGGTGAAAGTGGTACTTCTGAGATCTGGCAGAAGCTGGGCTGGAAGAGGCATAAGTAAGCTGCAGGGACAGGTATTCCAAACTCCTACATCACCAATGAGCTCACACATGCAGACCTCAACAGTTAAAAATAAAAACAACCCAGGGCAGAGCCTTTTCTCTTAAACATTCTAAGACTTACATGTGTAGGTATACCTGCATACCCCACATATTAATTATACCATTTTATATACTTTTGGGCGTAAACTATTTTGCTATTAAACATATAGATTTCCTCTACCCCTCATACAGTGTGCTGTGAATATTTTAAAAAACAATGTTTATTTTCTTTTTCATAAAGTTTCTACTAACATTTCTCTTAGAAATTATTTTGGAGACATTGTTGCACTTGGCTGAAGTTAACAGTCATTGCAATGAAGATTCAGATATTTCTAGGAACCGCCCCCAACACCTTCCTTTTCCTGTCCCCACGTTAGTGACAGAGAATGTCCAATGCAGGTGAAACACACATTATACTAAGCAGAGCCAAAATACTTTTTTAGAGTGAAAGAGAAGCCTTAATTTTGTAAAATATACATTGAAAAAAAAAAGAAAAAGAAAAAATTTGTACTGCTTAGGACAAAAAAAGCTGCATTAGTTATTTTTTTCATTTAGCGTTTTAATTGACAAATGACAGGTTGTATATTTTTATAGTGTTCACATGATGTTTTGATATATACCTCATTTATTTTAACAAGGAAAATTAGTAGAAGTGCTCTTCATTAGGTAGTAAAGAACTGGAAAGGTAAAAATTTCAAAAGTATTTCAGAGATAGCAACTGTTGAAAGAAGCTATAGCCCTTAGGACTGGGTTCGGGGAGGCAAAAAGAAGCACTGAAAATTATTAAAACTTAGAAATTTGAGGAAGGAGCCCCAGAGAGCTGGAAGTCAGACCTTTGAGAAAGGGACATCGTTAGGCTGGTGGGGCGTGTGTCTCCGAGAGGAAACAATGAAGAGTGTCTGTGAATGCTGGAAAGACCCACGAGCGTTGCATTGGAACAAATAGTGACTGTCAGGGTGAAAAAAATGTTCCTGGAGTGATGCTAATAGGAACAGGATGCAAAAATTGAAACAGAAAACAAATAGGAATAAGCATCTCTAGTTGTTCCTCCTCCAGCCGTCCCTCTCCATTTTCTTCCTCTAGTGACCCCTACTGGCCAATTTCAAGAGTGAACTCACCAAGGCTGACATTAGATCCAGCAAGTAAATAAGGTTCAGCAAGAAAATAAGGTTCAGTAAGTACATAAAGTTCAGGTTTAGTATCCCAAAGCCGAGCACAGAAGAGAGGATTTGCACAGGTAACTTGACAAATAAATAGCAAACAAAGAAAAGAGCTCCTATATACAGATACTTTGAAGGGTGGAAGATGTAAACTAAAAAAAAAAAAAAAAAAAAATATGATGGCACTGGAAACAAAACTGCTATCAATACTTCTTTTATGTCTTTTTTTCATTTAGTAATTTTGTGGTCTCATATTTTACAGGCAAATATTTGATCCATTTTGAAATTACTGAAATGGCTAGTTACATGCCCCAACATTATTTACATGGTGATATATTCTCTCCCCACTATTTTAAATGTTGTCTTTCCTACATACTAAATATCTGCTTTTTATTCTGGTCAATCTATTTCCTTTTATTTTTAACTGGTTTATACCTGTACTATTGTAACTCGTTTTAATTATCATAGCTTTGTAGTTATTTTTTTTATATATATATATATATAGCCTACTCATACCTTATTATTACATCTCTTTAAAAAAAAATTTATCTTGCATGTTTATGTTTCTAAATAAATGTCCATGGTATTTTCTCAAACTCTAGAAGGAAATATGTTTACTGGTGGCTCATTTGTGATTATGCCAAATTCACAGGATAATTTATTCATTGTTATCTTTATCATCGTGAATCATCTATCTCAGAGGTCTCTCTTTTGCCTTGCTCAAGTATTACTTATGAGTTTAATACATTCAACAGGTATTTAAAGTTCTTGGTTATTCTGATACTTTTCTTCCATTATATTATCTAGGCAATTACTTTTTACAGAATGAATAGCTTATCTTTTAATATTAAATCTTGTCCCTCTGATTTTGTGGGATTATGTTATTCATATTTTTAGTTGACCACCATTGGTTCTGGGAAAAAAAGTACATAGACAAATAATAATTTGATTCTTCAAACTTCCATGTATTTATGTATTTATTTATTCATTTATTTATTTATTTATTTAAAATCGTGGTAAAATACACATAACAGAAAACTTACCAGCTTAACCAATTTTAAGTAGTGTTAAGCACATTCACACTGTTGCTCAGCCAACCTTCAGAACGCTTTTCATCTTGTAAAATGAAAACTACTCGTTAAACAATAAATTTCCATGACTCCTACCCTCTAGTCCCTGCTAATACCCGGCCTTTCAAACTTTCCTATGATAATAGCGTTTATGTTTGTTTGATGTATTGAGTAGTACTTCAATAATAACATAAAATAATAGTTGTGACATTGAGAATTATTTTTCTTTTTGCCACCACTAATGGGAATGTGTCAAGCTATTAGCAAAATTAACTTGGCAAAAAAGAAATTTGTTGAAAGAATATTGATTAGCTCACAAAAGTACTGAGAAGTCTGGTGGTGAACATACTGAGAAAACAGGCAGGAATCAGAGAGGTCAGGCAAAATGGTGGCACAGAGTCAGTTCTGGGAAGGACATCATCACCACCACAGCCAAACTCGGATATGGTCGCTCATCTCTTTCCGACTCTTGGCCCAGGCTCTGGTCATTGGTCACTGCATTCCATTTTCAGCAACATGGCCATGGTAGTCTCTGTGAACTGGGAATTGTTTCCCTGTCATTTTGGCTAGGTAGGGCTTCTGTGTAATCCAACTTTCTATTTTAAATCTGGGTCATATTTGTTTAATTGGCCATGTTTAACTGCAAAGAGTAGTATGTAAGGGTGTGTGTGTGTGTGTGTTCAGAAACGAGTACCTCTTTTGTTTTACTTAGTTTTCTTATTTGATTTGGTTTTGTATTTGACTTCCACAGTGAAAGTCAATCTTTGGCATCCAGGGAGATATATGAAATGGGGAGTCCTTCTTGAATCTAGGAGGGGGTTCAGATGCTAAGAAGAAATAAAAACAATTTTTCAATTCTAGTCTTTTACTCTTAGGCTTGGATCAGTTCTAGGTAACCTCTCTATGTTTGGCCCAAATTTTCTTATACTTGATAATTACAATCTAACGTGAGAAATTTGGGAGTTTTCCTAGACACTAAATCAGAATGGGTTTTCTTTTTTTTTCCCCTGTATGCTTTAGGTATTTTTTAAATGAGTTTTAGAGAAAGATAAAATTAAATAGACTTTTGTTCCACTAATATTTATTGCAATCATCCCGATTATTATTACAGAAATTAAAAGAGTAATTTTAAAAGTCTTGTGTGTGAGTACTAGTGTAAGTAAAAGTCTTTTGATAGAATAAAAAGTGTTTTTGTTTAAGAGCATTTGTGTTCACCAGGGTTCTCCAGAGAAACAGGACCAATAGGGTGTGTGCCTGTGTGTTTCTTTCATATATGAAAGAGACAGAGGGAGGAAGGAAGGCAGGGAGAGAGGGAGGGGGAGAGAAAGAGAGAGACGGAGAAAGAGAGAGTGTGATTGAGATTTAAAGATATTTGCTCACACGACTATGGAAGCTGACAAGTTCAAAATTTGTCTATTGCTGTTCTGAGTCCTTAGGTAATCTAAAGACAGAATTCCTCCTCTCCAAGAGAACTCAGTCTTTTCTTTTCTTTCAAGACCTTCATCTATTGGTTGAATGAGACCCACACTTCTGAGGATAATTTGCTTTATTCAAAGGCCAGTCATTTAAATATTAATCATATATAAGAAAATGCCTTCACAACAGCATCCAAACTGGCATTTGGCTAAATAACTGGGTACCGCAGTTTACTCAATGTGACACATAAACATAAGCACCATGGCAATGTAATGACATGTCTTGCCATGAAAACTGATAAAATCCCCAATAAAAACATACTAGACAGTAAAAATGAGGCAATATCTTAGAGAGTTTTGTTGTCACAAGAGGTGAAGGGGATTGGAAAGGCACTGTAAAAAATGCAAAATATATTATCATATTTCATAATATACCAATTTGGATGAGAAAGTTAATATACATAACAGGGTTGAAAACTTCCCTTTTTTTGGCCGGGCGCGGTGGCTCAAGCCTGTAATCCCAGCACTTTGGGAGGCCGAGACGGGCGGATCACAAGGTCAGGAGATCGAGACCATCCTGGCTAACATGGTGAAACCCCGTCTCTACTAAAAATACAAAAAAACTAGCCGGGCGAGGTGGCAGGCGCCTGTAGTCCCAGCTACTCGGGAGGCTGAGGCAGGAGAATGGCATAAACCCGGGAGGCGGAGCTTGCAGTGAGCTGAGATCCGGCCACTGCACTCCAGCCTGGGCGACAGAGCGAGACTCCGTCTCAAAAAAAAAAAAAAAAAAAAGAAAACTTCCCTTTTTTTTTTTACTTAAATGTCAATAAGTCCCATGATAGAAGAAAAAAATGCTTATTTTTTTAAATACCAACAATCTCTGACAACAATGAACAGCATGGAGTAGAGACTGAAATATTGTGTTTATCCATTTAAGTGAGCATATAAACAATATGTGCTGTTAGGTGAAGGAAATCACTTAGTATCAAGAATCAGAATGCAAAGTAACAAAATGTTCACCCTCTAGAAATAGAGATTTTACATCACATAACTGAGCAATGGGACTGTCAGAACACCATTTGTGTGAGGAATGAAGATAATTATAGAAAATGACAAGTGACTAAACACTATAAAGATAACAGATAACAGCACTATCCTAAGACCTACCTCCAAACCCTTGGAAAATAGAAAACCCCTGGAAAATAGAAACCTAGTTTCTATCGCAGTTCTAGTTTCTCAGGAATGAGCCATTGCAGAGATGATGGGAGTTTCTGGGAGCAGGATTGTACTTGTAATCATTGATGTTGACCTAGTATATGTACTATGGACTCGCTGCCCACTTTTACATACTTTTATTTTCTCATCCCTACATCCTTAATTCTAATCTTCATTTGACCATTCATCCATCGTAAATATCACTAATAAAAACAATGGAAAAACAACTGAAGTTATCACTTTTTTCGCCTGCAGATATCATTCAAATCTTTTTGAGTAACTATTTCCTGTATTCATATTTTGTCTACTCACTTTATTCCTCAAAATTTTTCAAACTAATAGATCTACTGTTTTATCTCAGGTTCTTAGCCTCAACTCTTCAGTAGCATTCAATCTATTAAACTCTCTTTAATTTATCCCTGCTTCTATAATCATCTCTTTGGTGGAAACATTTTTTTCCCATAATTCATTTACAAAGCTCAGCATAGAAATGTCCTCTCATTCGCTTACTCATTTGGCATTTTCTTTCATTTTCTTTGGTTAAATTTGCACCTCCAGTTGAGGATGTATACAGGTACTGCGACGGTATTTAACTATATGCACCAACTTGGCCTGTCTAGTGAAACACTAATCCAGATGTTGCTGTGAAAGCATTTCATGGATATAAATGACATTTATAATCAGTTAAATAAAGATTTTCCTCAGTAATATGGATGGGCCTCATCTAATCAGTTGAAGATATAAAAGGCAAAAAGTGAGGTTTCCTGGAGGAGAAGAGATTCTGTCTTAAGACTGTAGCATATAAAATCCTGCCTGGGTTTCCAGCCTGCAAGCCTACCTTATGGATTTTGAACATGCCCCCCCTCCCTCAGTTGTATGAGCCCGTTCCTTAAAATAAATATCTCTCTATATATAGAAAAAGTGACCATTTCTCTGGAAAGCCCTGACTGATACAACTGCTAATCTATCAGATAGCTGTTGTTTCCATTGCATTATAACAAATAACTACAAAAATCTCATATTTCTCATCTATACGCCGACCAGCTTGAATGGGGATGATCTGGTCAGGCTTTGGCTGTACTGTTCTCCTTCAGGTTGTGGCAGTGGACACCTCTACTTTTCTCTGTAGGTCTAGGTGACAGCTGGGTCTCTCACATTTCATATAGTGGACCAGTAGCCAGGATGGCAGAGATTTAACACAACAAGCATAAGACACAAGGCCTCGTAAAATCTAGGCTAAAAATTGACACACTATTACAATGACTCACATGCCATTGACCAAAACAACTCACAGTGCTATCTCAAGTCATGAGAAAAATAAGCAAGTTCTGCCCACAATAAGCCTGTGTTTTCGACATTGAGGAGAGAGGAGTGAGGAGTGAGGACCAATTGCCCAATCTACGCCAGGGAAATAAGATCACTATCTCGAAGGGCCAGTAGGCCTGGATTTGGTTGCCAGTTTTATGTAGTAACATTGATGAAAAAAAAAATGGGGATGACATCTACCTAATTTGATTCTTGTGAAGATTTGTGAGATAATTAATGTAATTTATTTGCTACATAGTAGCTCAATTCAAAACTCAATGCTTATGAACATGGAAATTTTAGAATACAATAATGCCCTGATAGCTAGATGCATATAATAATTTACTAAATAATAACTTCAAAGAAATCTGTTTAGCCAAATACTTAAAATGTGTTCCCTTAGTCACTTTTAATATTATACATATAAAGCCAGGCACGGTGGCTCATGCCTGTAATCCCAGCAAATTGGGAGGCCGAGGCTGGGGGATCACGAGGTCAGGAGTGCGAGACCAGCCTGGCCAACATGGTGAAACCCCGTCTCTACTATAAATACAAAAATTAGCAGGACATGGTGGTGGGCACCTATAATCCTAGCTACTTGGGAGGCTGAGGCAGGAGAATCATTTGAACCCAAGAGGCAGAGGTTGCAGTGAACCGAGATTGTGCCATTGCACTCCAGCCTGAGTGACAGGGCAAGACTTCGTCTCAAACAAACAAACAAAAATTATACATATAAAATATGTTTTCATGATTTTGGTTAGTAAAAGGTATACTCAGTACCACAATATTACACAATTTTATAAGCCCATTCTTTTTAAATCCAAGTCAATAAACTTTTGGTTCAAAGTAGTGTGAGCTGGCAAAATCTACATTCACTACACTATCACTTTAAGATTTGTGCCACTCATTCTGAAGACCCTTAGAAATATAAATTAACCACCCAGGACAAGAGGTTGACTGTTAATTTTTCTAATTTAATGTTCGGGTTTGTTTCTGACCAGGGGTACGATCAAATTGGGATGTGACAAAGACCCTTTCCTCGACCAAAGTTTTGCTCATCCCTCTAAGCCCGCTTCTCCACGAGGCCTGTTTGGCCTGTAGAGTCCCATTTTAGTGAGAATCCTGCTAAGTCGGCTTAGAGAGAATTTCCCATCCTTGATATTTGATCACCATGATTTGCCTTCAGCAAGAATCCTGTTACACCAGTTTAACGAGAATTACCTGGGAGGCCGAGTTGGGCGGATCACGAGGTCAGGAGATGGAGACCATCCTGGCTAACACGGTGAAACCCCGTTTCTAGTAAAAGTACAAAAAATTAGTCGGAAGTGGTGGCGGTGCCTGTAGTCCCAGCTGCTCGCGAGGCTCAGGCAGGAGAATGGCGGGAACCCGGGAGGCGGAGCTTGCGGTGAGCCGAGATGGCGCCACCCGCACTCCAGCGGCAGAGCCATACTGCGTCTCAAAAAAAAGAAAGAGAGAGAGAGAGAGAGAGAGAGAGAGAGAGAGAGAGAGAGAGAGAGAGAAAGGAAGGAAGGAAAGGAAAGGAAGAAAGGAAGGAAGAAAGAAAGGAAGAAAGAAAGAAAGAAAGAAAGAAAGAAAGAAAGAAAGAAAGAAAGAAAGAAAGAAAGAAAGAAAGAAAGAAAAAGAATTACTGCCACCTTGGATGCCTCCTCTTAGTAATTTTATATCCATTACCTTCCCCCAGCCTGACCATTGGCTATAAATCCTAACTTGTCTTTGCTGTATTTGGAATGAGGTCTCCTTTCCCCTATTATAGTACTTGAATAAAATCTGTTTTAATTGCCTTAACTACTATCCAGCTCTAGCTTTCTTTAAATAGATGGGTACTCAATGCAGCAAATCCTATCATCAGAGAAAAAGAAAAATCTGGGGATGACAAATCTAGCAGGCCTTATATTTGTAGCCCGAGAAAGGACTTAAGAAGCATAAACCAAGATCAATAATGCAGTGAAATGAGAGTCTGTAAACATAAAGCTACCCCAAGTTTGCAGCTGCTCTTGCTGGTTTAATCTCTGACTATTTCCAAGATGGGATTGTCATTAAATTACAACCGTTGAGACAGCATGAGTTCTTGTGTACTTCTTTGGGTACCATGACAAACTATGTTTGTCACTCCATAGCCAGTTCTTATGGAAGAAAAGCAGAGAGACAGGAATAGGTTTAAGCAGATAAAAAGAGAAAGAAGAGTAGGCTATCCCCCTGCAGCCCATGGAAAGGAAAATCCCCCTCTAGTAAGGGACCTGACATGGATCTTACAGCAAGCTAAGGTATAAGCAAATATCTTTCCCGAAAAGATGATACTATTGCATGTGTATTGCTATCCACACTTCTGCAAATTTTAGCCAGTGAACCAATAAAATTGTAGCCAGTGAACCAACAAAATGCATACAATTTTTCTCTGATCCTTCTAGCCTTATACGGTAGGAATTATTTCCACCAGTGAATAGATGAAATTACAGAGCCTCCCTAAAATTCAGTCATTTGCTGCATCCATCACGTTGGAAAATTTGCTAAGCAACACTGAGTAATTTCAGGGCTTCTCACATGACTCCTTGCAGTCTCCCTCCCCAGCAAAAATATATAAAGCTAAAATATATCCTAATTAGGCTGGAGAAGTTGTTTTGCTCCTGTGCTATCTCAGCTCCTGAACAGGGGCAGGAGGAGACAATTCAGGTGGGCTCATAACGTCTATCCAGCATCAGCCAGAGGGGTGTCGCTAAGACATGGAGTTTCTAAGTAAGAGAAAAAATGTTTTAAAATAAGTAGCCTAACTCAGCAATAAAAAGAACTGAACATTGATTCACATAACATCTGAGATGGATCTCAAGCAACTACACTGACTGAAAAGTTAGCTTTAAAAAGTTACATAGGGTATAATTTCATTTCTGTAACATTTTTGAAATAACAAAATGATAGAAATGGAAGACAGATTAGAAGTTGTTAGAAGTTAGAAGGTGGGGGTGGTAGGGATGTGAATGTGACTACATAAAAGTCAGTACAGGATGAAAGGATCCCATATCTTTATTGTGGGAGTAATCACACAGATCTACAAATGTGATAAAAGCGCATAAGGCTTTTATCACATTTGAATGAATGCATCTTGACTGTAATATTATGCCCAACGTAGGATATGACCATTGTGTGAAACAGAGTCACTGGTCTAGAGTTCTCTCTGTGTGATTTCTTACAACTGCATGTGAACCCACAATTACATAAAAATAAAAGGTTAAAAAAAAAATCACAGCCGGGTGCAGTGGCTCACGCCTGTAATCCCAGCACTTTGGGAGGCTAAGGCGGGTGGATCACGAGGTCAGGAGATCGAGATCATCCTGGCTAACAGGGTGAAACCCCGTCTCTACTAAAAATGCAAAAAAATCAGCCAGGCGTGGTGGCAGGCGCCTGTAGTCCCAGCTACTCAGGAGGCTGAGGCAGGAGAATGGCGGGAACCCGGGAGGCGGAGCTTGCAGTGAGCCGAGATGGCACCACTGCACTCCAGCCTGGGCGACAAAGCGAGACGCCCTCTCAAAAAAAAAAAAAAAGAAAAAAGTCACTGACCCAGAACAAAGCTAGAGTCAATATGCTTGACAGCGTTCTGTCCTTGGCCTTTTCTTAGTAAACATTTATAACTAAAGTGAATGAATATCTGGAAGACAAACTCATGTAGTTTGGCATACAATACTAACAGAGTTAGCATGCAAGATTCGCCATTATCACAGAGTAGACAAAAATTGACTGAACACATTAACATAGCTTCTATTTATTGAGGTCTTGCTGGGCCAGGCAAATGTTCTTTGTATGTGGGTGTCATCTCAACTGCTCATTTCCAAAATCTTGCAAAGGAGTTGCTATCATCAATCTCTATATATGCCAGGAAACTGATTTCTTAGGCAGTATTTTCCCCCAAAGTCCAAATACCAAGGAGTACATTAAACCTCATTCCACGTATAGGCTTCTGTTATTCCACCAGTTATTTCTATTTAACTACTTTGTACTTAGTTAAAAATTAACTAGTTGTACAAAGAATAAAAAGGAGCTGACAAATAGATTCACAAACATGCACACATGCATGAATGCACACACACACACGCACACACACACATATATTTCTTAATTGGAATTTTTGCTTATCAGAAATTTCAGCGCAAGCTAAAGATACAAAGATGATAGTAGATTTTACTAAAAGTAGCAAATCCATATCAGAATGGGTATTTGTGTACAACATTCTGTATTAATAAAGATATTGATATTCTATATTCATTGCATCTCATTTGAAGATTAACGCTAGGCATTACATATTTTAAGATGATATTTACAAGTAGGAGTATTGCTCAGGATGATCTTCTTGAAGGTAGACTCCTTCCATTTCTGAAATCCCAGGCTCTCTCTAGCACAGTGCCTGAGACACACATGAGGTTTCATAAAGATTTGTTGTAGAAGAAACAATGCTTAGTGTAGACCAGGATTCAGTAAACTTTTTGTATTAGTTTGTTCTCATGCTGCTAATAAAGACATACCTGAGACTGAGTAATTTATAAAGGAAAAAGGTTTAATTGAGTCACAATTCCACATGGTTGGGAAGGCCTCACAATCATGCAGAAGGCGAAGGAGGAGCAAAGTCACATCTTACATGGATGAAGGCAGGCAAAAAGAGAGCTTGTGCAGAGAAACTCCCGTTTTTAAACTCATCCACTTTCGTAAGACTCATTCACTATCACGAGAATAGTGCAGCAAAGACCTGACCCCCATGATTCAATTACCTTCCACCGGGTCCCTCCCATGACACACAGGAATTATGGGAGCTACAATTCAAGATGAGACTTGGGTGGGGACACAGCCAAACCATACCACTTTTTTTTTTTTTTAAAACTTTTTTTCTTTTTCTTTAATATAAAGGGACAGAAAGCAAATACTTTAGGTTTTGTGGGCCACAGTGTGTGTGTTGCAGCTACTCAACTCTTACACATAACAGGAAACCAATCAGAATCAATGTGTGAACCAAAGGGTATGCTGTGTTTCTATACAACCTTATTTATAAAATGAGGCAGCTAGTCATATGTTGCCCCCAGGCAATACCATGCCCATCCCTTGAATAAAACAAAAATAACTAATTAAAGATATGATTTCTTTATTCCTTACTGGCACCTTTCTGAAAGGTAATGTGGCCGTTTGTTGAGAAGTCAGAGGACAACATAACTAAATTAGAAGAAGTTACAGAAGAGCAGGCATTTTTATCCTTTAGACAAGAAATATTCTCTTACAAACATGAAGGTTATTTTCAGCAATTAGATCATCACTAATGGTTCGAGTTGCCTCAAGAAAGAGCTTTTCTTATCATTTGGTATATTCAAGTAATGGTGGATAGGATGTCAATCTACAGGTGTAATATTGTGCATATGGCTAAATATGTGCATATCAATCACCTAGGGAACTTTTTGAATCCAGATTCGGATTTGTGGGTCCTGCTTTGAGCCTGAGATTCTAACAAGCTCCCTGGTGATTCCCATACTGCTAGTCTGGGGCCAAGCTTTGAACACCAAGAATTTAGCCCTGTGAAACAAATTCTTACTTTCTGATATTTTAAAATAAATTTCTAAACTTGAGAATCTATTTGCAAATTATAGCTATAAAGTGCTTGGCATTAGGATCCTCCCCAAATCTTGTCTTTTTTTCTTTCATTTTAGGAAATTATTTATATGATCCTCTAAATTTTATCTGATTTAAAATAAGCCTGATTTCTCTAACTAGTGCCAAAATACATCCTTATTCAGTATTTTACTATAGTGAAATAAAAGTACATTTAGATGGAGTAAATATTTTATGTATTAATACTTTAAAAGAAACACAAGATATCTTCATTTTTATCGCATATATTTTATAATTACTTTCATAATAACACAAATAACAAAAAAATGTGTTGAGAGCTGAGTATAAGCTGGTCACTCTCCCACATAATCTTACATTTATCTCACTCTTGCATTTTGCAGATCTAGGAATAGTGGTACAGAAAAGTTTACAAGTTCCTTAAATAGGAGAGCCAAGATTTGTTTCAGAGTCCAACACTGCTATAAACACTTTTCACACTAAATCATATGGCTAATATTAACAATAAATAATACAGCAACAGCAGATGAATGAGGATCCTGTATGTAGCCTAAAAATCTGTGAGTTTAAATATAATAACCTGGCTCATCTCCATTATGTTAACTGAATAAAAATATAAGAAAACTGTGCTTATTGACTGCAAGGGGAAATCTCAAATAAACTTTGTGCAAAGCCTCTGGTTATGAGGAAAAGAGAGAGGGGAAGAGGAAGGAGAGAGGAAGGCTGGAAAGAGTAAAAATCCTCAGCTCCAGGCTGGACACCAAACAAGTGGTGAACAGAGTCAGTCCACACGACTCTGCAGTTCCTGCCTCTTGCTTGGAGAAGCCATTAGAACGCAGCCCCTGGCAGGGAACCACGCCCAGCCTCCAGGCCACCGTAAAACAGCAGCGCCTTTTTCCACAAAAAGAATAGGCCAGTGTCTGTGCCACAAGCACTTTACCACATGCTCCTTTTGGTTGAGAAAGCAGGGCTGAGGGGAAAAAAAAGAAAAAAGCCAGAGTCATAGATTTTTCCTTACTTTTTTTCAAAGGCAAAAAGAACTCTTCCCCTACTCTGAATAAGCCTGAAGAAATGACATGTGCAAAATGACATCTTTCTTTACTTGGAAAAAACAATAAACCAACTTTTTTTTTTTTTAAATATGTGTATAGACCTCAACGTCATCTCAGTAGATAACTAGATAACAATGATATCTGAATTAACATTGAAAATGTTTTCCATGAGAAATCATCTATCAGGTGTTAAAAGAAACCATGATAAATAGAGGAATTGCCTGACTGGAGCGAATACACACACACACACACACACACACACACACACACACGCATATGCATATATGCAAATATGTGCATTTATGCATATGCATATAAAATACAACTCATGATAATTTACTTGACTCTGTGCCTATAAGTTTTGCTTACACAGCTGGGTGATGTCAGTTTGTTATAGGATTAAATGTTTATTCCTAGCAGTTGATGTATTCCTCACTGTGGACTATAGACAAAGTCAAAAATATTCCCTAAGACAGGGGAGGAAAGTCTTGTTGAGGCCAGAGCGGGACATCAGGGGACCATGCATCCAATACTCAGATGCAACATAACTACCTTTGGAAAATGGCAAGACCCAAGACCCTTTTGAAAAATCAAGGCAGATTAGGGAAATTTCTGTGAGTGTGATGAGTAGATGAAAATTTAATTCACTCAAAATCCTGGGTACCATTGCTCAAAATACAGTGAACATTTATATATTATGGAATGTCATTTATTTTTTTCTTCAGTGATTCAATAGGATTTCAAAACCATTGACATATCCTTAGAAGGCTGGATTATCATTGCACATACTATAGAACAATCTAGATTAGGGGCTGAACATCTGGATACATTAATGTTTATCTCTGTTTTAGGGTCATTTCAAGTACAACATTTTTTTTTGTGAGATATATATGTAACATATATACGTATAGTCAGCCCTCCGTAACTATGGGTTCTGCATCCGTAGATTCAACCAACTGTGGATCAAAACTATAAAAAAATTTCCACAAATTTTCAAAAAACAAGAAAACCACACAAAGAAGTGATGTGTAGGCCCTGTATTAGATATTATAAGAAATAGAGAATGTATTATATATATTAAGACAGGGTTTTTCTTCTGTTTTCCAGGCTGAAGAGCAGTGGCCCCATCACAGCTCACTGTAGCCTCAACCTCCTGGGCTCAAGGGATCGTCATGTCTCAGCCAGAGTAGCTGGGACCACAGGTGTGTGCTACCACACCAGGCTACTTTTTTAAATTTTTTGTAGACACAGAGTATCGCCATGTGGTCCAGGTTAGTTATATAAGGAACTTGAACATCTGCAGATGTTTGTTATCTACAGCAGGTCCTGGAACCAATCCCTCATGGACATCAAGGAATGACTATGTGTATATGTGTGTATACATATCTGAGTGTATGTGTGTGTGTACATATATACAAACAAACACACACATACAGGCACACACACGTATACATGAGAACACACATGAAAATACATAGTCATTTATATTTAAGAATCTAAACCTTACCAAGTTAAAACATGGCAGATTTTCAAAGACATTATGGAATAGTCTCCTGTTAGCGAAATTCAAACATCTTTCTATACTCTCCACTACGGGTTTATCATTTCATCCCAACGTGACTAGAAGCATTTCCCACAGATCGAGTGAGATAGCTGAGCAAACAGCAGATTGTATTGCTAGCAGCCTCTTGCAGAAGTTTCTTTCTTTCTTTCTTTCTTTCTTTCTTTCTTTCTTTCTTTCTTTCTTTCTTTCTTTCTTTCTTTCTTTCTTTCTTTCTTTCTTTCTTTCTTTTTTTTTTTTTTCAGTTGGCCTCATACTGTCTTTGTCAGGTGTTATGATTGTTTGAAGAGACAGCATCTCTGGGAGGTAATTAGAATTAGAAAAGATAATAGTGAGTTCTCTAAAGGGAATCAGCACCCTTGTAAAAAGATACCTGTATCTATCTCTTTCAGACAACATAAATGTCATTTAATTATTATTCCATGATGGTAAATCATTTAGTAAACAGATAATCATAGTCAAATATTCTAGGTTTGAAGAAGTGTCTTTCTGATCAGAACAAGGGCCCAGCTTTTTAAGCAGTGCTCATTAAAGCCACTTCCCAAGGTAGCCACTTCGAAGCATTTATTACTCTACTGTCCCTTGGAACATTTACTACTCTACTGTCCCTTGTGATGTGTGCCACAAGATGGCAGCTCCCACAGCTGCATTCTGATGACTTAGAATATATAGACCCACACGTACTTAGAGTGATTTTAAACACTGGTTTTATCATCAGGAGAATTTTCTTGGATGTACTTGGTTTTGTAGGACATCAAGAAGCTCCTCCTTGATCCTGCACTATTTTGTTGAACTAAATAAGACTGATCTTTTTTCCCTAAAAATGGCCAGTAAATATCAATTCATCTAATATACCTATGTATGTTAAACCTTTTGTAGTTTGCCTACAATCTCATCAATTAAAGCTTGATTTAGTAACTCTTACTCCTTCTGAAACTACAAATACAAGCTTGCCTGTCACCTTTCTCATTCGGGGTGAAATCATTTAATCAGAATTGCTTTCCCCCACAGCCTCTGTTTCTACTTTAATGAGGCAGTAGTTTTCTCTCATGCTTTGGATTTCTTCAGAACGGAACACTTGAATAACGAAAACTCCTCCGTGAGATAGAAAAATAATGAATATGAGTAGCTAAAAGGGCAGATTTGGTGTTGAAAGTTCCAGGTGGAAGACAGGGTGAAGCGGATGCTAACTTAGAGGTCCTGGCATCCAGGAGACATAGCGGAGACCATGTGGAGACCAGGAGAGACAGTGGGATTGCTTCTCACCCTTGCCAGGGAGGCTGCGGACGTTAGGAGATGAGTGTGTAGATTCTGGAACTCCACTGCCTGGGAGGAAACATCAATTCTGCCATTAACTAATTAGCTTCCAAACTCCTCTGTGTCTCAGTTCCGTCCTCTGTAACTGGGGTCACTGTGAGAGATTCAGGGAGTTATATATGTGAGGCAATTAGAACAGAAGCTGGCATGGACAATGTGCTATACAAACGTTTGCTGTCAGCACTTCCCTGATCTCCATGCCGTGGTTTCAACAGGGTGCTTATTACGCAGGCCACCATAAAATCTCCAATCTTACTATGTCATATACAGGTCCTTTCAGGAGTATAAGTAAATGCCAGGAAACTGAAGATAAGCCCTCAGTGAAGAAATTGGCCTTATATTGTGAGAGAAGTCGGGTACTGTTATGGCAAAGTTGCTAGGATGCCTTGACAAACACAACAATTTGAAAATCCCCAGCTAAGACTCTCTTTGTCAGGGAAACATGGAGATTTCCTAGAAACACACTCCCAGTTATGATTTCTGAGTTGAGAAATCATACAACTGAGAATTATTTTCCTGTACTTTTAAAAATAGAAATGTGTTTTGCATCTATTGAGAAAACTATGTTTCTCTATAGCAGCATATTACCACCAAGGGGCATCTGTTGTGCCTCCAAACATACTTTATTGTATAGAAATGCAAAATTCACCATTTGATTATTACTTGCTTAAAAACCAGAAGGCAATTAGCCGGGCGTGGTGGCGGGCAGCTGTAATCCCAGCTACTCGGGAGGCTGAGACAGGAGAATGGCGTGAATCCAGGAGGTGGAGCTTGCAGTGAGCTGAGATCACGCCACTGCACTCCATCCTGGGTGACAGAGCGAGACTCCATCTCAAATAAATAAATAAATAAATAATAAATAAAAATAATTTAAAAAACAGAAGGCTAAATTTTGGTGGCTCAATTCATATTCTCTTTCTTTTACCCAATGAATATAATAATATGTGACAAGCAAGACATAACAAACACATAGACCAACAATGTTTCTCGGTTTGTTGAGACCTTGTTTTCTTTAAACTCTATTCTAGAAGTCTAGAATCTCAAAATCTTTGAGCATCCTGGCTACTGCTTTTTTGCTGACCCAGCTTTATAAATATTAAAGCTCATAATATTATCTAGTAGACAATTCAGTCCTACAATCACATTGTATTTTTAGAGATTGTTACACATTACCGCCTGTTCTTGGACAATTAAAGATACCCTCGTTATTTTCCTGTCTCTTATTAGAGCAGCCCATCATTCTGTCCTCTTACAGGTTTCAGTTCTCTCAGCATTGTAAATCTAGTGAAACATCGAAGAAAATCTAGTCCTCGAATTCACTTGTCGATGTCAATCTGCCATGAGTGAAATATAAACCCCAGTGTTATTTCAAGTGGATTCTATTTGACAGACTGTTGGGAGTAACAGATCTTTTAGAACTGGCTACTATGAATTCTCTGTATGCTGACAGATTAGATTGCAGGGAAGAAAAAAAAATCACATGAGCTTCATCTCATGTGTAGCAAAACAAGCCAAATTCTAGGCCAGAGAAAAACAACACTAGCCCTTAACCTTTGCTTGATGAATCTCTCTCTCTCTTTCTTTTTAAAATGAATACCTGGAATAAATTCATTTCCATGAGTTGTCCTACATAACTTCCAAAACAAATCAACTAAGTTGATTTAAAAGAAAAAAATATGACATTATTATTTAATAGTCAAAACAACCCACTCTCCTGCAGTCTAATGCTTTTATTTGTCAAAGCAGCATTGTTTGTATTTTTGTGAGTTTGGTTTCTAAGCTTTTTGAAAGTACATATTATAGGGCTTTGTAAACAGTCACATTTTCAGAAAGCATATTCTTTTTTACTTTTTTGCTATATATCCAAACACATAAAATTATTATTTATTTCTGTGGTAAGAACACCTTAATGTTTAACCAAGGGACTCTTAAAAAGTGTAACCAATGAAAAAACCTGGATTTGTTTTAATAAATTGACTTTTACGAAACCTAGTTTTCCTTGAGTCCTTGGCATGACAACATTCTTTTAGAATTACTTAGCCCAGCTGTGCAGTGGGTGAAGCAAAGGGCAGCGTTACCTAATAGGAAAAATCCATTGTACATACACTAAGGTGTTAGCCCTCTTGAATTCTCTACTTCATGAAATTCAGGAGAATGAAAAGAACTTGTCCAAAGGAAAAAACCTGACTTACACTTAAGCTTAAGCTGCTTTTCAAAGCCTAAATGGGAGGCATCAGGATCCATTAGAGAGTTCCAGATGAAAAGCCAGAAGCCCTGGGTTCTAATCTTGGCTGTTTGGCTCTAGCCAAGTCTTCTGACCTTACTGGACCCCAGATTCCTGTCTATAAAATGGAGAGTGTAATATTTGTCTTTTCTACTCTATAAAGTTATTGTGAGGATAAAATAGGAAAACAGATGTGAAGCTTCCCCCAGAGAAATATATAAAACAGTACAGATATTAATACTGATTCTCTTTGGCCCTTATACTGGTCAAAATTGTTCAAGCCCCACCTTAATAGAAGAGGTTCTTTCTCTAAGATTAGAAACTCTCCAACTTAATGATTCATTCTTACGTATTATACATAAGATGTAACACAAGGTTTGGAACAGTAGAAATAAAACAAAACACCAGTTATTATATCAAAATTTCAGGAGAAATTTCTCCATCTCTCTTCCTCACTAGGAAGTCTATTCATTATTTTCAATCCTCATACAAACATATACCTTGAATATTTTCTTGCACACATGCCTAGCCTGACACCAGCATGCACACGTCTCCCCACCCCACATTCACATTCTTCTTTTCCAAAAGCCCAAATTTGTCTTGCTCTCCTTCACTTTAATTTGTTATCTTCCACCAATTACTCTAAGCTCCTCCTCCTATCCCAAGTGTTAACCAAAATTCTTTGACACCACAAGACTCACACATTTAAAAAGCTGTTTCTGGTTTTGATTTTGTGTTGTTGTTATTGACCTCAAAAAGAAAAAACACCCACAAAATGTGCCCCCATCAATTGGTGTATATGTTATTTTGGGGAATCATAGTTTTAAAATTGAACAAAAAAAACACTTTAAAGATTGTAAGGGTCTGATTGCCTCAACACCATAATTAAAAATATTACTGTTGAATTTTATTTGGTTAATTTGTCTGAGACACCTGGACCTGTTGTTTACATGAACTGTCAGGAAGTATTATATCAACCAACCAGTTGCTACCTAAGACAGCTATGGGAAGCCTGTTTTGCATGAAAAGGTCAACAGGAAGAAACTTATGGAGAGTAACATGTTCTCCGAAGAAGAGAGTGGTATCATTTGCTGCTCGGTGGCTATTCTGTATGCCACATGATGTTAAGGCTTCAACAAACTTTAAAGTATATATAAAATTTTTTTCTAAACTTAGAAATTCCATAATGTGGCTATGAATTTGTCATCAATGACTCCTATTATTTTGAGGTATGTTTCTTCAATGCCTAGATTGTTGAGAGTTTTTATCATGATGGGTAAACAGGAAGCATTCTCCTTGAGAACTGAAAGAAGAGAAGGATGCCCACTCTCACCACTCCTATTCGACACCGTACAAAATGTCCTAGGAAGAGCA
Source organism: Macaca mulatta (assembly GCF_049350105.2). Lineage (NCBI taxonomy): Eukaryota > Metazoa > Chordata > Mammalia > Primates > Cercopithecidae > Macaca > Macaca mulatta. The sequence continues at coordinate 19,664,463 of NC_133408.1, read as the reverse complement.
AGCAGGCAAGAGAAAGAAATAAGAGACATGGAAATAATAAATGAAGAAGAAGTAAAAGTACCTTTTTTCACTGACTATATGATTCTATAGCTAGAAAAACCTAAAGATGCTGTCAAAACGTTCCTAGAACTGAAAAATGACTTTAGTAAACTTTCAGAATACAAAATCAATGCAAAAAAGTCGTAGTATTTCTCTGTACCAATATTGTTCAAGCTAAGTGAAATCCAGAACACAATCTCATTTACAATGGTCACAAACAAATGAAATACCTAAGAATACAGCTAACAAAGGAGGTGAAAAGTCTCTATAAAGAGGATTGCATAACACTGATGAAAGAAACCATAGATGACACAAATAAATGGAAAAATATTTCATGGTCATGGATTGGAAGAATCAATATTATTTAAGTGACCATACTACCCCAAAAAATCTACAGATTCAGCGCTATTTCTATCAAACTACCATTGTGACTTTTCGAAGAATTAGAAAATAATTCTAAAATTCATATGGAACAGTAACAACAACAACAAAAAGAAAATAGTCAAAGAAATCCTAGGCAAAAGAACAAAGCCAGAGTTATCACACTACCTCACTTCAGATTGAGCTATAAGGCTATGGGAACCAAAACAGTATGATACTAACACAACACAAAAAAACAGACATATAGACCCATAGAAGAGAATAGAGAACTCAGAAATAAAGACACACACCTACAACTATTTGATCTTTGTCAAAGTCAACAAAACAAGCAATGGGAAAAATACTTCCTGTACAATAAATGGTGCTGGGATAGCTGGCTAGCTATATGTAGAAGAATGAACCACAACCTTTCACCATGTACAGATATTAACTCAAGATGGATTAAAGATTTAAATGTAAGACCTCAAATTATAAAATTCCTAGAAAAGAAGTAGAAATACCTTTCTTGGCATTGGCTTTGGCAAAGAATTTTTGGCCATGTCTTCAAAAGTAATTACAACAAAAATAAATGCAGACAAGTGGGACCTAATTAAACTGAAGCACTTCTGCACAGCAAAAGGAAGTAAATATAGAGTAAATAGGCAACCCACAGAATTGGAGAAAATATTCACAAACTATGCACCTGCAAAGGTCTAATATCCAGAATTTATAAGCAACTAAAAAATAAAAACAGGCAAAAAACAAATAACCTTATTAAACAACAGGCAAAGGATATGAACTGACACTTCTCAAAAGACGACATACAAGTGGCCAACTAACATATGAAAAAATGCCCCACATAGCTATTCATCAGGGAAATGCAAATCAAAACCACAATGAGACTCCACGTCAATCAGTCAGAATAGTTATTATTAAAAACTGAAAAAATGACAAATGCTAGTTAGGTTGTAGAGAAAAATGAACATTTATACATTGTTGGTGGAAATGTAAGCTAATTCAGCCACTGTGGAAAGCAGTTTGGAGATTTCTTAAAGAACTGAAAACATCCATTTGACTCAGCAATGTCATTACTGGGTATACACCAAAGAAAAGTAGATCGTTCTACCAAAAAGACACTTGCAGTTACATGCTCATCACAGCACTATTCACAATACCTAAGATATGGAATCAACTTAGGTGCCCATCAATGTTGTACTGGATAAAGAAAATGTGGTGCATATACAGCATTGAGTACTATGTCATTATATGAAAGAAAGGAATCATATCATTTGCAGCAACATGGATGCAGCTGGAGACCTTTATCCTAGGTGCCTTAATATGGGATTAGAAAAACAAGTACTGCATATTTTCACTTATAAGTGGGAGTTAAGCATTAAGTACACGTGGACATAAAGATGGCAACAATAGGCATTGGGAACTAATGGCAGGGGAGGAAGTGGGGTGTGGTTTGAAAACTATCTATTGGGTACTATGCTCACTACTGGGTGATGGAGTCCATGCCACAAACTCAGCATCATGCAATATACCCATGTAGCAAACCTGCACATGTACCCCCTGAATCTAGAGTAAAAGTTGAAATTTAAAAAAAATTCCATAATGATTCCAGCATTATGTCACTATCCTTCTAAAAGCATGCTGCAAATTTCCAATCATTTCTGAATTAAACACTCCAAGAAAATTGTCCTGTAAAATTTCTTTTATTCTGTTATACACATACACACACATTTTTATCTTTCAGATATTTTAAAGAAAACATTTCGTAAATGGATTTTAATGTAGACCAGGATATTTGTATAATAACTGTACATTTGGAATTCATACTGTCAGAGAAATAAGTTATTTTTGTGTGAGTACTTCTTCAACTCATTCTCTCTCATTTTCATGGTATGTAAAAGCTTTTACTTTATGTTAAAATGTTTTATGAATTACATTTCTCTTAACATACTGTACAACTCTCATTCCTCTGACCATTGTACCAGTTATAAAATGTGATCTTGAGAAGTTCCTTAAACCGTCTGTGATTCCTCCTTTGTTGCTGTTCTTTGTCTGCGATTGTCTGGGGTGTAGGTACGACAAAAGCACCTGTCTCATAGGTTACCTGCAAGTTTGTCGTGAGATGCTACAAATAAACTTTTAGAAATGTTCCAAGCATCAAATCACTTTCAGTAAATGTTAGTTGATATTATCAATGAGTTTAGACCACCATCATACCTGGCACAACACACACAGCAAACCATCCATCAATAGTTTCTGAACAACTCAATGCGTTATCATATGTATGCTATGACTCATATAAATAAGCTACTTCTTTGAAAGTTTCTCAAAAAAGATACTGCCTAAGCAATATAAAGGCATAGATATAGATAGATAGATAGATAGATAGATAGATAGATAGATAGATAGATAGATTAGATAGATAGATTAGATATATAGATAGATGATAGCTAGCCAGAAAATGTGTGTGTGTTCAGTGTCTATCTGGCCATGAGAAAAGCTGTGGATAATGAAAAAAAGGCAGGAAGAGACATCTGTATCTTACAATTCAAGTAACATGCAGTCAGTCTCTCATAACATGCTGACAAAGCTTCAGTCTTTTTTTCTCACCCATATTTCACGTTGAGATGGAATCTCCAGTGTTGAAGGTGGAACCCGGTGGGAGGTGTTTGGGTCATGGGTGCGGATCCCTCATGGATTGAGGCTGTCCTTGCAATAGTGACTGAGTTCTTGTGAAATCGGCTCGTTTAAAAGTGTGTGGCAGCTCCCTCCCAACTCTCTCCCTCTCTCACTTGTGCTTTCACCATGCTATGTGCCTATTCCCACTTCATTTTCCACCATGAGTAAACGCTCCCTGAGTCCTCCCTTGAAGCCGAGTGATGTCAAGGCCATGCTTGTACAGCCTGCAGAACCAAGAGCCAATAAAGCCTCTTTTCTTTACAAATTACCCAGTGTCTGAGGTATTCTTTTTTTTTTTTTTTTTTTTTTTTTTTTTTCTGAGACAGAATCTTGCTCTGTGGCTGGAGTGCAGTGGTGTGATCTCGGCTCACTGCAACCTCGGCTTCCCAGGTTCAAGTAATTCTCCCACCTCAGCCTCCGGAGTAGCTGGGATTACAGGTGCACACCACCACGCCCAGCTAATTTTTGTACACTCTTAGTAGAGATGGGGTTTCACCTTGTTGGCCAGGCTGGTCTCGAACTCCTGACCTTGTGATCTGCCTGCCTCGGCCTCCCAAAATGCTAGGATTACAGGCGTTAGCCACTGCGCCCAGCCCTGAGCATTACCATTCTTTATAGTAATGCAAGAATGGCCTAATTCACATGTTATTCTCATAGCAGTGTTTATATTACTCAAATTAGCCTTACATGCTTTTCAGCATGTCACTTTTTCTTTTCAGAAAGATTAGGTGAGTGTGCCAGATGTTGTCTGGAGACACTTAACAAGAGAGACTATTCCGACCTTTCTGTGCTCTTCTCAGTATCACACGTGTTGGAAGATTGAAAATTGTATTTCCTCCAGACTCCCTGACAAAATGAATGTGAGCTGGGTTGGGCTTGTGGGAAATCCTTGCAAGATATTAAAAGTGGGAGGGAGGGGCCAGGCACAGTGCCTCAGGACTGTAATCCCTGCACTTTGGGAGGCTAAGGCGGGTAGATCACCTGAGGTCAGGAGTTCGAGACCAGTCTGGCCAACAATGTGAAACCCCCGTCTCCACTAAAAATATAAAACTTAGCCAGGCCTGGTGGCTGGTGTTTGTAGTCCCAGCTGCTTGAGAAGCCGAGGCACGAGAATCGCTTGAACCCAGGAGGCTGAGGTGGCAGTGAGCCAAGATTCTGCCACTGCATTCCAGCCTGGGCAACTCTGTCTCAGAAAAAAAAAAAAAAAGAAAGAAAAAGAAAAGAAAGAAAGAAGTGGGAGGGAGGGAGACAAAATTCTAACTCCAGCAGAGCAGCAGATGGGGACTGTGAGTACCAGCATCATCAGCAGTTCCAGCAGTGGCAGCCGGAGTAACCCCTGCTCAGTGGCAGTGCCTTTAGTGCAGTGACAAGTGTAGGCTGTGGGCTCATCCAAGGATGGGAGCAACTTCTAACACTGGGCCAAACTCTTTCTACTCTTTGTTCTTACGACCCTTCTGACATCTTACCAACCAACTCCCTACACAAAACATCTTTCTGTTCAAAATCTCCAGACTGGTGCTTACTGACCTGACTAGCTAATGTCTTAATTAAATAGTCATTTGTTTAAAAATACAGTAGAGCGGCCGGGTGCGGTGGCTCAAGCCTGTAATCCCAGCACTTTGCGAGGCCGAGACGGGCAGATCACAAGGTCAGGAGATCGAGACCATCCTGGCTAACACGGTGAAACCCCGTCTCTACTAAAAAACACACAAAAAACTAGCCGGGCGAGGTGGCGGGCGCCTGTAGTCCCAGCTACTCGGGAGGCTGAGGCAGGAGAATGGCGTAAGCCTAGGAGGCGGAGCTTGCAGTGAGACGAGTTCCTGTCACTGCACTCCAGCCTGGGCGACACAGCGAGACTCCATCTCAAAAAAAAAAAAAAAAAATATATATATATATATATATATAGTAGAGCTTTAATTTCGTTTATATTTATTTGTCAAAAAATTAGCATTAAAAATTCTTTTGAATATGAATGAAATTTTTAACCATAGTGGAAAAATAAGTTTAAGTTTTGAAAGGAAAACTTCTCATTTTCCTTTCAACTGTATTTTATTTTATTTTAAAAAATAAATATTAAATAAGTATTGCTTTTATCCATTTAAGTTGGAACAATGCGCTTGACATGTGTTTCCTTAAACAAACTTGCTTATTTTAAATGCCAACACCTTTTCTCTCCTGACCATCTCGAAAAGTAAGTAATCATTTCTTCCTTCTTCGTGGTCCCACTCTACTTATTTTTTCTCTTTTTCTTGCACATAATGCTTTCCCCCCCTGATTTTCAACATCCTGTTATCAGCATACTCAATTCACTCTTAACCTGAAAATATACTTCATTATCCCAGTTCCTATAAAAATGTCAATGCTTTTCTCTTCTCTAGTCTGTGCTACAATGAAAGAAAAAGAACCTTATGCTCTTAATCTTGCCGTTCCATATCCCATCTTGTGTGTTTGTTCCTCAATACCTTTCACAGTGTTTTTGAAATCACTGGCTTCAGACTTCCGTCATGAGCCCAGCTACTTGATCAGTATCTCTGATCAGGGAGCCTCAGAACAAGCGTTGTTAACAAGTCCTCCAGGGGATTCTTATAATAATGACTACATTGTAAGGAACTTTAAACATAAATTCTGCCCCAACGTCTTGACTATCATTGCATCTCCCAGATTACTAACCATCACATTCTTTGACAGATTCTCAGATTTCATACTTGCCTGACCGACATGTTTTTATACCAGCTCCCACCTTCCCATTCTCAAACACTGGCCTCCAGCTTTCTGACAATGCCATTTTATCTTCTTCTCGAATGCCTTTACTCATAAATTGCTCGAAATCCTATTGTTTTGATATTTATAACACCACACAGATTCTCTTAGTGGTATCATTTCTTACGAGGACTTCAATAACTATCCCATATAGATGGTTCTATAGTCCATTGTGTGTGTGTGTGTGTGTGTGTGTGTGTGTGTGTCTAGTTGCATGTGTAGTCTTAACTTTCAATGTCAATTTCCAGCCTTCTGCTAGATTTCCTTACTGGGAAAACATAAGTTAGTCATTCAGCAAATCTCAGTGGAATACAGAACTAAGGACCAAATACAGCGCAAAACACTGAAAGCTGAAACCTAAGAAGCCCTCAAGCAAACATCTTGTTTTCCTCTATCTCCACCAGATGGCCATCCTTATTTTACCTAATTTCTCTTTCTTTCTTTTTTTCTTTTTTTGAGATGAACTTTCACTCTTGTTGCCCAGGGTGCAATCTCGGCTCACTGCAACCACCACCTCCCAGGTTCAAGCAATTCTCCTGCCTCAGCCTCCTTAGTAGCTGGGATTACAGGTGCCCGCCACCACGCCTGGCTAATTTTTTGTATTTTTAGTAGAGACGAGGTGTCATCATGTTGGTCAGGCTAGTCTCGAACTCCTGATCTCAGGTGATCCACCCGCTTCGGCCTCCTAACGTGCTGGGATTACAGGCTTGAACTACCACACCCGGTCTCATTTACCTTTCTCAACTCAAATTTTATTTCTCTCAGTGTACCTTTCTCAGTTCACAGAACTACCGTCTTCCTAGCTGTTTAGATTTTACCCATAAGAATCATTCAGTTCTGTGCTGTTAAATTTTTTAAAACTGCACTCCTCCCACTCCCCAGAAAAGTTCTACTTTGTAGTGTTGGACATTTTAGTGTTGTGATTATTGATACTATAGCTAATCTGAGAAACAATTTGGTATCACTGGACAGGAATCTGGGGAGAGATATGCAAAATTTGCCCTTGGGAGCTGATGTAGACTGGCCTCAGCACACTCCTGGAATCAACTTTTTTCTTAAATATTTATATCACATATTCAATCATTGACCAAACTGCCTTTGGATTATGTACCCAATTACACTCTTTATATTCTTACCATCATGGCTCTTATATAAGACCCATGGTGCAGTGCTGCCTTTTTTGGCTCCTATCTGCCCTTGATATGTCATGACACATGTTCTCCAAGAACAAATACAACCACATCACTCGATGATTCAAAACGTTTAATGACTTCCATTAGCAAACAAAGTCGATTTCCCCTGGGGCAACTCTAAGTATGAAAATATTGGACATGATAATGGCATCAACCAACCAATTGGACTCAGGAATAGAAACAAGGATGATTTTGTACTTTTGTTAAAGTAAAGGAACTGTTCAATATATTCTGATGCTTTCTTTTGTGATTTTAGAAATGTTTCATATTGGCAAAAAAGTCTGCTTTGTTCTTTGTGTCCTCCCAGCTTCTCATATCCATTGCTTACATGTTATTGTCATTGCTGCTAACAGAGGTTAGTTAGAACCATCACAGTGTCTTCTAACTTGACTTTATTATCTTCTCTCCAACTCATTCTCCAAGCTATCGTCAGAGATCCCATAGATAATAACAACCAGTCCCTCTCCATATTGAGCAACTAGTACCTTTGTTATTGTATGAGCCATACTCCAAGATAGGTCTCTTCTTGACCCATGTAATAGATGAGATGAATGAAACTTAAAGAAGTAATCTGTGCAAGATCACAAAAGTAGTTAGTGGGAAACTATCTCAACTTTCTCTACGTCAAAAGCATCCTTGGTAATAACTTATTCTATATAGTTAATATCTGAAAGGCTCCCAGTACGACCTGATTCCAAACTACATTTCAACCTGAATTTCCACTATTTCTCTTTAATACTTTATGCTCACGCCATGTAAACAGCTCCCTAATTTGCATGCAGCTGCCAATGTAAATATACCTTTACTCATAGAAGTCATCAGATCTAATCCCTTTCAACATATAACTAGATGAATTCCTTCACGTGTACACCAACACAAGGAAAACTGCCTTCTTCAGGAAGCATCCTGATTCCTTAAGAAATAACTTCTCATTCCTTTTTCTTAAATGCCATCTATCTATTTTTACATCTCCAATAAATTTTAATGTAATTTCAGTTTTGCATTAGTCTGTTCTCATACTGCTATAAAGAAATACCCGAGAATAGGTAATTTATAAAGGAAAGAGATTTAATTGACTCACAGTTCTACGTGGCTTGGGAGGCCTCAGGAAACTTACAATCACAGTGGCAGGGGAAGCGGGTACCTTCATCACAATGTGGCAGGAGAGAGAGTGAGAGTGTGAAGGAGGAGCTGTCAAACACTTATAAAACCATCAGGTCTTGTGAAAACTCCTTCACTATCATGAGAACAGCATGGAGGAAACTGCCCCCATGATCCAATCACTTTGCACTGGGTCCTTTTCTTGATATGTGGGAATTATAGGGATTACAGCTCAAGATGAGATTTGGGTGGTGAGACAGTCAAACCTTCTCAGCTTTATACTGTAATATCAAATAGAATGTGTTTCAGTGTATAGGTTGTGGGTGCCTAGAGTTGTCCCAGGGTCCTCGTATCGAGTCGTATTGGTTTGCAATGCTGTGTGACAAATCACCAAAAACTTAAAAGCTTAAAATAATTCCCAGTATCCCTGGGGCAAAAATCCAGATATAGCTTATCTTGATTCTCTATTCAGAATCTCACAGGCTGCAATCAAGGTGTCAGATGGTGAGCAGGTGTTAATTGAGGTTCTGGGTCCTCTTTTAGGCTTACACGATTGTTGGCAGAATTTGTTTTTTTGTGATTGTAGGACTGAAAGCCCTCAGCTCCTAGGTCTTCTTCCATTCCCTACCAGGAAGATTCATGATCAATGACAGTCTGCTTCTTCAAAAGTAGATGACAGTCTCCAACTTGTTCCTAATTTCTGTATCCTCTTTTAATAGGCTCAACTGACTATGTCAGATTTGTCCATACCATTAACTTGATATCTGCAAAAATCTGTTCATGCTTGCCACATAAAATAACATAATAACAAAAGTTATATACAATAATTGGTGTCATAATCTAATAGTTAAAATGAAATTACAGCCTTGACCACATTCAAGATGAGAGGGTTATATATTAGTGTGGGCCATTGAGGGTCATTTTAGGACTATATCTAAAATGCCAACCCAGTCTGATGATGCCTTACTAAGAAATGATTTTAAGTTATTGGGTAATAATTGTGAAATTTAAAAGGTGACAGTATAATACATCTATCTCCTTTGCAATAAGTTAAGACATTTTATATGTGACAAATAATAGCTTTTTGCAGTTGAACATATTTTTAAAAAGTAAAAAGTACTGTGAATTTTGATGGAGTCTATTACTCAAGTACTATTTTTTATTTAATAAAAGAAAAGTAATAGCAAAACCAAAATGATTTTTTAAACTTTTATTTGTGGTTCAGTGGTACAGGTGCAGTTTTGTTATATAAATAAATTTTGTGTCACAGGGGTTTGGTGTACAGATTATTTCACCACCCAGGAAATAAGCACAGTACCTGATAGGTCGTTTTTCAATCTTCATCTTCCTCCATCAGGTAGGCCTTAGTGTCTACTGTTCCCTTCTTTGTGTCCATGTGTATTCAATGTTTAACTCCCTCTTATAAGTGAGAACATGTGGTATTTTTTTTTCTGCTTCTTTGTTAGTTCACTTATGATAATGACCTCCAACTCCAACCACATTGCTGCAGAGGATATGATCTCATTCATTTTTATGACTGTGTAGTATTTCATGGTGTATATAGACCACATTTCTTTTGTCCAGTCGACCATTGATGGGTATTTAGGTTGATTCCTGTGTTTGCTATTGTGAACAGTGGTACGATGAACAGATGTGTGGCTGTATCTTTATGGCAGAACATTTTATATTCCTTTGGGTACATACCCAATGGTGGGATTGCCAGGTTCAAAGGCAATTCTGCTTTGAGTTATTTAAGAAATTGCCAAATTGATTTTCACAATGGCTTAAATAATTTACATTCCCACCAGCGGTGTATAAGCATTCCTTTTTCTTCTCAATCTTGCCAACATCTTGTCAACAGTTATTTTTTGACTTTTTAATATTAGCCATTCTGACAGGTGTGAGATAGTATCTAATTGTGGTTTTGATTTGAATTTCTCTAGTGATTAGGGATGTTGAGCATTTTTTTATGCTTGTTGGCCACATGTTTGTTTTCTTTTGAAAAGTGTGCATTCATGTCCTTTACCCACTTTTTAATGGGGTTGTTTTATGCTTGTTGATTTAAGCTCCTCATAGAATCTGGATATTAGATGTTTATCGGATGCATAGTTTGCAAATATTTTTTTCCCATTCTGTAGGTAGTCTGTTTACTGTGTTGATAGTTTCTTTTACTCTTCAAAGGCAACTATTTCTAGCCATTACGTGCTTTATTTTTTTTTTAATTGTAGAAGTGGCAATTTTTAATTTACAAAATACAACAAAGAAACACAAAATAGGGTCATCTATGTCAAGCAATTAATAATTTCCTAAAGAAAGATCAACCTGGATTTCAGAAAAGCACACTGGTCAATTACAGACTGAGTAGCCCAAATGATGATTAAAGGACAATGTCTGGAATATAGGTTGCCGAATGCCTCTCAAATATCTGAGATACACACATTCCAGAATATCACGAAAACTAAACAACAACAAAGCAATACTTAAACATCGAGATTACCCAGGGCTTGTATCAAATAGCATGCTAACTCACTCTGGAAAGCACAGGCTGTTTATCCTTTCAGATACAGAAGAAAAAAATGAATCAGTTAACTGCTCTGTCTCTTCTATCTCCCCCTGAATGATCTCCACATTTAAGAGATTTTTGCTAGAAGATAAAAATGCATCCATGTGGATATCATTTAATAAAGACTCCGAATTTTGTTCCATAAAAAAGCATTTGACTTCAGAAAAGTTATGTTTTCAAATTTTAAGGCTGTTAGTCACAAACACACTAAGCCAAATAAATCACCAAGGAAGGAATTAGGTCCTTCTACAAGTGAAATGGTTGAAATTTAAAATAGTGCAAAATGTTTGAAATGAATGTTTGAAAAGAAACTATCACCAGAGTAAACATTCTCTGAGACACTTAAACCAGTTTACCTAATACTTATGATGGGCATTCCACACTGATCACTTAAAAATCTCTGTATATTATGGCTTTTGAACCCAAACACCTTCAATTTTTCTTAATACTCTGTTTTCTGTCCTGGCATTCCATTCTTACACAGGATTAAAGCTATATGTGGCTGAAAGTGATCTGAAGTAGCTTTATTGTGGTTAGATTGCATCCAAATTAGATGAAGCACAACAAATTTACAAAAACAAAATAGACCAGCACTTTGGGAAGCCGAGGCGGGCGGATCACGAGGTCAGGAAATCGAGACCATCCTGGCTAACACAGTGAAACCCTGTCTCTACTAAAAATGCAAAAAAATCAGCAGGGCGTGGTGGCGGCGCCTGTAGTCCCAGCTACTCAGGAGGCTGAGGCAGGAGAATGGCGGGAACCCGGGAGGCGGAGCTTGCAGTGAGCCGAGATCGCGCCACTGCACTCCAGCCTGGGCGACAGAGGGAGACTCCGTCTCAAAAAAACAAACAAACAAAAAAAACCAGACTCCTTTATTTTCAAATGACTGATCAAAGACTGTAGAGACATTATAGACCCATGTAAAGCAAATTCTTTAGGAGTAATTATGAATAAAAGAGCTTTCAATCTACCTCTCTGTTCTGAGAAATAAAAGGCATTGCTCAGGTAAAATGCAGGAAGCCCAACAACTGTACTATGTAAAAGCCTTGAGGACATTTGGGCTCTGAGTCTTAATTAATTTATAATAATAGCCTTTCAAGTCAATCTGATCAGTGGCTTTGAGCTGATTTGTATTGTTTGAGTGCTTGAATCTCTATTTTGGGAACCCAAGGGCATGGTGATGTCTAAGACATCAGTGTCCCCTGAAAATAACATGGGTGCTGACAATGACCGGACCTCAAATGTTTCTTTATCTATTCATTGGTTGAGGTACACTAAGGTTGATTTCATATTTTGGCTCTTGTGAATAGTGCTACAATACACATGGGATACAGGTATCTTTTTGATATACTGAAGTCCTTTATTTTGTTGATGTACCTAGCAGTGGTATTGCTTGATGATATCATAATTCTATTTTTAGTTTTTTGAGGAAACTTTATACTGTTTTTTATATTGGCTATATTTATTTACAATTCCACCAACAGTTTAGGAGTGTTTCCCTTTCTCTGCATCCACACTAGCATCTATTATTTTTTGTATTTTTAATAAACTATATTAACTGGGGTGGGATGATACCTTATTGTTTTGTGATTTCCATTTCCCAAATGATTAGTGATGTTGAGCATATTTTCATGTACCTGTTGGCAATTTATATGTCTTCTTTCAAGAAATTTCTATTGGGCCTTTTGCCATTTCTAATAATTATATTATTATTATTATCATTATTATTTTGCTATTGTTTCAGTTATTTTTATATTCTGATTGTTAATTTCTTGTTAGATGGATAGTCTGCAAATATTTTCTCCCATTCTGTAGGATGTCTCTTTTTTCTGTTGTTTATCAACAACAGAATGAAGCATTTATTCAATGTTTTCTTAGTTTCATAGTTTCAGGTATTAGATTTAAGTCTTTAATTTATTTTGATTTGATTTTCATCTATCATCAGAGATAGGGTCCTAGCATTATTATTCTGCATGTGAAGACCTAATTTTTTTCCACCACCATTAATGAAGGGACTTTCCTTTTCCCAATATATATCTGTGGCATTGTCAAAATTGAGTTGGTTGTAACTGTGTGGACTTATATTTGGGTTTACTATTTTATTTCTTAGGTCTACATTCTGTTTATATGAGAGTACCATGTTGTTTTGTTACTATAGTTTTGTAGTATAGTTTTAAATCAGATAATATGATGCCTTTGGCTTTGTTCTTTTTGCTCACTATTTCTTTGGCTATTTGGAGTCTTTTGTCTTTCTACATGAATTTTAGAATTGAATCCATAGGTTGCTTTGAGTAGTATTTACAAAATTAATTCTTATAATATATGAATATGGAATATGTTTCAATTTTGTATGTCCTCTTCTATTTTCTTTCATCAGTGTTATATAGTTTTTATTGGAGAGATCTTTAATTTCTTTGGTTAAATTTATTTCTAGGTATTTTTTTGTAGCCATTATTAATGAGATTGCTTTCTTACTTCATTTTTCAGTTTGTTCACTGTTGATGTAAAGAAATGCTTTTGATTTTTATAGAAACACCTAACAATCTCTTCCTCCTAACTTTACATATGCTTGTCATGCTTTATGAGCAAATATAATGCTGTACCAAAGAAAAAGCACATCTCACTTATCAACTTAATCTACCACAGTATACGATACTGTTTTGAAAAGATGTGATGAACTTTAGCTTTCTACATATTTCAATGACTACTTCAATTGTTATACAAAATATACATTGCTTTTTGAAATAAATAAAACTCATTTTTAAAAGTTGTTATTTTTCAAAAACTAAAGTAAGATTTTTTAACATATTGAAATTAAATTTAAATTAATGTTAATTTCCATCATATGTGAACTACATTATATAGCAAAGTAAAAGTTCAACTAATGTAGCAATAACATTTCAATGATGAATACAGTTCTTAGACTTAATAGTGAAAGCATATCTAATCTAGTATTCTAGGACTGCATTACAAGGGATCAGATAAAAGGAAAAGAAAATAGCATAATGTTTTAAAAACCATCATTAAATAGACATTCAAAATTTTGAACACATGAAAGAAATCTCTCCAAATTAACAATAGCAGCTTTAAAATATTAAAGGTGGGGAGAGGGTCTTGCCTTATGAATTAGGAAAGCAGAGGAAGGAGCAGTATAAGATTGATGCTTCTGTGTTGAGGTAAGCATTACAGGATATTCAAACATTGAAGAAACTTACAACAGAAACTTGAATTTAGCCACTGTCATTTTTCACCAATCTCCCCAGGAAAGCACTGACCTGCCTAGGGAGTAAGGAGAAAAGTCTCCGGAGAACCATTCTTTCACATGCATAACCCCTAAAATAAAATTAAACACACTTTGGGAGGCCGAGGAGGGCAGATCATGAGGCCAGAAGTTCGAGGTCAGTCTGGCCAACATAGTGAAACCCCGTCTCTACTGAAAAAAAAAAAAATACAAAACATTATCTGGGTGTGGTGGTGTGCGCCTGTAATCCCAATTATTCAGGAGGCTGAGGCAGGAGAATCATGTGAACCTAGGAGGTGGAGGTTGTAATGACCTGATATTGTGCCACTGCACTCCAGCCTGGGAAACAGTGTGAGACTCTGTCTCAAAAAAAAAAAAAAATTAATAAAAATAAATAAAATTAACCTTTACTTTGAAGTCAGCCATATTTGCAATCCCTAATTTCAGTGGATCTCCTCAAAATATTGCCCATTTGATTTAAACTTATTTCAAAATGTAAAATATATGTCATTCTGTCATAAAATTTTGAGTTTACACATAAACTTGAACAAACAAAGTATAATTGGTTGCTAGAACCATATTCTTCAGATATGAGATCATGAAAAAGAATTAAAAATCCTAAGATTGTTTAAAAAGATTCAGAATAAAATAAGTTAAAAAACAATGACCAACATGAAATCTTTCATATTTTTGACCGAAGTCAATTTGAGAGTCATTGATTATTTGAACCAAATACTTCATTTGAAAAATGACAGAGGAGGCTGGGCATGGTGGCTCACGTCTATAATCCAAGCCCTTTGGGAGGCTGAGGTGGGCAGATCACGAGGTTGGCGGATCACGAGGTCAGGAGTTTGAGACCAGCCTGGCCAACGTAGTGAAACCCTGTCTCTACTAAAAATACAAAAAATTAGCCGGGCGTGGTGGTGAGTGCCTGTAATCCCAGCTACTCAGGAGGCTGAGGCAGGAGAATAGCTTGAACCTGAGAGGTGGAGGTTGCAATGAGCCAAGACTGCACCACTGCACTCCAGCCCGGGCGACAGTACAAGACTCTGTCTCAAGAAAAAAAAAAAGAAAAGAAAAGAAAAGAAAAAAAAATGTCAGAGGAAATACACTGGGGAAAAGTAATGACCAATATCTGCCATCTTAGCATAGCCCAGAACAAAATAAGATCTCTAATTTATTTTTCTCAACAGTATCTGCCTTCAGTTTAATTAAGAATAATAGAAGTTTTTCTGAATGCATCTTTTGATGTCAGTCTTTTCTATTCGTTTAACTTCACAATGATATAAAATTTCATGGTATCTTTTACTTTCCTCTGTTCCCTTCACCCCAAACACGCTATTTAGAAAACAAAACAAAACCATTTTTTAGGTCTTCTCTAATAAGAGGTTATATATAATGTCAACACCTGTGTTTTTATATTAGAGGTTAAATCAGAACTTAGGGTTAACTTGGAGCACTTCCTGTCACCTTAGTGGTGGGGTGCCTCTCTTGAAAACAGAATAAGACAACTTCTGATTCCAACTCTGCATACTGAGGAGCAACTGATGATTTATTTCTGTGTCCCAGGTCCCGGAGGAAGACTGGAGAACAGTCGAGTTGTTGTTTCTGACATCAGTGGTTTTGGCAATTATAGCATAAGAGAGAAACAGTCACAAGTTGGAAACATGAGCCAGTTTACTTTTTTAAATATTGCCACAATAAAATAATTCACTTATTAATAAAAAAGTGGACCTATAGTTAAAATTATATTTATAGCTTGATCTTGGTATTGTCTTTTTTCCTGAAAGAATGTTTTCCACATAATTTACTATAGTGTTTTCTCTGAAAAAATATTAAAAATAATTAATTTATATATTTATCCAAGGAAGTTGAAGAGGTCCTGCTCAAAAATGGAAATTGGTGGCTACTTTGTATTGATGAATGTGTGGTTATAGGGCTTAAAATATGATTTCAAAAACTGCATGGAAAAAATTAAATTAAAATTCGATATTTAAAATGGGTAAATAGAAGTATTTCAAATTTATTTTCTGGTTAACTTTAAAATAATACTTAAATTTTAAAACTAAAATATGGCTTTTACTTCATTATATAAGCTTATTTTTGGCTTAAAAACTGGTAAATACTATTGAATTATAAAATTCGTGTCTTGTTCTGTTAAGTTAGCCTTGGCCTCATAGCAATAGTTTGCATAAGCAGTTGGAAGTGTTCACTTTTTTTTTTTCTAAATCTGAGGTCACTCTTCCGCCCAACTAACTAAATTTAATGTAGAAACCTGTATTTAACTGTTAGTAACTAAATATACAACAGTTTTCAGTCATCTAACACTTAATATTAACTTCTCAAACACTTGGACTTAACATCATAATCTGAAGCCAAAAAAATGGATTTTTACTTAATATCTTTCAATCAATATCCAGTAATATCATTGTTTGAGAGAACCTGGATTTTGACAGTTCCTCAATACTGTTTCATATTCAATGGAAAAACATATTAATTAACAGAAATATGTAAAATCTACATAGATCTGATGTGCAAATTATAATTTAAGGTCAACTGATACTTTGAAATAATTGTATTTACCTCAAATACTATACTCATAAATATCTTTTCTAGAATCAAAGAATACTTAAGAGTATTTTCTGGTTTATTCTAGTCCTGCAATAAATCGATCAGATAATCCTCTATTCAACATTGGATCTATGGAGGGCGATTGGAGCCCCTCCAAGTAAGGTTGAAATATTCCAAATAAACTAATCCTACGTGGATGCCATTTCTGCACTCACAATTTGTAAACTTTGAATTGATATTAGACATTAGAAGAGAGTAGTACATGTTACAAGCTGCCTATCCAAAATCAATGCCTTCACTATAGAACTTGCCAGAAGCAATGACTAAAAACAAGATTATCTCTGAGCCATCAGAGACAGTAGAAAATTCTGGGATGATTGCTACCCTTTGTATTTTTGGAGGGATGAACTATTGTGTCTCATTATAGATAATGAGACTCATTGTTTGGACCACAAGTTATAGAACCCATCATAGAATATAAAAATTCTGTGGTGAAAGGAACCATTACTTTAAGTGACTTATGTGCCATTTACTGAGTCAAATTAAATGATAAATCAACTGCTAAAAGAAACAAATTGCACAAACTATAACCTGAAACTTGGGGTTTGACTCACTGATATATAAGACTTATCTGCCCAAACACTAAATCTCTTGCTGTTAATGCATTTCCTTGTCTATCCACATCACTTCTTAGTCTCATTGAGCGAGTCTTTGGTTTTCAGACACTCTCTTATTAACTTACCCATCATCATTTCTACTCTCAAAAAAAGCCTGGGGTTTTCATTGATAATCACTGAATAAACACATGCTAAGGACCTGCAATGTTTCAAAGGAAATTCACAAGGAACAAAATAGACAAGCAAGGAATACACAGGGCCCTAAGGTGACTTGCAGGCTTTCAGTTAATGCTGTGGTAAGAGACGACATCACGTTTTGAGAAATGACAAGCTTCCACTAAGGTTTAGGATTTTCTCTTTGTACTCCTCTTTTCCTTTCCTACCTGTACTTTACAATTGGAATAATGACTAAGAATAACATAGAATGAAACTTGGCTTCATAAAAAAATAACAATTGAAAAGAAGCATTTATAGAACATTTATTAAAACTAAGTAGGTGAGCACAAACTGAATAGTTCTACTTAAAAATTAATAGACAGATATGGTTCTGTATCTTGGTAACAGATGTCTTCAGTTAAATTGACATGACATGAATTGTACTTTCAGTTACTTCAGTGATGGAGTATCCATCTTTTAAAGATTATTCTGCATTGGCACCTTCAAACTAACTTGGCATTGTTCCTCTAAATGTCCTTGGCTCAAAAATGTTTTACAATAAACTTCTAAGCCAATGCAGGCAGAATCTTGGCTTTTATGGGACCTGCCTCTGCCCACTTCAGGATACGTGTTCTAATAAGCAGACATGCTGTTTTTTCATTATTAATAATTTAGCATATTCTTTCATGTCTACCGAACATCAACTTTTAATTCAAATTTTATTTTGTAAACACCAGTTTATGTAAACACTTTTTAATACCTGAGAATTTGCCTTGTCTTTAAAAGCAGAAGCACAGAGAAAAGAAGAAACAAGATGAAGGACTAGGTCAAAATTACTACAATTAAAGGCATTGAAATTACATTGCCAAGCTTTTTTATTTGGTAATTATCTGCCTTGTAATGTTGGGAAAATAATCTCTCTCTTCCAATATTATGTATTATTAAATGGTAATTTTATACAGTTTATTTCTTGAGATATTTCCTTAGTCATAATAGAAGTGAAAAAGTTCAAATGTTTAATAGCATTTCATTTTTACATTTTTTATCATCATACTTTTTATTTTTTCTCTATATTTGCCTAATCTCATTTATTTTTATACGAACAAGAAGATCATCTTGCTTTATGGAACTTCTGAGTATTTAATTCATCTTTATATCAACTTATTTTATATATAAGTAAAATGCAAATATAAAAATATGTGCCAATTAGACATCATTTAAATTATATTTGAGTGGTCAGATTTTTTTTTGTCTCACTAAGTTAGCATGGACAAATGATGCTGGGTTTTTATAGAGAAGGTGTCTGGGCATTGCAAATGTGCAGAGTTCTGACAGTTCAAAGGCCTGTGCCATTGGGTAAAGCTAAAGCTGCCCAAAGTCAATTATTTACTCCTCAGCAAAGACTGTAAAGAAGCATGATGAACATGACAGTGGTCTGCAGGCCTAGTTGTGAACTAAAATACCCTAGGAAGTTTTAACAGTCTGTGATGCCAAGTCTTATCGTTAAACTCTGATAATTGCTCTTAAATTCATTAAAAAATATGACACTTGAAATACACTTGGCCGTATATTAAATACATTTACTGTTAGGAAGAATGGTGTGGAATTGACAATATTTTATTATGTGTTGAAATTAAAAGGCAATTTCTATTTAATGACATTTTATGCAATTTCATTTCTCAACAGGGGCCTAGAAAATGAAGGCAATCTTACAACATTCATAAACATGTTATTCAGAGTTAATTTTTTATTTTTTTAATTATACTTTAAGTTCTGGGATATATGTGCAGAACATGCAGGTTTGTTACGTAGGTATACACATGCCATGGTGGTTTGTTGCACCCGTCAACCCGTCATCTACATTAGGTATTTCTCCAAATGCTATCCCACCCCTAGCCCTCCACCCGCTGACAGACACCGGTGTGTGATGTTCCCCTCTCTGACCTTGTGTTCTCACTGTTCGACTCCCACTTATGAGTGAGAACATGCGGTGTTTGGTTTTCTGTTCTTGTGTTAGTTTGCTGAGAATGATGGTTTCCAGCTTTATCCATGTCCCTGCAAAGGACATGAACTCACCCTTTTTTATGGCTGCATAATATTCGATGGTGTATATGTGCCACATTTTCTTTATGCAGGGTTAATTTTATTTCTCCATTGAGTTAATCAAGCATGTCTTTCCCAAAATTAGGACGTGTCTATGATTCTGTGAGTTTACAATAAATAAATTTTAAAACAGTTTTAAAAATCACTACATTAGGATAAAAAAGATAAATTAATAAAGACAAAAATGTAAGTTCTTGAGTCCTCCTGTAGTATCTATTATGGTATTCAAATATATATAACTTGAATTGTACTGAAAATTTGAATGCATATAAAAATTATTTAAGAGTTGGAAATAAGACAAAAATTGGGTGAAATAGTTTTTTCAATTGTTTAGTGTGATTGTTTAGTTTTCTAATAATAACACAGTTATGTTTGAAAATGATTTATTATTTGCTCAGAAGCCACTATGAAATTACATATTAACTTTAAGATTTCTTCCTAAAAGAGGTTATATTCCTGAAGATTATGTGTCATTGTCATTTCACATCTTCCACAGAAGTCTTATGCTAACATTCTTTTCTCAAAATGTCTAGAAATATCTGGTTTCTCAAATATTTTTGGCCCATCTTTACCAACTTATTGGTCCATTATTAATCAGTTGAATACATTTTTGGCACATGTCTATTCTGTTTCTATGAGAATCATTTCTTTAACTTTTTGAAATTTTACTTTTGCAATGCATGTAGGCATTGTTTTCAAACCATGTTAAAATGAAAAGGGACCATTTTCTCACATCTTAGCATGCAAAATACACAGGCATTTGAAAGATTCTAATCTATTTAATTATTAGTTATTATATTGATAGAAAGCATGCATCACTGTTTTATTTTTCATGTATTTCAATATAATTTAAAACATCATTTTATCTTTTTTATGAAAAGTTAGATTTATTATTCACAAGGATGAGAAAGGAGACTTACAGTCTTACTGGGTAACTAATATTCACTCATAGATATCTAAGAAAAGCATTGCCATAATCAGGTCATAAACAATCATTTAGTCAGCACATCCATGGCTCTGCTTCAGTGGCCCAAGTGCATCTGGGAGTCATAAGCAAGTGGTTCATGACATGCTTCATTTTGGGATGAAGAGGAAACATTTTTCTAGTTTGGGCTTTACTATATCGAAATCAATACATTGAAATAAGCCTTTTAAAATATCTAAAGTGTCCTGTTTGTTAAAATACATTGAGCTTTTTTTAAAACTGTTTTTCTAAAATTATTTTTTATTGTTCTGTTTTGTGTGTATGTGTGTGTTTTGTGTTTTTATTTTATTTTATTTTATTTTATTTTGAGACAGAGTCTCGCTCTGTCACCCAGGCTGGAGTGCAGTGGCATGATCTCGGCTCGCTGCAAGCTCCGCCTGCCAGGTTCACACCATTCTCCTTCCACAGCCTCCCAAGTAGCTGGAACTACAGGCCCCCGCCACCATACCTAGCTAATTTTTTGTATTTTTAGTAGAGATGCAGTTTCACCATGTTAGCCAGGATGATCTCAATCTCCTGACCTCGTGATCCACCCGCCTCAGCCTCCCAAAGTGTCAAACTATTTGTTTTATGAGCTACTACCAGTCTTCCTCCTTAAAACCCTTTTACTGATCTCTCTTACATTTTTCTATTGTGTTTGTCCATCTATCTGTTTGTACAGCAGTATCTCTATTTGTGTCTCTTCCTTTTCTTTTGGTTCTCTATATGTTTTTATTATGACCATCATTATCATCTTTGTCATAACTATCATTAATAAACCAATAATTGTGCTAGACCCCTTATATACATTAAAATTGATCTTTTGACATATCACTTCAAGATATATGTATATGCAGGTGTCAGTCTGAGTGTATATAAAATAAACCTTTTTAGATGAGATACCATGCTCAAGGAGATTAAACACATTGCTCATGATCACACTGCTAAATATCTACTAGAATATATCTCACAGTGGTTAGAAAACAATGGGCCTACTAGGGACATGATTCTCAAATTTTAACTGTGCATGCAAAGAATCTGGGCATCTTTTTAAAATGCAGATTCTGATGAAATGAGTTCAGGTGGTTGCCTGAGATACTGCATTTCTAACAAGCTCCTCCATAAAGCCATTGCTGCTAATCCAAAGCCCGTATTTGAAGTAGCACAATACAGAGGAGCAATAGATCAGGAAAACTGCTCTTTGATTCAAACCTGAAGAAGTACTCAGGAGTACACTGTTGTTACTAATTACTCAGCCTTGGTCGGTACATTGTGAAGATCAAAAAACATTTTTAAAGATAAAAAAAATTCTTGGAAGGTGTGTAATGAAGGGTTAATTCTACAGACATGGTTTTCCAAAACCTTGCGCATTCCAATGGTCTTCACGAGTGGCTCTCGACAAGCTCCTGGGAGATGATAATCTGTGAGCCCTTGGTATACGCTGCCTGATGAGGGTCTTTGTATACCTGAAAACATATCATACCAAATAGCTGATGCTAACAACGTGATTTGTTGTGAGCACCTGTTTCTGCATGCCTATAACTTTGTGTCATGCTATATTAATGGGACCTCTCTTAGGGCATGGGGAGGTTGGGAACTAAGTAACTAAGTTCAGTCACAGGGCATTCTATGCATATGTGATGGAATCCTAATAAAAACCCTGGTCTCAAGGCCAAGTGAGCTTCCCTAGTTGGCAGCAAGTTCACACATGTTGTCTCACACCATTGTAAAGAAAATTAGTCACTGTGAAGTCCCCACTATGAAAAAGACACCTGGAAGCTCCCATCTGGTTTGTTCTGGACTCAAATTTATGTGCTTTTATGCTTCTGATTATTTTAATCTGGTTTCTTTCACTGTTAGAAACTATAACCACACACACAAAAAATCAGCTTTCTTGAGTTTCTTCATCAATACACATAATATATACCTTGCAAGGCCCTATTTAGATGTCCTATTCAAATATTTGTAAGCTGGATGAATCAGTCTGTATTAGTCTGTTTTCATGCAAATAAAGACATATTTGACTGGGTAATTTATAAAGAACAAGTGATTTAATGGACTCACAGTTTCACCTGGCTGGGGAGGCCTCACAATCATGGCCGAAAGCAAAGAGGAGCAAAGTCATGTCTTACATGGCAGCAGGCAAAAGAGCTTGTGCAGGAGAACTCCCATTTATGAAACCAACAGAGATTTATTCATTACCATAAGAACAGTATGGGGGAGACCATCCCCATGATTCAATTATCTCCACCTGACCCTGCCCTTGACATATTGGGATTACTACAATTCAAGGTGAGATTTGGGTGGGGACACAGCCAAACCGTATCACAGTCCCATAATCTCTTTTGTAGTGATAAAGATCACTAACTTGAACCATTCATTATATTTTCTTATACCATAATTTTTGAAAGATTTATGGAAGATTTACTTATTTCATTTTATATCTCCTCTACCTTCACTACTGCAATGGACTAAATGGTGGTTGTTCTCCCCCCACCCAAATTCATACGTCAAAATCCTAACTCATAATGTATGGTACTAGGAGGTGGGGTCTTTGGAAGCTAATTAGGTCATGAGACTGGAGCCCATGTGAATGAGATTCCCACTCTTATAAAAAAGACCCCAGAGAACTCTCTTGCTCTTTTTCTATTGTGTGAGGATATAAAGATAAGATGGCAGTCTGCAAGTCAGAAGAGGGACCTCACAAGAAACCATCCATGCTGGTACTCTAATCTCATTTTTCTGAACTCAGGATCTGTAAGAAATAAATTTCTGTTGTTTATAAACCCATCCAGTTTACAAAGTTCCTAATCTGGTACTTTGTTGTGGCAGCCGAAGCTAAAACAACTATATTTCTAGGAAAAATAAATATACATGTACACACATCTATAAAATTCTTCAACCTGATAACTGAAATAACTTTTACTTTAATGGTATTCATATAGGAAAGAAATGGATGAAGCCAAAATAAATCTTAAAATTAAGGGGGAATATTACTTAGTAAAATGCATGTTTGCTTTGCCAAAGCCTGAAATTTTTCTCTTTTTAAGCAAATTGAAAACCTCAAAGATTTCAACATTTTTTATTACTTATCCTAGCAAAATCATTCAGACCACTTATTTTTAAAATTATATAGTCACTGATTTATTTCACTTTTATGCAGTTAGGATAGGAAATGGAAGTCAATTGGAAAATAGAATTACAGGAATAGGACCATCATGAAATGATTTTTTTAATTTATTACCATTCATCAGAGCATGTATACTTGTTTGTCATGCATTCAGAAGAATGGAAGAAAGGAGGGTAGAGAATGAGTCATATGCCTTGAAAATTATTATTCAGTTTTAAAAAGAGTGCCCAAAACTATGGACACTATAAGACACTGAATTTGAATATTTTACATTTCATTCTTCTATTAAAATTCATTGAGAACAAAAAGAAAACAAGAAAAAATAAGAAGATAAGCATCTTCAGAGAAACAACTATAGCCTGAAACCATAAACTGAGAAGCAAACTTGCCAAATACTGTTATATTTCAACTAAAACAAGGAGTGATCAGAGTGAGTGCTTTCACATGTATAATCATTACATGTTCAGGATGGTCAATTTTCCAGATATCATTGTTGCTATTCTGGGAGATGTAACTCAAAAACTATTTTTTTGAAAATTATAAGATTTCATGGAATAATGTGACCATGATATTAATAAAAGTAGGAAAGTCACTATAGAGTAACTCAGTGTTGTCTAACCATAAAATGGAAGAAATTTGAAGTTGTAAGAGAATTCAGGCTGATGTACTCTACTCATTTCATATACTCTGAGCTCCAAACAGAATGAAGCTCACAGAGGTGTAGAGGAGCAAAAGAGAAAAGCATTAACCAGCATGTGATAATATAGAGATTAGAAATGTAGATTTAGAAACCTAAGAATCTAAATCTGGGCCACATTACCTTCAGAAAAGTGAATGCTGATAGGATTATCTGAGAATTATTCTGAGTATATTTAAGATGGACCTTGAGTTTATTTAAAATGCAGATTCCCAGGTCCTGTTCTATGCCTGTTAAATCAGAATCTCCGGACTTGAACTGAGAAGTTTGCACTTTAAGCAAAAATCCTGGTGAATTCTACCCACTAAGGTTTTAAAGCCATTCATCTGAAGTGTGGAGTGCAATCTCTTTAGTTATCTTTAGTGAAAATCATGCATAATATTCACAAAGATTGTAACTAAATAGTTAAAGGTATCAATGTTAAGACTTCAACAATTTAAGAAATGTTCCCAAATGCAGCTGGTTTTCTTACAAATGGGAAGTATAGTTGAGTGTATGTACTGGAAAATGAGGACTAAAATTCTCTTTAAGGATAATACCAAAGGTAATTTTCTTAACCCATACTTTTTAAAATATTACATTGGCTTTGGTCTTCTTGTTGAACGGTTAATAATTTGATTGATGAATCTATAAATTCTTGTTAAGAACTTACTATAATCTTAGCTACATAAAGGTGATACAAAAGGAAGGGAACTATATAGGGCATGAAATTTGACCTAAGAGTTATGAAGAGTTTGAGAAAACAAGAGAAAATATGAAAGATTATCATAGAACAAGCTAATTGCATGGTATTAATGTTAAATGCTGCCACTATTCACAGGCTAAGGAAGAACAAAGAAGGTTTTTGTAGTAAAGTCAGGTTTCAGGAAGTGATCTGGCTAAGATCTGGACCTAAAAGCTGGGTAATATCACTTACAGAAAATACCATTACAGAAAATACCGAAATAGTCACTACCCACAATTTAGAAGGAAAAAACCTAAAGGTATCTCCCATAATAATCAAGCCGTTGTCATTTAGCTCCTTTCAAAGTAACAAGGGATTTCATAGAATATTATTCTTCAATAGCACTTCATCAAAATTGCATTTGCAGTAAATCTAATTATCTCATTTCTTACAAAAGTTACCCATGGTGCTGAGAAAACTAGAAACTGGCCTTTAGATGATGTTCGGTATTGTTCCCATTTATTATTAAAACTTGATATTCAGAGAATTTACTTTTACTGTTATATGATGACAACATGTCAGGTATCGTCAATTTGAAATTTGTTAGATTCATTTTTTTTAAGAATCCCAAGATAAATTGCTCAGTTTTTATGTTTAGTTTAAATTTGAGAGCTAATATAAACTTGTACAATTTTGTTTCACTGTATGTTTTGCTATTATTTGGGAGGTGAGGAGAGTTCATTTGCAATATAATTTTAGCATATTTTATAATACAGTCAGTCAAAAAAAGCTGCACATGTATATATTTCTTCTTTATTTTAGGCTGTAGGTTATGTATTTTTAAACCAATGGTTAGATGTCCCGTTATACTGATTTACTTCTTCCTATTTGGTGTTTATTTGATGCATTAAAAAGAGAAAATTGTATAAACCTAATGACTATTAACAAGTATCCAGAGAGATAAAAAATATCTATAATTAGCACAACGGAAAGACTTCCAAATCCACATTCTTTTGACTGTCTTCTCACCTAAAAAGTATGTATTGCAGTTTCACTGGTTGATTGGTTGTCATTTTTCTTTCAGTTGTGTTTCGATATAGAAATTGTATGGAACTGAACAGGAATTGCATTACAATTGAAATTGTTTCTAATAGTATTCACTAACGGACAAATCCATTACTTTAGGTCCATTTCATATACAAGGAAATGCAGTTACTCCGAGGACAATTCAGGTAAATAACTACCACAGCATGGACCCAAGGGTAGCAGCAGGAAGTCGTGCTGCTCTAAGTGTCTCCTCTAGTAGATGCCAAAAGAAAATACTCTTATCACTGTGTACATACTAGGCATAATTGTTTTGGTATGTGTTCAGTACCGGCTTGGGCAAAAGTCCCTCTATGTAAATCCAAACAGTAACTGTTGAATTACTCATTTAAACTTATGTGTTTCACAGCACACGTTGTTAGTGAAAGGTTTCTACTTCTTATTTCAGACATTAAACAGATACATCAAATGTTTGAGAATTCTTCATTTACATCTCAGCAATGGAAATATTTAGCTTTTTTTTTTTTAAGCTAGCCAAGAGCCCCTGTACAGTGAGCAATCTTTTGGGGTCTTATCTTCACAGTGCTGAAGAATTTCTATGTGGACACCAAAGCAATATTAAAACCACTCACTCTCACCGGTAATTTACAGAACACAGTTTTAATAAACAGCAATATCGACAACAACAATAGCAATGATGAAACCTCTGAGGTGAGAGAGAATGTTAATTTTAGCAAAGAGCGTCTTGTCATCTGGACAAGCCTCACCAGTTCCTAGTCTCTAGTTTGTATACATTTATGCAATCATCTTGAATATCTACTCCCTGTGTGCTGTAAAAAAAAAAGTTTCAGGACATTACATGTGAAGGAATAATTCAACATTTAAGTTTTTAAGAGTATATTTTTTTCATATCTTGTTCCTCGAAGTTAAACATTGTGGTAGATTGAGACTTTCATTAGTAAATATTCTTACACAAAACAAAGGAAATCATAAGGTCTTATTTATAATCATTAAGAGAAACCTGAAGGCCAATTACTCATTGAGTGGCAGGAAACTCAATTATATTATTGTATAGGACTTCGGTATGATAAAATAATCCTCAGAACTATATTAAAAAATTGTGAGAAGGAGTTTACACAGGTCAGCCTATAAAACTACTGCATAATTTCTATCTGTAAATTAAAATAGAAAAAAATAAGATTGAATTAAATATGATAATAATAAATTTCATGTCTAAGTGTGCTAAACTAGCTGGCCTTTTCTATTCCTGAATAAAATTATTCTGGTTGCCATAATGCATCTTGAAACTTACCTAGAGGAGGAGAAATTCAAAGTATCCCAACGTTTGCCCTCATGAATAGATCAAGCCTTGGGGGAAACCAGTGTTCTCTTGGCAAAAGGACCAGAAGGTACGTAATCTCTTGTTTTAATTATATTTCATCTGCTGAAAAATTGCTTATCTCTCTGCGATTTATCTTAGAGATGATTGAAAGCAATTTTGTGACCTTCACATTGTCCATATTTAAGTTAGATAACTGAACATTTGGTGAGGATCCCAAAACCTCAAGTATGTATGGAGATTAAGATTTCAACTCTGAAGACAAACTGTCAGGTTCAAATCTTGGTCCTGTTCACTTCTGGTGACTAAGCTCTGTGGTTACCAAACCCTCCTCCCTCCCTTCATCCATCTGAAAAAAAAAATTGGTATGACAGTAATAGCAGCTACATAATTTGGCAAGTGGGGGCTAACTGAGCTCATAGACAACTTACACCTAACTTGACACAAAGCGCATGCACAATAAGCATAATTAATATTACATTATTTTATTTTGCATGAGGTGGCAACAAATAGTTATCACATGCTTAATTTTAAATAAGAAGCATTAATAGTGGTAGAAATTAAGGAAATATATTTATTAACGAAAACTCTTAGAAATATGAAGGCTCTAGTTATATTTGGTTCTTATTTATCACATCCTCAATTTTAAATAAGAAGCATTAATAATAGTAGAAATTAAGTATACATTTATTAGAGAAGTCTATTAGAAATATCAAGGCTTAATCTAATTATATTTGTTTGCTAACTGAACTTGAGACATATGAATGTTCACATACTTTAAGATGTTTTATCACCTATTTGAAGAGGGACTCTGGCCACTATAAGAACAACTCACGGCCGGGCACGGTGGCCCACACCTGTAATTCCAGCACTTTGGGAGGCCGAGGTGGGCGGATCACGAGGTCTGGAAATTGAGACCATCCTGGCTAACACGGTGAAACCCCGTCTCTACTAAGAATACAAAAAATTAGCCGGGCATGGTGGCGGCGCCTGTGGTCCCAGCTACTTGGGAGGCTGAGGCAGGAGAATGGCGGGAACCCGGGAGGCGGAGCTTGCAGTGAGCCGAGATGGCGCCACTGCACTCCAGCCTGGGCGACTGAGCGAGACTCCGTCTCAAAAAAAATAAAAATAACAAAATAAAATAAAAGAACAACTCACATGTAGCAAAAACTAGTGATTGAGTACATTCTAAAGAGTAACATAAATTTTGAAAGTGAGCTATTGTTATTGAACTTTTTATTATTACAAAAGACAAAGTAAACAACCAAAAAAATTATAGAGTTGAGAAAATGCCAAGGCTGCTCACCCACTTCTTTAACCAGTCTTCAAACTTACCATATATATATGTATATATATATTTTTGAGCAAGTGAGATAAATCACATTGAAATTCATGAAACAATGTCTGGCATCCAGTAGATGCTCAGCGACGTTTGTTCCCTTTAATGGTTTCAACTGGCTAGGATTTCACATGAAGAACAGTAGCATTTTGGTATCACTAGGCTAACATCCATTTTCTGTACTAGAGAGTAGAGAAAGCCCTTGGGTGATAGCTTATTTTACCTACTATGGAATTTTTACACAACAAAGTTAAGAGTCATCCGCTGTGCGGGTTCCCACTGGTTATGTGAGACGTGGCCGAACATATCGGTAAGGGGAAGGATTCAGCAGCTCAACCATCTGGGTTCTTCAGGCTGCCACCGCCTACTGGCTATGAGAGACTTAGCCAGTCACCTTTGTGAGCTTCCTCTAGTGAGGATCAGAAGAGTTAATACATAAGGCACCAATTATAATACTAACCCTGGGATGTAAAAAGGCTCAATTGTTATTACTGCTTACCATTATTATTAAGAATGTTAATAATAATTACTACAGCAATCTTTTCTAGACAAGGGAAAGTGAAGCAACTAATTAACTCTCAAGGAAAAAAAAATTTTTTTTTTCACTGCTAAAGACTATTAACGTAGACATGAGTTTTGGAAGAGTTTTGCTTTCTCTCTCTTTGCCTATATTTTCTCTATTTTTTATTCTTATGTTTTCGACTTACTCAAGGGTTTTGGTGCTAGATGGTGGTTCTGGTCGGCTGTTCAAAGTTCATACCACAGGCAGTTAATTTTACCCAGATGGCTCCTGGTTTCTTTCTTTTTTAAATAAATCGTATCCACGGCCAAGGTTGATATGAGGACTTCTGTCCGTTGGCAAATAGCATTGTAGCCACAATCTCTTATTAAAGCTTGAAACCAAATGGTGATTACTAGTGTTTGTGGCCAAATTTTGTTCATGCCTGCCCACTGAATTTGTTTGGATACCAGGAAATTATGGACTGTGTGATTCGAATTAGGATAAGAGATTAAACCCTGGGAGCCATTCTTTAGCAAAGATTGTGCTGTGAAAAAAAAAAAAAAAATGGAAAATATCCTTTTAACCAAGTCAGTGAAATTAGCTTAGTCATGAGGATTGCAAGGGGACTTTCTGAACTTGAGATGTAAACACAGTGCCAAAAAATGTCATCAGGAGACTGGGGATAGATGCCGATTCTTATTTTATGAGAGGTTTGTAGTGCTAACTTCATCATCTAACCGAACCCCTTCATTTCCCATTTTTAATGATTCTAGATGCTTATCTCAGGAAATGGAAGAAGTCTCCTCAATAATGTTATCAGAGACAGGCCATGTCATTTCTATCCTCTCAATACAACTATTTAGTTCCTTTTTTCTTTCATTTTTGCATAATTTCCATAGCAACATGTACATGGTGACTACAGTACATCAATCAGCACCTCCACTCCTGGTCCCAGTTTTTTCTTTGCTAATCCTCACTGCTGACTTTTGTTGTTGTGGTTTCATTATCATTTCACAGGGTAACTACAGTCACCTTGGAAGTGAATTGTGTGGTCAAAGCCCTTTAATAACACAAAATATGTAAAATCTCCTCTTATGCATATTATACATGAAAGAAGGATAAGACCATCAGTGAATTGTGTCTCCTCTGTAGAAATAGCCAGATCATCAGGATAGCTGGATCCTCTTCCATAGAAGTAGGAGAGCAGATGCTGAGGCAGGACACAATAGTTATTCAGCCTGTGTTGCCTTCACTTGCATCCTAGAGCATTTGTTGAACTCTCTCTTGAGTAAATGGTAATATCTTATGAAGGCATTGAGGAAATTTTTACCATGAGGGTAAATACCACTTAGCTATTATCTCCTCTTAGTAGGAGTGTAGCACAAAGAACTTCTGATTGATTATTTTTCAGGGGCAAGGATAATTTGTTTTGTTTGCTTGTTTATGTATTTATTTACAATTTTAGTCAGATTGCATTCTAAGACTTTAGCAAGATTTCAATGAACATTTTCCTATTTAAGCCTTGCCACTGAAAATTTTCTGTCTTTAAGTCTCACGTAACAACTGCAGCCTGCAACATCTTGCTGGCTGACTTGACAGAGGATGGCCAGTTTTTGTGTTTAGGCTCAGATGTGCAGTGCTGGGTTCTCAAACTGTGTCCCAGCCTGGGACAGTGTGGCTTTAATAATATCCTTATTATCCATCGATTATATTAAAAAACCTTATATCTGTATGCAAAACCATGGGCTCTTAAGATTTTGAGTGAATCATACATGCTAAGGCAGCAGATATATGTAGGATGTACTTTCAGGCCAATTCCTGCCTAGTGTAGGCCCAGGTGGTATAATGCCTCATAACAGACTCCATTCCCTGGGCCAAGACATTGTGAATGGTGGAATTAGTATCCTCCTGTGACATGTGACATCCTCCTGTGACCCACTCGCAATGATTTGGATGGTTCCCCTCAAGTTTGGGCTAGAGTGTCGGTGAGTGGATTAACTCAGGACAATTCCAGTTCTTTCTATGTATCTTCCTTTCATCATGAGGGATATGAAGAAAACATTAGATCATGTTGGATGCTGTTTGTCTGTTGGTTAGTTGGTTGGTTGGTTGGGTTTAACAAGAAGACCACGTATCTAGTCTTCTAGTTTTGCAAGGCTGCCATAATAATTTACATCCAAGCTAGTGGCTTAAAACAACAGATACTTATTCTCTCACAGCTGCAGAAACCACAAGTCTGGAATCAAAGTGTCAGAGGACCATGTTCCTTCCAAAAGCCTTAGGGAAAAATTTTAATTCTTCCTTGCCTCTTCCAGCTTTTGGTGGCTCCAAGCATTGCTTGGCTGATGGCAGCATAATTCCAGTCTCTACTTTTGTCTTCATATGTCATTCTTCCCTATGTTTCTTTGTATTCTCCTTTTCTGTCTCTTATAAGGACACTCATTGGTGTATTTCATGCTTATCTCAATCCAGCATGACCTCAAATTGAGATGCTAACCTTAATGACATCTACAAAGATTCTTATGCCAAATAAAGTTACATTCTGAGATTCCAGTTGCATATCTTTGGGGAGCCACTGTTGAACCTACTATGCCTAACAACTCTGGCCTGTCCCAAGGACAGATTTAAAAAGAAAGCGAAATTCATTTTGCTTTCGGATTTTGAGATTGTTCCTCTTACCCCTACTCCATTTTCAATGCCTGAACTTTATCAAGAAAGCTCAAAGACAAAATGTGGCCAAGGTTGGCAATAAATACATTTTTGCCAATAATCTGATGGGAAATGAAGGTGACTTCTTGTAAATCAAAATAAATTGGATCTGCAGGCAATCTGGTTAACCTGAAATTTAGATTATGACAATGGTGTTCTTATTTTATATATTTTTACATGCTCCAAATCTCCTTCTGTAGCCCTTTCTAAAATTTTGCTGAGAGTCCATCTTTTCTGACCAAAGGAGATTTGATTCTCCACTAAAGTAGTTATTTAAAAGATCTTCTGATTTGCATTTCTCTGACGGCCAGTGATGATGAGCATTTTTTCATGTGTCTGTTGGCTGTATGAATGTCTTCTTTTGAGAAATGTCTGTTCATGTCCTTTGCCCACTTTTTGATGGGGTTGTTTGTTTTTTTCTTGTAAATTTGTTTGAGTTCTTTGTAGGTTCTGGATATTAGCCCTTTGTCAGATGAGTAGATTGCAAAAATTTTCTCCCATTCTGTAGGTTGCCTGTTCACTCTGATGGTAGTGTCTTTTGCTGTGCAGAAGCTCTTTAGTTAATGCAAATCAAAACCACAATGAGATACCATCTCACACCAGTTAGAATGGCAATCATTAAAAAGTCAGGAAACAACAGGTGCTGGAGAGGATGTGGAGAAATAGGAACACTTTTACACTGTTGGTGGGATTGTAAACTAGTTCAACCATTATGGAAAACAGTATGGCGATTCCTCAAGGATCTAGAACTAGATGTACCATATGACCCAGCCATCCCATTACTGGGTATATACCCAAAGGATTATAAATTATGCTGCTATAAAGACACATGCACACGTATGTTTATTGCAGCACTATTCACAATAGCAAAGACTTGGAATCAACCCAAATGTCCATCAGTGACAGATTGGATTAAGAAAATGTGGCACATATACACCATGGAATACTATGCAGCCATAAAAAAGGATGAGTTTGAGTCCTTTGTAGGGACTTGGATGCAGCTGGAATCCATCATTCTTAGCAAACTATCACAAGAACAGAAAACCAAACACCGCATGTTCTCACTCATAGGTGGGAACTGAACAATGAGATCACTCGGACTCAGGAAGGGGAACATCACACACCGGGGCCTATCATGGGGAGGGGGGAGGGGGGAGGGATTGCATTGGGAGTTATACCTGATGTAAATGACGAGTTGATGGGTACAGCACAGCAACATGGCACAAGTATACATATGTAACAAACCTGCACGTTATGCACATGTACCCTACAACTTAAAGTATAATAATAATAAATAAATTTAAAAAAAAAAAAAAAAAAGATCTTCTGGTAGATAAAGAAAAAGTGGTTCATGTATACCATTGGAATTCTACACAGCCATAAAAACAAAATTGAGTTATTTTTAGCAAAATGGATGCATATGGAGGTCATTATCCTAAGCAAGATAAGATGGAATCAGAACCAAATACTGCATGTTCTCACTTATAAGCAGGAGCAAACTATTGGGTATGTGTGGGCATACTGGTGGAAAGGATAGTCACTGGGGACTACTAGAGGATGGAGAGAGGGAGGGAGGTAAGGGCCAAAAGACTATTTTTTGGGTCCTATGCCCACTACCTCAGTGACAGATCGATTCATACTCCAAACCTCAACATCACTCAATATACCTTTGCAACCAATCTGCATGCATACTCCCTAATTCTAAAATAAAAGTTGAAAAAAAAAAAAAGCTTAGAAAAGAATTGAAGGAAATACAAAAATAAGTTACCATGACTACCTCTTGATGGTGACTATGGGTAATTTTTGTTGGTTTATATTGATCTCCTATTTAGTAAAATTCCTGAAATGATCACATTAATGGGAAAATACAATTTTCAGTTCCTAGAAAGGTTTGGTTGGTTTATGTTCAAAAACAAGTGATTCAATGGCTCTTTTCATAGACTTGATGGTGATTTTGGGAGAAAATCCAGAAATCAGTGACATACCAGGAGTTCATAATTAGGCCCATTATTTCTGATAAACCATTTCCATAGCATTAAAATGCTAAGCTGAACTAAGATGTTCATGAAATTTATTCAAATAAGCAAACCCAATTTAAATATGATTGTATGAAAATATCTTACTCAAATTGATAATATTAAAGCAACATTTGTGAATGTTTATTTATAGCTCCTGTAATTTGTGGAAATTAAAGTCACTTGGGAACAATGTTTACTTCACTAGCAATCAGAGGAGTTTAATTGAAAAATAATGACTTGAAAACAAAATAAAAGTAAAAAAGGACTTCATTTCTTTTAGCACAGTCTGGAAGAGTGAGTGCACAAGTTTTTCTCTCTCCAACTCCTCTTTGCCCACAAGGAATTTTCAGAATTCCTCCCTTTCAGTTTTTATTCAGGTTATTTGTTTTATGCTTATTAATTTGTTTATTTTTTTTATAGATTTGGGGTATTGGACCTTTGTTGAAAGTGTAGTTTGTATTTTGTCTCATTCTATAGGTTGCCTGTTTTCTCTGTTGATAATTTATTTTGCTGTGCAGAGCTCTTTAGTTTAATTAGATCCCACTTATCAATTTTTGTTTGGTTGCAATTGCTTTTAAGGACTTAGTCATAAATTATTCCCCAAGGCCAATGTCCAGAATGGTGTTTCCTAGGATTCTTATAGTTTTAGGTCTTATGTTTAAATCTTTAATCCAACCTGAGTTAATTTTTTTATATGGTGAAAGGTGGGGTTGAGTTTCACTTTTCTACATATGGCTAACCAACTAGACCAGCACCATTTATTGAATAGGGAGTAGTCTTTTCCCTGTTGGTTATTTTTCTTAACTTTGTTAAAGATCATATGTCTGTCGGTGTGCAGCTTTATTTCTGGGTTCTCTATTGTTCCATTGGTCTATGTGTCTGTTTTTGTACCAGTACCATGCTGTTTTGGCACCAGTACCATGCTATTTTGGTTACCATCACCTGATAGTATATTTTGAAGTCAGGTAATGTGATGCCTCTGGCTTTGTTCTTTGTGATTAGGATTACTTTGGCTATTTTAGCTGTTTGGAGTTTCATATGAATTATTAAATAGTTTTTTTTTCTGGTTTTATAGAAAAAAAATGACATAGTAGTTTGGAACTTCCTAGAGACTTGATGAATGGCTTTCACCAAAATGCTGATAGTGATACGGACAATAAAGTCCAGGCTGAAGTGGTCTCAGATGGAGATGAGGAACTTGTTGGGAACTGAAGCAAAGGTGACTCTTGTTATACTTTAGCAAAGAGACTGGCAACATTTTTCCCCTGACCTAAAGATTTGTGGAACTTTGAACTTGAGAAAGATGATTTACGGCATCTGCTGCAATAAATTTCTAAGGAGCAAAGCATTCAAGAAGTGACTTGGGTACTGTTCAAAACATTTAGTTTTATTTATTCACAAAGGTATGGTTTGTAGTTGAAACTTATGTTTGAAAGGGAAGCAGAGAATAAAAGTTTGGTGAATTTGTAGGCTGATTATGTGATAGAAAAGAAAAACCCATTTTCTGAGAATAAATTCAAGCTGGCTGCAGAAATTTGCATAAGTAATGAGGAGTCAAATGTTAATCACGAAGACAATGGGGAAAATGTCTCCAGGGCATGTCAGAGGTCTTTATGGCAGCCCCTCCCATCACAGGCTCAGAGGCCTAGGAGGAAAAAATGGTTTCATAGGCTGGGCCGAGGGCCTTACTGCTTTGGGCACTCTCCAAACTTGGTCCCCTGCATTCCAGCCATGGCTAAAAAGGGCCAGTGTATCGCTCAGGTCATTGCTTTGGAGGGTGAAAGTCTCAAGCCTTGGCAGCTTACATGTGATGTTGGGCCTCCACATACACAGAAATCAAGAATTGAGGTTTGAGAACCTCCACCTAGATTTCAGAAGATTTGTGGAAATGTCTGGATGCCCAGGCAGAGGTGTTCTGCAGGGGCAGAGTCCTCATGGAAAACCTCTGTTAGGGCAGAGTGGAAGGGAAATGTGGAGTCAGAGCCCCCAATGGGGCACTGCCTAGTGGAGTTGTGAGAAGAGGACCACCATCATCCGAATCCCAGAATGGTGGATTCACTAACAACGTGCACTATGCACCTGGGAAAGCTACAGACACCCAATGCCAGCCCATGAAAGCAGCCAGAAGGGGAGTTGTACCCTGTAAAGACACAGGGACAGAGCTGCCCAAGGTCATGGGAGCCTACCTCTTGCATCAGTGTGACCTTGATGTGAGACATGGTGACAAAGGAGACCATTTTGGAGCTTTAAGATTTGACTGCCCTGATGGATCTTGGATTTGCACGGGGTCTGTTTTCATTTCATTTTGCCAGTTTGTCCCATCTGGAACACAATGCTGGTATCCCCATTGTATCTAGGAAGTAACTAACTTGCTTTTGATTTTGTAGGTTCATAGGCAGAAGGGACTTGCCTTGTCTCAGATAAGACTTTGGACTATGGACTTTTGAGTTAATGCTGAAATAAGCTAAGATTTTGGAGGACTGTTAGGAAAGCATGATTGGTTTTGAAATGTGAGGACATGAGATTTGGGAGGGGCCGTGGGTGGAATGATGTGATTTGCCTGTGTCCCCACTCAAATCTCATCCAGAATTATACCTTTCATAATCCCCACACGTTGTGGGAGGGACCCAGTGGAAGGTAATTGAATCATGGAGGTGGATCTTTCCCATGCTGTTCTGGTGATAGTAAATAAGTCTCATGACTCATGAGATCTCATGGTTTGATAAAGGTGTGTTCCCCTGCACACACTCTTTCTTGCCTGCTGCCATATAAGACATGTTTGCTTCCCCTTTGCTTTCCACCATGATTGTGAGGTCTCACCAGGTGTGTGGATCTGTGAGTCAATTAAACCTCTTTCCTTTAAAAATTACCCAGTCCCAAGTATATCTTTATTAGCAGCCTGAGAACAGACTAATACAACTGGGTTGTGAGAAGTTCTCTAGGCATTCAGAACACCCACCTTCCTGAATTAGGCGTAGGGAAACCAACTGCATCAAGATCTCTGCACAGGAGAGGTGGGATGACTCAGGTTGCTAAATCAGGCAAGCAGATGCTTTGAATGCCTGGAGATCTACCCGAGCATGTAGCAGCAAAGACCCCTGCACCAAGATCTCTGCCCAGGGAGGGTGGGCATCTCAGGCTGCTGATCCAGGCAAGATGATGCTCAGAATGTCTGAACATCTGCCTGAGTGTGGAGCAGAAAGAGCCATGCTGCACCATGATCTATGTCCAGGAAGGTTGGGTGGCTCAGGCTGCTGAACCAGAAGAGTAGGTGCTTTAACTGCCTGGAGATCTACCTAGACATGAAACAGAGAAGGCCTCCCTGCACCAGAGAGAGCCCCACTGCACCAGGATCTCTGCACAGGAAGGTTGGAGCAAGTTAGACTCTGAACCCAGTGAACAGGCGCTCCTAATGCCGGGAGATTCGCCTTGGCATAAAGTGTAGAGGGCTGCTCTGCACCACAATCTATGTTCACAAAGAGTTGAGTGGCTAAGGCTGCTGGTCCAGGCAAGCAGCTGCTCCAAATGCCTGAATTTTTGCCTGGGGGTTGAGCAGAGGACCCCATTGCACTATTGTCTTAGTAGAGCAGGTGGAGACACCTAGAAATGGCACACACAGACCAATTCCAGGTCACTAGGCTGGCCCTGGCTGCAAATCTCACCACCCAGAAGAAACTGCAGCTGTAGCAGCACTCTTCCTACCCCAGGCTTGTGACACGGGAAAGCACAGTTCCAGCGTCCACTCTGGATGTGCTTTCCATAGCTCTGGTTGCGGAGGCCCTTATCCCACTCTAGAGCAGGTACCCCAATCTCTGGCCCAAGACTAAAATTCTTGAGTGGTCATGCTGCCAAGTTGCCAAAGAATGCCTGACTTCATGTGTGCCAGGATTCAAAATGGTATTCTGTCTTGGTCCCAGGTCTGGGAAAATGTCTGCAGCTTTTCCTAATGTCTTTCCCTCAAAATATCTCCAAATCTCTCCCCAAGTTGGCTGTAGGGCTTGGGAGAAAGAAAGTGCTGTCCCTCTACCTGGGTCACTTGAGTTCCCATTGGAAAAATGAGTCACATAGGCAGAGAGGTTCTCTGCCTCTCTCATATTCTCCTGGGGCTTCAATCACTTTTACCAGACAGATACCATCATGGGGACTGTCAGTCAGTGTTCTTTTTCCTCCACAGGATCTGGAGTGTCCTTCACAATTCTGATGTTTTCCCATTTTCTTCTTCAATTAAAGCTCACAGAGTTGATCTTTATGCACTATCTTACTATTTCCAAGTGGCTGAGGCATCCTAAAAGCCTCTAATCTGCCACTTTGGGAAAAACAGAGGGATTCTTAATTTGTTTTACTTGCGATGTATTTGTCTGATTTTACAGGTCTTATAAAAAGAGTTGGAAAATAATCCCTCCTCTTCTACTTTTTGAGTGTGTTTGTGAAGAATTAGTGTAAACTCTTCTAAACATTTGGTAGGATGCATCAATAAAGCCATCTATTCTAGGGATTATGTGTGTATTGGGGGAGGGAAGTTTTATATTGTCTACTTTATTTCCTCCTTCATGTATTTTGGGATTCTCTTGATAGGTGAATATGTGCTTATTGTTATGTTTTCTTTATGTATTAATCCTTTCTATCATTGTTGAATGCTCTTTCTTACTAGTTACAATTTATCTCTTGAAGCTTATTTTGTGTGTTATTATGACCAGGTCTCTTTTGATTACTGTTTGAATGATTTATCTTATTCGATTGTTTATATTCAAATTGTTTGTGTCTTTGAATATAAAGTGTGTCTGTTAAATAAAACAGATAGTTGGATTTTGTTTTTTTCTAAACCCATCTGCAAACTCTATTTCAAATGGTGTTTTTAATCTGTATACATTTAATGTAATTACTGATACATAGAATTTATGTTTGCCATTTTACCAGTTGTTTTCTATATGTCTTCTGCTTTTTTATTTCTCTATTTTTCCAAGATTGCCTTTTCTTTAGTCAATTTTTTAATGTACCATATTAATCCCCTTATCACTGATTTAATTATATTTTGTAAGTTATTTTCTTTTTTTCTTTTTTTTTTTTTTGAGACGGAGTCTGGCTTTGTTGCCCAGGCTGGAGTGCAGTGGCGTGATCTCAGCTCACTGCAAGCTCCGCCTCCCGGGTTCACACCATTCTCCTGCCTCAGCCTCCTGAGTAGCTGGGACTGCAGGCGCCCGCCACCACGCCTGATTTTTTGTATTTTTAGTAGAGACGGGGGTTTCACCGTGTTAGCCAGGATGGTCTCGATCTCCTGACCTTTTGATCAGCCCGCCTCGGCCTCCCAAAGGGCTGGGATTACAGGCATGAACCACCGCGCCCAGCCTGTAAATTATTTTCTTAGGGTTGCCTGGTGGGTTACAAGTAGTATCTTAATTTTTAAAAATCTAGTTAGATTTACTATCAACTTAATTTTAATAGCATACAAAACTTTGGTTCTAAATTGCATTGTTCTCTCCTCCTTCCTTCGTTGTATTATTACACACATTACATCTTTATTCATTGTATACCAATCAGTACATTACTTATAACCATTGCCTTATGCAGTTTATTTTTGAATCGGGTAGGAGAGAAGAAAATAGTTACAAAAAAATATATTTATACTCTCTTTCATATATTTTTAATCTTTGCTTTTTCTATTGTTTTGCATTTGTTTATATGGACTCTAGATATTGTCAAGTGTAATTTTATTTCATGTCGAAATACCTCTTTTAATATTTCTTGCATGGAAACTTTGCTAGTAAAAGATTCTGTCAGTTTTGGTTTAATAAGTGAGAATATTTTCACTTCTTTTTCATTTTTGAAGTATAGTTTTGTTGATTATGAAATTATTCGTTGATAGTCATTTACTTTCAAAACTTTAAAAATGTCATCTCACTGCCTCTGGTTTCCATGGTTTCTAATGAAAAATCGGTGAAAAATTATTCAGACTCATTTGCACATGATGAGTTGCTCCTCTCTTGTTGTTTTCAAGATTCTCTCTTTGTCATTTTCTTTTGATTGTTTAATTGTAATTTTTAAAAAATGTGAATCTCTTTGAGTTTATCCTACTTGGGAGTCATAGATCTTCTTGGATGTGCAAGTTAATATTCTTTATCAAGTTTTGGAAGATTTTAACTATGTTTTGTATTATTCTTCACATATTTTTATGCCCCATTTCTCTTCCTCTGTTCCCTCTCCTTTTGGGACTCCCATTATGCATATTTTTGTATGCTTGATGCTATCTCTAAGTTTGTCCATTTGTCCTTATTTCTTTTTCTTTCTGTTTCTTGCATCAGATAATCTCATTGACCTATATTTGAGTTAGCTAACTCTTTTCCCTGCCTGCTAAAATTTGCTGTTAAGTCACTCTACATTTTTTATGCAGTTATTATACATTTTAATTCTATAATTAATATTTATTTATACAATTATTTATTAGTATTATTTATTTGGTGAGACATTATTCTCAAATGTTCCTTTAGCTTTTCAGAAATAGTTTATTTTACTTATTAAATACATTTTTATCATGGTGGATTTAAAAACCTTTGTCTAGTAAGCCAAACACCTGAGCTTTCTCATGGACAGTTTTATCGACTGTGTGTTTTTTCCTGTGTATGAGCCATATCTTCTTATTTTTTGTATGCCTTATAAGGTTTTGTTGAAAACTGAACATTTTAAATAATAAAAATGTGACAACTCTGAAAATTATATTTTACTCCCTTCAAATTTTGTTGATTTTGCTATTTGTTTTTGTTGTAATTTGTTTCTTTAGTGACTTTTCTGAACAAATTGTCTAAAGTTTTTGTTTGTTATCATGTTTGAACACTGAAGTCTCTGTTTGCTTAACTTACTAGTCAGTGAAAGAATAGACAGAAATTTCATTAAAGGCCTGGAACCCGTAACTCTTCTGGTCTCTGCTTAGTGACTCTGTGTGCATTTTGGGGCACACCTTTAACACCCAGCCAGTTGGTTAACAGCTCTGCCTTAGTCTTCACATTCTGCTTTGCCATAGCCTCATAGTCATCTGGAGGTGAAAGCTTAGGGCCTTCTTATATCTTTCTTGAGAATAAGCATTGTGCTTAGAACGTGCACAGTCATCCATGTGTGACCTTTTATAGTGCCAATAATAGGTCAGAAGTCTTCAAAACTCCTATTTACATTTCATCTCCTAGCTTTTTAAGTTTTACAGCTACCGTATTATTTGCCCTAACTGTTATCTACCACTTCAGACTTAAAAAATGTAAAAAATTTGCCTTTCAATGTTTTCAATAAGTATACCAGTTAAAAAGACTTTCATGGGCCAGCTACAAATGAGGTCAAATAAAGACAGTTTTATAAGTGGTATCTTGCAGTAAGCCACGCTCCAGTTCAAACAATAATTCTCAGCGAACTAAGCTGAAGGTTGCCAGGCTACTAGTAGTCAGCGACTGAAGTCAAGGTTAACTGTGGAACTTGAGAGAGGATGATGAGAATAGGCAGCTTAAAATACCACAAAGCTTTCAGTTTTTACCGTAATTTAGCCTTTCTTTCTCTTTTTGTTTTTCGTTTACCAAATAAATTATTTTTAGATTCCCCAAAGCATTTGGCTAATTTCCAGAGTTTCAAAAGAGCTGATTCTGATTATTTTTGCACACTTTTAATTGTTATATGGAGGAGATAATTTCCATATGCCCTCACGTCATCATTTGTATTGCTATCACTCTCTTCTTTTTCATATTATGGTCAAATGTACTATCACTAGAAATAAAAATGTTTTCATGAGCACTTGCTAATAAGATAAAAACAAGATTTCTATTACATATGTAATGTAAATACAATTTAAGATCAAGATTCAGCCTTAAACTTGACTTTTTCAGAAATGCTTTTCAATATTCAGAAGGTAGTGTTACCTTCCTAAATAACACAATGTAGCTGTAAAGAATTGGATCCATTTCCTTTCCTTACCCATTTGATTCAACAAATGTCTTTTCTCTCAACTCCCTTATATTTTAGAATTATCTGACTCCTGTAGTCATCTTCTTTCTGAGGTTTAGCAATCCTGAAATAACTATTAAGCATATAAGTTTTTAGAAATTCATTTACATGATATATAGTAGGCATAGTCTTTCATGGAATTGAAACAGGTTTCCTTTTTATCTCAAATCTGCAGGTTGTTGGTAAGCATGTAAGTGATACTGTTCGCCTTGGCTACATCACACCATTCTAAATTCGTATCTTTTCAAGTGCTATTATTTCTGACATTTCATGCTGTAAACCTAGAAAGGCAGTACTCATATGTCCACAAAGTGTATTTTGTATTTTTCTACGTGATAGGCCCATTTAATAATATATTTTTCCTTTTCAGGCACTTCCAATAACTTAAAGCAAATTATTTTCATAGAAAACTGGTCCATGTTTGATTCCTCAAGTGCTTATAATAGGAGGGAAGTAACCTTTTCAGATGAGTCTCTGTTTTACTACATTTTCACAAGAAACATAAGATTTCATATTTCACTATTTTTAAACTGAGGAAACCTAGGAAATTGTTATTTTCCAAGAACAATATGATGCTGAATTTCCCCCTCCACCTTTGCCAAACAGTGTGATGGAATTTTCAATCATTCTCACAAGAATTAATAATTAATTATGCTATGACTGCTTCGAAATAAAAATTCTCTGGCACTATCACCCCAAAAGTCGTCACTTTGCCACCACCAGCACTATGATGACTGCAAATAATCAGAGCATAATTTGATTCCTATAGTGTTAATAGAAGCCAACTAAATGGACATCACTTATTTGATAATAGAATGTAAGCTCCACAAAGACAGTGTTTTTATCTGTTTTTTTTTTCAGTGTCAGATACAAAGATTTGAGCACAGTTTCTGATGCACAGTCAGTGCTAAATAGCATGTTGAATGAAGGAGTGAATGATTCCCGTGCTCAAATTCTATTTGATTATTTCAAATATAATCTGCCTCTTGTGCACAGGACCACATTATCCTGACTCTGTATTTTTAATTATAATAATAGCAATATGAAATATATCTGTATAATTTTATAAAATTTACAAAATCATTTACACACCACATTTTCTCACCTAAGACTCTCAACAGAGCAAGGCTTTATTATCATAATTTTATTGATAATCACATTTAGAGCAGGAGAAATTGAGTGTGATTTATCCAAGAGTCACAGAGTGAGAAATTATCAAGAGGAGGATTCCAACTCAGGGCTTATGACTTCTGAGTCTCTATGTATTTCACTACATCCATACACACTATATAGTATTTTTCAAAGTTTGCAAAGCAATGCCCCTTACTTACCTTATGTGATCCTTTCATTTCTCCCCTTCCCCAAATTGGGAGATAAGCAGGGTTTTATCTAATGCTACACCAAAAGTCATCCCGAAACTTGGAAACCAAAATAAGTATTTATGATAATGTGTGTTGACTGAGCTCTACTGGTTCTCACTTGAGATATCGCCCGGAGTTTTGGTCAGATGGTAGCAGAATCTAGAGTCATCTGAAAGTTCAGCTGGACTGGACAACCAAGAAAGCATCTTTATTCACATGTCTGACACCTCAGGTGGGACTGCTAAAAGAGCAGACACTATAGCTCTTCTTCTTTATGTGGCTTCTTCATATGCATAGCTTGGGCTCTCTCAAACTTAGAATCTTCAGTGTTTTTGAACTTCATAAACTGTAGTTGGCTTCCTACAGTGTACACATT
This sequence comes from Macaca mulatta, assembly GCF_049350105.2. NCBI lineage: Eukaryota > Metazoa > Chordata > Mammalia > Primates > Cercopithecidae > Macaca > Macaca mulatta. The sequence continues at coordinate 19,620,945 of NC_133408.1, read as the reverse complement.
ACGAGAGAGAAAGAAAGAAAAATGCCACATTTTCTTGTTTACATAGTGCAAGCCCCCATTTATTTCGGTTAAAAACTATACAAAATAGTGAATACTGGACAGCATGTTTCACTTGGGGCCATTTTTCAAAAGAGAGCAGCACTCTACAATGTTGAACATACACATTCTAGAACTGAGTGGCCACTTTCTTTACCTATAGCCTGAGTTTGACTCACCTATTGTATTATCTTGGAAATCCAAGGTAAATCTTACTTAATTTCTCTTAGTTTCCATTCCTTATTAAAGTATAGCAATTGCTACCTCATAAGGTTGTGTCACTTTTGAATTAGATAACCAAAATAAATGAACTTTGCAAACTCTGAAGTGTTATCTAATTTTTTTTTTTTTTTGTAATTAATGGTGTCATGGGACATTAGCTGCTTCTCTTTGAAAATCAAACATTTCTTCAGTGGTACCTTCTCAATCATCAGAGACTAGAAATTTGAAGTCAAAATGTATCATATGAACTGAACTTTCACCTCCACCACCATTTTATTCCACTGCTATATGTACTCAACAGACTTCTTATAGTTAAATTCATTTTCCAAAGCAGCCATTCTGACTAACCACTCCCTAATATTCTCTGTACCAAATATGTCTCAAGCCTGGTCAAAAATGGGCCCTGTAATTTTCCTGGACAACATTTCCTTATAAATTCAAAGTTACCTAAAATTATCTCCTCAATAATTATCCCTTAAGCTTCTTTGAGATCAGTAGCTTCAAAGTAGGTGAAGTCTCAGTAACTCGAGCAGAAGATGTTACCTAAGCATCTAGCACTATCACAGGAGTTGGTTTTCACTCAATTGTTTAACACTGTTCACTCTCAATTAGGAAAAAAACAAGGATACAAGAAAATAGAAAGTAGGGCAGTATCAGGTATTGTGTTGTTGAAAGGTAGAAAAATTTGGGAGCAATGAAGTGCATGTACGGAGAGTTATATTGTGAAGATAGTACTCCAATAGTTTCCAACATGGTGTAAAAAGAACTTTTATCTTCTGAACCATCTTAACGTTAACTGTAACCTTTATCTCTCACTCATTGCACTACAAGAAATACTTGAATTATAATTCTTCATTTGAAACAAATGATAATCGGAGTGGTTCAATAGAGGGGAAAGCATAAGGGGGAACACAGAAGTGGTCATTTTCAAGAAAATGTTCTGTGGTAAGAGGATAGGATGTGGTGTGGTCTTTGGTAGAAATACTGACAGACCAGCCACTCTCAAAGGAAGGAAAGCAAAGAATGTGATTTCAGATGCAGGTATGCTGATGAATTTGATGATGGGAGCATCAGGAAATTCTCTTTTGGCTGCTTTCATTTTCCGTGTAAAATGAAAAACAAGAATATTAGCTGAGAGGGGAAGGGCAGAAAAATTGGAGGTTTAAGATGAGAGGTCAAAGTGTACCTCAGAAAGGTACATATCTCAGGTAGGACCCCAAAAGTCTTTTAAAGGATTAGTATGAATGGTGGAAAAGAAAGAATTTTGCTTTTCTCAGATCTGGAATTGCATGCTATATTGGCCTGCAGCTGCTAACAGTCATCTTTCCAAATGTGTAGAAAAGTCAGACTGAAAACAAAGTCAACACAGAAAATAATAGATCAAATATGGAATGAGAAAGGCAAAATTCTTACATTCCCATTGCAGGGCATGAGAGCAGTCAGGCTTGTACAGAGAGCACCCCCTGAGGTTTTCCACTACATGAGGGAATAAATTTCTTTGTTGATTAAGCTTGTTTGAATGTGTGTGTTTTTGTCAATGATAATCAAAAGAGTACTCAATACATCAGATAGTTAAGGAGTAGTGTTTTAAGTTTCAAATACTAAATTCTTAAAATGACCAGAAAAAGAGTGTAACAAATTGATAGATTATCGAGATGGTTTTTAGAATTAGAAAACTGAGTTTGAATTTCGACTGCTCCACGTAATGAGACGTGTGAACTTTGGGTTTACTTAATCTCTTTGAGTTTCATATCATCTATAAATTGAGTATAATGATAACATCTCCCATGTAAGTCCCGGGCAATATATCAATGTTTTATACATGTTATCTTCCCAATATTCCAATTCTCCAGTAGAGCAGGTATTGTTACCTTGCTTTTACAAATGAGAAGAGTGAGACTTAGCAAGGTTAATAATCAGCCCAACATTCCACAACTAGTAAGGTGGTATTGAACCCATGTTTGTTTTTTTTTTAAATTTTCTTTTTTCTTTTTATTATACTTTAAGTTCTAGGGTACATGTGCACAACCTGCAAGTTTGTTACATATATATACATGTGCCATGTTGGTGTGCTGCACCCATTAACTCGTCATTTACATTAGGTATATCTCCTAATGCTATCCCTCCCCGCTACCCCCTCCCCACAATAGGACCCGGTGTATGATGTTCCCCTTCCTGTGTCCAAGTGTTCTCATTGTTCAGTTCCCACCTATGAGTGAGAACATGCAGTATTTGGTTTTCTGTTCTTGCGATAATTTGCTGAGAATGATGGTTTCCAGCTGCATCCATGTCCCTACAAAGGATACAAACTCATCCTTTTTTAAGGCTGCATAGTATTCCATGGTGTATATGTGCCATATTTTCTTAATCCAGTCTGTCACTGATGTATATTTGGGTTGATTCCAAGTCTTTGCTATTGTGAATAGTGCCGCAATAAACATACGTGTGCATGTGTCTTTATAGCAGCATGACTTATAATCCTTTGGGTATATCCCCAGTAGTGGGATGGCTGGGTCAAATGGTATTTCTAGTTCTAGATCCTTGAGGAACTGCCACACTGTTTTCCACAATGGTTGAACTAGTTTACAGTCCCACCAACAGTGTAAAAGTGTTCCTATTTCTCCACATCCTCTCCAGCACCTGTTGTTTCCTGACTTTTTAATGATTGCCATTCTAACTGGTGTGAGATGGTATCTCATTGTGGTTTTGATTTGCATTTCTCTGATGGCAAGTGATGATGAGCATTTTTTCATGTGTCTGTTGGCTGTATGAATGTCTTTTGAGAAGTGTATTGAACTCGTGTTTCTATTGCCTGAAACCTGGAGTGACCATAAAATCTCAGTTCACCGGGGACTGTTGTAGTGTGTGCCTATTGTACCTGCATTCCATCTGATTAGCACACTCTTTCACTTACAAAAACCAGAATATCGGATTTGACAATAGATTAGATGGTCATTGTTGAAGGTTGGGTTTTACAAGAAGCTGACTCTGAAGTCACAGATCAGCTTGTGGGAAGTTAATTGGGGAATAGTTTCTGGATCTACACCTTAGGGGGTTAAAAAAAAAAAAAATCAAGATCCTCCGCAAACCCCACAGGGACCTTGGAGGCTGGAATGACCCTCTGGTGTTGTTCCATTTGGAACAAGAGTTTCTGAGCCATGATATCAACGTATCATCCCACTCACCATATGAGATCTGGCCCTAAGAAAGGGAGTGCTCTTCAGCAAGCACTCTTCAGCTGAGGACAATTTCTGAAGAAAGCTGACAGCTGAGAGTTTTATGCTGGCAGCACTCCCAGTAGTTGGAGAAAGTTCTTCAGAAGGACTGGGCCACGTACATTATCTACCACAGCTGTAAACTTTCATTTTTCATGATTGATTTACTGCCTCCGAACAATAGTTTCTTTACAAAGTTGCTCTATTAATGAAAGTATGCCTATACTATGTTTAATAGTACCTGGTATATATTAATATATACTTACATATTTATACACACACCACACCTACTCCTATACATATAGATTCAATACATGGCAACATTTTGTTAAATGTTATAATGTATTATGTGTGATATATATGATAGTATAATAACAAAAATATTATTGTAAAGTTACCACTTCAAAATGAGGAGTCTGAAATCATTGAAAAATAAGATTTATAAAATTTTGTTTGGAATTTGTCTAACTTGAAAGATGGCCAAGAGCAGCCCAGCACGATGTCCTGATACATAAACTGTTAAAAATCCTGAAGCTTCATGAGAGCCACATAGGCAGAAAGTATCTAGGTATAGGTAAGTTAAAGGAATCCCATATGAGAAGTGTTGGTGGAGGAAGTGTAGATTGGTGGGAGAGATGTATGGATTACTAACGTGCTATTGAAATCCACCAATTCTCATACTCAAAAGCCTTTGGGGAGGAAGAGAGGAAAATGTTTTTCCCCTAACTATTTGTAGTCTTCCTTAAGTACTAAGCCCATAATTGGTGTGGTCGTGGAAAAGGTGGATCTAGAACTCCATCAAACAACTTCCCTCTGGCCATTTCTGCATCCTCACTGTATTATTGTTAATTCTACTCCTAACATTGTGTGGAGGTTAACCAAGGCTTTAAATTAAACATATTAGTAGGAAAAGAGAGATTCCCTATTAAATTAATCTGACGTGATTACAGAAAAGACAGCTCATTCCTCCAGGACTGGGAACCTTTGAAGTGTGCACATGCATAGACAAAGTGGTGGTTAATTTTCCTAAGGTCAGCTTGGTTGGGCTAAGGAATGCCCAAATAGCTAGTAAAACATTATTTCTGGATGGGTCTGTGAAGGTGTCAATTTGACAGACTGAGTAAAGATTGCCCTTACCAGTGTGAGTGGAGATCATCCAATGCATTGAGGACCCAAACAACAAAAAGGCAGAGGAAGGGAGAACGGGCTGCCTCTGATTGAGTTGGGACATCATCTTTTTCTTTCTTTGGACATCAGTTATTTGGTTCTCTGGACTTTGGACTCAAAATGGAATTTCTGCCATTGATTCCCCTGGTTCTCAGACCTTGAGGTTTGGACCAGCACTACACAACTTGCCTTCCTGGGTCTCTGGCTTGCAGACAGTAGTTGATGGGATTTCACAGCCTCCAAAATCACATGACCCAATCCCTTATAATAATTCTCTTTCTTTTTTTTTTTTTTTTTTTTTTTTGAGACGGAGTCTCGCTCTGCCGCCCAGGCTGGAGTGCAGTGGCGTGATCTCGGCTCACTGCAAGCTCCACCTCCCGGGCTCACGCCATTCTCCTGCCTCAGCCTCCCGAGCAGCTGGGACTACAGGCGCCCGCCACCGCGCCCGGCTAATTTTTTTTTTTTTTGTATTTTTAGTAGAGACGGGGTTTCACCGTGGTCTTGATCTCCTGACCTTGTGATCCGCCCGCCTCGGCCTCCCAAAGTGCTGGGATTACAGGCGTGAGCCACCGCGCCCGGCCAATAATTCTCTTTCTATATATTTTTATATATGTTATTGATTTTGTTTCTCTGGAGAACTCTGTCTAAAATAATTAGATATTTGGAAATAGCAAGCAAAGATTTTGGAAACTCTTCTTAGTCACAATATAAAGTAGACAATTACCCTCATGGAGTAGTAGCATCCTGGGCAATATATTTTGCTAATGCAGAAAAATACAACTGTTAGTTGACTCACTCTTGCTCTATCTATATATCTATATATGTCTATATGATTGTTTTGTCTCTTTCAATTTTCTTATGCTGATCAAGATCATCAGAAGGCTCTGGTTTTCAGACTATTGGTAACTACTACAAGTTTGAAAGATATAATTGAAGTTAATTCATATACTATTATGAGAAAGTTTGAGATAAACTTAATGCTCAGTTAACAAATAATTTTAATATCATTTCCATTTTATTACTTGGTTCCCCAAGTCTTTCAGTGGCTGCCTTGGATAATAGCTATGCTTTGGAATGTACATGTGAGCTTTCAAAAGCAAAACAAAACGAATTATGACATTCTTTTTTGAAGTAGAATTTCTGAGGGTAATGCAGTGTCAGTAAAATCAATATAAACATCCATATTATCCCTGATTTATGGGAAAAGGATAATATACTATCAAAACTACTTTGAAAGTAATCATAAAGTGGATTTTCCACTCAGGATACCTTTCACAGTTTTATTCCCTAGGAGAGAATGTTATGTGCTATTAAACCTCATGAACCCCTGACCTTGGTTCATATAAAGACAGTGAGAACCGGTCCCAGTTATTAAAGAAATTTTGCCATAGACACATTCTTGCTTTTATAGTAAGAAATAATAAGGTTTTCTTTCACTCTGGGGAGAAGCTATTAAAGCTAAATATTACAATGTTTTTTAAGGGAGAGAGTTCGTTTTGACAATCCAAGAAAAGTGTATGTTTCACATAAATACATAATGTAGAGGAGATCTGTGATTTTATAAAGATGACAAAAAGTAAAAAAGTAAGTCTGTTAAGAATATAGATAGTTAAGAATTATTTCTTTAAATGGAAGAATAAGAAACATTCCTGTTAGGCCAGCTTGTAAAAATAATTTAAATTATTAGGTGGAGATTACATTTTATTTCATAAAGGACAAAAATTAGATAAGTAATTGTCCTGTTACAGGTTATTCAAGAATGTTTTATATATTTAAATAATTCACTACAATGATGGCATGAACAGAAATACAGATTACATTTACTGTCAATCTTTATCTGAGGAAGTTTAATTTTGTGATGCTGTAAAATAAGGAAGAGTAAATGTTATTTAATAATTCCTTACTGGCCAGGCGCTGTGGCTCACGCCTGTAATCCCAGCACTTTTGGAGGCGAAGGTGGGCGGATCACGAGTTCAGGAGACCAAGACAGGAGGTCGAGACCATCCTGGCTAAATCGGTGAAACCCCATCTCTACTAAAAATACAGAAAATTAGCCGGGTGTGGTGGCGGCGCCTGTAGTCCCAGCTACTGGGGAGGCTGAGGCAGGAGAATGGCGTGAACCCGGGAGGCGGAGCTTGCAGTGAGCCGAGATCGTGCCACTGCACTCCAGCCTGGGAGACAGAGTAAGACTCCCTCTCAAAAAAAAAAAAAAAAAAAAAAAAGAAAAGAAAAAGAAAATAAAAGAATTCCTTCCTTGTTTCCTGCTGTAGTTATTTGTCAAAAGATACACAGTTCTATGGTCAAGCAAAGCTATATTTATTTTGCTGCAACACTACTATGCATAGTGACATGGTCAAGTTGCTTTTTATAATGATTTATAGTGATAGCAATCTGTATCAGTCATTTTCATGACCCCAAAGCTGACTCAATAATACCAGAAAACATTTGTTTGCTTGCCTACATTTCTTAATAATCCAATGTCCTGATATCAAAATGAATATTTTCTTACTGGAAATGAAGTGAAATAATTTTCATCTTCCTAGAGAGTCATGAAACAAGAACAGAATGACGTTATACTAAACTATTTCACAAATGTTGGTCAACGGTGGAGGTTTTTTAATTCATTTATGCAAATTTGATTTGGCTCTATTTTCCTAAGTTGCATTTTATGCTTCTTTCACCTGCCTTGCAAATGAAAAGAAAAATCATTTATTTATTAAAACATACACTAATAGAAGAAAATAATTTCACTCTTCACAAACTTTGGCATTATGAAGTCACTGGTAACTGGAGATTTAATTTCTGTAACATATCTGAAGTGCTTATTTTTCTCTTTCCGTGAAGGAAACCTTTTGGAATGAAGATATGGTACATTGAACTAAACGGGGATTACATTTGCTGTTTCTGTGATAACATTTTACATCTGAAATTCCAATAAATATTTCTTTTCTTGCTTTGAGGTGGTTTACTTAATCATTCAGATGATTAGCTTTCATAAGAAGTAAAGGCATGCCAGCATTTACAGAATTTCCCAGAGTTCGTTTTTTGCCTCAAGCTTGTATTTATTCTTATTACACTCACTAGCTTAGATACCAGGTGAATACCTGGGAGAAAGAAAAAATTGATTTAAAAAGTAATAAAAATAAAAGAACAAAAAAACACAAAACTATTCAACATGCCAGCAATCCTGTTCTCTTAAGAAACCTACCTGTTTTTTTCAATGTGTGTGAGTTTTAGCATTTTATAGCAATTAGATGAGTCTCTATATCATTAGAACTTCTGTCCTTGGAATTAAGACAAAATTATTTTCTGAAATAAATATTTGGCTCTAGAAATCTATTTTGACATATATAATGCATAACAGCAGAATTAAAATATTGTGTATTATCATCAAAAGTTTCAGCCTTATTTCTTCACATTTGAATATAAATATTAAAATCATGAAGGCCCATTTCTTTTAGTATTCGTATTCTTAGAGAAGGCTGAATAAATGTTATAAAACAAGAAAAAGACTGTAAAAGAATAATTGCTGATTATAAAAAACATTTAAAAATATATCATCAAGCCACAATAGCAGTTCTCTATTTCTTTTTTTCATTTAAACTGGACGACATGAACAAACTTTCATAATACCTTTGTTGGATCTAGTTAGAGCTTTACTCCATAACAGAACAGAAACTTGTCACTGGGAAGAGATCAAAAGCCCTGCTTTCCTTTGTGGCAAATGAAGATTTGATTATCTAATGCTAAATAAAATTTGCTGGCAAAAGAAATGGTTATGCTAGTAAAAAAACAACAGAAGACTTTTCTCTGACAGTATGATTTGCATAGCTACATTTTCATGACTTTTCTTTTTCTTTCTTTTTTTTTTTTTTGATGGAGTCTTGCCCATCGCCCAGGCTGGAGTGCAGTGGCGCCATCTTGGCTCACTGCAAGCTCCGCCTCCCGGGTTCCCGCCATTCTCCTACCTCAGCCTCCCGAGTAGCTGGGACTACAGGTGCCCGCCACCACGCCTAGCTATTTTTTTGTATTTTTAGCAGAGACAGGGTTTCACCATGTTAGCCAGGATGGTCTCGATCTCCTGACCTCGTGATCCGCCCGCCTCGGCCTCCCAAAGTGCTGGGATTACAGGCGTGAGCCACTGCGCCTGGCCGACTTTTATTTTTCTACATAACCAGTGTCTTTTAAGTTGCAAATGTTTGACACTCTCACAAGTAGTGTGGCAGAGTCTTAGATTATAGGTTGCATTTAGCCAAAAGAAAGGCTTCAAATGGTATGTTTTCTGTTGACACACTTTCTAACAACATACTTATTTTCTAAAAAGGTTTTTATAACTTAGTGTTGATGATATTAAATATCTAAGCAATTTTGCTTAAAGAGCATAGAACACCAATATTTAATGAAGATTAATTAAATAGCACACGGTTGTTTAAAAATATTCAGAAAAGTTTTAACACATGCTAAAGTGCCAAAGTGTCATTTTGGCCTTCCATAAAAATAATATATTGTGCATAAATGGAAGCAGAATTAAGAAAGTGATGAGAAAACATCTAGAAAATTGCTAGTGTGGTAAACACATTAAAATAATTTGGCATGGGAAACGTTTCATCTCTTTTAAATTTAACTATTATAAGAAAGAAGAGCATTTTAAAGATGTTAATTTCAATCAACAATATGCAAGAGAAAATAATTTAGAGTATGTATATTAGAGAAACACATAACTGTATCTATTATGGTTAAAACTTAATGCCTCTGGCTTTGTCATTTATAAGAGTTATTACTTAAACAGGGAGTATGGTGCTGAACCCTTTGCATGTCCTTAGTTTTATCACATAAAAGCAAACACTTCTACATTTCCTAGATTTTCGATTTTTTGTGTGTGTGTGTGTGTGTGTTCACCTGGTATTTACCTCTAAATTTCTAAATAACTGTGCAAAGGAGGGTTAACCCAATAGCTGAGATTGCTCAAACCTTCCACATTCCCAATAAATACCTATTTTCTGGACTAGTCCCTGGCTGGTTCATAGAAGTTTAAGCACTGGGCTTCTCAGAGTCATGAAAATAAGGGCATTCCACTTTTTACTCTTTGGTTCTTGGACTCATACAGTCTACCTTAATGGTTAAATGACTGTAAGGTCAATGCACATTCTACACTACAATCTCACGCATATTATTTCCAAGCTTATGCTTAACTTCACTTTTAGTTTTCTCAGGCCTCACCTTTTTGAGAGATATGGTGTTTAGTATGCAATTGTCTTGTGTCCATTAACACACCTCTTTCACCATAAAACAGGTTTCTTGGCTTGTGAGTATATAATGCAGGGTCCCATGTCAGTACATCTGTTAATAACACCATCCTGAAGTAGCAGTATGGTCCTAGCCATTATTAGCAAGAAAAGCAAATTTTACATGAGCCTTACTCAAAACCAACTGCTCCCCTTTTTAGAATGCTCCTAAATGCTCAACTTGCAACCAAGTGGCTGGTTGGCCTCCCCATAGAAGAGTGTCCTGTTGAGATCATGGTTTCTGATGACGAAAGGATGGATATCCTGCAGTCACAATAGAAACCTGGATGAGAGGGGGCCTATGCTGTTGGCTTGCCAGCAGCCACTTTGGCTACCTCCAGTATGACAGCCTTGTGTATGCATAGGGATGGCTAAGGAGAGATACTAGCTGGCATTTGCTGGATAAAAGACATCCCATCCACTATGTTGTTTACTGTCTGCTCTTCAGTGGGTATCCTCTGATAGGCATTGATGTAAAATAACAATACATCTTCCTTCTACCTGATTCCATGTGTTCATCTACACTACTTTTTCCCAAATCGACCTCAGTGTTAGGGCTCTGAACACAACACCCTAAAGTTTGGTACATGGTGTGCTGAGCACTTTGAACTAAAGGAGATTGGAAGGACCTCAGAAGCAAGGTCTTTCTGACTTGTTATCCTCCTGTTTCCTTCTTCTCTCTCTTTGCTGAAGTTAGTCATAGAACTCAGAACTCCTCTTCTCCAAGGTGGATCATAGAAACTAGAATAATTCTTCCCCAAGGTATTTCATGGAAACAAAAATTCTTCTCCAAAGCAAGCCGTAAAACCTAGAAGGCTCATTCTAACTTTCCTCCCTTCTCCCTTGAAGACCCTTATTCTAGAAAGGTACTGACCATACCTAGGAGGAAGAAACCCAACACAAAGAGGCTAATAAATATTTAAATAGAAGGGCATTATTGTGTTTCCCCCTTCAGTCTATTACCAACAGATTATACACTTTTGTCCAGTCAGCTTTCTACATGGATACCTATTCTTCATGAGCCTAAGTATCAAAATAGACAGTTCCCTCTGGGTCGTTGGGTCTTCATTTCTGAAGGCTCCTGTGTCATGTAAAAAATTGATTAAATTGTTATCCTTTTCTCCTGTTAATTTCTGTCTTTCATTACAGGAGTGTCAGCCATGGCCCTATGATGTGTGAAGAAAGATATCACACCTTTCTACCCCTTCCCCACTGTCTACTCCACTCTTAATCTGCACTCAACTACTGTGACTCTCCCCTTGGTCTCTTATTCCAGAGTACTATGACTCTACCTCTAAGCCTTGCTTCCTGCTCTTGTGTCATTTTTTATGTCTTTCTTTAATCTTATGGATGAAATTATATCCATGTGAACGTCTAGGATGAAATCTGTTTTCTGATGCATCCCTTACAAATATAAGGATATTTAAACAAATATTTAAGGCAGAGTATCTCAGAGGAGACTGTTTTGGACAGAAGTAACACCAAGATCTAATAATGAAATCATACCTTGCCTGGATCTTCGAATAACAGTACGACCAGTGTGAATGAATGGAACAACCAAGAGGTTAGGCAGTAGGAAATGAGGCCAGAGAAGAAAGAGGGTGTGGTAGCTCCTTAATCCTGGCACTTACTTCCACTGGATCTAAAATCCAGCACGGAATTATGCTGACCACTTCAGCCTAACTAATATTGATCTAAGTTGTCATACGACTAGTAACATTTATGTTCTAGCACCTAAATCAGGAATCTGCAAAGGACAGCCCACTGCCACAATCTGGCCCGCTCTCCAGGTTTTGTAACTAAAATGTTATCAGAACTCAGTCAAGTCCATTCATACAAACTGTTCATGGTGGTGGAGACAACATGGCTGACAGAGTCTAAAATATTTACTCTCTGGCTCTTTACAGAAAAACTTTGCTGATTCCTTGTCTAAATTATAGCAAGTATAAAATCCTCTATCACCAGCAATGGCATAGAAGACAGCACAGGATTTTTTAAATTTGCCCTTGAATTCTATCGTAAGCCTTATGTTTGAGGTCCTACTTTTGCAAGTGCTGAGCTCCCCTGTCCTATAATGAGGAGTGCCCACTTTCCTTTCTCAGTTGGTCTGAGTTATAGCATTTACGAAGAGACTCTCTGTGGCCTTGTATTCTTGGCTAATACCCCTTTTTTATTTCTTCTCCCTGGAGTACTTTCTACTCTGTCTTAGAGTTTCTGACTGTTTATCTGAAGGAGTGGTGTCAGCCTCTGCAATGCTTTCTGTTCTACAGGGTGTAGGGGTTTTGTTTTTTTTTTTTTTTTTTTTTTTTTTTTTGAGACAGGGTTTTGCTTCCATGCCCAGGCTGGAGCTCAATGGCGTGATAATGGCTCACTGCAGCCTTGACCTCCTACACCCAAACTAATCATCCCAACACAGCCTCCCAAGTAGCTGGGACTACAGGTACACACCATCATGCCTGGCTAATTTTTGAATTGTTGTGTAGAGAAAGTTTCCCATGTTGCCTAGGCTGGTCACGAACTCCCAACCTCAAGCGATCCAACCTGCCTCAGCCTTCCAAAGCACTGAGATTACAGGCATGAACCACAGTGCCCAGCTGAGTGTAGGGTCTTGATCCTCTGGTCTATCCCATCTTGTCTTCTTTTGCTCCAAGTAGACAAAGTTCTAAGGTACAAAAGGGATGCTGAGTCTAGTTTGTTTAAAGATATTATTCAGTTCCTATAAAAAGACCCATGAGTGTGTAGCTTGGTTTTTAGTACAACCTTGACAAGTTAATCCAGTAGAGAAACCTACATAAATGTGATTTCCGATAACAGCCTTGGGTACTTACGCAGTTTTTAGTGTTACTGAATTTTTTAAAACAACTTTCCAATTTCACAGGCTTACCCAAGGGTATGATCAATGAAAACCACAGCTTCTTTGTTAGTTGTAAAGGACTCGGAAGTCAGTGACAGCTGTTATTGACTCACTCATAAACAGCACAATAAGGAAAAGGAAGTTGAGCAGTCGTCTACAGTTGTAAAAGGAACACAAATAGTCTCTGTTTAATATTTTTTCTTTTAATATGTGACCCGTCTAACAATTCTATCACGATCATCATCAGTCATTATCATCCTCCTCAACAAAGCTCTAATTTTAGTTAGTTTCAGAAAAATTTAAGCTGATGGCAGTTCAATCCCTTTGAAGCTGCGATTGAGATCATATTGTTCCTTGTGAAGCTTCTTTTAGATTAATGTTAATGAAAATATTTATATAAATTTTGATGATTTTATAAATGTAGTCTTGACAGAATGATATGATCTCAATCACAGAATAGTATTTGTGAGAAACCAATGCTATCTCATTTGGTAACTTTACTTTATATAGTTACTGACTGTTTAGTTTTTCTTCTTCATGATAAAACAAAACAGTAATCAGATTTACAAACCTAGTAATCAGATTACGAGATTATTCAACTCAAATATATACAATATAATTGTATTACAAGAGTTGTTTGTACAAACATTTTCACTAACATCACCAGAATTGAGAAATATGTAATGTAATGTATACATTTTTTATTAGATAGTTTAATTACAGCCCAGTATCAAGTGGTTTCCATAATCTGACATACTAGCTAAGAGAAAATAATGAGGCCACTCAGAAGTTTCTTTTTCCAGTTGTCTCAGTAGCCTGGATGTGATAAGCATGAAAAAACATGAATTGCTAAACCAAATTAAAAAAAAAAATTTCTGAAACTATATAACACTCCTGAGAGAGTTGCAGATTTGTTAGTAGGTTGTTTTTCAGTCTGAAAAAATGATTAAATATTTCTGCTGGAATGGAAGATTTCAGGCATAACAAGATGTAAACTCTAAGGAAACCAATACTAATATTGTTTGTTAAAATCTTTTTGTATGCTTTGCTTTTCCTGGAGGGAGAGAGTTAAGTTACAAGGGAATGGTGAACCACAGCAAAGGAAAAGTCGTTTTGTGAGTAGTGTGCCTCTGCACTGCTGTGTTTGGAAAGGTTTGCAAAGAAAAATGAAAAAGAATGTCAATTATTTTTATCTAATTTTTTTTCTAATTATGTTATATTAAATTAATTAATGCTTAAAGAGAATACATACTATGCAAAATACTTCACACATATCATTTTTAACTGAATCATTAAAAAAACAAGAACAATTGCCCCTGTTTCACCAATGATTAAATTAAGATGACCATAATCTATGGAAGCTGCTGAAAGAAAAAAAGTGATGGAGTCAGATACAAACGAGTCAGACTCCAAATCCCAATCCCTTTTTCCTAAAGTGTTTAGTAAGCATTTTTATTTAAAATGTAGGTGTGTGGCTATAAAAATGCCAACTATATAATAATTTTATTCTTGTTTCTATTTATTTGAAACTTAATTAGTGCATTTCCACAATATATAACATAACGGTAAAAGAGAAACTTTGTATTTTCAGTTTCCTTTAAATTTTCTGACCTGATTCCATTTTATAAACAATTTGCATTTACCAGAATGTTATAAACTCGGTAATTATGTTTTGGTTCAGTGTTTTTTACCTGCCATCTACATTACATAAAAAACATTTCTGTAAAAGGAAACAGATTTTAATGAGCAAGCTACACAGAAATTTTCATCTCACACTTAACAATGGATATTATTGTTCTTATAATTTGCACTTCTCAGGCATAAGACATCCCTCTGTGGTTGTCATAATTGGTCTAATGAATTTCTTAAAATAAATGAAAGTCTAATTTGATCCGGTGCCCATGAACAATCCACTCATTCAAATCCAAATCACTGACCTGATTTGAAGACGAATCATGCCAAAATGAAGTCATGCTTTCCTATTAAGTGTGTTGCCTCAGTGCAAGCTTTTGAATGGTTTGTTCTTAAGGCCTGAAGTGGGGATTTCCAGTGACAAAGAAACACAATTTGATCTCATCACCCTAGACACCCAGACTTATTTTAAATGATAGAGACTTAAGATTGAAAGAAAATCTGAGTCATCATCCAGTTCAGTATTTTTCACTTAGTGGGAAATGTACTGGTCACCTTGGGTTTGAACAATTTAGTGACATGGCAGGATCTTCTACAGATGCATACATAAGTATTTGAACAAATTGTCTAGGTAGGCAAAGATCATTGCAGCCGAATAGCTAATGATCTTTATCGCAGAGTTTTCTATCCAATGCTCCAGGGTAAATGTTCTATTACTAACATTCCTGAGAAAATTTATTCATGGATATATATGTTTAACTATATTATTTAACTACTATTTCAAATCTATGTCAAGACTGGTCTTAACATTTCTAAAATAGGTAACTATATCAACATCATAAAAAATGCTGCCACATTTGTTTTTGAGAAAGAAATACTCTCTATACATAGTGTTAAATTTTTCTGCATTAGACCTAAACCAAAACTAAAGACTATGAAAAGAAGAACAGTTTTTATTGTGCTAAGACACTGATTGCTGGTTAAGAAAGAGTGTGTGTGTGTGTGTGTATGTGTGTCAGAGAGACAGAGAGAGAGAGAAAAGCAGGGGAAGCTTGTAATGCATAATCAAATAGTAAGGCTATGAGAGATTTATCCCAGATTATCTATAATTTTCATTAGTCCCTGAATGGTGGAGGAAAGTTAAAAATATCTTTTATTCCAGATTTCATCTTTGGCCACCAACAAAGCGGCATCAGTTATCCTATTGGTTTTAAATACCAATGAACAAGTGTAAAAGAGGAGGATTCATACATTATTTCACTCAGAGCAAAGCTTTCAAATGTCTGAAACTGGCCAGAATCTTGTCAACAATTTATAAAACCAGATTCTGAAATTTGATGTTGTTTGCAAAATTCCTTCACCAAGATTCCCAAGAAAGGAAAACGATAGGGGTGAAGTTTGGGAGAGAGGACATAATAAAAAGATAAAGTTGAAGAATTTTTCTTGATCATTGTGGAAATAGGAGAATACCATATTTTATATTTATTAATTAAACTTGTCTCTAACAATAGAAAGAAATGTAAAGAAATACTATGAACACCCCAAAATTAGACAGCCTAGGTGAAATGGACTGTACACCTCAAAATTAGATAACCTAGATAAAATGGACAAATGTTTAGCCATGCATAAATGAACTAATGTGATTCAAGAAGAAGAAGAAATTCTTAACAGACCTATAACAAGGACAGAGAATAGACCGGTAATCAAAACTCCTCCTCAACAACAACAAAAGCCCAGTATCAGATGTCTCACTGGTGAATTCTGTCAAACATGTAAAAAAGAATAAACACCAATTCATCTTAAATTCTTCCAAAGAATAGAAGAAGGAGCATTTCTCAAGTCATTACATGAGATAAGCATTATCCTTATACCAAAGTCAGATGGAGAAATCCAAAGAACAGAAAGTTATAGACCAATATTCCCTATGAATACAGATAGAAAAAAAGTAATTAATAAAGTATTCCAATGTATAATATTATCTCAAAGAATAAAATACCTAGCAACAAATTTGAACAAGGAAGTCAAAGACTTGTACACTGAAAACTACAAAACATTGGTAAAGGAAGTTAAAGAAGACCTACATAAATGAAGGTACTGGGAGACTTAGTATTATTATGTTTCCAATACTACCCAACGTGATCTACAAGTTCAATGCAATTCTTATCAAAATTCCAACAACCCCTTTGCAGAAATGAAAAAGCCATTCCTCAAACTCATGTGGAGTTGCAAAGGGATCTGAATACTCCAGACAATGTTGAAAAAGAAAATACAAAATGAAAGGACTCACACTTCCTAATTACTACAAAGCTAGAGGGACAGATCAGTATGGCCCTGGCAAATGGATAAACATACAAGTCAATGGAATTAAATAGAGTCCAGAAATAAACCCATACATCTATGGAACACTGATTTTTAAAAAGAGCACCAAGTATATTCTATGGGGAAAAGAATAGTCTTATCAACAATGGTGTGGGACAAGTGTATTTCTACATTAAAAGAATAAAGTTGGATCCGTGTTTTATGCCATATAACAAATTAACTCAAAATGATTCATTGACCCAATATAAGAGTTAAACTTATAGCATGCTTAGAAGAAAACATGAGTAAATCTACATGATTTTTAAATTTGGCATTTAATTTTTTTGTATAAAACCAAAATAATGAGCAACAAAAGAAAAGTTAGACAAATTGAAATTCATCAAAATTTAAATATATTGTTCATCAAATGATATTATAAAGAAAGTGAAATAATGTACAGAAGTGGATAAAATATTTGCAAATTATATATCTAATAGGGGCTTAATAAGCAGAATCTACAAGGAAAACCTACAACTCAAAAATAGAATTGCACACAACCGTCCAGGCACAGTGGCTCAAGCCTGGAATCCCAACACTTTGAGAGGCCAAGGCGGGTCTTGAGGTCGGGATATTGAGACCAGCCTGGCAAACGTGATGAAACTCCGTCTCTACAAACATTTGTCGGGCGAAGTGGTGGGTGTCTGTAATCTCACTTACTTGGGAAGCTAAAGCAGGAGAATCACTTGAACCTGGAAGGCGGAGGTTACAGTGAGCTGAGATCGCACCATTGCACTCCAGCCTGGGCGACAACAGCGAAACTCCATCTGAATAGGTGTTTCTCAAATAAGTTATACAAATGACCAATAAGCACACAAAAAAGACGTCCAACAGTTTTAGCCATTAGGGAAATTCAAATAAAAGCCACAATGAGTTGTTACTTCATATCTACCAGGATAATTATATAATTTTTAAAAAAAGAAAAATAATAATTCTTGGTGAGAATGTGGAGATATTGTTTTCCTCAGACATTCATGATGGGAATGTAAAATAATGCAGATGCTGTAGAAAAGTTTGTCAGTTCTCCAAGATGTTAATAATAGAACTCCCATATGACCCAGCAACTTCTCTCTTAGGTATATGTCCAAAAGAATGGAAAGCAAGGTCTCATGCAGGTACTTGTATACCAATATTTATTATTCATAATTGTCAAATGGTGAAAGCAACCCAAGTTTCTATCCACAGATGAATGGATAAACAAAATATTCTATATAACTGCAATAAAATAATATTCAGCAATAAAAAGAAATGAAGTTCTGATGCATGTTAAAACGTGGATTAACCTTGAAAACATTATGCTGAGTGAAATAAGCCAGACACAAAAGTATTAATATTGTATGATTCCACCTATATAAAATATATATTATAGGGACATAAAATAGAGGAGAGGTTACCATAGGCTGGGGTGAAGGCAAATGAAAGGGAAACGTTGAAAAATAAAAGAACAAATTGAAAGAACTCACCCAATTACTACAAAGCAAGGTAATCAAATCAGTATGGTCCTGGCACATGGATAAACAGATAGGCCAATGGGATAAAATTGAGAGTTCAGAAATAAACCTATACATCTATGGAAAATCGATGTTTAACAAAAGCACTCATACTTGCTTAATGAGTTTCTATCTCAGTTGAGAATTTCTCTTTGGGATGATAAAAAGTTTTGCAAATAATGATGATGGTTGCATATCATTGCAAATGTAATCGACACCACTAAACGATATATGTAAAATAATTAAGATATCAGATTTTATTTTATGTGTATTCTACCCCAAGAAAAAATATATGAAAAGGAAATAAAATAATATATGAAATACTGATTTTAATTGAGCAATATGCTATTCTAAGTAGTTTTGATTTTATCCCATTGAATTTATCCTGGTTATTTTTAATTATATTATAATAATTACATTTAATAAAAACATTACAAAAATTAAAAATTTAGAGATTGGCGGAATGGATAAAAGTTTGGTTAACTATACGCTCTCTAAAAGAGACACTTTATATTCAAAGACACAATACGATGAAATTAAAATGAAGGAAGGGGATATACCATGAGTAGCCAAAATAGAGTTAGATATACTAAGACAGAAACATATATTTTAAGACAAAATTTGTTACTGAAGTCAAGTACATTATAAAATGATGAGTGATTCAATTCATCAGGAAGTTATAACAATAATAAATGTATATATGCCTAGCTACGGAAATCAGAAACAAAATAAACAACCTAACAATGCACCTTAAGGAACCAGAAAAGCAAGAACAAACAAACCCAAAGTGAGTAAATGAAACAAATGATAAAAATCTTGGCAGAAATGAATAAAAATTAGACTAAAAAGTAATACAGAAGATCAATGAAAAAAAGTTGTTTTTTGAAAAGACAAACAAATTCAACAAAACTTTAGGCAGAATAAGAAAGAGAAAAGACCCACATAAATAAAATCAGAAACCAAAAAAGGAGTCATGAAAACTGAGACTACAGAAATACAAATAATCATTAGAGACTATTACAAACATCTATAAATCAACAAATTGGAAAACATAGAAGGAATGAATAAATTTCTGAACCCATGCAACCTACAAGTTTGAACCATGAAGAAATAGAAACCCTCAACAAACCAAGAGTGAATAACATTATTATGAGTACCTCTATTATGATTGAAGTTATAATAAAAACGTTCCCATCAAAGGAGGACCTTATGGCTTTATTGTTGAATTCTACCAAATATTTCAAAAAGAGATTATACCAATTCTTCTCAAACTCTTTTTAAAAATTGAAATGGAGTGATTACCTCCCAACTCCTTCTACCAGGCCAACATTATTTTGATACCCAAACCAGACAAGGACACACAAAAAGAGAATACTACAGACCAGTATCGCTGATAAACACAGATGCAAAAATCTTCAGCAAAATACTTGCAAACCAAATTCAACAACACATTAAAAGGTCTTACACCATAATCAACTGGGATTCATTCCAGAGATGCAAGGATGGCTCAATGTATATAGATCAATAATTACATTAGTAAGAAAGAGCAAAAAAAAAAAAAAAAAAAAGATCATTTAAATAAATGCTGAAAAAACCATTCAATGAAATTCCACATCTCTTTACGATAAAATCCCTCCACAAACTGGGTATAGAACGAGCATACTTCAGAATAATAAGAGCCATATATGGCAAACAACAGCTAGCATCTCACTCAATGTAGAAAAATGGAAAGCCTTTCCTCTAGGATCTGGAGCAAGACTAGGATGCCTACTTCACCACTTTTATTCAACATAGTACTGAAAGTCTTAGTAAGAGCAATTAAGCAAAAGAATTAAAGAGTATCCCAAATTGGAAGGGAAGAAGTTGAATTATCCTTGTTTGCAGATGACATAATGTTATACTTAAAAAAAACCCGCTATTCCATACTCATTAATTAGAAAAATTAATATGATTCATATGACAATATTACCCAAAACAATTTGTAAGTCAATTTAACTCCCTATCAAAATACTCATAACATTTCTCACATAAATAGAAAAAAATCCTGAAATTGACAAACCACAAAAAACCCAGTAGCCAAAGCAATCCTGAGCAAAATGAACAAAGCTTGGAGATATCACCCTATATGACTTCAAAATTTACTACAACGCTGTAGTAACCAAATCAACATGGTACTGGCATAAAAACAGAAACACTGACTGGGTGCAGTGGCTCATGCCTGTAATCCTAGCACTATGGGAGGTTGAGGTGGGTGGATCACGAGGTCAGGAGTTTGAGACCAATCTGGCCAACATGGTGAAACCCTGTCTCTATTAAAGATAAAAAAATTAGCCAGGCATGGTGGTGCACACCTGTAATCCCAGCTACAAGGGAGGCTGAGGCAGGAGAATCTCTTGAATCTGGGAGGTGGAGGTTGCAGTGAGCTGAGATCGCGCCATTGCATTCCAACCTGGGCAACAGGGCGAGACTCTGTCAAAAATAAATAAATAAATAAAACAGAAACATAGACTAATGAAACATCATAGAGAACCCAGATGTAAATCACGCATTTACAACATTTACACAAATGAGTCAACTCATTTTTGCCAAGGATGCTAGAAACACACAACGGGAAAAGGACAGTCTCTATAATAAATGTCGCTAGGAAACCAGATAACCATATGCAGAAGAATGAAACTAACCCCTTATTTCTTCCCATATACAAAAATCAAATCAAAATGACTTAAAGACTTCAATATAAGATGTGAAACTATGAAACTAGAAGTCTACTTTTGGGATGCACTCCAGGACATTGGTCTGGGCAAAGACTATTTTTAAGACCTCAAAATCACAGGCAAAAGCAAAAGCAGATAAAGGGGATTACATTAAGCTAAAAAGCTTCTGTCTAGCAAACCAGGCCATCAACAAACTGAAGATACAGGCCATGGAGTTGAAGAATGTATTTGCAAACTGTCAATCTGACGAGGAATTAATAACCAGAATAGATGAGATGCTTAAACAATCCAATAGAAAAAAAAATCTGATTAAGAACTGGGCAAAAGACTAAATAGACATTTCTCACCAGGAAACATGCAAATAGCAACTAGGTGTATGAAAAAGGCTTAACTTGACTGATCGTTAGAAAAATGCAGATCAAAACAATGAGATATTCTCTAACCCTAGTAAAACGACTTTTTTCAAAAAGAAAAAATAAGAGATGCTTCTGAGGATGTAAAGAAAGAAGGATGCTCATTTACAGTTGGTGGGAGTACAAACTAGTACAGCCACTTACAGTTCTTACCAAAATTCTGCCTTTTTTGTTTGTGTTTTGAATAAACACTTTGTGGATTCCTCAAAGCCTCTGGCTAATTTTTCAAGTTCTAAAAATGTTGATTCTGATTATTTTTGCCAGTTTTTAAAATTGCCTTTATGGAGGAGGTAATTTGCTGATGACCTCACTCCATCATTTTCACTGATACCATTCCTTTATCTTTTGTATTAGAGTAGAATTTAATATCACTTGAAATGAAGATATTTTCATCAGCACTTGATAATAAGTGCCCTTTATAAGATAAAAATAAGATTTCTTTTACATTATTTAAATCCAAGTTAGGGTCAAGAACCAGCAATTTCACTGCTGACTATGTATCTGAAAGAAAGGGAATCAATACATCAGAGAAGTATCTGTGCTCTCATGTTTATTAGAGTACTATGTGCAATAGTCAAGATATGGAATCGATCTAATCGCCCATAAAAAGATGAAAGAATGAAGTCAATGTGATATATATACTCAATAAAATATTGTTTAGCCTTAAAAAAGAATAAAATCCCGCCATTTTCAGCAACATGGACAGAAATGGAGGTCATTACGTTAGGTGAAATCAGCCAGACACAGAGAGACAATGTCCTATGTTTGCCGTCATAAATGGGAGCTAAAAAAGTGGATCTCATGAAGCTGGAGAGTAGATTGGTGGTTTACCAGAGGCAGGGAAAGATGGAGGGTGAAGAGTAACAAAGAGAGGTTGATCAGTGGGTTCAAACACTCAGTTTGTTAGAAGAAATAAGATCTACTCTTTAAGAGATAAGGAGAGTGACTACCATTTACTCTAAATGTACTTCTATTGTGTATCAATAGAAACAAATTAAAAAATAAGTAAAAAAAAAAAAAAAAAAGCAAAAATACACAGAAATGATAGAGAAATAAACAATTTGACAAGAATAGTTGGAGATTTCAGTACCTCACTCTCAATTGTAGATGGAATAACTAAGTAGAAGATTACAAGGATCAAACTTAAAAACAAATTAGAACTAAAGGACACCTATGGAATAACCATACCTGGAACATTCTTAGACTATCCATTGGCTTATGAAACAAGGCACAATAAATATAAATAGCTGACATCATACAATGTATGTTCTTTGGCCCAAATGGGATGAAATTTGACATCAATTACAGAAGAAAATTTGGACAATCCCAAATATGTGAAAATTAATAAACTCCCTACATAACAAATGAATTGAAGAATAAGTTAAATAAAAATGAGAAAATATTGTGAGATTAAAAAAATAGAACAAAGCATACCGAAACTTAGGATATAAAGATAAAATAGTACTATATTATAAAACATACAGCTGCCAATATCCATATTTTAAAAAATCTGAATCAATAATATGACTATCTTAAGAAACTAGAAAAAGAAGAATAAATTCTAGCCAAAAAAGGAGAAGGAGATAATAAAAATTAGAGTGGAAATAAATAGAATAAAGATTAGAAAGGTTATAGAGAAAACCAGTGAAATAAAAGATACATAATTCTTTAAGAAGGTCAACAAATAATGACAAAACTTTAGATAGACGAAATAGGAAAACAAAGAACAAAGACTCAAATTACTAAAATCAGAATGAAGAGGAATAACAGCACTAACAAATTTTCAGGTACTGAAAAATACTATAGGTCCACAAATTATATAACCTAGATGAAATTAACTTCTCAAAGACGTAATCTAATTTAAATGACTCAAGAAGAAACACAAAATCTAAATAAACCAATAACAAGTAAAGAAATTGTATTTGTAATAAAATCATTTTCACAATGAGTAGTCCAAGCCCAGATGGCTTCATTGGTGAGTTCTACCAAATGTTTATGAAACGGTAATATCAATCCTTCACAAACTATTCAAAAATAAAATTAAATTAAAAGGTAGAGCAAGTACTTCCTAACTTATTCTGAGAGGCCAAAATTACTTTACTACCAAAACCAAACAAAGCCATCACAGGAAAATAAACTACACACTAAAATACCTTATGAATATACATGCAAGATTTCTAAACAAAATATTAGCAAACTATATCCTGCAATATATAGAAAAGAACTGATTATTTTCTATGACCAAGGATCTGCCCCAGGAATACAAGCCTGTTTTGACATTCAAAAATAAGTCAAGGTAAAATACCATCTCGATACAATAAAGGACAAAAAAAAATACATGATAGATACAGAAAAAGCATTTGACAAAATCACAAACTATTTAAAACAAAAAAGTAAAAAAAAAAAAAAAAAAAAAAAAAAAAAAAGACTCAGGAAGCTAGTTGTAGAAGGAAACTAGCTCAACCAAAAATGGTATTTACAAAAGCCCCAAGCCAACATTATACTTAATTGTGAAGACTGAATGATTTACCCCTAAGTTCAGGACAGATGGATATTCTCACAGTGTCTGCGCGATATTGCACTAAAAGATCTGGCCTGGACAATTTGGCAAGAAAAAGAAATAAAAGTCATCAGATTGGAAAAGAAGAAATACAGCTATCTCTATTAGCAGATGACATAACCTTGGACGTGAAAGATTCTAATGAATCTGCATAAAAACCTCTTAAATCTAAGAAATGAAATCAGTAAGACCGCCAGATATGAGATGACTACCCCAAAAGCAGCTGTATTTCTATACACTTTCAATGAAAAATTCAAAAACTAAGAAAACAACTCCATTTAAAATAACATCTAAAATTTAAAAAGCACTTAGGAATAAATTTAACAAAAAATCAAAGTCAAAATTTAACAAAAGAATCTTTAACAAAGAATCAAAGAAAGAAAGAAGGAGGGAGGGAGGGAAAGAAAGACAGAAAGAGAGAGAGAGAGAAAGAAAGAAAGGAAAGAAAGAAAGAAAGAAGGAAAGAAAGAAAGAAAGAGAAAGAAAAGAAAGAAAGAAAGAAAGAAAGAAAGAAAGAAAGAAAGAAAGAAAGAAAGAAAGAAAGAAAGAGAAAGAAGGGACGGAGGGAGGGAAAGAAAGACAGAAAGAAAGACAGACAGAAAGAGAGAGAAAAGGAAAGAAAGGAAGAAAGAAAGAAAGAGAGAGGGAGGGAGGGAAAGAACGAAAGAGAAAGAGAAAGAAAGAAGGTGGGAGGGAGGAAGAGAGAGAAGGAGGGAGGGAGAAAGAGAAAAGAAAGAAAGAAAGAGGGACGGAGAGAGGGAAAGACAGAAAGAAAGAGAGAGAGAGAAAGAAAGGAAGGAAGGAAGGAAGGAGGGAAGAAGGGGAGGAAAGAAGAAAAGGTGAGTCAGACAAGGAGGTGTGAGTTAGCTTTGTAAATATCCATAATCCATTTTTAACTATAACTAAGAAATCACTTTGCCCAAGGCCTTGGGAGTCCACTCCTTGTACCAGTATGCCTTGGATGTCGGACACGAAATCAAAAGAGATTATTTTAGAGCTTTAAGTTTTAATGACTGCCTTGCTGGAATTCGAACTTGCTTGGGACCTGTATCCTCTTTCTTTTGGTCAATTTCTCCCTTTTTGAACAGGAATGCTTACCCAAGTCCTATACCTCCATTGTATCTTGGAAGTAAATAATCTGTCTTTTATTTTGCAGGATTATAGATGGAAGGGACTTGCCTTGTCTCAGATAGGACTTTGGACTTTTGAGTCAATGCTGGAATCAGTTAAGAATTTAGGGGACTGTTGGGAAGTCATGATACCGTTTTGAAATGTTGAAAGGGCATGAGATTTGCGAAGGGCCAGAGCAGAATGATATACTTTGGATATTTATCCTCCCTCAAATATCATGTTGAATTGTAATCCCCAATGCTGGGGTGAGGTCTTGTAGGAGATGTTTGGATCACAGAGGTAGATCTCTCACGACTTGGTGCTGACTCCATGATAGTGAGCTCTCACGGGATCTAGTCCTTTAAAAGTGTGTGGCACCTCCCCTGCTCACTCTCTTTCTTGCTCCTGCTTTTACTGTGACGTGCCAGTTCTTCCTTTACCTTCTGCCATGATTGGAAGCTTCCTGAGGCCTTCCCAGAAGCAGATGACAGTATGCTGCCTGTACAACCTGCAGAACTGAGTCAATACAACCTCCTTTCCTATAAACTACCCATTCTCAGATGTTTCTTTACAGCATGCAAGAATGGCCTAATACACAGTTTAATGAGGATGCTGTACTTTGCAAATATATTTGTCTCACCCCAAATCACCTGATGTGTTTTGATCAGACAGCTCTTCTAACTAATATTAGAGGATATAATTTATATAAATTAATATATTTTTGTGATTTTTATTCTGTAAAACTATTAATAATATGTAGTTTGCTATAATTATAAAATATAAGCTAAGTTTTTGAAAATTTATCCACAATTTTGACAGCAAAATAAACACAAGTATGTTGGTAGCAACGTCATTAAAATTTAATCTATTTTTAAAAAATGGTAATATGTGCATTGAGAAGAAAAGTAAAAGACTTTTTACTAAGAGAATACAAAGTAAAAATCAAATTTATGGCCGGGCGCGGTGGCTCAAGCCTGTAATCCCAGCACTTTGGGAGGCCGAGACGGGCGGATCACGAGGTCAGGAGATCGAGACCATCCTGGCTAACACAATGAAACCCCATCTCCACTAAAAATACAAAAAAATTAGCCGGGCGTGGTGGCGGCGCCTGTAGTCCCAGCTACTGGGGAGGCTGAGGCAGGAGAATGGCGGGAACCCGGGAGGCGGAGCTTGCAGTGAGCCGAGATTGCGCCACTGCACTCCAGCCTGGGCGACAGAGCGAGACTCCGCCTCAAAAAAAAAAAAAAAAAAAAATCAAATTTATTTTACCTTTCTCCTCCAGCCAATCAAGGAATCAACCGATATAAACAACTCTGTGTTTGTAGGTTTGAATATGTATTATATGCACTTATAAATTCTTCCAGAGAAACTCTATATATGTAACAGAAGGTTTTTACACAAATGTTTGCAGTTAGCACACATTGTTCTGAAATTTGCTTCCCCTCACCTCCCACACCCCAATGAGTTGAATGCTACATATTAGAAAACCTTACATTTTTATATAGCACTATAGTATAATGTTATTTCGTTATTTTAAATTATACATAAATTATAATTTTCATTGAATGAATATTATAGAGCTAATTTAATGTAAATTACTTTTAATTTTCTCATTTAATGTTGTCATTTAGAGCAAAATTCTGGTAATACTATTTTAATAGTGTTTTGAAAATGTGCTTCCCAAACAGGTATTAACATAATGTCTTGCTATTTCGTTGAAAATGTCTCTAAATAACTTTCATTGTTATTGTCTCTAAAAAGTTGCAGTTATTGTCTCTAAATAACTGCATTGAAAATGTCTCCAAATTTCTTGAAATTCTGTATATTGTGCTTTCCTTATTTTGAAATGTTTAAAAATAAATTGCTCTTTATTTACTTGCATAAATATATTAGATTTTTCTAAATACTGTGTTTATATTTTACCTACTTTCACTGAAATATGTAAACACTCTCAAAGAAGTGTCTGGGAATTTTTATTTGCTGATTTATTTATTATTTTTATGTTCTCCTACTTTCTTCTCTTCTTGATTTTGAAATCCCTGAATTCCCTTAATTAAACTCATTTATTTCCTATAATTACAACTTCCTTTCTCATCAAAACATATTCCTCAATTTTGCCTTAAAAAGTTATGCACAAAATGAGTTTCCTTGAAAATCAAAAAGCCTCAAACAGTAAAACAAATACAAATAAGCATACTGTTCACCATTTATAGTTCTGATGGAAGGGAAAAGGTCAGAGGAAATGGAAAACATGAAACCAGCACACTTCCAGGCTAAAATGTGTATAATGGTTGTGTCAGGTCTCTTATTCCATTTATAAGTGGAAAGTATGTTTCAGTTCCACACAATACTGAGTAGAAGCTTCAAAGTACAGATGTGCTCAGGAAGAAATACACGCTTGTTACTTTTAAATCACTTGTGTATATTCTAATGTTCTTTGTCCTCAGAGTCTCCAACTCAGATTAATATTTTATTACAGCAGTTACTGTTTTGAAAATGGATAGCGTGACTTAATCTCAATTTGTTAACAGTGATTTAAATGAAATATCATTGAATAATTAATATTAAGTATTCACAGTATGTAAAAGACTAGCTAGCTAAGTTAACTTTAGTTAATAAAAACAAAGTGATTTAAGTCAATGCACATGATGAGTTATATTTCTTGAATGAACTTTACTTAATAAAAATGAAGTGATTTAAGTCAATGTACATGATGAGTTACATTTCTTGAATGCCTTTATACTTGTATTTGTTGATTTGTTGGAAAGAAACCTGAACATTTACTAAGGTTTCACTATATGGCTAAAGCATTGTGTACTTTTCAACCACAGTGCACTCTTTTTATTGTTATTAAAGAAGAAAACTCAATTTAACTAAAAATGGAGACTTGCCTGTTAGATTATTGTTTTTAAGAATTGTGTTTTGTTTTTACATGCAGATGCTAATTTTAAATACTTATTGAATTAAAAAGAAGAAAAAGTATGCAAAATTGTAAAAATTTTAGCCAGTATTTTTACTGCTTAAATAGTGTAAATCATTTTTAAAAGTCACTAATTTGCCTATTAGGATTAATCAATGGATGTTACATAGCATCTTTCTGTCTCTATTAAGAAAATTTTTGACACAAAGCACTTAATAAAATATTTGAAATTAAGATATTTCAATTAAAATCAAATAATAACATGTGACTGTGCCAAAGAAAATATTTTTGTTTGTTTATATTGTGTTAAGATATACTGTCCAAATGCATGGTACAGTATTGTTAACTATAGGCACGATATTATGCAGTAGATCTCTAGGTCTTATTTATCTTGCATAATTGAAAGTTTGTACACATTGAGTAGCAACCTCTCATTTCCTTTCTCCGCAGTCCTTGATAACCACTATTCTACTCTGTTTCTGAGTTTGACGATTTTAGATATTTCGTATAAAGGGAGTCATGCAGCATTTGTCCTTCTGTGCCTGGCTTATTTCACTTAGTATATTGTCCTTCAGTTTAATCCATTTTGTCACCTATAACAGGATTTATTTCTTTTGTAAGTCTGTATAATATTCTATTGCATGTGCAGACACATTTTCTTTATCAATTTATCTATTGATGGAGATTTAGGTTGTTTTTATATCTTGGCTCTTCTCAATAATTCTACAGTGAACACGGGAGTGCAGATACTTATTATTATTTGAGATGGAGTTTCGCTCTTGTTTCCCACGTTGGAGTGCAATGGTGTGATCTCAGCTCACTGCAACCTCTGCCTCCCCGGTTCAAGTGATTCTCCTGCCTCAGCCTTCCTAGCAGTTGGGATTACAGGCGTGCACCACCATGCCCAGATAATTTTTTGTAGCTTTAGTAGAGACTGGGTTTCACTATGTTGGCCAGGCTAGTCTCGAACTCCTGACCTCAGGTGATCCACCCACCTCACCCTCCCAAAGTGCTGGGATTACAGGCATAGGCCACCGTGCCTAGCTTATGGGTCCATTATTAGCAGTTGCTTTATATTTCTATTTTTCAGTCAAATAAGGACGTACTATTCGACAAGCATTGTTTATATATGTAAATATATGTGTAAACTAAAATTCTAAGCAATTTTTACACACATGCACACACACACAAACACACACACATATAAACACTGAGAATGTACTATCCACCAGGAATGGTCCTAATTAACATACCAAAGATATATAAAAATTAAGTTGATCTTCACAACAATCAAATGGGTGGGTACCATTATTATCCTATTATATGGATGAGTAAAGAAACTGGACTCAGAGAGATAACTTGCTCAAGTTAGCACAGCTATTGAAAGAGAGTGCCTGATTTCCAACCCAGTTAGGCTTATTCTTCATCTTAGGTACTATACAGGTAAGTTTTGTGTACAAATATTGGCATTGTTTTAAATTGCAAATAATTAGCAAATTGATCTGAAATTAGCCAAATGGTTTGAAAATTAATACAGGATAGGTATCCTTAATCTGAAATGCTAAGGAACAGAAGTGTTTTGGATTTTAGGGTTTTTTGGATTTTGAAATATTTGCATTATTCTGTTTGAGCATCCCAAATCTGAAAATTCAAAATCTGAAATACTATAAGCATTTTGCTCAGCATTTTGTTTGCGCATCATGTCAATATTCAAAAGTTTTAAGTTCAGCATTCAGAATTACAAATTTTCAAATCTAGGATGTTCAACCTATATCTCAATAAGATATATTCACATTTTACAATATTTGCTGGCTACAAATACAATACAAAACATTATGTTCAATCCAAAGCATTATGTATTGAAAAATATTTAATATTCTAGAGAGTATTAAAAATAATGTTATAACAATTAGTAAAAAAAATAACACTATATATGAATGCTGAATGAGTCTAAAATACCAATGATAACACAAAATATTTGAATTGGTTAACTCCCACTAAAACTGTGGTTGTGGTTGGGCGCAGTGGCTCATGCTTGTAATCCTAGCACTTTGGGAGGCTGAACTGGCTGGATCACCTGAGGTCAAGAGTTCACGACCATCCTGGTCAACATGGCAAAACCCTGTCTCTACTAAAAATATAAAAAGTAGCCAGGCATGGTGGTGTGCACCTGTATTCCCACCCACTCAGGAGGCTGAGGCGGGAGGATCACTTGAACCTGGGAGGTGGAGGTTTCGGTGAGCCGAGACAACACCACTGCATTCCAGCCTAGGCAACAAGGCAAGACTCCATCTTTAAGAAAAACAACAACAACAAAACTGTGGGTGATTTATTTCTTTACTTTTGTTTTGGATAGGGCACACTAGAAATACTGAGGTGGGTAGAGGAAAGAGAAACTTTTTCACAGCATTTTTTCTTGGGAAGACAGCTCAGAATAGGGAACTCTGAGCAACACATATATAAAACCTTAGACTTGATCTGGAGTAAAATTTTTGTCATTCTCTTTACCATTTCACCTGTCATCCACCTAATATTGCTCTAGAAGGAGTATGTAATGAATGATTGAACTTTCCTTTGCATATTTATACCCACCATTGTTTCTAAGAAATAAAGCCACATTGCAGCAACTAACTAAGTAAAGAGAATGAATGAAAGACAAGGATTTCTCGAAAAACATGTTTCCAGATCTCTGTATATAAGCTGAAGTGCCTGCCTAGGTTTCTTTGTGATTCTCTTGGTATAAATGAATTCAGAAGGTAGGAAGTCTTTTATTATCTAGTTACATAAAGATGATAGAATACTTTATAAGATTTAAATTTCTAAATGCACAGTGTGTGCTTTTAAATTAATTATCCTCACATGACAGTTGGGGAAATATCCAGTAAAATTATCGGAAACCAAAAATCTTACACAGCAGTTCGAGAAATGAAATAGAAAAGTGTTGTGAAAGAGAGTAGCAAATGGAATATGTGCCAAGTGGGCAAATGAGTGTCTAAGTCAACATATTTTATGCCAGAATTTTCTCCTATGTTTCTTCTCATTCTGGTCATTGGCAGTCTGTGACAACAATACTTCCTGAAAATGTGTTGCAGCTGTAGAGTAATTCCATGGCAGATTTATTTTTCTTTGGCACCTTTTGTAATTGGCATTGAGGAAACATACAAGAATTATTCCTTATCTTTTTTATGTTGGCAAGTTTTATATTGTTTAAACGATTTTTTTAGTTGTGTAAAATATCATTTTGTAGAATATTAGAAGAAGTTTGGGCTTTCAAGTTTGTTGATTTGAGTCAGAGGTATATTGACCAGTTTTAACACAAGATAGAATTTAATTATCTTGGCTACTTAGGAAAAAATACACAAAGAGATAACACACAGACAAGCAAACATCTTCAATAGTATAATATTTAATGTGTATGTTTTCCTTAGAGCCTTAACTGAAATATACATGCTAAATTTTATATGGATATTTATCTCAATATACACAAGTTACATATGTGGATATAACATGAAGCTGAAAATCCTGAAGATAACCGTATGTGATAAGTTTATTGTTAAGATCAGAAAATATGAATGTTCTGAACTCCACAAAAACTTGGCAAATTACAAAAAAAAAAAAAAAAAACGCAAAAATATCCAAAAGTGTATTTACTAAACTTTTTAGTATGACTGTTGGTTTTATTCTTTTTATTGATATATATCATAGTTGTGTATATTTGGGGGCTACATGGGATAGTTTGGTACATGCATGTAATGTGAAATGATCAAATCAGGATTACTGGGTAATTTATTTTGCCCTTGTATTGGGAACACTATAGTTCTTTTCTAGCTATTTTGAAATATACAATAAAATATTAACAATAAATTAGAACTTACTGTTTCTGTCCAACTGTATTATTTACCATTAACTAATTATTTTTCATCCTCCCTACCCCTCTCACATTTTGATAACCACCATTCTACTCTCTACCTCAAGGAAATCCACTTTCTTTGCTCCCCCATATGAGTGAGAACATGGAATGTTTGTCTTTCTGTGCCTGGGTTATTTCTCTTAACATAATGACCTCCAGTTCTGTTTATGTTGCTGCAAATGAAAGATTTCATTTTTTTATGGCTAAATAGTGGCCAGCAAGAATACAAAAACAGTGCTCACTATTACTATTCATCAGGGAAATGCAAATCAAAACCACAATGAGATATCAACTCATCCCAGTTAGAACGGCTATTATTAAAAAGAAGTAAATAAAAGATGTTAGCTAGGATGCAAAGAAAGGGGAACGCTCATACACTGTTATGGGAATGTAAAGTAGTGCAGCCATATGGAAGACAGTATAGAAATTCCTCAAAAACAAAACAAAACAAGCCTGTAATCCCAGAACTTTGGGAGTTGAAGGCCGGCAGATCACTTGAGGTTAGGAGTTCGAGACCAGCCTGGTCAACATGGTGAAACACTATCTCTACTAAAAATACAAAAATTAGCTTGGCGTGGTAGAGCATGACTGTAATCCCAGCTACTTGGAAAACTGAGGCAGGAGAATTGCTTGAACCTGGGAGGTGGAGGTTGCAGTGAGCCGAGATTGTGCCAATGCACTCCAGCCTGGGCGACAGAGCCAGACTGTCTCAAAAAAAGAAAAAAAAAAAAAAAAAAAGAACTATGATGTGATCCATCAATCCCATTACTGGCTATATATCCAAAGAGGGGAAATCAGTATATTAAAGAGTTATCTTCACTCCCATGTTCATTGCAGCAATATTCACAATAGTGAAGATATGGAATCAGCCTAAGTGTCCATCAACAGATAAATGGATACAGAATATCTATGTGTATATGAGTATATATATACGAAAAAACACATATGCATACTAAACTTTGTAAGAAATTTGTATAGTTTTAGGCTTACAGAAAAACTGTGAGGGTGACAGAGTTTTCATGTACACCACACCCAGCTTTTATTGTTGTCAACATTCTACATTAGTATGGTAACTTTTTTTTTTACAATTAACAAAAAAATACAAGTAATATTTTAACAGTAGTCTACACTTTATTCAGGTTTCCTTAGCTTTAGATTTCTGTCCCAGGATCCCATCAAGAATATAATGACATTTTTCCATCATGTCTCCTTAGGCTACTGTGGGCTGTGACAATTTCTTAGAGTTTTTCTGATTTCGATGACTAATATGGTTTGACTGTGTCCCCACCCAAATCGCAACTTGAATTCTATCAGTAGAGTGGGGTGTTGCTGAAAAGATACCCAAAACATGTGGGTGACTTTGGAGCTGCATAGCAGGTAGAGGCTGAAACAGTTTGGAGGGCTCAGAAGAAGACAGGAAAATGTGGGAAAGTTTGGAACCTCCTAGAGACTTGTTGAATGGCTTTGACAAAATGCGGATAGTGATATGAACAATAAGGTCCAGGCTGAGGTGGTCTAAGATGGAGATGAAGAACTTGTAGGGAACTGGAGCAAAGGTGATTCTTGTTACGTTTTAGCAAAGAGACTAGTAGCACTTTGCCCCTGCCCTAGAGATCTGTGGAACACTGAGCTTGAGATCATTTAAGGTATCTGGCAGAAGAAATTTCCAAGCAGCAAAGCATTCAAAAAGTGACTTGGGTGCTGTTAAAAGCATTTTGTTTGGAAAGGGAAACAGCGTAAAAGTTCAGAAAATTTGCAGCCTGACAATGCAGTAGAAAAGAAAAACCCATTTTTTTGTGTGGAGAAATTCGAGCCGGCTGCAGAAATTTGCATAACTAGCAAGGAGCCTAATGTTAATCCCCAAGACTATGGGGAAGATGTCTCCAGGCCATGTCAGAGACCTTCAGAGCAGCCCCTCCCATCATAGGCCCAGAGGCCGAGGAGGAAAAAGCGGTTTTGTGGGCCAGGCCCAGGGTCCGCATGCTGTGTGCAGCCTAGGGACTTGGTACGTTGTGTCCCAGCTGCTTCAGACGTGGCTGCAAAGGACCAATGTAGAGCTTGGGCTGTGACTTCAGAGGGTGAAAGCCCTAAGCCTTTGCAGTTTGCACGTGGTGTTGAGCCTGTGGGTAGGTGCACAGAAGTCAAGAATTGAGGTTTGGGAACCTCCATCTAGATTTCAGAAGATGTATGGAAATGCCTGGATGCCCAGGCAAGTTTGCTGCAGGGGTGGGGCCCTCAGGGAGAACCTCTGCTAGGGCGCTGTGGAAGGGAAATGTGGGGTTGGAGCCCCCACACAGAGTCCCTACTGGGGCACTGCCTAGTGGAGCTGTGAAAAGAGGGCCACTGTCCTCCAGACCCCACAATTCACCGACGGCTTGCACCGTGCACCTGGAAAAGCCACAGACACTCAATTCCAGCCCGTGAAAGCAGCCGGGAGGGAGTCTGTACCCTGCAAAGCCGCAGAGGTGGAGCTGCCCAAGACCATGACAACCCACCTGTTGCATTGGCATAACCTGAATGTGAGAACTAAAGTCAAAGGAGATCATTTTGGAGCTTTAAAATTTGACTTCCCCACTGGATTTGGGACTTGCGTGGGGCCTGTAACCCCTTTGTTTTGGCCAATTTCTCCTATTTATAACAGCTGTATTTACCCAATAACTGTACTCCCATTGTATCTAGGAAGTCCCTAGTTTGATTTTGATTTTGCAGGCTCATAGGCAGAAGGGACTTGCCTTGTCTCAGATGAGACTTTGGACTGTGGACTTTTGAGTTACTGCTGGAATGAGTGAAGACTTTGAAGGACTGTTGGGAAGGCATGACTGGTTCTGAAATGTGAGCACATGAGATTTCGACGGGTCGGGGTGGAACTATATGGTTTGACTGTGTCCCCATCCAAATCACAACTTGAATTGTATCTCTCAGAATTCCCACATGTTGTGGGGGGGACTCAGCTGGAAGCAATTGAATCAAGGGTGAACAGTCCTTTCCGTGCTATTCTGCTGATAGTGAATAAGTCTCACACTATCTGATGGTTTTATCAGGGGTTTTCCCTTTGCTTCCTCCTCATTTTCTCTTGCTGCTGTCATGTAAGAGGTGCCTTTTGCCTGCTGTCATGATTCTGAGGCTTCCCCAGCCATGTGGAGCTGTAAGTTCAATTAAACCTCTTTTTCTTCCCAGTCTTGGGTATGTCTTTATCAGCAGTGAGTAAGCAGACTAATGCAATGACCTGCGAGTTTTGAGGGGGTACTCATCAGGTTCTTTGCAGAATGCTCAGTCAGGTTTTTTCTAATGCTTTTCTCATCGTAAGACATAGGTTATTGGTTTTTAAAAGGAAGACCACAAGGTAAGGTGCAATTCTCATCACATGACATTAAAAGTAGATACTATAAGCATAATCTACCACTGATTTTATTGTCTATGTTTAAACTGTACAACATGTCTTGATATACTTATGCGTAGTGAAATAATCAGCATAATCAAGCAAATTAATGTATCTATCACCTTACATGGTTTTTGCGTGTGAGGTAAGAGCACCTAAAATGTATTACTGTTGATGTTAATCTTGATCACATGGCGGATAGGGTTTGTTATTTTCCTTGACAATAAACTTACTTTTTCCCCCCTTTCTACACTGTAATCTTTGGGAGGAAGTCACTGCACAGCCTACATTTAAAGAATGAAGGCTTATTTTCTACCCCCTTGAGGACAGAGTGTAATGTAGATACTCATCTATGTTACTTTTACTCTTTATGTGAATTACTTTGAATTTTCCTGCATCAGAAGTTTGTCTCTTCTCCCCTATTTGCTTATTCATTTATTTATATTGCAACATATTTGTATGGACTCACAAATATATTTTTAAGCTGGGGTTTATATTCAATATTTAACACTATTTTGTTTTTCAAGTTGTTCTAGCTTTGACCATTGGAAGCCATTTTAGTTGGCTCCTGTGTGTTTTGTGTGTCTTTAACACCTTCTATCATTGTGAGTATTTTTGTTTGTTTGTTTTGTTTTGTTGCACTTGCCTGCCTTCTGCCCCTACAAGGTATTCCAAGCACATCTCCTATATTTCTTGACTCATTCCTAGAACCAGCCATTTCTCAAAGATTCATGGTTCCTTTTATCTGAGAATAATATTAGGAACCAAGATCTAAATGCTAAGTAGGCATATTGCTACTTCGGTGTTGATGCTTCCGGACTATCTCAACTGACAGAGAAAAAAAAATGTGTGTGTGTATTAACCCAGGTATATACACATATTTATAAATATATCCATATTTCTATATCCACAAATATCTATATTAAGCAAAATATAAGTTCATACTAGCGTATTGAAGTCTACTGTAATAACACGTGGATAATTCTAACCATATCTCCTTGGTCACTGCAATCTCTCATTCCAACAGTAAGAAAACTGCCTGTCAGCCACTATCAGCCAATCATTTATATACTTGTTAAAATCCATTATGTTTGTATAGTGGTATGAGGATTGTTAATCCATACCCCTGTGTAAATGACTTTTTCAACTAGAATATAGTGCTCATGTCCAGTTTCTTTTGCCTTTACTATTACAGACTCATCTCCATTTATTTTCAAAGTTACTTATGTCATCACTGTTATCATCCACTGCCTTCAGATAAGATATTTCATACATTTGTAATACAGTTAGATATTTTTTGTCTCAGCCTGAATTCCATCTTGGAGTCTCCTGACCTCCTAAATGACTTTTTAAAAATCTGTGTAAGGTTAGGTTTACTTTTTGTTTTGCAAAGTTCTGTGGATTACGACAGGCTCATAGTGTATGTACTCAATATTTCAGACTGTGTCTTTCTTTCATATACGATGCTCGTTTTGCTGGATAAAAAATTCTTGCCTGATAATTGCTTTGTTTGACAAGGCTAAAGATAGGGCCCCAATCCCTTCTAGCCTATAGGGTGTCTGCTGAGAAATCTGCTGTTAACCTGATAAGTTTTCCTTGATAGGTTACCTGGTGCTTCTGTCTCACAGCTCTTAAGATTCTTTCCTTTGTCTTAACTTTGGATAAGCTAATGACAATGTGCTCGGCAAAGATTTTTTTTATGATGAATTTCCTGGGTGTTCTCGTATTTGGATATCTAGGTCTCCAGAAAGGCTGGGGAAGTATTCCTCGATTATATCCCAAAATATGCTTTCCAAGCTTTTAGAATTCTCTTCTTCTTCAGGTACACTGATTATTCCTAGATTTGGTCATTTAACATAATCTCAGACTTCTTGGTGGCTTTGTTCTTATTTTCTTATTATTTTTTCTTTTTCTTTGTTGGATTGGGTGAATGTGAAGACCTTGTCTTTCAGCTCTGAATTTCTTTCTTCTACTTTTTCGATTATATTGCTGAGACTTTCCAGAGCATTTCACATTTCTAAAAGTGTGCTCAAAGTTTCCTGAATTTTTAATTGTTTTTTAAGCTATCTATTTCTTTGAACATTTCTCCCTTCACTTCTTGTGTCATTTTTTGGATTTCCTTGCATTAGGCTTTGTCTTTCTTGGTCCCTCACTAATTAGCTTAATAACTAACCTCCTGAACTCTTTTCCAGGTAAATCAGAGTCGTCTTCTTGGTTTGGATCCATTGCTGGTGAACTAGTGTGATTTCTGGGGGGTCTTGAAGAGCCCTGTTTGGTCATATTACCAGGGTTGGTTTTCTGGTTCCTTCTTATTTGGGTAGGCTCTGTCAGAGGGAAGGTCTAGGGCTGAAGGCTGTTGTTCAGATTCTTTTGTCCCATGGTGTGTTCCCTTGAGGTAGTACTCTCTCCCTTTTCCTATGGATGTGGCTTCCTGTGAGCTGAACTGCAGTGATTGTTGTCTTACTTCTGCGTCTAGCTACTCATCGAGTCTACCTGGTTCCAGGCTGGTACTGGGGGTCATCTGCACAGAGTCCTCTGATGTGAACCATCTATGGGTCTCTCAGCCTGTTCTGGTGGAGGTGGCAGTGGGTGGGTGGGTGGGGGAGCAGGTGCAACAGACTCCATGAGGGTCCTTAGCTTTGGTGGTTTAATGCTCTAATTTTTGTGCTGGTTGGTTTCCTGCCAGGAGGTGGCGCTTTCTAGAGAGCATTAACTGTGGTAGTATGGGGAGAAACTGGCGGTGGGCGGGGTGCTAGAACTCCCAAGATTTTATGCCTTTTGTCTTCTGCTACCAGGGGGGTAGGGAAAGACCATCAGGTGGGGGTGGGGCTAGGCGTGTCTGAGCGAAGACTCTCCTTGGGCAGGTCTTGCTAGGGCTGCTGTGGGGGCTGCGGGCAAGATTCCCAGGTCACTGGAGTGGTGTAGCTAGGAGCATTATGGCTGCCTCCGCTGAGTCATGCAGGTTGTCAGGAAAGTGGGGGAAGCCAACAGTCACAGGCCTCATCCAGCTCCCAGGCAAACCCAAGGGCCAGTCTCACTCCTACTGTGCCCTGCACAACAGCCCCCAGTCCATTTCAAGGCAGAGAGAGACATGGGCTTGAAAACCTGCCCCAGGCTACCCGCCTCCCTGCTGCTAAATGAAAGGGCTTGTTTCTTCCCCCACCTGTGGAGTCTGCGCACAGGATTTGCACCTTCCTCAGAGTTCTGGCCAGGAGGCTTCTCACCCGGTTCACATTGTGACAAAGTTCAGCCAGAGATTTCCTTCTCCCTGTGTAGTTTTACCCCCTGCTCCTCTCCAGTTGGATCTCTGTGTTGCCAGGTAGGAATGGCCTGCTAGGGGACCCAGTGAGCTCCCAGAGCCTTCCTGTTGGTTTTTTTTTACCCCTGTACTTTGCCCAGCTCTCCAAATTGACTCAGCTCCAGGTAAAGTCGGAAACTTCTCCCACAAACAGACCTTCAGCTTCTCCAGTGGGAGTGTGTGTTCGAGAGAGGAGGGTCTCCCTTTCCCACTTCTGCATTTGGGACACTCTCAGTTTTGGGGGTGTCTCCCGGGTCCTGCAGGAGCCGTCCGCTTCCTTCAGAGGGGCTGTGGATCCCCGTGGGATTGCTGGTTTGTTCTTGCAGTCCATCTGAAGCTAAAATTGACAATGTTAGGGAACTTCTTCTCATGGCCATACAGGCTTGGTTCCACAAACAGGATAACAGAAAATAAAATAACAAGAAACAAAATAACAAGAAAATAAAAACTGGCCATATTTTCTACAGTTTCTCCTTTCAAGTGCAGTGATTAAATAAATACACCTTCTAATATAGATCATGAATAATTGAAGGCCAAAATTCTGTGTATTTTGTAAATACACAAATATTTTGTAAATAGTAAAATAATTTAGCCACTTCACTCTTGTAAAGGTGCCAATAATTAAGTTCTAACTAAAAAATATATTTTTCAATTTATAATAATTATAACAATTATAAAAACACAAGTAAACATGTTTATTAATACATATTCACTTATTCACAAATAGCCACACCTAGAGTTCATTTGACAAAGATACAGTCATGCATCACTTAATGACAGGAATGCATTCTGAGAAATGCATTGTTAGAAAACTTTGTAGCTGTGTAAACATCATACAGCATGCTTACACAAACCTAAGTGGTGTAGCCCACTACACAGCTAGGCTATATGCTACAGCCATTGCTCCTGGGCTACAAACCTGTATAATACATTACTGCACTGAAATACTAGGGGCTGGACATGGTGGCCCAAGTATGTAGTCCTAGCTACTTGGGAGGCTGAGACTGGAGGATTGTTTGAGCCCAGGAGTTCAAGGACACAGTAAGCTATGAACCTGCCACTGCACTCAAGCCCTGGACAGCAGGCCAAGACCCTGTCTCCAAAGGAAAAAAGAAAAAATTAAAGTGTCCTTTAGGGTAGCATATTCTGTTGTCCTACAGTCATACTTTGGGGTGATGTGTTCTGAACCAACAATACCTTGCAATAATTTAGTTAATGGAATTCTTTTAAAAATATAAGCCCAGGTGATGCCAGTTTATTGAAAACCCTCCAGTGGGTCACTATTTGCCTTAGGGCAACAGCTAATGTTCTTGAAATGCCACATAGGGTAATATATAATCTGCCTTCTTGCCTCTCTTTTATTTCTCTGACCTTCTTATCCTACTCGCTCCTGTGTTATTCTAATCCACCATCCTGTCCTGCTTGCTTTCCTCAAGCATGCCAGTCTCACTCTTACCTCAGAACTTTTGCACTGACTGTTCCCTCAAGTGGAAAACTGTCCGCAAACACCTGCAGCGCCTGCTCCCACACAGCTTTTAAGAATTTCCTCAGATACCACCTCAGTGCAGGCAATCGTAAGAATCAATTTAAACTGCATCCCACCTCCCCCTCCACCAACTCTTTACTTCCTCTGTACTCCTTCTTCTTCCACACTTCCTATAACCATCTAAGCTATTATGTAATTTCCTTACTGATTATTATGTCATTTCTATTGTCTAGTGTCTTTCTTCCCTGGCTGGAAAACAAGCTCCCCAAGGAGGATTTTTTTTTTCTTTTCTGCTCAGGGATGTATCCCAAGCACCTAAAAATAATTGGAAAGTATCTTGTATACAGTAGACATTCTATTAATATGTGCCAAATAAATAAGTGTTGGTATTATACTTGCAATATCATGGAGATTTTGTGATAGTAGCAAAAAAGATCTAAGAGATATTGAATCCTACTTTACTGTCACCCAGCTTCTACCTAGAAGGCTGATAAAACCTGTCACACAATACATACACTTCCAGCTCTATTGCCATTAATGGATATATTAATAATTTTAAAGGTTTTACAGAAAGATGGGAGAGAGGA
The DNA here is from genome assembly GCF_049350105.2 of Macaca mulatta. Taxonomy (NCBI): domain Eukaryota; kingdom Metazoa; phylum Chordata; class Mammalia; order Primates; family Cercopithecidae; genus Macaca; species Macaca mulatta. Next base: position 19,580,312 of record NC_133408.1, on the reverse strand, counting down.
ATACTTTACAACACACTAAAACACTTCCTATAAATCCCCATAAACATTTTTGTCTTTCCCAAGTATGGATTCTTTCTTTTTTAAAAACTGCATCAGTTTATTTAATTATGTTGCTGGTAAGAAACTTAAAACACCAGTTTGTGAGCATAAACTCCATTCGTTAAGGCAGACACAGATTGCAGATTGCATTAGTCTTGATTTTGATAAAATCTGGGAATCCACAGTTCTCTGATCAATCTTGTGCTTCTCTGTAACCTTATATTTCTGTTTCTTTTGTGCCAAATAGCTTCCTGATCGCTGAACTTCTGCAGCTTCTTCTTGAAATAAGCATCAATAGGTATTTAGGGATTTCTCACATTGCTGATATCATTTTTTGTGGAGGTGGTGATGACAAATTCTGGTGTGTTCTGTGTAGACAAACTCAACTGAGGACCAGAGGTCCAGTCACAATTAGTAAAACACTGCTCAATTGCTTCAGAAAACCATAATCTGTGGTACCAGTGGTGATGATTAGAAAGGTCCAGAGAGAAATGCTAGCTTGCATTTCAAGCACTTGCTTGAAAGACGTGTATTTTTCAAGGCACATCTTCAGTAGAATAATATCTAAGAATTTTGTGAAGTTTAATCACCTGGGTTATACTATTCTTGTCATGCCCAACTGGTTTTGTGAAAGTAGCAAGAATCTTTTTCTCTTTTTCTTTTCAATTATGGATTTAGCAGCTGAGTACTTCCTCTTGTACATGCCCTTTCTGGAATATACAGCAGACTGGGAATATCTGTCAATTTCACTGACAATGACAGAATTTTGGTTGCAGTAGGGATCTTCAGCCTTGAGATTATCCTTTTTAACCTTGGCACTGGGATCAGCCTTCTTGGGTTTAGATTTCTTCTCTTTAGTATCTGGCTTCTCAGCTTTTCCACCCGCCATCTTGCAAGATGGGAAAGACCCCAAGTCATCACTGCTTATGGCAGCTACTATATGTATGCTTTCTCCCAGACCTTTCTAGTCATCTTTTCATTCCTCTTCTTCACTCTGATTTTGGGGCCAGCTGACCTTTTTTCAACCTGCTATGATTAAATCTCACCTAACCTTCCCCCAATTGTGTATATGCCTTGCATCAAATTTAGCAGAACAAAAAGTCTTTGTAGGAATCCTCTCTCCTTAGCTGTGACCATTAAGGTTAGCAATGTAGACAGTGGTATTATCTTGTTTTATATGAGCACAACTTTTTCTCCACAGAGTCTTCAGTAATTAAAGGATGCTACTTAGTCTTCTTGGAAGCAAGAAGATAATGAATTATCCTATAAAATAAGCATTTTCTTCTGTCTAATATAAAGGGAGGCTGACCAATATTTTTGTCTTCCCACCAAGAGACAAGAGAGTTAAACTAGGATGACACAAGAGAAGCAAGTCAAATTGAATCTAACAGAATTATAGAAATGGATTGTATCCAGAACCCTAAGAAAAAAAGTAATAAAAGGAGATTTAAACTGAAAACAAAATAAGGGAATAGACGAAGAAGTAAAAATCCAGAGAGATTCAGAGGAAATGAATCAGAAATAAAAGTCACAGAGATAGCAACAACCAACAGAGAGAGAAATAATCAGTTAAGTATAAAAATAATTATTCAATAAGCAGTAGTCCACAAAGTCAAAGAGGCAAATTTAACTGTTTCTCTTTCCATTGTGAAAAAATGCAAAATATTGTGTTTTTGTCCTATTTTGGGTTTTTACTTCTGTCAGATAAGTCAAACCTGCATATTCTCTATGCTGTTCTTTCAGTGTGAGTTCAGGTGTGTAAGTCATTAGAAGGGTACCTCATACCCAGCATTAGCCTTGCTGATTCCCTGCATTCCCGGGGACTTAACTACTGAAGCCCACTGAGCAGAGTCAGTATCTTTGAAATTACACTGGAGGAATTATCAGTATGCAAGGAGGCCGTCCTCATTGATCTCAAAGTTCAATGTATAAAATTGGATCTTCATACTTGACTGTTGTAAAGATTTGTACTATGTAAATATAGGCGTAAATATGTAGTCTTCACTTGTTAATAGCAAATTTATATCATATTCACACTCCCTCCCCATGTATATCTAAAGTTGGTTCTCTAGATTACCCAGACCAATGAAATTAAAACTATGGATGACCAAGCAAAAAGTGAGTGAGAAACCTTCTCAGCTGTCATTCTGATTTCATCTTCTTTTATATCTTTCATAAATGAAGTTCAAAATGAGATTTTATTGAGGGTAAAAAAAAAAAAAAGTTTTCATCATTTGAAAGCACTGTCTAGCATCTCCAAAGAAGCAATTAAAATATAACACAGGAAATATATTAGTATTTATGATAAATTATCTGTGACCATTTCCTTGCTTTCAGTGAGTGAGACAGCATTCTTCGTTTTCTTTAGAAACTATGATTACTGGTTCATATGCTATTCTATTTTTTTCTTTACTCCTTTTCTTTTTTCTCTTGTTCCTTTTTGTCATCAAAAATTTGCAATAACATAAATAACACTGAGAAATTATGTAATAGTACCAAGAAATGTTAAGCTAAAAGGTGTGTGTTTTAATAAAGATGGCAGCTCTTATACAACTAATTGCATAAAATTATGTTTAATTCTAAACTAAAATCATATCTCTAAATAAAAAAAGAGAAGAGACACACTGCTCTTAGGAAAGATGCTGTCAAGAATTGATAATTGATATGGGAACTTTGGGATGCTTAGAAATTATTAATGTAAAAATAAAGGGTTTTCCAAAGAAGAAAAATGAAGTGATATTGCTAGAGTTGGATGTCCCTGTCAGTCATGTAATGGCATTGTGCTCTCTCTGCCTGCCTATTATCCATTGCACTAAAATGTGTAAACAGTTGTGGAGGTTTTTGCACCTACACAGTTTATTTTCCAGGAATATATAAAGGGAACCCCAGTACCTTACCCCTTTACCAAATTCCTGGTAATGAATTTAGAAAGCTGTGAGTTTAGAGTAGAAAAAATGAGAGGTAGACTTAGTGGTAAAACTGGAGAAGAATGAAGGTGGGGCAATGCAGAAATGTGTTTAGCATGTTAAGAACTTTGGTTTTCTTTCTATGAGCATTCAGCAGTTTATTCTACAACTGTGTATGCCTGAATGCTATAACCATTGTTCTAAGCATATATATCTGCAAAGAGAATAAGTAAATTATGCTGCATGTTAAAAGGTGAAAAGCACAATGTAAACATCGATAAGCACAAAGATGACTAAGAGTGAGGGCAGCAGAGAGCAATAGCATAATCTATTTTGCCTTGTAATGATATATTTCTCTTTGCAAGATGGAGAACAAAGTGGATGATAGACTTTTGCAAAATTTTCAAGGCAGAGGTAGGGGCTTGGTCTGAGTTAGTGGTGGTGGAGATGAGAAGTGAATGTATTTGAGAGACATAAAGTTGGTAAATTTGGCAGGACTTCATAATGCATTCGATATGAAGGATGAAGTAAGAGAGGATCATCAAAGGTGGTTCTCTGGTGCAGAATTGATCAATGTTATTTTCATGCTTGAGATAAAGAACACTGGAGAAGGCTAGGTAGTTCCTTTTTTCAGCTAGAAGTGATCAGGGAAAACGTAAAGTAATTCTTTACTAATTCACCAACACTTCTGACATGGTGTGACTTAAATTATTGTACACACTTTCTTTTTCTTTCATCTTTTTCTACATTCACTGATTATTTGCAAATAATTTTATATTTTAATTGTAGCCGTGACTAAGCTAGAGTTAGGAGTAAATTAACATGACAGAAGTCAGTTCACTGAAATCTAATTGAGCCGCACAAAATCACTATGTTTGCGTTATAGACATTTACAGTTGAAGATGGCATATTTGCTTTCTTTCCAGTGTGAGTTGCTATTTATTCCATAAACTTTATTGCTTATTTATGTCACCCTACCACCTGCTAATGGGTTACAGAAAGTGAAATCATACTTGCTAAAGGTTTCAGTATTTACCTGTCTTTAATTTTTCTTGAATGAAAGACACAAGAGGGGCTAGAGTGTATCTCACATGTGTCTTTGGATGCTGCTTGCTACACAGGCCTTTTGTTCCTAGCCATTGCTCATACAGACCTCGCAGCAATTTTACGCTGTCATTAGAGCTCCCTTGTGCTGATGCCATCAGGGTGGCAATCATAGTCTATCTCTTGCGTAAAATAAACATTTTGCACTGGACACTTGCTAAAAAGAACAAGACAGATTTCTTTCAAACGACTGCACTACAGGAGAGAGATTAGTGTAAACAAGGCTCTGCTCCAATAACACAGAAGGCAGGAGATGTTGTCAATGTCAAGGTTGCTGGAGGAAGAGTAAGGATATAGAGGGCATGGTGGGGAGAAGAGAGGATCTGTCATGTGATGAAGCCTGCGTTTGCTAATCAGTGATATCCAGAAGAAATAAACTAATTTCACTTATCTTTATGCAGGAGGTAGTTTTGCAAATTGGAGCAAAGTTCCATCCAAAGTTGCGTTCTTATCTTTCAGTAGGAACTGGGAGATAGAGGGGCTATCTCCTTAGAAGTTTGTATTTTAAATAGATGACTCCCAGATTCTTGAAGAAACATTTCTGGGCAATAGGAGATTACTTTTTTTTTTTTTGAGACAGAGTCTTGCTCTGTCACCCTGGTTGGGGTGCAGTGGTGTGATGTTGGCTCACTGCAGCCTCCTCCTCCTGGTTTCAAGGGATTCTTCTGCCTCAGCCTCCCAAGTAATTGGGATTACAGGCACCCGCCACCATGCCTGCCTAATTTTTGTATTGTTACTAGAGATGGAGTTTCACCATGTTGGCCAGGCAGGTCTGGAACTCCTGACCTCAGGTGATTCACTTGCCTAGGCCTCCCAAAGTGCTGGGATTATAGGCATGAGCCACCATGCTAAGCCGAGACTACATTTTAAAGGATCAGAGAAAGAACTGACAATTGTAAGTTGTCAAAAATAAATAAGATAAGGGAGGTCAGCGGCCTATAGTCAGGTATTGACTCAAACAAACAGTAAATTACTTTGGTAGTGAAATGGGAGAGTTCCCCGACCTCCCTTGCAGGACATGTGACAGCGGTGTGGCTTGTCTGTTTGGCCACCATGGATGCTCAAACCCCTTAAGGGATGGGGAGCATGTGGACAGGCAAGTGCAGGAGCCAGAATGAGTGCCCCTGGTGTCCAGCCCCACAGCAGCATCCAGGAGTGGGTGCCTGCAGCTCCCAAATCACAACGGGGTGAGTGTTACCGAGCCCTCTCTTAGCTTTGCCATCTATGGATGGCTTAAGTGTTAACTAGCTCAATGTCCTCTTGGTATCTAGGTCCTCATCTGACATCCAGGAAGAATCAGGTCACACACGGACTTGAAGGATGAATGCAGGGGTTTTATTAAGTGGTGGAGGTGGCTCTCAGCAGGATGAATGGGGAACTGAAAGAGGGATGGAGTGGGAAGATGATATTCCTCTGGAGTTGACAATCCAGCAGCTGATCTCCTCTCTGACTGCCCCCAGCCTAACTCCTATTGGCATTCAGACACTCCTTCTCTTCTCTCTGCCACATTGTCCTGCCATCCTTCTGCTCTTCTGTTAGTCCTCTTGTCTGCTTCTGGGGCCTGGGGTCTGGGATTTATAGGGGTACAGAATAGGGGGGTGAGGCAGGACAAAAGGCAACTTTTGGGTGCCAAAACAGGAACGTCTGTTCCCATTTGGGGCCACAGGTTTCCAGGCTTGAGGGCAAGGTCTTTCCCGGGGAACCACCCTCTTCTACCCAGTATTTCCCTGTCTCCTGTCCTTATCAGTAGCACTGAGATTTCTAAGGCTGGCATTTTAAAGGGGATGAGGTAGTCCTAGGGACATGGTGTTGGGCCATGTTCGAGAAACCAGGCTAGAGTGTGATCAAGTTTTGGTGTGCTGGGTGGAATTAGAGACTTTTGCAGTTCTCACCAAGTTCCTATTATACTAAAGTTTACTGTACTCATCTACCAACTTGTTGACTTTCTTGTCTAACTTAACATTTGGAGTGTTAAGTTTATAGAAGCATCTGGAACCCCAAATATTCTTTGAGGAATTTTCTTTCTATTGATACAGTCTGTAATATCTGGTATAGCCACCTACTATAGGTTGTGTTTCACAGGGATCATGTTGGTTTTTAGGGGCATATAGTTGGAAGTGGACTCAAGTACAGAGAGTCACTATTTGTATCCTCAAACCATTGTTTCCTTCTTAGATGTAAGATTTTTCCTAATGTGTTTATTTATAGACTCCTTCCTCATTTTTTTTCCTTAGGAAATTTCTAACTTTTTTTTTTTAACCTTCCATGCTTTCTATTGAATTTATTCCTTTATTTATTTATTTAGTTAGTTAGTTAGTTAGTTAGTTAGTTTAGTTTAGTTTAGTTTTTTGAGATGGAGTCTCACTCTGTGGCCCAGGCTAGAGTGCAGTGGTGCGATCTCGGCTCACTGCAAGCTTTGCCCCATGGGTTCACGCCATTCTCCTGCCTCAGCCTTCTGAGTAGCTGGGACTACAGGTGCCCGCTACCACGCCCGGCTAATTTTTTGTATTTTTAGTACAGACGGGGTTTCACCATGTTGGCCAGGATAGTTTCAATCTCCTGACCTTGTGATCTGCCTGCCTGGGCCTCCCAAAGTTTTGGGATTACAGGCGTTAGCCACTGTGCTTGGCTACATTACTTTATTTCTATCAGACAGATCACTGTATGCTAGAAAGAACCTTAATTTTGGATAATATTTTTACCTTTCATGGGCTAAAATTCTCCATTAAAGAAAATTGATGGATAAATGTATTAACATCTTGGTATTAGTTTATTTGAAACTGAGCTCAAGCTCAATCAGTGTTTTCAGCAATATTTAATTCTGCTTTTGTAGGTTTCACATTCTAGTTGCAGAATAATGGATGATTATTAACTTATTATTATGACGATGTTTGTGAGTGAATTTTCAGGCATTTTTATTGGAATTTGTGATCACATTGAGAGCCATAAATCATTTTACATTTTTCAGATAGAAATAATAGTAGGGGGCCGGGTGCAGTGGCTCACGCTTGTAATCCCAGCACTTGGGGAGGCCAAGATGGGTCGATCACCTGAGGTCAGGAGTTCAAGACCAGCCTCCCCAACATGATGAAGCCCTATCTCTACTAAAAATACAAAAATTAACCAGGCGTGGTGGCACACGCTTATAGCCCCAGCTACTAGGGAGGCTGAGGCTGGATGATATCTTGAACCCATGAGGCAGAGGATACAGTGAGTGGAGGCCACTGCACTCCAGCCTAGGTGACAGATGGAGACCTTGTCTCAGAAAAAAAAAAAAAAGAAGTGAAGGGATAGTGGGACCCACTTCTGAAAGAGATCCTGTTACATCCTCATCTCTCTCTTAGTTCTTCATATATGCAATGGCGAGTCTCTGTTAAGTTTTTTGATTTATGAAATGAAACACAATGCCAGGAATCACACCAATTAAAATCTGTATATTTACTCATTTGAATCTTGACAATCATTCTTATTTAGATGAACCTCATTCAAATAGTTAATATTTAACATGTTTTCTTCAGGACTTTTTATTATCAATGAGAATGTTAATTGAGGATGGCTGGGCTTATACTTCATAGTAAGGATCGTACCCTTTTATTGAATATTTAAACTAAGTTTAAGTATATATAAAAGATCAGATATTGCAACATGTTTCTGGTATTAATTTCCAAAACACTTTTTTGTAAGTGAAATTATGAAATGTTACTTCTATAGTCTAATATTTTTAAAAAAGTCTTTTACCGTTCTTACTGCATAAAAATGCTTTAGTGCGTATTAAGAATAAACCAATCCACTTTAGTTTTCTTATCCCTATGACTTATTTATGCACTTGATATTTCTCAGTGTAGCCCTACAACGTCTTTAAATTATGTAATTTTCTATAAATTCAACAGGAATCTAAAAGTTGACTCTCAGCATTTTCTTTGCCTTCCTCATTTTGTGGTTGATTGTGGCCTACATAATTTCCCTGAAATGAGTCAGGTTCCTTCCAAACAGTTTAGGATTCCAAGCACTCTGTAGAGGCTGCTGCTCAATACTTGTTCTTTGCTCATTCTACTGCCAATATATTTTTTTATAAAAATGAACCACATTTTTTGGCCAATAATAATATATTTGCTATAAAGGTTATATTGCAAATTTCACTAGGTTCCATAAATAACCTTATCATCACCATTGCTGTTTCCCTAAATAAATATATGCACGAAAATTGTGTAGAGGGAGAAAGTTTTAAAATATTAATTATGTATATAGAAAGTTCCAATTGATATCTAGCAAAAACATGAGTAATTTTTCAGTTTCATTCACCTAGTGTGCAAACTAGGGTCAATCATAATGAAAAAAAAAAAAAAAAAACCTCCCCCAAAACAACTACAGCTTCATTTTTCTCGTCTTCTCTGTAATGAAGGCTCCAAGTTGCCACAGATGGTAATAATAAAGAGGCCAGTTCTGAGAGCTGCCAACTGCGTCATCCTGACCCCTTTCAACACACCTCATCTGAAACGATAACTATAATTCCTGTCCTACATTAGACTCTGCTGTAGTGCCACACATCTTTTAAAAGTATTAAGGAAACCATTCAGAGAGCATTATTGGAAAATAAGAGAGGGCAACTATTCTGGTCAACCAAGTAATGAGTTTTAATATTTCCCAGCAGTTACCTAAAATCCCAGCTGATTTCAAAGACCTTAAGAGGTAAAAGGGAAAAGGCTCAATGGCAGATGGGGGATGGGCTAGGGAGAAATCCTTTAAGGCTAATATGTTATCTGGCAGTGTTATCTTCTGCCACTTTTATCTGCAGTATTTCAACATATTTAAATCTATTGTAGTGTTGGAGAAAGTGCCCACTGTCTGAACTTTTCTTCTTTTAGGAGAAACATCCATATAAAGCTCTTTGGAGATTAAGCAATTCAATTTTATACATAGAGAATGCCTAATGGGCCAAAAAAATTCTATTCCACCTAAAGCTATACCATAATTAAAAAATAATAAATAGCAATAGCACTTTAAAATGAATTTGATCAATAAATATTCCTTGTCCATTTGTATAAAATACTTAAATAAAAAGTTTTGTAGAATGTTACAATATTTATCTGCTTTAAAATATTTTACTATTAACTGAAAGAGTGTTACCCTAGGACTGATTCATATTTACACAACTTCAATGTTGAAGTAAAATCCTACAGCCTATCATGTGAATTTATACAAATCATGTATGTAGGTTTTTTTTTCTTTTAAAAATTAAGAATGTCAGAAAATACGAAACAAAATTTTATTTATTATTCATTATTTCAGTCCTGCAGTACACAGAATCCTGCTCAGAAAATTTGAGAAATTTTTCGAGTAAGAGTAATGAATGAATGAATGTTGAGACATCTAGAGATTAGCAGCTGTGGGTAGTCATTGCCAGCCCTAAGTTGAAGAGCAAAGGCGGTAATAGCAGTACAGGATTTGAAGAGTAAAGAGCTGTGAGGTAGTGGTCTTCCTCATTGGAACCACAGTCATTGAAGGTACTGACCACTGACAGAAAATGCTGCCAAATATGATAGGGAGTAGGGAACAAATATCCCAACCTTCCCTCTTGCCCAGTGATTGGCGTGCTATTTCTCCCCATTGCCTGAACCCAGCAGTCTGAAGCCAAATGGAAAGAAAGTCAGTAACACAATCCAAGGGAGTCAGCCTCTCAGAACAGAAAAAAGAACATGAAAAGACTAAGGCTTGATTGAGGTCAGAAGGCAAAATAAGAAACCTGACACATCCATATTCCCAACACAAAGACTTGACCACAAAGAATTAATAGCTGGTAAATTTTGCCTACAGCTATTTAACAAAAAATAAATATCACTCTATTTGGATATGCATGGTAAATTTCTGCATATACCATGCATATAGATTTTCAAATATTTGTTTTAAATGCATAAAATCACAAATAGGAAGAAACAATCATTCCACATATTTACACATGAAAGTAAGTATCATTGTGATGGTTAATATTGAGTGTCAACTTGATTGGATTGAAGGATATGAAGTATTATTCTTGGATGTGTCTGTGAGGGTGTTACCAAAGGAGATTAACACTTGAGTCAATGGACTAGGAGAGGCAGAACCACCCTCAATCTGGGTGGGCACCATCTAACCAGTTGCCAGCACAGCTAGGATAAAAGCAGGCACAGAATGTGAAAGGACTAGTCTGGCTAAGTTATCTGGCCTCCATCTTTCTCCTGTGCTGGATGCTTTCTGCCCTTGAACATCAGACTCCAAGTTATTCAGCTTTTGGACTCGTGAACATACATCAGTGATTCTCAGGCCTTCGGTCACAGACTGAAGGCTGCACTGTCGGTTTCCCTGCTTTTGAGGTTTTGGGACTCTGACTTGCTTCCTGGCTCCTCAACTTGCAGACGGCCTATTATGGGACCTCACCTTGTGATTGTGTGGGTCAGTTTTCCTAATAAACTCCCGTTCATATAGTCATCTATCCTATTGGTTCTGTTTCTTTAGAGAACGCTGACTAATATAATCAGTAACTAGGAGTGAACCTCATTTCAGATATTTTTCTGTGGATATACACACGGAAAAACAGAAAGACAAAGAGAAACTTTTTATTAGTAAAAAATGAGACTGTACTATATAAAGCTATTATAGTAAAATGAATGAATTTATTTTACTTTAATGTATAAGAATAAAATATCTGAAATAAAATATAGGAGCTCAAATAAATGTTTCCTTACCACAGTGCTGTTTTATATTTTAAAATAACCTAAAGTTTAGAAAATATTTTACTCAGATTAAAAGCTATGCATCAGTAATGCAATCATAGTTTTCCATTAAAAAGTATATTTACTTTCTGCTATAAACAAGGAAGATATTAGAATGTAACATATTTCCACCCCTCTTCTGCTTATATCCTAATGTTTGTAAAATATATTATTCTATTTACATTATTCGGGTTTACTTTTCATATTGTTACATTCTGCAAAAATATTTATTCTATTTTCAAGGAGAATAGATTTTTATTAGTGTAGGTGTTGTAAGACTGTCTTTACTTGAATTCTTTGATCTGAGTCTTATATTCCATAAATTATTAGGGTCTTTCATGTCTTCAAATGCCTCCATGCCTTGTTTATATTTGAACTATAACTTAGCTGGCTATACAATGACTGGGTCACATTTCTTTACCTTTTGAACTTTTAGAAATTGTTTCATTGTCTTTAGCCACAACATACGGATGGCTGTGTAGAAACTATGGGACTCATCTGATTTGTCTTCTCTGTATTTTCTTTCTCTACTCTAGATGCCTGATGAATGATACCTTTACCTTGAAATTTAATAGCCTGAAAAGGGTATGTCTTGATGTTAGGTAACATGAATTAAAATTTTATGGTATAGCACAAACTGTATGGTAAACCATGCAGTTTAAGTCCTTACATTCTTTCTTTTTACATCTCAATTTTAAGAGGTGTTCCAAAGAAATCACTGTAAATACAGAAATAGTCCTTATGTTCCACCAAAGTCAATTAGAACGTTTCATGGATGTGCATGAAATATCAAGAAAGTTAAAAAACTGACCCCAGGCCGGGCGCGATGGCTCACTGCTGTAATCCCAGCAATTTGGGAGGCCGAGGCGGGGGATCACGAGGTCAGGAGATCGAGACCATCCTGGCTAACACAGTAAAACCCTATCTCTATCAAAAATACAAAAACTTAGACAGGCATGGTCGCAGGCACCTGTAGTCCGAGCTACTTGGGAGGCTGAGGCAGGAGAAGCGTGAACCCAGGAGGTGGAGTTTGCAGTGAGCTGAGATTGCGCCACTGCACTCCAGCCTGGGCGACAGAGCAAGACTCTGTCTCAAAAAAAAAAAAGAAAAAAAAAAACCCAAAAAACCTGACCCCAACAAAAAACAAGGAACAAACAAACAAACAAAAAATGTTAAAACCAAACAACAGACTTTTAAGTCATGTTTCGGGCCAAAAGGGGATGAGTTATTGTAGTTGCTTGAACTGGGCGGTGAACTATTACCTGGCAACAAAACTGAAATAGAAGGTGGCTTAGTAAAATACAGATTCAGAATGAGTACCTTAAGGATAAGGCATATAAGATCAAACTGATTTTCTTTTTCACAAGGTCTTCAGGTAAGGCCATTGCAGGAGACATCTTGTTTGGGAACTTTAGTAAGTTGCTTCACTTGTCTCATATTTTCATTTTCAGGATGGAGACTTGAGATTGAATTGTAGTGCAATTAGGTAAATTTTTACCCATTTTAAATATAATATTAAAATATTAATTATAAATTACCTTATTTGAATCTGGAATAATATTTATTGCAGGGCATATAATCTAAGCTGTAAACGTCCTGTTAGAAGAGAACATGCTCATCTTGCTAAAGTATATACTATATGACTGGCACTGTGCTCAACTCAGAGTCATTGAATGAACAGTATTTGTTTAATATATAAATGAGAGCACTTCAAGTATATAGAAAGAGATCTCAAAAGACTCAGCCTTACATTGCTCATAACTTCATTTCAATGACTTAGATGAAAAACCTCCTGAACATTTTTTATCAATTTTATGCATGCCCCAAATCATAAGGGAATGTATATATCAATTAGATGATGAGATGGGGATGCAACTATGTCATGGCAAGCTAAAGAAATAGAATGACTTACAAGAGGAAATTACATAGAGGCACCTGAGTCTCCTAAACCAATTTCCAAGGTATGAGAGGGGGTGATATAAATAAGTAGTAGATAGATGAAAAAACTCAGAAGTTATAGTTGACAGCGATTTTAATATAATATGAAAAATGTGGTTGGACTTTTAGGAAAAAAGAACTAATAAAATCTAATGGAAATCAGTGGTCCACTCATTTCTCCACCTATGATGTTAAAAATATTTCTTCTGGGTACGACGTCCCAAAAGAGGTGTAGGCCTTCGAAATCATGCTCAGAAGGAAGCGATCAGAGGGGTTAAAGGAAATTTGATGCTAGGTGTAAAGTGTAGTTCAAAGAACTGAACATGTTACACTAAGTAAAATTCTACTGGGTGAAGGCCAAATATCTCCAAACATATGAAAAAGTGTCATGTAAAAAGACATTACATACAATCTCTGTAGCCCCAGGGGTTCCTGCTGATCTAGGACACATGTACTGAAGTTATGAACAGAAATTTAAAAATCAGAGGAAACTAAACATGAGAAGCATCATGTGGATGGCTCTGATGTTAGTAAATCCTCATCACTGGAAGTGTTCGAAAGAGGCAGAATAACCCCTCTAAAATGCTTTTAATAAAGTTATCAAAAATTGTATAAATAATAAAATTATTTTGAAGTCCTTTCTAAACTAATATTATATAACTATTAATAAATCATTTCTTCCATTTTTTTAAGAATGTGAAAAATACTTTAACCTAGGCTACCTAGGTGTAAATCATGTTTCCACCAGTCCTTAGTTGTACGATATTGAACAAAGTATATAAACTGTTAGTGTTTATGTTTCTTCACCTGTAAAATGACAATAAATGGGTTATTGAGACTACCACATGAATTAATATCTGGAAGGTACAGTGAATGTCAGAGTAAAAATGCAGATGCAACAAAAATAGTTTTTAATATTTTGTGGAAAACATTGAAAACTTTGACTTAGCACTACTGCTCAATCCCTGCAGAAAACTAGATTGCCAGTGGAAGAGTCTTGAGAGGGACAAAATGCTGAAAGACAAAGATGAGCAAACTAGATCACCTGACAATAACCACAGCACCTCCACTTCAGCTATGTCTGTTATATAGTGTCTCATAGTCACTGGTCTATAGTAAGTGTAAAAAAATTGTGATCAAGTGAATACATACATTAATCAATCAATATTAGGGTTCTCTATAAAATTTAATTTTTAGAAATGTGTCTGGTGCTGAAATACATTGTAGAAACATCCCACTAATCTTAGCTCAATAGTTGGTTCATCAGAAATATCATTAAGATATCCATTGGTAATAATAAATAAGACTTGATGCAGACTTATGATGAACCCTTATGATGCCATGAACCCTTATGATGAATGAAGAAAGGTATCACATCTTTCCACCCCTACATCCCACTGATGACAGTTGACAAAGTAAAGAGTAAAACTGAATGTACGGTGGTCCTCTAGCTAGTGTCTCTGGGGTCAGGTCCCTGGAATACCTGGGGTCAGGTCCCTGGAGTACCTGGATCCTTCTTGATTTCACCCTTGATTTTACACTTCTGACCATTTTTCATTCTTTGAAATTCTTGTCTTTTAATGTTTATATCAAATATATCTCTCTCTCACACACACACCACTCTTACTTTTCATTCTTACACTTAACTATTATTTTCACCAAAACAACTACATAGTTTTGAGTTAAATAGATTTAGATTACTATTTTCTATAAAACAGTAATATCCCGACCCAATCCCATCTTTTTTTCCCCGACTTTCAGCCATGCTAATTATGTTGATATTTACCGTCAGAAGTCAAACAACATACACTTAGCATTATATGTTTCCTCTCACTTTGGAAAGTGAAGATTTATCTTTCAACTCTGTATTCAGCTCTCATTTTGGGATTTTCTGTAAGTATGATTCTAGCATTATTTTAATGTAAGTTTAAACAAGGTGGAATCTTTTCATGTTTGTTCACTGATGTATCTAAAGCATTCCCAGCAGTAACTGGTACAAGAAAGATATTTAATAAATAATTTTTGAACTGATGAAAGAATCCTGACTTTTTTTGTCTTTTACTTCTCTCTTTTATTGGATTATCTAGTTCATTTAGCCTATGTCTTCATCTTTCTTGTTTTATTCCCATCCTTGCCCAAACACAATCCCCAAAAGCTTTATAAGAAAGAGTGTATAGATGCCTTTTAATTTTGTTTTTGTGTTTTAAAAAATTATATGTATCAAAGTGCTTTTATTCTATATTTAAACTTGAATATAATTCTTTATCTAGGTATAGGATTCTAGGTTGGAAATCATATTCCCTTAGAATTTTGAAGTTATCTTTGTTTTTTAATATCTTTACTGTACTCTTACTTTTGGTGAGAGCTTGGCAGGGTATGGAACTATAGATTGAAAGTAAATTTCCCCTATGATAGAAGTATTTGCTTTATTGTATTCTAGTTCTAGCATTTAGGCAAAAATGCCAATGACAGCCGTCATCAACCTTGTATGCGTTTGTTCTTTTTCTCTGGAAGCTATGGGCTCTTCTATTTTCTCCAGCGTTCCAAGGCCTCAAAAACATTTGTTTTAGTCTGCATCTATTTTTAACTCTTTGTACTGGTTAAAATGGACTCTTTAATCTGAACCCTTTTACGTGCCCAATTCTCAGAAAGTTTCTTCAATTGACTGGATGATTTTCCTTCTTCATTTTTCCCTATCAAATTATTTGGATATTGAATCTACTACATTGCTTGATTCCAACATTACAATTCTTTACCTCTGATTTTTAAATCCTTCCAGTTTGTACTGTATGTTGTATGAGATTTCTTCAAGTTTACCTTCCAATCTTTTTATTCATTGTTTCATTTCTACCTGTCCAATTTTCAGGAAGTTTCTTCAGTTGACTGAAGGATTTCCTCTCTTCATTTTTCTCTATGAAATTACTTGGATATTGGACCTACTAGATTGATTGATCTAACCTTATAATTCTTCACCTTTGATTTTTAAATCCAGTTTATACTGTGTATGTTGTTTATCTTCCAATCTTTTTATTGATTGTTTCCTTTCTATTATAGATGCCATTTCTGAGACCTCTTCTATTCTCTGGTGTTTGTATCTTCCTCTTCTTGTTTTATGGGTGCATTATCTTCTCTTACCTCTCTGAGGTGATTAAATGGCTAAAATGCCAAACTTTGGGGAAGGCTTGCATGACTCAGGTAGATTAGTTGCTTTCTCTGATGGATATCCAAAGCTGTGTGATTATATCTGTTTTATGTATGTTCTAGTATAATTTTCTCATTATTTAATGTTACCTATAAATTCCCAAGCTGTAAATCTTAGTAGAACTCACATTATATTTACATGTGTTCCTCACCATACTCTAAAATGCTCAAGTCATAAGCTTCCTTAATCTTTTTTGAATAAGGAGTGGAAAAATTCATACAAAATGCATATTTGCTTTTACCTTGTTTATAATTCTATCTTTAGCATTCAGCAAAGTACATGTTATACTTTATATTCTCAGGATACAACTTACCAACAAATTGATGGAATTTGAAAGGGATTTTTTTTTCTTATAAAACATTTCGGTGGCCCTAAATTTTCAAGCATGTGCTTTGTACTTGGGAAGCAATTCACCTATTTATATGGTAACAGTATTTCTTTCATATCTACTTGGTGCTATGGAGAAGTAAATTAAAACAAAGTTTTTAATCTTGTGAATTTAATTATCCAATTACTTAGTTCATTATGAATATGTGCAAATCCAAATTGAATAAACAATTCCATGAGGACTGAGGCTCTACTATTTTACTTGTAATTACACTTACAGCTCTCATGGCATCTATTTATTGTCAGACACTGTTTTTCTATGTAGACACAGTCTAGAGTAGATAATTATTAGATGCAGCCAAAATTAAAAAAGAAATTAAATGAAACAAACCTTCTTGTTTTAAGCTGAAGATTGTACAAATTACTTCTTCTCTAAATACTGTCTGATACCCACCATTCTACATAAATAATTTTTACATAGTTGCTCATTGCCTAGAAAAAATAATGTTTGCCCTTGGGAGACATGGATGCATCAATAGTGTTTCATTATAATCACAGCTTCAAGCCACAGTATTTTTCCACATTAGATCTATGCTCTCATAAAACTAGTCTACTTAGGTGGGGTGCGGGGGCTCACGCCTGTAATCCCAACACTTTGGGAGGCCAAGGCGGGCAGATCACGAGGTCAAGAGATCAAAACCATCCTGGTTAAAACAGTGAAACCCTGTCTCTACTAAAAATACAAAAAATTAGCTGGGCATGGTGGCGGGTGCCTGTAATCCCAGCTACTCAGGAGGCTGAGGCACAGGAATCATTTGAACCTGGGAGGCAGAGGTTGCAGTGAGCCAAGGTCACACCATTGTACTACAGCCTGAGCGACAAGAGCGAAACTCCATCTCAAAATAAAAGAAAGAAAGAGGAAGAAAGAAAGAAAAAGAAAGAGAGAAAGAAAGAAAGAAAGAAAGAAAGAAAGAAAGAAAGAAAGAAAGAAAGAAAGAAAGAGCGAGCTAATAAACACTATAACAATGTTTCTTTCTCTGAATTCATTTAGAACTTGCCAAGCATCCTAATGTAGTTACCAGTGAGGAATCGTATACTGCATTGTAAGAAGATGTGTGAATGTTTTAAAAAATATTTTTGCAAGTCTCTAGAGTTTGACTTTATTTGGGTCTATTGGTTCAAGGGTTCTAGTATTAAAGTCACACAGTGATTAGTGAAAGCCACACTATACTATGTATCCATTATTTAGTGCAGAGATTTGGAACAGAGGAGGCAAGTCAGTAGAAACTTGTATATATTTGAGTACCTTTTATGATTTCCTTTAAAAACAGAAAACATGAAAATAAAATATGCATTAACTTTAAGTAAAAAGAGGTATAAATGTAATGTTACTATATATTTCATTTCTTCAGTAACATGTGAAAGATTTTTTTAAAGACACATTTAAACTAAGACAATTTTCTTTAAAATAGCTCTGTTAATTTTGAATAAAGCACCATTGGCTTTCTCTCATTCTTCATTTTCTCTTTCATTTTCTTTTTTCATCTATCCTAAGTATAGAAGTCACAAATAGATAGCATACAATATTTACTGAGCTCTTCAAATATTGGTTCAAAAATTCTCTGATAAAGACACTTTTCCAAGCACCACCAGATGACTCAAAAGACCAACAACCAATTTAAATATCTCATGTAATTCTTAATTTTAAGTATCTCCATGCATATCTATTGGTCCCATTATTTTCCAAAAGTCTGACCCCGGAGCTTTGATACCCAAACTCATTTGAATCTTTGTGAATGTATGAATTTTTCCTTCCTCATTACAATAGAATGTACTGATTTTTCTTTCCTCATTACGGTTCAGCTCACTTACACCTATTAAATAACTGGTGAGAACGTTTTGACTTCGTCTTTACCCTTAAATTTAACATTTAATTATGAATATCAGTTGCACTTTAAAAATTCACACATCTTATCCACTAAACATTCAGTTTAGAAAGTGTTGAGTACATCATGAAAACTAGAACTGTATGATGTAAGATTTGTGTTTTATTTAGCATGGGGGATAAATGTATTTATATTACAGTGTACATGTTTGCTTTTGACAATTTTTGTTTTGTCCAAACTTTCACAGTAAGGCCCCAAATACTCACTTTTATGTTCTCTTCAATCCTGTATCTTAATTCTACTTTGCATTCAAGTATCTGGGATGAAAAAAAAATTAGTCAAAAGTTTTAGGACTTTAAGTGAGTAGATTTTTATTACTGCCCTGAAAAAAAAATTAAAAAGGAAATGTCATGAAAACAATGGGGTTCTAGGAAAAAAAAAAGCTGCTATTTCTAATACAGTAAGAAAATAGATGTAATTATCAGCTCCAAAGGAGGTCGTTTTATTAGCACATCCTATGGAGTGGCTGAGCTGTTAGCAGCAGAAGGCTATCCTAATGACAAACATACAACCATAAGCCCCAGACAAGCAAACTGTTGCACATAGGGCAGTGTGTGTGTGTGTGTGTGTGTGTGTGTGTGTGTGTGTATGCTGCATATATGTTTCAACTGAAATCCACTTGTGTTTGAGCCCTTGATAATATTCTGACTGGACTTTGTGTTATTAAAATCTTGATTTCAAAGTGTGCTTTCAGAAATAGGGAACCCTGAGATGTTCCCTGGCTAGAAGCTCTTTTGATGGATTCATGATTGCTGAGCTAGCCTTTCAAAGGTCCACAATAACTTTACTTTCAGGAAATAGCATCAGGTCAACAAATTACTTGTTTGTGGTCTGTTTGTTTTCTCAGGTCTGGATTTTCTTTGATCTTGGGTAAGCTCAAACTAATTTGGAATAAAATGAAAACAGCTCTCTGCTTCCCCACCTTTAATCAGTAATGCCCCTGACTGTTTTAATTAGAAGCAAAAGAACAGTTCTCTGTCAACTCGAGGCAAAGGACACGCAGTCCTGCCGTGGCAGAGGGAGTTGGATCCCAGGGTGGAAAGCAAGGCAATATGAAATAATGTTTGGCCCTATTTTCTGAGGGCAAAAGAGTAAGGTTTTGCTTCATTCTAGTTTAAGTTACAGCACACCCTTTCCTCCTTTTTTTTTTTTAAATTACTTCTCTTCTACCCTCCAGTAATTCTTCCAACCCTGCCTCTGTTCCCAGTTGGTACTGTAAGGCACTGGCATTTTCCGTAGGACAGTCTTGATTATAATCCTTCAATCACCTTGCTGAGTTAAGCATTTGCTTTCATCAAAAACCATATAAAACCTGTGTGGCAAAGACTTAAACCTTTTGTTCTTTGGTTGGAATCAAAGTATATACAACTTTAAACCATCTTTTATGAAACCAGCACTTCTATTTCTCCTTATTTCTCTTCGCTAGGACAGCTATAAATGAGACATAGCAGCTCTTGTTTTCATTAAACAGCACATTACTGAGACAATGTATTTAAATTGCAAGATTTCATAAGCTGGACCAGTAGCTTCAAAGGGTGAATACAGGTTTTAGAATTTGGTACCCTTACACAACACAAACCTATAATGTTTTCATGTAACTATATAGAAGTACATTTTTGTTAATATCATTTCCTTGTTTTGGTTAGTGTTTCTTCTTCACTTATGAATTACACATAAGTGAGAAAACAAGCCTTTTTTCATGTACAATGATCCTATTTTCCTGAACAGAACCCTGGCTGAACAGTATTAAAATTCAGGTTCTAAAACGAGTCAGTGGTAGAGAAGAAATAGGGTGGAAATTTAACGCATCCATTTATTATACACTGCAAAATGCAACCGGGACAGATGCCTCATGATGTTTCTCCTCCATTGTGATAACTTTCTCTACAATGTTGAACTAGTGGCTCTTGCTCTAGGGACTATCTGGACACCTACCTACAGCTTGGAGTCATTATGGAGATGCCAGTCAAGGAACTGGCTCATTTGGGTTATACTCACTTCTCTCTTCCTAATTTCCTGTGTAAATTTAAGCAACTCAAGCTTAAATTTTTCTTATCTATATTATAAAAATATGTAAATAACTTCTAAAATTTAAAATAGTTATATAATTTTAATTCTAAATGTAACTGACAGATGGTGGAATTTCTCTCTTTTTTGGCAACACTTTTTTTTTAAGTTTAGAATAGAGATTTTGGTCATCTCAATCACTGCGTCTCTCTACCCCTGGTATCAGCATGTTTAAGTCATTCGAATGCTGTACACACCATGAAATTCTGCAAGAGGATATTATGTAAATGAGCCAACTTTACAGCTTTGGATAGAGAAACTGATTTTAAAAATATAGTTAATAATCCATAAATGATGAAGAGGTATGTTTTCTACTAACTTATGGTGGTAGAGTTGGGGGCAATCGTGCTTCTCCTCTTTGTATCTCCTCTGGACAGTAATTTACTGATTCTCTAATGCAGCACCTTTTAACAAATGTTGAGTTTCTAAGCTCTTGTGATTTTGTTCCAGCAGAACTGGCCGTGAATTAGAATCTTTGCTATAAAGTTGCTATAAAATTGCCACCAACAACCAAAACTCAGCCAGCTGACACACTACTAACACTGGTGTGATTATTACAAAGTGCCCCCACATATTTTTGTGTGACCCTACATGAACGACAACAACGAAATTCGGGATGTTCTCCTTTCAATTTTAAGTGGAGGAATTAGTTCAACTAAGCAAATGGTCAAGGATAATAAGATTCCCGAGAGAGGAGAGAAAAACAGGGACAACTGGTATTTATCTTTTGTAAAATTAAGTTTGTAAGAATATGTCTCAGGGCCACAGTTAATAAAATGTCTATTTTGTTTTCTTGAGAACCACAATGAAGGTATTAGTCTAAAAGGTCATCCATAGATGCCCTACGGAGTTAACAGCACAACTGAGCTTTTGCTGCTTCTGTTACAAGACTGCTGCAAACACACCATTCAACTGATTGAATCTATTGGAGCTTGTTAGAGTCCCTCACCCCATTCTTGCAACAGTTCCCAGCAAATAAGAGGAATGTGGTTTTCAGAGACTTATGTCTCTCCTGGACCCTCCTTGGTGGTAGGGTGAGGTGGGAGAGCATGGAGGAAGCCTCTCAAGAAGTGAGACACATGCACTTTCTAGATTATTATTATTATTATTATTATTTTGATGGAGTCTCGGTCTGTCGCCCAGGCTGGAGTACAGCTGCTTGATCTCTTGACTCACTGCAACCTCTGCCTCTTGGGTTCAAGTGATGCTCCCACCTCAGCCTCCCAAGTAGCTGGGATTACAGACACCTGCCATCATGTCCAGCTAATTTTTGTATTTTTGTGGTGACAGGTTTTCGCCATGTTGGCCAGGCTGGTCTTGAACTTCTGACCTCAGGTAATCTGCCTGTCTTGGCCTCCCAAAGTGCTGGGGTTATAGGCATGAGCCACCACACCCGGCCGACACATACACTTTACAGATTGTTATATATTTGTTTGTTTGTTTGTTTTTGAGACAGTCTTGCTCTGTCGCCCAGGCTGGAGTGCA
Organism: Macaca mulatta; assembly: GCF_049350105.2. Lineage (NCBI taxonomy): Eukaryota > Metazoa > Chordata > Mammalia > Primates > Cercopithecidae > Macaca > Macaca mulatta. The sequence goes on along the minus strand of NC_133408.1, from coordinate 19,558,549 downwards.
GTGGCACAATCTTGGTTGACTGCAACCTCTGCTGCCCAGGTTCAAGCAATTCTCCCACCTCAGCCACTTTCTAGATCTTGTAGGACAGAAAGTTGCCATGTAGTGAGAAGGAAAAAGGACAGATTATGAGCAGGAACTGATTAATTTTTACCTATGACCCTGGGACTCATTTAAACTCTAATCAAACAGAGAAAACTACAGTAACCAAAATTATTCTTAAGACAGATTATGCATGTATATGTCATTGATTTTATTGCCTAATTCAGCAGAGGAATTACTAATAGATATTTTGCTAATTCTACAGTATGATAGTGTGGAAACATAAGCTAACCAATGCCTCATTTCTGATATTTCTTACCTAGTATGGTGATTAGCTTCAGTGTTTTTAAATTGTTCTCTAAAAAGCACATCCCTGCCTGATTTTCTTTCCATGTGTTCTGTTGATTACTGAGAAAGAAATGTCAAAGTCTTCAAATGTAATAGTGGATCTATGTGTTTGTTTTATTTATTTATTTTTAAATTTTTTATTTCCATAGGCTTTGGGGAACAGGTGGCATTTTGGTTACATGAGTGAGCTCTTTAGTGGTGATTTGTGAGATTTTGGGGCACCCATCATCCAAGCAGTATACACTGAACGCAATTTATAGTCTTTTATCCCTCATTCCTCTCCCACCCTTTCCCCCAGTCTCCAAAGTCCCTTGTATCATTCTTATGCCTTTGCATCCTCACAGCTTAGCTCCCACTTATGAGTGAGAATATATGATGTTTGGTTTTTCCATCCCTGAGTTACATCACTTAGAATAATAATCTCCAGTTCTATCCAACTTGCTTGCAAATGCCGTTAATGGATTCCTTTTTATGACTGAGTTTGTTTTAGTCTTCCTTTCAGTTTATTCAGTTTTGGCTTTACATATTTTTTTTAGTTTGTTTGTTTTTGTTATTGTAGTAAAATATATATTATATAAAATGTATCATTTTAACTATTTTAAGTATAACGTCCAATAGTATTAAATACATTTGTAATGTCATGCAACCATCACCACCATAACATTTTTTGTGTTGTAAAACTGAACTGCCCATTCCTCCTTCTCTCCAGCTCCTGGCACCAACCATTCTACTTCTTATCGCTATGATTTTGACTACTCTAATTACCTCATATGAGTAGAAACATACAGTATTTGCCTTTTTGTGACTGGCTTATTTCACTTAGCATAATGTCCTTAAGGTTCATCCATGTTGTAGCATTTATCATAATGTTCTTTCCTTTTAAGGCTAAACAATATTCTATTTTATGTATATACCACACTTTGCTTACCCATTTATCTGTTGATGGAAACAGATTGCTTCCGCATTTTGCTATCATGAGTAATGCTGAAATAAATTTGGTAAATATCTCTTCAAGACCCTGATTTTAGTTATTTTGGATATATACCCAGACACGTAAATGCTGTATTATATGGTAATTGTATTATTTAAGTTTTTGAGGCACCACCATACTTTTTTCCAGCTGTACAATCTTATGTTCTTATCAACACTACACAAAGGTTCTAATTTCTCCACATGCTTGCTAACATTTGTTATTTTCTGTTTTTTGTTTTGTTTTGTTTTTTTCATAGTAGTCATCCTAATGGGTATTGAGTGCTATCTTCTTCTTGTTTTGATTTGAAGGTCTCTGTTGATTAATGAACATGGAATAGAATAGAGAGCTCATAAGCAAATCCTCATGTGTATGGTCAACTATTTTTTGACAAGGGTGCCATGATTATTAAATGAGAAAGGAACAATCTTTTCAATAAATGATACTGAAAACTGTATATCCACATGCAAAATAAATTTGATCTTTACCTAACTCCATATACAAAAATTGACCCAAAATGGGTTAAAGACCTAAATATAAGACTTAAAATTATAAAACTCTTAGAAGGGAACACAGGGCAAAAGTTTCCCAACATTAGATTTGGCAGTAACTTCTGGGATATAACCAAAGGCACAGGCAACATGACAAAAACTATAGAGACAAATTGGGCATCATAATTTTGTGAGTGTGTGTGTGTGTGTGTGTGTGTGTGTGTGTGTGTGAGACAGAGTCTTGTCCTCCAGGCTGGAGCACAGTGGCATGATTGATCTCGGCTCACTGCAACCTCCCCCTCCTGCATTCAAGCAATTCTCCTGCCTCAGCCTCCTGACCTCCTGAGTAGCTGTGATTACAGGCGTGCACCACCATGCCTGGCTAATTTTTGTATTTTTAATGGAGATGGGGTTTCACCATGTTGGCCAGGATAGTCTTGATCTCTGGACCTCGTGATCTGCCTGCCTCAGCCTCCCAAAGTGCTGGAATTACAGGTGTGAGCCACTGCTCCAGCTTTTTTTTTTTTTTTTTTTTTTTTTGCAACAGAGTCTGTCGCCCAGGCTGGAATGCAGTGGTGCAATCTCAGCTCACTGCAACCTCGGCCTCCTGGATTCAAGTGATTCTCATCCCTCAGCCTCCCAAGTAGCTTGGATTACAGGAATATGACACCATGCTCGGCTAATTTTCGTATTTTCAGTAGAGACAGGGGATCTCACCATGTTGGCCAGGCTGGTCTCGAACTCCTGACCTCAAGTAATCCACTCCACCTGCCTCGGCTTCTTAAAGTGCTGGGATTACAAGTATAAGCCACTGCAACCAGCCACCATAAAAATTTTTAAAAAATTATTTATCAAAATCACAACCAAGTAAAAGGCAATCCACAGAATGGAAGAAAATATTTGCAAATGAAATACCTGATAAGAGATTGATAACCAAAATATGCACAGAATTCCTAAAACTCAACAGCAACAAAAACAAACAAGTCTATTTAAAAATAGGCAAAAGAATGAATATACATTTCTCCAAAGAATATACAACTGGCTTTAGTATTGGCTTCAAAATAGTATTTTGAAGCTCTACTATTAGATACACACATAATTAGAATTTTTATCTCTTCTTGGCAAATTGACTCTTTGATTTTTATGTAATATCTCTCATTGGTCCTTTTACATTTCTCTGCTCTGAAATATGCTTTAATATTCATTTAGTCACTTCAGGTTTTTTCTCATTAGTGTTTCCATGGTATATCTTTCTCTATCCTTTTATTTTTAACTTATTTATATTATTACATAAAGTAACATTTTATAGAAAGGATGTGTTTGATTTTTTATTTATTTTGTCCATTCTAACAATGTCTGTATTTTACTTGGTTTGTGTAGCCATTTATGTTTAATGTAAATATTGGTATTTGGAATTATGCCTACCACTCTATCATATATGTTTACTTTTTCTTCCCTTTGCTTTTATTTTTCTATTTCCCCTTCCCTGCCTTCTTTGTTATTTGAACATTTTCAGTTTAACCAAGTTTGGGTTTTGCTGCTGCTACTTCTTTTACTTAGTGCAGGCTTCATATTGTTTTACAGGACTATTGCCTTGTACTCAAAGGGGTGGCTGAAGTGCCAGAGACTTGGTTTTCTGTTGTTTGTTTTGTTTTTTTTGTTTGTTTGTTTTCTTTCTTAGTGTTCGTGATCCACCTTCAACTTTCACCATCTCTGCAAACTGCACTACTGCATGGGTCTCCCTCCATGCTACTGCCCTCCCATAGTGGTAGACTACTCTTACCTTTTGCTGGATTCTGGGCTAGTACTGGTGGCTGGCAAGGATTCACTCTTGTCCACGTTCAGCCTCAGCTTAGATCGACCTTGTGTCCCAGGCCTCCTATGGAGGAGGGAACTTCCTCAGCATTCTTATTCCTTCATCTCAGGTCAGCCAGCTATGTACTTGATCTGTGGTTGGTTCTTACAAGGTATTCTCTTATGCTACCCCATGATAGCAGACCTCTAATTGGTGATAGATAATAGATTCTGGGCCCAGGAGAGTTGTTATAGGAATTTTTCTTCTGCTTTTTCCACAGTGAAAATGGGTCTTTGCCAATGTCCTTAAAGTGTGGGTTATTGTCCCTCCTCCAGGTGCTGTAGGTTTTTGATTCATAGGACAAAAGACTAAATATAATTGTAGGAATTTGTATCTCCCATGCCCCAGTAGCTACAGGTCATTTTCTACAGTCTTATGTCAGCAAGAAGAGCTCTTTTTGGTCTGTTCTGTCCCAGACTATCTCATAAATTACTGCAGAAGGTACTTTTAAAAGAGCTTGCAAGAGAGTATCTGGGCCCTCAATTATTTCAACCATACCTGAAAGCTAGCTCACCCTTGGCATTCAATAATTTTATAAAATTTCAGCTGATTTTTAAATTTTCTTTTATGGAAGCTGTTGAGTAGTCCCTTATTTCCCTAATTCTTTGACTCAGATAAGACTGTTCTTCTGTTTTATCTCTTGTTATAGGGGTATGTTCCTCTTTGCAATTTAAGTAATTTGGTTGGACTGCAACCTCAGGTATATGATGTGCTCAAAAAAGTTATAATTTTATAGGTTGTTTTTTTTTTTTTTTTTTTTTTTTGCCTGTATCTCATTGTTAGAATGGAAACAATGTTCTTTCCAGCTTTCTACATCTTAGCCAGAAACAGAAATCTTCCTTTGGTATGGATCCACCTATTTGATATCAAGATTATTTAATAGCATGTAGCCACAGTGCACTAGGAAAGTTCATTGGCTCTTACTAGCTTTCTGTTGATGATGCCTTAACTTGAAGAAGTTAAATAATTTTGGAAAAGTCAGATATTGGGAGCAATCAAATTTTGAATATACACATCCAGTATAATCAGATAAGTAGTAAACAGTTAACATCAGCAATTAAACAAAGTCAGAAAATAGATCCAAGCTCTGATACATTTGTCTATCAAGATAAAAGCTTCAGGGGAATAGACAGCTTTTATCATAACAAACCATAAAGGTAAATCCCTCCCCCACACACATTCTTTTTTTTTTTTTTTGTATTGTGAGATTGTATTAGAAATGTCTTTCAACTGGGCGCAGTGGCTCACACCTATAATCCCAGCACTTTGGGAGGCCAAGGCGGGCCGGAGATCGAGACCATACTGGCTAACGCAGTGAAACCCCGTCTCTACTAAAAATACAAAAAATTAGCTGAGTGTGGTGGTGGGCGCCTGTATTCCCAGCTACTTGGGAGGCTGAGGCAGGAGAACAGTGTGAACCGAGGAGGCGGAGCTTGCAGTGAGCTGAGATCGCATCACTGCACTCCAGCCTGGGCTACAGAGCAAGACTCTGTCTCAAAAACAACAACAACAACAAAAAAACAAAAAACGTTTTTCTTCATGTGCCATTGAATTTCTTCAAGTTTTACAGTACTTTCTGAAATTTTACAATGAGTTTCTCTACGGGGTCTGTCCCGCAGACCCTGACCCAACGACGGATGAATAACGTACACTGACACAGACATTCGGCTTGTCAGTCCAGCTAAGGATCTGTGCTCCTCACAGACACCAAGGAAGGTGATGTGAAGAGTTGGCAGCCACAACCTCAACTAGCTGGCCTGGCTGGCATTTATTCAGCACACATTAAATGACAAAGGCTTTGAGTCAACACACCTGTGTGTAATTAACCTGGTCACACTCACTCTAGAAAGGGCCATCTTGCCTGCGAATGATTAAAGGTTAGTATTAGGACCACATGAGTAAACAAGCTATTTAGATAAACTATTCTACATTCTTTTCTATCTGCACCCTAAGCTCTCTGCCTCCTGAAAACAGAATCTGGCTACCTTCAGCCAAACTATCTGAAGCTGTGCAAAACTCCGCGGCTTTCCAAGAAGGTTTGCTTTTTTCTATTCCTATCATTTCTTCTGCCATCCTGACTGAACCCCCATACTTCTATTACAACTACTTTTAAAGTAATATATAACAATCAAACTAGAATACAAACAACTATAATCTTAAACTACTGTACAAAGAGAGGGGACATTTACAATCTTTTTCATGGATAGCCAATCAATAAATCATCTTAACTCGTGTCAATAGAGGCTTAGTTCAAGTTTCCATATATCATAGATACTTGAAATGTAATATCATCAAGTTGCAAATATTCATATAGAGGGTTGTTTATGCTCACTGGACTATATTTAGGCAAGAAAAAATGTCTTGAAAAATGTTATAAACCATTTAAACAATGTGTAGAGGAATAAAATGACATTATCCACTAATGTTTACTTTAACATAAAATTAGATTAACTAGAACATCCTGTTTCCAAAGAAATTCACTCAGTAATGGTTTTATAATAACAAGAATTAGAAATATTTATGAAAGTTTCTTCTCAGAAGGTCACTGAATTTTCATCTATGTAACTTAAGTTATTCCTCCAAGATCCCTATGAAGTAGGAAAATGTTTTATCTTCACCACATGACAAAGTACATGAGCAGTTAAGTATCTTACCACAGGATATTTTGGTAGAAAACAACATAATCCTATTTGTTCAGACATTTACATTTGAATTAATTTACACATGCATGTAGTAAACCATCTAAGTCATTTTTATAACTCTTTAAAAATCCCAAGAGTGCACAATGCCTTTATATGGCTGGAGATTAGCTAATAGTTAAAGATAAGAAACAATAAAAGAATCATTGTACAAGAAATACTGTTGTACAATTGTGCATACTTATCAGATATAACTCTTTCCTTAATCTTTAATAAACTTCATTTTAGAAAATACCTAGCCTCCATCTTTCTTCTTTCAATTGGATCCTTAACTTTATTTTCAGATATAATTGCCTTATGAACAAACACTTCATTGTCCATGAAAACTGTCCTGCTCTTTTAAAATCTAGCCTAAATTATTTTCTGAGTACAAAACTGATATCTTTGCCTGTTTTTATTTTGTTTTGTTTTTAAATGGAACAGAACACAATATATTTTGGACAGCTACAATGCTTATTCAAAAGTAGTGCTGAGATTAGAAGTAATCCTTTTTAATGTTTTACCAAAGAACTGCATTAATGTTATACAGTGCTGGTAACTGCTTTAATCTTTTAGATTTCTTGTAGCCAAAAACAGAGTGATGATTTCTTCTATACTTAGTCTATAACTTTGTTTAATATTCTTTCGATAAACTTTTAAAAAATAATCTTAATTTTGAGTGTATTGGTTGTTTTCTAACTCAAGTACATTGAATAAGTTAAGAACAAATACCAGCCCTTTAGCTGAATAATAGACATATTTCTGGAGAGTAACATTGTTTCCTTCCTCTAAAGAAAAAGCAAAATAATGCATTGAATGTTACACCAAATACTTTACTAAAGAGTTTTACGGAGATATTTCCTGATGCCATAGGGAGGCCTTCAGCTTCTATAATAAAGAAGAATTTGGTTAAAATTCTAAGTTTACTTAGTCAAATGTGTGATCTGGATCTGTGAGTCTCTTTCCTCATCTATAGGATAGGGATTATAATGTATCATTTTAAAGGTAGTTGTCAAGAGCCAATGTTTTCAATATTTGAATAGCCCTATAGAGAATGTGGAGCTTCATGAAAGAGAGAGAATATTTCTTTCTTTGTTATCTATGACTATAGCCTACTCAGACATTGAGTTTATGTATATTTTGTACTTACTATTGAATAACACACTGGCTCACTGTGATATCATTATATCTGAAAGAAGAGACACTAGGGGAGAGTGGTAGAGAGAGAAACAAGTAATTTTTAATGTTCAATAAATTAAAAAAAAATACTCTGTTTCCAAGCCCTGTTTTCTAATAGATCACACCGACACCTTTAGAAATAGATTTCTAGCCTCCAAACCATTGCAATAGATGCAGAAGTTTCTACAAAATATTTGGACAATTATTTTAATCTTTGCTGAAACATTTCCAGTGATAGGTGTAGAACCTCCAATTTTATTTATACATTTAAATAATTTAGTCAATGTCTAACTCTCTATAATTGCCCAGTTTAAGTCTTATGGACCTTCATAAACAAATTCTAATTCTCCTTTGTTATGAGAGTATTTTAAGGACCATGTTCATGATCTATAGTGAATATGTTGTTCTTCTCTGCCAACATTCCCTTCTTGAGCTGTTTTTCCTTTCTTCACTCCTTGTAGCCTTGGTGAGACTCTCTTGGTGGTATGTGATTGGAGTGACCAGAAGTTAACATTCTGTCCCTTGTATAGTCATGATTCCAGGGGCTGGCACAAGAACAAAGCAAAACCATTCTTAGCCTTCATGGCTAAATAAGTAATGATCTCCTCTTTTTGCTTAAGATAATCTGAGTGCTATTCAGTTGCTTCATTAGCAATTAATGACTTGTTAATATACTTTGTCTATATCATGTTTTTTCTTTTATTTTCCCTGTATAACAACTCTTTGTCCATCTTCAGTGTTAAGCTTGTTTCAGATTCTCTACCACACATTGTTCTTTTTTCCAAATGATGCACGTTTTTTCTGTTTTTCTTAAAATGAATTTCCAAGAAATGAGCAAAAATATGCTAATGACCAATGCAGAGACTATGCACCAGCATCCTCCTTGTTCTGATTGCTGTTTTTCTAATAATGAAGCCTAAGTTGGCATAGCTTTGCTGGCACCCCATCACCTAATTTGCTGGCATTGAGTCTGTGAACAAGTAAACTCCTGGGGCATCCTAGTTGACAACCAGACAGAAGAATGAGGGTGAAGGTAGGGTATTAAAGCCCTAGGGTGCCTATGAGGTTGCCTGCGAGCATTGGCCACTGCTCTTCTCAAAGCAGCTTATTCTCTGCATCCCCTTCTCCCTCCTGATTCTGGCAACTTCTCTCTCTAATCCTTTTAATTTAGGTTTGGTAACAGCTTCACTGATGCTAGCCCATATTCTTTTGAGGTTCCTCTATAATTAGTCTATATCTTTGTTTAATATTTTCTTCAACAAAGTTAAAAAAAAATCTTATTTTGAGTGTGTTGTTTGTTTTCTAACTCAAGCACATTGAATAAGTTAAGAACAAATACCAGACCTTTAGCTGAATAATATTGTAGACACCTCTATGCAGAGTGACATTGATCCCTTCCTCTAAAGATAAAGCAAAATATCATTTTATTAAAATTAATATAAATAAAATGGTACCTGTTGTATAATAAAATAGTATTAAAATATTAATTAACAAAATGTTTTGCTAATATTAACATAAAATAGTATTTAATAAATACTGAATATAGTATTTTATATAATATTGTAAGGCTAGACTATAATATTATAAATACAATGTAACATTTGATATGAATAAATATCCCCATGGTTGGCATTTCAGCAGTGAGGTACAGTTGCATTAATAGGGACATGTCCTTTCCTTAATATCTAATAACATAAAAGTAAGAGTAGTTGGAGATGAAAAAATAGGATTTAATTTTATGAGCATACAAATAATAAAGACTGTGTTTGCTCACAATAAATGCAATACCACCATCCCATCCTCTCAGTAATTCACATTAAACACTGAATATTTGCCTTATAATATAAGAGAGAAGAAAAGATCAAAGACTATTAAACAAGGCTGAGAGTTATGGCCCAAGGATTTAGGTGCGGCATAACTTCTTGAAAACCACTTCTCTATTCAAAGGGGAAGTGCTTGAGATAGTTTTGTTAGAAGGTCATTTTCTTCTCTCAGAAGGTATATGATTTTGTATGTGTATTCATGTGTATGCCAACATGACACAAAAGGTTTTTAGATATGCCACAGAATAGTGAGAATAAAAGTGGGGAGGAAGAGCTCCATTTGTAGATCCCTTAAATAACAAGCTATAAACAACGGATTTGACATTTTGAGCAACCATTCTGAATTCTTCCATCTCTAGATAACTATTTTAATTAAAAAATTTTTGAGGATATTTTTATGTATGTGAATAAGCATTTGTTATGGAATTAAGAGTTACATTCAATGGTGTACATGTTTTTAAATCTCTGAACATATATTGTCAAATTGCTCTCTAATAAAATTATATAAATTTACATTTCAAACAATCATATAAAAAGTGCTGGTCTCACACTATGATGACTCACATTGTGGAATCAATCTTTAATTGCAAACTTTTTTCCTACAACAGTCAAAATTCTTGGGTGATGGGCAGACTACTGGAAGGCGGGTCTCCCGTTTTGTATAGAAACACCCTTTGTTTATAATGTTGGCTCTGTTAATTTAATCCAGACCTCACCATTTTACTCTGATCCCTCATAAAACTCAAGAAGCAACATTAAGAACTAACATGGGGCTAGGTGCACCACTTTGGGAAGCTAACGTGGGAGGATTGCTTGAGTCCAAGAGTTCAAGACCAGCCTGAGCAACATAGCAAGACTCTGTCTCTACAAAGAATAAATAACTAGCCAGGCCTGTAATCTCAGCTACTAGGGATGCTGAGGCAGGAAGATGGGTTCAGTCCAGGCGTTTGAGGTTAAGGTGAGGTATAATCACACCAGTAAACTCTAGCCCGGGCACCAGAGTGAGACTATCTCTTAAAGAAAAAAACAAAACAAAACAAAAACGATTAGCCTCAAAGGAACCCCTAATATGTCAGGAAGACGAGACAGTATCTAATATAAATTATTTTTTACAAGGTAGAGGAAAGTAATTCATATTGAGAGAGAGGTTGTTGAGGTGACATTGGAGATGTTTGTACGTTTTGAGTGAGTCAGTTCTAGCTGGGGGCCCATTTGTCTCAGGATTACTTGTGACTGAGAGGAGAATTTTGCCTCTAGGACATTATTTCAAGTTTATTCAAAATTACATGCAAAAGTAGTCACCCACAGATGGTTACTCCGTAGCTTGCCCAAATTGAACAGATCGTTCCAGAACTGTTCTCAGAGGTGGATAAATGCCCACTTTACAAATCCCCAGTTGTCAGTCTTCAGGGAATAGAGAGAAATGGAATGCAGCTGAGACTATCTAAACTCTTCCTCAACCCTTGGAGGAGGTCTCTTCCCAGGGCAGGATTCAAGCCCATCTGCTTTGCTGCAAGGCAAGTTCCCTACTGAATGAGAGCTCAACCCAGAAGATTTCAAAAACCAAGCCTGGGGACTTTTAAGACCACATTTTACAAACACTTTAAAATGTGGTTTTGGTGGTGTTAACCTTTAACCATGCTTTTTTCTTTTTTGAAAAAGGTCTCTGTTTGGAATCCTGCAACTCTCTCAGACCAACTACAGGTCATCATTTCCATAACTACACCAACCTACAGCGAACTCCTTTCTGGTGTTTATTATCTGTATTGCCATTCATTGCCTCTTATTGCTTTGTTGTTGATGTTGTTGGTTTTGTAAGCAGGCCTTGAACTCTAGGAAGATTATAAGCATCTTGGGGTTAGGGGATAGATATTTTATCTCAGTCTATTTACTTTAAACAAAGTAAGTTCTAACATTGTGTATTGAGTACTGTACTTGTTAACAATTCTCAGCATGTGAAATAGATCATTTGTGCAGCTTGGAAAAGTTATTTACATGATTATATAGAATGTTTGTGATTTGGTCAGGGAGTATTATTTCCTCTCATTAATTGCCATGTGCAGAATACTTAAAGTGGAAATAATTTTCACTGGAGACAAAGAAAGAGGAAAACCATGTTGATTTTCACTGCCAGTCACCACAGACTGTAAGCCTCAGTGCTTCCAGGAAGAATGAATAAGTCAAAAGTAAAAGTTAGACCTTTAAAACTTTTTTGAAACTTTTAAAGAAAGAATATTTATTGCAGAGAACCAATTAAGTGAGTGTTAGGGGGTAAATTGCTCAAGTTTATGAAAATAGAACAGTCTTTGGAGTATTTATCATCACTTTTATAAACTGTCTTTAAGTATAGACTGATGGTATACTTTGTTCAGGATGGTCCTGGTTTGTGCTCAGTGTCCTAAGAAATTACCAATAGCTCCTCCCCAGCCCTTCCACGTGCAACATGTCACAAGGGGATACTAAATTTTATGACTGCTGCACAGATTGAATGTCTTAGTCAAGATCCCTACTTTCAAAGAATGAAAAACCACTCAATCAGTACAAAGTGGTTTTTCCAGATTAGATGATTGTATACTTTGCTAGTTTTGAACCACTCATCAGATATTGGACTATTTTAATATGTTGCCAGCATTATCAAATAATAAAGGTAAACAAATAGGTATTTCTGGTCAGATTTACTATGTGCAAACTTTTAAAATAGATTTTAGTATTTCTGATATTTGTGCTTTGTTTATGCAAAGTAAATTAGAATCTGGTGTATTTAAAAGAATGCACCAGAACATTTTAAAAGAATGTTTATTTTACTCAATTAGAAACAATTCCTTAGAGAGAACATTTAGATCTGATTCTAGCTATTCAAACTGAGGAGAAATAAATGACTTAAACACAGAATGACTAGGTATTTGCAGGGTGACTTGAAGTCCCAAGGGGTAATAAACTTGCGTATATTTCATAAGAGTGTTATTAACAAGCAAGTGGCTTTTTGGGTCAAGAGGTTGGTTCCTAAAAGTAATGTCAAACCCATCACATATTCTCAGAAGCATGTGCATTTAGGTTAACTCTCATTATGCAAGCTTGTGTCAATCAATTTTCTAGTTCCCAGTTTCCAAGGATGTTAGAAGAGAAATTAGTTCTTTACCTGAAAATTCTACTTAAAGTGGGAATTCGTCTTTGAAATAAACAAAGCCATCACAAATACCAGCATGCTCCGGAAGAATTCATTCCTTTAAAGAGCAATATGTTCCCTCTGCTTCATTGTGGAAAAAGTGTTTGATGGGTTATTCCTAAATTATGTTTCAAAATGTTTATCAAAAAGTCTTAACATAATAGAAGTGCACCTGCAAAAAGAAGCATATATTTTGGGTCTTGGTTGTGATCGTGGCATATGCCAGTAAATGAGCAAAAGTAATTACAATTGCTTTTGCTGTTATTGCCATTATTGTTTGTTGGTGATACTTTTATGGCTCTGGCAGCCTGGAGACAGAATTTCTTAGACAGATAAAAGATGAAGGGGAGGAATGGGAAGTGAAGAAATGAAAAGGGGAAGAATAGTGTGTGGTATGAATTATGAGAAATCAAAATATAATGCCATGTGATAAAATGTCAATCACTTCAATTTACCTTCACTATTATAGTTATTAAATTAATCTTTAGAACTATAGCCCTGGAGGTTTATTTGAGATGATCCCTGGAATTCATCACTACTGTTAGTAATACCGGATTCAGTTCTTACATTCCCTTCATTGACATTAACTTACCCATTAGATGAAACTTCATTATCATTCTTTACTTATGCATTCTGGGTACCCAATACTTTAACTGAGATACAAAATTTTAAAAATAGTCTTGAAAATTATTTTTAAGTTTAGGAAGAACCTGCTATAAACAAAAAAGGTGAGGCAGGAGGAGAGAAACTCATGAGAAACCGAAGAGCCAAAGTAATGAGGAGCCCTTTTTTGAGACCTTATTAAACTAATCAATGGTAAGAAAATATCTCTAAAATAATTGGGGAAACTAGACTAGGCTAGTCATTATTTTTAAAAATTGTTTATTTTGGTCTTAGTAAGAGCATGAAATTTATGTAAATTCCTTTTTTCTTTGAGACGAATACCAAATTATGTATTAACAAAATTGAATGATGTCTGGAATGTGTTTTAAAGCATTCTAAAAAAAAGTAGTACTATGAAACAAGATTTCAAAATACTGATTATTGTTAAAGATGAATTATGGGATTTCCATAAACTAAAAAACCAACATTGTATTTCATGTAAGTTAATAAGCTGAATCTAAAATGTGCATGATTGATCAAAACCCTGGAATTAGACAAGGCACTCCTAAAGGAGAAAGAGATGAGAGGACTTATCATATTTCAGGACTTACTACAAAACAATATTAATCCACATAACAATTAATTATTGAATATCTGTTATTTGCTAGGCATACTTATTGATGTTTAAGATATAGCAGTGACAGTATAGTGTTGGTGCTGAGACAGACAAGTAGATAAAGTGAACAGAAACCAAGGATGGATCCCTGCATATATTTATAGTTAATATAAGACTTGCCTGGGAAGAAAGACTTAACAAATGCTGCAAGAACAATTAATCATTCACAAGAAAATAAATACAATTTGATCTCTACATAACTTGCCCACACACACACACACACACGCGCGCGCGCGCACACACACACACACACACACGAATCCTCAGAACACACAGATTAGATTCCTGGCAGATTATAGGTGTAAAAGATAAAGACTAACTTCTTACAAGAAAACATAGGCAATGTATTTTATCTGAATGTAAAGAAAAACGTCTTAATTTAGGTGCAATAAGTGCTAAGCATGAAAAAAAATGATAAATTTGAGATTAAAATTAAAAACTTCTGTGTATCAAAGTATACTGGAGAAAAAGTAAACACACACACAAAATCAAGAAAGAATGTTTTCAAAATCTATAACTCCTACAAATCAATAACAAATAAGCTACGCAACCCTCCAAATGAGCAAAAAAAAAAAAAAAGCAGAAATCAGCAGCGTGCTGAAGAGGAAGCATAAATTGTGAAAAATTGTAGGATAAGTTGATCAACGTCTTATGCCGCTGGTGAGGATATAATATGGCATAACCATTTTGAAAGTGCACTTTTGCATTCTCTTGTAAATTTGAAAATATACATCATCTATGACCTAGCGAGTAGACTATTAAATAAATGTACTGGCAAAACCTCTGCTCGCAGTGTAACATAAGCATTGATTCTTCTATTCTTCTAACAGCATCATGGGTCACTCAGTAGTGTTTCACTGGTGACTGGTTTCATCTGGAATTTTTTATAAAGTTTATTTTAGGTTCAGGGGTACATGTGCAGGTTTGTTATATAGACTTGTGTCACTGGGTTTTTTTTTGTACAGATTATTTCATCATGTAAACTTAATACTCAATCGTTACTTTTTCTGATCCTCTCCCTCTTTCCACCCTCCACCCTCAAGCAGGTCCTAGTGTCTGTTGTTCCCCTCTTGTGTTTTCATCATTTAGCTCCCACTTATAAGTGAGGATATGCTGTATTTGGTTTTCTGTTCCTGTGTTAGTTTTCTAAGGATAATGGCCTCCAACTCCATCCACGTTCCTACAAAGGACATGATCTCATTCTTTTTTTACGGATGCATAGTATTCTATGGTGCATGTGTGCTTATGTGTACCACATTTTCTTTATTCAATCTATCATTGATGGGCATTTAGATTGATTCCATGTCTTTGCTGTAGTGAATAGTGCTACGATGAACATACATGCCCATGTGTCTTTATGGTAGAATTATTTATATTTCTCAGGTATATACCCAGTAATGGGATTGCTGAGTCTAATGGTAGTTCTGATTTTAGCTCTTTGAGGAATCGTCATACTGCTTTCTGCAAAAATTGAACTAATTTACACTCCCACCAACAGTATATAAGTATTCCCTTTTCTCTGCAACCTCTCCAGCATCTACTATGTTTTGATTTTTTGA
Source organism: Macaca mulatta (assembly GCF_049350105.2). Taxonomy (NCBI): domain Eukaryota; kingdom Metazoa; phylum Chordata; class Mammalia; order Primates; family Cercopithecidae; genus Macaca; species Macaca mulatta. Next base: position 19,543,162 of record NC_133408.1, on the reverse strand, counting down.
TAATAGCCATTCTGACTGGTACGAGATAACATCTCATTGTGGTTTTTATTTGCATTTCTCTGATGATAAATGATTTGAGCTTTTTTTTCATATGCTTGTTGGCTGCATGTATGTCTTCTTTTGAAAAGTGTCTGTTCACATCCTTTGCCCACATTTGAATGGGGCTGTTTGTTTTTTCCTTATACATTTATTTACATTCCTTAAACAAATTAAAAAAATTAAAAAGCTGGATATTAGACCATTGTCAGATGCATAGTTTGCAAATATTTTATTCCATTCTGTAAGTTGTCTGTTTACTCTGTTGATAACTTCTTTTGCTGTGCAGAAGCTCCTTAATTTAATTAGATTCTATTTGTCAAGTTTTGTTTCTGTTGTGGATGCTTTTGGCATCTTCATTGTGAAATTTTAGCCAATTCCTATGTCCAGAATGATATTTCCTAAGTTGTCTTACAAGGTTTTTATAGTTTTGAGGTCTGCATTTAAGTGTTTAAGCCATCTTGAGTTGATTTTTGTATATTGTACACGTAAGGGGTCCAGTCTTAATCTACATATGGTTAGCCAGTTACCCTAGTACGGTTTATTAAATAGGGACTTCATTCCCCATTGCTCATTTTTGTCAACTTTCTTGAAAATCAGGTAGACAGTTATAGGTATATGGCTTATTTCTGTGCTCTATAATCTGTTCCATTGATCTATGTGTCTGTTTTTGTACCACAAGGTCCATGTTGTACCAACAGGACCAAACTGTTTTATTTACTACAGCCCTGTAGTATAGTTTGAAGTCAGGGAACGTGATGCCTCCTGCTTTGTTGATTTTATTTAGGATTGCCTTGGATATTCAACTTCTTTTCTGGTTCCTTATAGATTTTAAAAGTTTTTTTTTTTTTGAGTTCTGTAAAAAATATCATTGGTAGTTGGATAGGAATAGCATTGAATATGTAAATTGCTTTGGACAATATGACCATTTTAACCATATTAATTTCTTCCTATCCATGATCATGAAATGTTTTTCAATTTGTTTGTTTCATCTCTGATCTCTTAAGCAATGTCTGATAATTCTCACTGTAACTGTACTGATCTTTCAATTCCCTGGTTAGCTGTGCCTAAGTATTTTATTATTTTTGTGGGTATTGTGAATGGAATTGCATTTTTGACTCTGCTCTCAGCTTGACTGTTTTTGGTGTATAGAAATGCTTGTGTTTTTGTTTGTTTGTTTGTTTGTTTTGTTTTGTTTTTCTTGAGACAAGATCTTGCTCTGTTACCCAGGCTGGAGTACAGTGGCAAGCACATGGCTCACTACAGCCTCTGCCTCCCAAGCTCAAGCAATCCTCCCACCTCAGCCTCCCCAGTAGGTGGTACCACAGATGCATGCCACTACACCCACCTAAGTTTTTATTTTTTGTAGAGACAGGGTTTCACCATGTTTTTCAGGTTGGTCTTGGGCTACTGGGCTCAAGCCATCCATCCACCTCAGCCTCCCAAAGTGCTAGGATTACAGGCATGAGACACTATACCTGTCTGGAATGCTAGTGACTTTTGTACACTGATGTATCCTGAAACTTTGCTGAAGTTGTTTATCAGCTGAAGGAGCTTTTGGGCTATGGGGTTTTCTAGATATAGAATCATATAGTCCGCAAACAGGGATAGTTTGACTTCCTTTCTTCCTATTTGGATGTCATTTATTTCTTTCTCTTGCCTGATTACTCTGGCCAGGACTTCCAATACTTTGTTGAATAGGAGTGATGACAGAGGGTGTTTTTGTCTTGTGCTGGTTTTCCTGAGAAATGCTTCAAGCTGTTGCCCATGCAGTAAGATGTCAGCTATGGATTTGTCATAGATGAATCTTACTATTTTAAGGTATGTTCCTTCAATAGCTAGTTTATTGAGAGTTTTTAACATGAATGAATGTTGAGTTTTGTCAAAGGCTTTTCTCTGCATCTATTGAGATAATCGTGTAACTTTTGTATTTAGTTCTGTTTATGTGATGAACCACATTTATTTTTATTTTTATTTATTTATATTTTTTGAGATGGAGTCTTGCTCTGTCACCATGCTGGAGTGCAGTGGCACAATCTCAACTCACTGCAATCTCCACCTCCCAAGTTCAAGTGATTTCTCTGCCTCAGCCTCCCAAGTAGCTGGGACTACAGGCACGCATCACCACACCTGGCTAATTTTTTGTATTTTAGTAGACATGGGGTTTCACCATGTCTCAAGATGGTCTCGATCTCCTGACCTTGTGATCTGCCTGCCTTGGCCTCCCAAAGTGTTGGGATTACAGGCGTGAGCCACCATGCTCAGCCTAATCACATTTATTATTTTGCATATGTTGAACCAACTTTGCATCTCAGAGATAAAGCCGACTTGATCATGATGGATTAGCATTTTGTTGTGCTGCTGGATGTGGTTCGCTAGTGTTTTTTTGTTGAGGATTTTTTTCATCAATGTCCATCAAGGATACTGGCCTGAAGTTTTCTTTTACTGTTGTATCTCTGTTAGACTTTAATATCAGGATGATGCTGGCCTCAAATAATAAGTTGGGGAGGTGTTCTTCCTTCTCATTTTTTTCGAATAGTTTAAGTAGAAATGTTACCAGCTCTTCTTTGTACAGTTGGTAGAATTTGGCTATGAATCTGTCTGGTCCTGGGCTTTTATTTGGTTGGTAAGCTATCTATTACTGATTCAGTTTTAGAGATCATTATAGGTGTGTTCAGGAATTTAGTTTCTTCCTGATTCAGTCTTGGGAGGGTGTATGTGTCCTTTATCAGGAATTTTCATTAAGACTTCACTCACATGCCTGGGTCCCTTAATGGGACCTCTGATGAATGGGCTTCTGTCTCTCTAAATGTAGTCTCAGAACCTTTCCATAAAGTCCCCTCAGCAGAGGAGTCAGACTACCCTCTGAGTGTACACAGATTGCATTGCAGCTTAGGTCTTCAATATACCAAAGCAGAAGCTGCAAATCCTCTTTGAAGCTAGATCTGAAACTGGCATAACATCATTTTCTCTACATTCAACTGATTAAAGGCATCACAGGTCAGTCTAGTTCAAGAAGAGAAATAGTTAAAATCTTTTAGTGGAAGATTGTAAAGGAATTTATAGATATTTTTAAGCCACAGAATGTTCATAACAGTCTCGTTCATAATAATAACATGAGAACAACTTAAATGTGAAAAAAATCTCATAGTTCACAAAATGAAACACTATATAACAAAATATTAATGAAGCCATTATATGCTGTCAAACAGATGAATCTTAGGAACAATTTTGTGTTGTTTTTAATGTAAAAGGTTTTTTTTTCCAATAATACAATACATTCTTATTAACTATACTATAGTCACCATGTTGTACAATAGATCTCTTGAATGAATTCTTCATATGTAACTGAAATTTTGTATCCTTTGACTAATATCTCCCCAATCCCTTTTCCACAAGCCTCGATAGTCGTCATTCTAGTTTCTACTTTTATGAGTTCAACTTTAAAAAATTTGACATGTAAATAAGACTATGCAGTATTTGTCTTTCTTTCTTTGGCTTATTTCACTTAGCCTGATGTCATCCAGGTTCATCTATATTGTTGCAAATGAAAGATTTCCCTTTCCATTTATAGGAAAATAGTATTCCCTTATGTATATATGCCACAATTTCTTTATCCATTCATCTGTTGATGGACACTTACTTAGATTGGTTTCTTATCTTGGCTGTTGTGAATAATGCTGCAATGAACAACGACGTGAAGATACCTTTCTGATATGTTGATTTCACTTCCTTTAGATATACACCTAGTAAGTAAATAGCTGCATCATACAGTAATTCTATTTTTTGAGGATTCTCTATATTGTTTTTCACAGTGGGTGCACTAATTTACATTCCTACCAACAATGTGCAAAGATTACCTTTTCTCCACATTTGCACCTATTGTTATCATTCATCTTTTTGTTAATAGCCATTTTAGCAGGTGTAATTTCTCATCATGAATTGTTTCCTAATATCTCAGACTTAGAAATTTGCATTTCTCTGATGATTAGTGATGTTACACACTTATTCACATACCTGTTAACCATTTGTATATCTCCTTTTGAGTGATGTCTGTCCAGATATTTTACCCATTTTATGTATGTATGTATTTATTTATTTATTTATTTGAGATGGAGTTTCACTCTTGTTACCCAGGCTGGAGTGTAATGGCATGATTTCGGCTCAGTGCAACTTCCTCCTTCCAGGTTCAAGCGATTCTCCTGCCTCAACCTCCCAAGTAGCTGGGATTGTAGGCATGTGATACCATGCCCAGCTAATTTTGTATTTTTAGTAAAGATGGGGTTTTATCATGTTGGCCAGGATGCTTTTGAACCCCTGACTTCAGGTGGTCCACCTGCCTTGGCCTCCCAAGGTATTGGGATTTCAGAGGTGAGTCACTGTGCCCGGCCTTTTGCCCATTTTTAATTGTTTGTTTACTATTGACTTGTTTGAGTTCCTTATGTATTTTGGATAGTAGCTCCTTATCAGATCAGTGGTTTGCAGATATTTTCTGCCATTCCATAAGTTTTCTCTTTACTTTGCTGATTGTTTCCTTGGCTATGCAAAAGCTTTTTTTTCATGTGATCCTATTTGTCTATTTTTGCTTTCATTGCCTAGGAATAGTGTAAGTCCTTCAATTAATCTTCAAGTTTTAGACCTTTTTTGTTCTAAAAATAATTCTTTTTGAGCAGTTAAGACGTGCTTTGAAGAAGACTGGTATCAGCTGCTTGGAACTTTCCTCCTGCATTCCTTCAGTCTTCAGTCATTTCTGCTCAGCTTCATTTATGATCATGGTCTCATCACCCACCTCTAGAATGTTTTTAAAATCCTTCATACATTGATGATATTTCTTATTTCTCTTCTCATCTTCTGCATTTTATTTCACAGGGCTCCGTGATGATTGTGTATGCATAGCCAGTCGTCTGGTGCAATAGGTTTTATGTATGCCTTTTCTGAATTGCAGCCATGAGAATACTGGAGCCAAGATAACGGGGTCCAAAATTGGCAAATCTCAATTCACATTGTTTTGAATTCCTTAAAAGGAAAGGACTTAATAAATGTTAGCATTCTATACACAATATTTATGCACTATTTGTTAGTTTTGAGTTATAGAGAATGGCAGTCAGAAAGGGGAACGTAATCTGTTTGTTATTTTGGTTTCTTCAAATACATGTTAAAAATTTTAAATGAACATTATAATGATAAGATATTTTAATTTTAGAAGAGTGTTTTCTTGGGACCTTTAGGCCCTATAATGTTTCTTGGAATTCAAAACTCATGCATAACAATATTTTGATGAGTTTAAGTATAAATGTAAATAAAAACATAATAAGAATTAAATTTTCTTTGAACACGTGAAAATTTTGAGAAAAAACATGTTTGGCACATATGCTCTGGAGTCAGCAAACCAGGAACTATGAGCATATTGTCCCAAAGTAGTTCATAAAACACAAAATTCACAAGAAAAGGGTATCCAATCCCCCCCATAAAAGAGGCCAAACATGTATATTATTAATAACAACAGTAAATCCGTATACTTTGTTTCCTTGGAAATATAGAGTATCTTACAAGTTGAATCTCAATTAACCAGTTTTATGCAATGTTCTGATATATTATACTCATTTTCCTAAAAAAAAACTTCGAGAATCCTGTATAAGACCAGTTAACCAATTGGGAACAGTGTTAGTAAATGTTTACACACACAGACACACACACACACAAACACACAGAAGGCCAGAGCTTTGCTTAAATGTCTTTCTATTGCAGTCAGAACTATTCCTTAATCGAGAAACTCGTGTGTATATTTTTAATAACAGGTTTATATTCTTGAAATGACTGTCACACAGCTGAGCCAGATGCCATGGGGACAATATCAGTTCTACAGTTGTACAGAATTTAGAAAGGAAAGAAATATTTGCTATCAAACATGAACTTGGTTGTACTTGTTGTTGCAATAGATGAACTTAATTTAAAGCCAAAAGTGCATTTCAATTCCCTTATTTCCTAACACAAAATAAAAGAGGCAGATGGATACTGTCATATAAGAACAAGTTTGACCAACATGGTCTTAACCGGAAGGTTAATGATAATAAATTAAATTAAATGTAAACAACCAAATGAAACAGAATGTTCTGCCAGAAGCAGCAAAAATATATCTGAGTAATAAACTATAACGTCTTCAGGAAAGTTCCCAGGGAAATAGTCTTAACTCTCTCAGCAGAGACTACCTATATTATAATAATGGGTTTTTTCCTAGCATGAAGTTTATAATTTGTAACTGCTAATGAATCAGATTCTTTTTGCCAGATTCATCCAGTAAATTGTTGTTGCTGTTGTTGTTCTTGTTATTTTATGAACACAGCATTGGAGAGAGAAGTTAGAAAGTGGGTGCTTACGACCAAAACACATTTTAAGGTCAGTTCACTTAAAGACAGCAAAATGGATTCAAGATCTTCTTTAAAATGAGGAATCGTTTTAGTCTGCTTTGCTGTTGCTGTAACAGAATACATAAGACTGGGTAGTTCAAAAAGAAGAGAAATTTATTTCTGAGAGTTCTAAAAAAAAAAAAAAGTCAAAGGTCCAGGGGCTCATATCTGGTGGGGGCCTTCTTGCTGCATCATCCCATGGAAGAAGACAGAAGGGAAAGAAGGGATGTAAGAGCAAAAATGCAAAAGAGGGCCAAGCTTGCTTTTATAACAAAGCCATTCTTGCAATAATTAACCCACTCCTGCGAGACCAACATAATCCATTGATGAGGTCTCTGCCCTCATGACCTAATCACTTCTTACTAGACCCTACCTTCCAACACTGTTGCATTAGGGGTTAAGTTTCTAACACATGAATTATGGGAGAGACATTCAAACCATACCAGGAATCTGTTTTTCTAATTATCGCTAATTTTCAAAAGTGAGGGCTACCTACTTTCTCTACAAACAGGAAGTAGAGACTTTAGACTGAACACGGTGTCACAATGCAGTGATGACCAAATGCTGTTCATATTAAAATCACTTGAGAGAAATTTTAAATATACAGATTCCTGAGCATCAGCCCAGACATACTGAATCAGAATCTCCTGTGTTGGGGCTCAGGAATCATTAATTTGTAGAGTCACGTTTGGAAGCTACTGCCTTCAAAGATATAGAAAGGAGGGAATTATCTATTACTTTTCCTCAGGATCTTTTCTGAATTTGACATATTTGGGGTAGGACAAACATCACATATCTTCAAGGGAGAATTATAGTATAAACATCATGAACAGGTGCCTGCCCAAGATTGTTCTCTCCTGCCTAAATTTACTTGATGCTACTTGTAGTTCAGATGCTTATGCAAAGATGCTTATGGGTTTAGGAACCATTTGCAGAGAACAAAGAGAAAGAACTAATAGATACAGGATAAATTATGCATGAGATACTTATTACTTTAGGTACCTTATATAAGTAAAACCTCTCATCACACATACTAGAATGCATCATTAGTATTATTCACATTGTATGAATGAGGATTTCAATGGAGAGAAGAATGAGACATTTGAACTAGGTCATAAGGCATGCAAATGGCACAGCTGGGATTCAAACTTAGCTCCAACTCTTCTAAAAATAGCAGGAGAATCAAAATCTCTTTCAGGTCTTTTACCTTTCAATATCTACAATATGAATATACTGGTCAAATATAATGAAACCTCATTTATTAGATACAGTTGGGGGAGAGACAGGCATATCTTTTCTTATACATTGAGAAATCTGAAATATGTGATCACCAGAATAAGGGATCTGCATGATACCACAGTCTCCATCTGATGTAGTTTAATTTTAGGAAATGTATGATCAATATGTCAATGTTCTGATTCTCTCTTATTATGAATTTATCAGAGTATTAATAGTTGAATCATTAAAATCCTAAGCCTTGATTTAGCATCTTGTACTTATTACTAGCTTATAGCTTATTTCAAGAAAAAGCGCGTCATTTATTGAAGAAAATCTACAAAACAGTTATTTTTAAAAACTGAAGATTGCAAAATTGTTAAATATATAAACATAGTTGTTGCCTTTATTTACTTCTTCCATAAATATGATTTTTATGAGATGTTTCACAAAAAAAAATTCTGGAATTTGAAGCAAAGCACTATTTGTAAAGTTACAAGCAGGTGGAAGGCAAGATGGTTCAATACTTTTGTACTCAGACATTCATGACCAACTCCAATGGTCATTGCAATCTTGGTATTTCACAGAAAAGGAAAGTGTTTCTGTCCATACTGGCCCTTTACTTTTCTAGTTATTTATTCAACAACATCTGTTTGCTGCTGTTAATTCAACATTGAACAAGTAGCTATTGGTTTACTTGGAAAAAAGCCTCAAGGTCAACTTTACACACTGGACTTCTATAAATTCTGTGAAAAGAAAAATCAGATCTCATTTATTTTAAGCTCAATTTCATCAATCACAGGGTCTGGCGTGAAACTAAGGCTCTTCTAACACTCAGTAAATGAATGAGCAAGTGTGCTGGTGGGTCCTTCTGTGAATGGTATTTTTTTTCTATTCATTCTGTATATTCCACTCCTCACCAATTCCCAAACAAGAGACGTTACTTCCCCCTTTCGAATGAGTCAATGCAATGAGACATCACTTTATAAAAATAACCTTGAAGACAAATTTAAATGTTCTTTCTTTTAAAATGTAGCTATCATGGGGAAAAAGGGCAGTATGAAAAGTTCTAGGCCCTTCAGATGGAAATGAGAATAAGATAATATGAAATACCTGAACAATTTGCTTTTCCAATGGGTAAATAATCACATCATAAGATGCAGATGGGTTTTCGGTTGTTGTTTTGGCTTTTGACATGTGCATAGAACACACATGCACCAAATAAAATAAACATAAGTGCACTTTCTACAGAGAGAACACCTGGCTTTGTGGAAAGTTAGAAGGCCACATGATGCCTCAGAAAATGGATAAAATAAACTAAAACTAAGCACTAAATTCAATACTAAAACCCCTTCATCTGGAACTCAATTAAGTTACCATTTCGGTTAGCATGCAACTATAATAACATATGCCTAAACTTTCCAAAACCTCACAATCTTGAAAAAAAGTGGTCCCATGACATGCAAGTATCTGACTTAGCAGTTCTGCTTCAATGAAGAGAAAGCAAAAAAGAAAAGGGAGCTATCATCTATTGAGCGATTAACATATTCCAGGTACTATGAAAGGTACTTTATTTGGTCATCTCCCTCCCTTTAAACATGAAGGAACAAATGGCAAGATGAGAACAAATAATATTATAGATTTCAATAAACAATATTCTATTCATAATTATTACCTGTCTCTGGCATTCCCTATCCACCAGTCTAGAAAAATAGGTGACAAAAATAAAACAAAAGAATAAAATACATCTTTTTCTAACTTCCTGATAGAAGGTTGATCATTGGAACTCTAAATGCATGGAAAAGTCTTCTATCTAATTTAAAAGGTAGATTTCTTTTGATAGTCTAACTGCCATCTCTTATACTCATGTTGAAATAAATTGGGAAGAACATATTAATTCTTATTTGTGTTGTCCCTGTTTTGTATAAAAAATAACGTTGTCTCGTGTTCTCTCAATTTCATACTCGAAAATCAGAGGGCACAGATATGAGGATACCTACACGCGCTAGTCCGACTACGCTGAATAGCCACATCAATCTTGTATACCTTATATAATTTTACCTTATTAAAACATGATCATTGACCTTGGACAAGCTACTTAACAGCTCCAAGTTGAAATTTTCTCATCTGTGATATAGGTCTTTCTGTAATATGTACTGTATAGAGTTGTTGAAGATATTAAATTATATAATACATGTTAATTATTTAGCATATGGTAAATACTAATGAATATAGGCTATTTATCCTAGTTTGTACAATACCTACCCAAATGGTGAGATCTGGGAAAGAAATTTAATGGTGGTCACAGCTTACCAAAGGGATTTTCTGTCCTACCAAGCTGACAAGCTCCTATCCTGTACTTGTTGAGAGATGTCTGATTACTGATGTGCACAGTTTAGGCCTAAGGAATAACTCTCAGTATATACACAAACACATCCATATGCAGCTGCATTAGAAAATACATCATTAAAATATCTGTACTTTGGATTATTTTTCCAACTGAAATATAATATTTAGTATATTTATTAACATATTTAAGGACAACATACAATAAAAACAACATTAATAATGATGTAAACCTATTAAAAGATAATTTAATTATTTAGGCTATTGGTTTGTATACCCCCATCAATTTCTAGGAACTAAACATACAGAAGATATTATACTTTGGGGCATGTCTAGATTTCAAAATGAGTCTAAAGATCTCTTTTAATGCTTTTCCTGAGGAAATAAAACATTTTATTTTAATAACATATTTATAAAAATGGCTGGATTATTATATATCAGGGAAGACAAATTAGTCTTATCTTGACTGTCAATGGTGATTAATTAGCAATGGTTATCTGCTCCTCAGAGTGCCATACCATAAGGCGAGTACCTGGAACAAGTCCAGATAAGGAGATCTGAGAGCTGTATATTTGCTATACTGGCTTTTGTTTTAATTTTAGAAATATATTGTCTGTCCATAGAAGCTCTAGATAAAATAAAAATGAAGTTTCCCATTTTAAATAAATACTTAAGAAAAATTTTTAAAATCTAACTAAAGGGAAACTTTGACATAAAATTTTATGAAAATATCATATATATTTCTCTTTTGAGGACTGTATCATTTTGGTGTACACTTTTTTTTTTTTTTTAAGATCCAGGGTACATGTGCAGGATGTGCAGGTTTGTTACATAGATAAACGTCTGCCATGGTGATTTGCTGCACCTGTCAACCTATCACCTAGGTATTAAGCCCAACATGCATTATTTTTCCTGGTGCTCTCTTCCCCCACCATCACCTGGGTGTTGTTCCCCTCCCTGTGTCCATGTGTTCATGTTGTCCAGCTCCACTTATAATTGAGAACATGTGGTATTTGATTTTCTGTTCCTGTGTTAGTTTGCCAAGGATAATGGCTTCCAGCTCCATCCATGTCCTTGTAAAGGAGATGATCTCATTCCTTTTTATGGCTGCATAGTATTCCATGGTATATATGTACCACATTCTCTTTACCCAGTCTATCATTGATGGGCATTTCATTTGAGTCCATGTCTTTGCTATTGTGAATAGTGCTGCAATGAACATATGTATGCATTTATCTTTATAATAGAAATGATTTATATTCCTTTGGGTATATACCCAGTAACGGGATTGCTGGGTCATATGGTATTTCTGGTTCTAGGTCTTTGAGGCATCACCACACTGTCTTCCACAATGGTTGAACTAATTTACTTTCCCACCAACAGTATAAAATTTTTCGTATCTCTCTGCAGCCCCACCAGCATCTGTTGTTTCTTGACTTTTTAATAGTCGTCATTCTGACTGGTGCAAGATGGTATCTCACTGTGGTTCTGATTTGCACTTCTCTAATGATCAGTGATATTGAGAGGTTTTTTTTTATATGTTTATTGGCCACATAAATGTCTTCTTTTGAGAAATGTCTGTTTATGTCCTTTGCCCACTATTTTTTTTTTTTTTTTTTTGAGACAGAGTCTCACTCTGTTGCCCAGGCTGGAGTGCAGTGGTGCCACCTCAGCTCACTGCAACCTCCGACTCCTGGGTTCAAGCAATTCCCTGCCTCACCCTCCCCAGTAGCTGGGATTCCAGGCGCCCACCACCATGCCTGGCTAATTTTTGTATTTTTAGCAGAGATGGGGTTTCACCATGTTAGCCAGGCTGGTCTCAAACTCCTGACCTTGTGATCCACCTGCCTCGGCCTCCCAAAGTGCTGGGATTACAGGCATGAGCCACCATACCCAGCCTCCTTTGCCCACTTCTTAATGCTATTTTTTTTGTTGTTGTAAATTTGTTTAAGTTCCTTTGTAGACTTTGGATATTAGATCTTTGTCAGATGAATAGATTTCAAAAATTTTCTCCCATTCTGTAGGTTGTCTGTTCACTCTGATGATAGTTTCTTTTGCTGTGTAGAAGCTCTTTAGTTTAATTAGATACCATTTGTCCATTTTTGCTTTTGTTGCAATTGCTTTTGATTTTTTCATCATGAAAGCTGCCCATGCATATGTCCTGAATGCTATTGCCCAGGTTTTCTTCCAGGGTTTTTACAGTTTTGGGTTTTACATTTAAGTCTTTAATCTATCTTGAATTCATTTCTGTATATGGTATAACAAGGGGTCCAGTTTCAATTTTCTGCATATTGCTAGCCAGTTCTCCCAGTACCGTCTATTAAATAGGGAATCTTTTCCCCATTGCTTGCATTTGTCAGGCTTTTTGAAGATGAGATGGTTGTTAATAGCCGGTCTTATTTCTGAGTTCTCTATTCTGTTCCATTGGTCTATGTGTCTGTTTTTGTACTATGCTGTTTTGGTTACTGTAGCCTTGCAGTATAGTTTGAAGTCAGGTAGAGAGATGCCTCCAGCTTTGTTATTTTTCCTTAGGATTGTCTTGGCTATACACGTTCTTTTTTGTTTCCATATGAATTTTTAAATAATTTTTATCTAATTCTGTGAAGAATGTCAACAGTAGTTTAATGGAAATAACATTGAATCTGTCAGTTACTTTGGGCAGAATGACCATTTTTATGATATTAATTTTGCCTATTCATAAGCATGGAATGTTTTTCCATTTGTTTGTGTCCTCTCTGATTTCCTTCAGCACCACTGTTCAAGGAGAACTTGGTGTTTACTTTTGAAGTAGTTGTAAATTGGCTGGATTTTGCATTGGTGATTTCCACATTTCTTATCACAAATGAGCAAGTTGAATTAGAGTAGATGAGTTGATGACAGTTGGTGACACTGTTGCTTTGCACTCCTATGTACTTGAATGAGCCATCTGATGTTTCAAATACTAAATGTAACCATTTATTAAATGAACTTAGCTAGACTTACGTAACCTAAGGTTTGGATGAAACCTTATAAAGATCTTGTCATCTACATTTTTTCTTCACAGATTACTACAGAGAGAGAGAGAGAGAGAGAGAGAGAGAGAGTTGGGGAGAGAGAGAGAAAAAAAGAGAGAGACAGAGAGATCATAAAATCTCATGTTTTTACATACATAGTTTTTCCTGACAAGTTATTATGGCTATCACTACATAGAAAGATTGCAGATTCGTGTCACATTAGTATCCTTCTTTCTGCTTAAAATAGAAATAGCTCATGATTTATTTATTTAAAGTAAGTTATGTGTCCTATATATAATTGATATGATTTGGCTGTGTCCCCACCCAAAACTCATCTTGAATTGTAGCTCCCATAAATCCCACATTTCCATGGGTGGGAACCAGTGAAAGGTAACTTAATCATGAGGGCAAGTTTTTCCCATGCTGTTCTTATGGTAGTGAATAAGTCTCACGAGATCTGATGGTTTTATAAAGGGCAGTTCCCCCTGCACATGCTCTCTTGCCTGCCACCATGTAAGACATGACTTTGCCCCTCCTTCACCTTCCACCATGACTGAGAAGCCTCCTCAGCCATGTGGAACCATGAGTCTATTGAATCTCTTTTCATTATAGATTGCCCAGTCTCAGGTATTACTTCATAGTAGTATGAAAATGGAACAAAAGCACATATTTTATAAACTTCTTTGCAATAAGATTAATGAGAAGTCTTTTGCTGGTAAAATAAAAGGTTTTATCACATCAAAACCTCATTTGTAAACTGGTTTTTAATTTAAAGGTACATTTTGTGCCTTGGTACTCTTTTATAAGAAGATGTAACACGTGTTCTTTACACTGGGCATTGAAATATCTATAGTGTTAGAGTCTTGAACTATCTCCTCTCTCCCTTTTTCTCATTCATAAATTCCTGATATATACAATGATTTGTTTCATTAAGTCTATAACCAGAAGCTTATGCCTGAGGTGAAGCCTTTTAGGAAGTGTTTGTCTGCAGCCATCTACATAGCTTATTGCAACGGTTAATTTTTGTGCCAATTTTACTGGGCCACGGGGTGCCCAGAAATTTGGTCAAATATTGTTCTGAGCATTTGTGTGGGGGAGTTTTTGAATAAGTTTAACATTTAATTTGGTAGACTTTGAGTAAAGTAGATTGCCCTCATTAATGTAGGTGGGCCTCATTCAATCAGTTGAAGGCCTGAATGAAACAAAATCACTAGTTTCTTCAAAGCAAGAGAGAACTCTATTAGCAGACTGCCTTCAGACTGGAACCATGCCACTGGCTTTCCTGAGTCTCCTCTGTCAGTTCACCTTGCGGATTTTGGACTTACTAACCTTCACATGACATGAACCAGTTCCTTACTATAAATCTCTTTGCATGTTTGTGACCCAATCTCTTTTCCTTCCAACACACACCCTATTAGTTCTGCCTTACTGGAGAACTATGACTATCATACTCAGTTTATATATGATGGAGAGGTAATTTTTACTGTCACTTTATAACAACTGATTGATGCTGTCAGCTGTGAATTTTAGTGAATTAAAACTCTTATATCAAGGGGGGTAAATATGAAAGCTTTGAGTATGAAATAGTTTTGGTACAAGTATAAAGGAAATACAAACTGTCACTGTCTGAGATATTTTTAACACACCAAAAATTGTACAGAAACAATAAAGATAGAGTCAAAGGAGGAAATTGAGTTTGTTTTGAGGTGACCGTGTAGGGAGTCAATGGGAAACATGCAGGTTGTGACCCTAAAATTTTCTTTGGATTGTGTCAGTGTGAGAGCTACTATGTCACTGATAGAGATGGAGAAGGGTTTAGAGCCAAGAACGTATTTTCAATGACAGTGTGAAATCTGAGGACATTGTTTAAAGAAACTTTTAAGAATTCAGTCTGGAAATTCCTTGTAAAAAAATTGAGGACAGTCGGGAGAAAATATCTGCAAATAAAGGGGAGATTGAAGCCATTCGTTGATTAAATTTGTGCGGAATAAATGTAGAGAAAAACAAAGCTAAAAACTAATGCTTGAGGAAATTACTCCAATCTAGTGGGAAGAGAAGAAAGAGAAGCTAGTAAAAGAAACATTCAGAAAGTAAGAAAACAATTAGAGATAGTCTAATGTAGCTAGGAGTACATATCCCAGACCTTAGAAAATGGTTTTTACCTTCTCAGATTTTTCTGAAGTAAATATAAACAAATCCATTTTCTGTCTCTTCTTCCTTTAATTCCATTATTATCCATTGGTCAAAGCAATATGAACCAATTCTAGTAGAAATTACATTGAAAGCTCCAATTAAATAGGATTTTCTTGTGAGTCATCCAAGAAATAGATTCTCTGAGCAGAGGTTTACACTTATGTATGGTACTAATAAAGATTATTTGCAATGAGATTGGCAATGACAAATTGCCTACTATAGTAATAGCTTCATTATATAGAATTATTACTTGGAAAATTAATTTTAATTGAAAACAATTTATCTGAGTGGTAGAAGTAAAAAGATTCTCTGGGCAGAGTATACACTTGCTTTGTCTACTTAGCAGTGATTATTTCCCTAACTTTCTTTTGACTCAAGGCTTTCTGTGCTCTATATATGCCTCATGCATATGAAATTATTTCCACAGATAGGAACACAGCATTTATTTGCATTTAATCTTCATTTATAACAAAATTACCATATGACACTTATATATCTGCATCTCATTTGGGGAAAAAATGGTACTTGCAAGAAAGTTTATTGGCAATAAAAAGGATGTGATTTAAATTTACACACACACACACACACACACACACACGCAAACATTCAAAATAAAGTCATCTCCTGATAGCTTCTCCCATTTACAATATTTGTTCGAGGAATGAAAACGACATATTCCCTATTAAGAACGTTTTCCTCCATTATGATTTGAAATTGTCAAATAAGAGGAGTGGTCAAATCCCAAATCAAAAGTTCTTTCTGAACTGCACCATTTCTCCCTATTAAGTATTTAATCCTCACCTAAAGGTCTCTCTAAAGTTGAGATCTTGACAAACTCCTTCTTGGTGTATCTTCCAGATGGAAATGCACTGTTAAAGCTTTCATACAATAAGAACACATTTGGAATTACATATTTGATTCATTGCTACAGTTTACATCTAGAACCTAGGAGTTTCCACTGAAAACTGAGATAATCACACATGGTAATTTAAGAATCGTAACTTTTCTGTATGTTTCCTACTACCATCATATTTGTAGAAAATAGCAAATACCTATTTTAAAAAGATTTTTAAAAGATTCCATAGAAATGTGTTTAATATATGTCACTATGCACAAATGGATGAACAACTTTATACTGTCTTTTGATTTTTTTTTTAAGATGTAATCTCGGTCCATTGCAACCTCCACCTCCTAGGTTCAAGCGGTTCTCCCACCTCAGCCTCCTGAGTAGCTGGGATTACAGGGGCCCACCATTGTGTCCAGCTAATTTTTGTAATTTTGTAGAGATGGGATTTCACCATGTTGGCCAGTCTGGTTTTGAACTCCTGATCTCAGGTGATTTTTTTTTTATATACTTTAAGTTCTGGGATACATGTCCAGAACGTGCAGGTTTGTTACATAGGTATGCATGTGCCATAGTAGTTTGCTGCACCCATTACCCCGTCATCTAGGTTGTAAGCCCTGCATGTATTAGATATTTGTCCTAATGCTCTCCCTCCTCTTGCCCCACAACCCCTGACAGGCCTTGGTGTGTGATGTTCCCCTCCCTGTGTCCATGTGTTCTCATTGTTCACCTCCCACTTATGAGTAAGAACATGCAGTGTTTGGTTTTCTGTCCCTGTGATAGTTTGCTGAGAATGATGGTTTCCAGCTTCATTCCTGCCCCTGCAAAGAACATGAACTCATTCTTTCTTATGGCTGCATAAAAAGAGGTATATATGTATGTTATATATGTGCCACATTTCTTTATCCAGTCTATCATTGATAGCATTTGGTTTGGTTTGGCTTTGAAACTGCAATCCCTCTTCCCAAAAATCCCCACTTTTCCCACTTTCTGAATTAAGCTCACACAACAGGTTGGCATTTAAGACATACTGCTATCTGGAAAAAAACCCTCAATTTTACCACATATCTATAGTCTATAGATTAACTGGATTATTATTAATCTGTTTTTAAGCCCACCTTGAATATATGAGACTCTCAAGATTAGAAGATGTGATGGCATTCTCCAGGAAAACTGACCTCTGGATCAAATGACACACCAATTTCAAGATATTCCTGATTCCATCAGTTACTCCCTTTTTCTGTCAACTGCTTTGTGTGTTTCTGTCCTTGGATTGAAGATATTTACATTTCTGATTTACATCAATATGTGAAAATCATTTTTTTTTTTTCTGAGACAGAGTCTAACACTGTTGCCCAAGCTGGAGTGCAGTGGTAAGATCTTTGGTTCACTGCTACCTCCACCTCCTGGGTTCAAATGATTCTCCTAGCCTCAGCCTCCCGAGTAGTGGGGACTATGGTACATGCCACCAATCCTGGCCTGATATATATATATTTTAGTACCAACAGAGAGACAGGGTTTTGCCATGTAGGCTAGGCTGGTCTCAAATTCCTGACCTCAGGTGATCCGCCTGCCTCAACTTCCCAAAGTGCTGGGATTATAGGTGTGAGCCACCAAGGTTGCCCTCTTATAATCATTGTGATATGCGCATTTCCTTCAAAATTTATGTTAATGGAACCGAATTGCTTGTAAATCATGAATGAATGGCTTGTAAAATCATCCCACAATGAAATATTCATTGGAATTTTTTTTCTGTACTGACTCACAGCTGAATAAGAAAGTAGAAACAGTCAATTACATGGATATTTTATGTGCATATTATCAAATAAAATTATATTTTTAAAAAAATAGCATATTTGATATTACAGATACATATATTAAGCCAGGATAACTTCAAGAAAATTTTATTTCAGGTTCTTTAAATTAGATACCAGTTATCATTACTCTTTATCTCATTTATCTGAAAAAAATGCACATGAGGCATAGGAATCTCTCCTCCCTATTACAGGGGAAACAAGCAAGAAACACATTTTGTTCTTGTGAAAGACTTAATGGGAGGAAAAAACAGGATGGAAAGCCCTAATCTGACCTTCAAACAAAAAAGTCCTTTGAAAATAATGAAGTAAGTAATTTCCTCCCCTCTATTGGCAATGCCATCTCAATCTCTAAGAATTTCCTATTCACTCCTTGACCTTTTGAATGAGGTCATCACCAAAGGAAATGTCTTACTTCAAGAGTAACGGCAGACTTTAGAGATCTTAAACAGTTTCAGAATATAGACCTTGTTAGATCTTGTTCTCTTGAAGGGGAAGAGTAACCAAGAGTTATTTGCCAAAGAAATAACGTTTCAATGAATTTCAAAGCACTTGTACGTGTTCTGAAAGTATAGAGTTGGACTCTATATAAATTCTAACATTTCAATATATTTTACATTGCCTACATCATGAAATAATACTTTAGCTACTGAGGATTGTCATTTATTGATAAGGCTATATCTGATATAGGAACTTACACTATTAAAAAAAACAGAAGAAATGTTGAGCTGAAAAAAATATAAACTTTTCTCAAATAAAAGATGTCCATTTGATTGACTACATGGTTTCACCTTATTCAAAGGACAATGATTTTCTATTAATCTATGTAAGTTTGTAATTTATATGAAAATTTTAGAAAATAATTTGTACTGATCATATATAAGTAGCTACAGTGTTAACATTTCTATTATATTATTTTACTGTTTAAAATAATTTGTATCTGATTTACGGTGTCCACAACTTAAGATGAGAATTTAGTGAATTATATTTATCTCATTCAGAACAGCAAAAAATATAAATAAATGATGGCATATGATTTTCTAGTCATGGCTGGGCATGGTGACTCATGTCTATAATACCAGCACTTTGGGAGGCCAAGGCGGTTGGATCACCTGAGGTCAGGAGTTCAAGACCAGCCTGGCCATCATGGTGAAACCCCATCTCTACTAAAAATACAAAAATTACCCAGGCATGGTGGCAGATGCCTGTAATCCCAGCTACTCAGGAGGCTGAGACAGGAGAATCACTTGAACCTGGGAGGTGGAGGTTGCAATGAGCTAAGATCACATCAATGCACTCCAGCCTGGACAACAAGAGCAAAACTCTGTCTCAAAAAAAAAAAAAAAAAAAAAGATATTCTAGTCATGAAAAATAACAGTTGTGAAACTTTACATTAAGAAATTGAGGAAATGATAATTATTTTTTACATTGCAACAGCTTTCTTTGTGCTGATATTAACTCACAACTGTTCTAAACATGATTCTTATATAATTGTTTACTATTTTAAAATCACAGATATTGAATGTGTTAATAAAACTTTCTGAGGCCCTCTTAGTTCATGGCCCCTCAGAAGTAGAATCTGAACCCAGAATTTGAGAGCAAGTGACGCAATAAAGAAGTTCTGCCAAAAGAAACCACTCAGAAGTGTGGGAAACGTGACTGGAAAAAAGAAGTCAAGCAAGGCTATGATTTCAGGTGAGGTACCAGCCTCAGACTGACTGAATGGGGAGCTCTGGAGGGTAAATTGCATTTTATAGTTGGTCTTATGGGGAATCAAGTGTGTTGAGCTGTTGTATTCCACTAACCATTCATTAGCTGTGGGCCATAAGCTGTCCACAGACCACTCAGCTCTAAAAAGACAACCTGACCTCTAAATTTTCCCTACCAGTCGTTAGCAGCAAAGCACAGACAGCCTAAGGAATGGTCACACAATTTCTATGGGGGATCCATGGTTTTTAGATGAGGCACCAACATTGTCTACTCTAGGAAGCATGTTGAATTTTAATTAGCAATATTAAAAATAGCTCATAATATTGTTGCAGATATTCCCAGCCATTCACCACTCCAGAACCATTCACCACTGCTACAACCACCACCAACGCTGACACCACCACCTGTAGCTCTCTTACCCTTTGCTGATTTAGCCTGATATTATTAAAGTGTCTACCTTTACACTGTGCACTTTTAACTATTAGAATGATTATTGGTTTTAGCCAGTCATATAAATGGCGTTTTCTTTCACAGTGGTTAGTTTAGAAGTTAGCAAGAAACTTAATCCTCTTGATTTTTCAGGGAAAATGTGTCCACATTTTCCACCTAATAAAAAAAAACTGCACAGCAGAAAATATTCTTCACGACAACATCATTATGCCTGCATGCATTGACAGAAATTACTAAGGCCATATTGCCATCAAAAGTGGCAATAAAAAATACAGTCTGTAGGTAGCAAAGTAAATCATGGAAAACCACAAAGGTTTGGGTGAGATTTCTGGGCCACTGTAACCTCCCCAGAGCTGGATTTCTATTAGGCAAATAAAAAATACTAAATAATTGTCAATTGGGTCTTCTGTGTTAGCAAAAGCATTTTTATTAATGTAATAATAGCTATCAAGCTATTGGACTTTATAAAGAGCCTACAATGTGCCAGCTATATTTAGAAGTACTTTATATATATCAATTCATTCTGGTGAAAGAGAACACATCCCATAGCTGCTAATAAATATCATAATTGTCACATATAGTCAAGGTATTTGGCTTATTGAAAACATTCAAATTACGTTGTGTTGCTCACTAAAGTTACTATACATTATCACTACTGCTTCCAGCAAAAACTATAGCAAGGAAACAGCAGATTATATGATTTTATGTTTAAGTAATGTAAATAGCCATCTTAATAAAATAATTACATAACATGTCTTTTTGATTTTCTTAATAATCATCTTGTGCAGAAAAAAAGTATTATAATTTATAAGAATACTAAACTAACTATTGAAAACATTTGTATGTCGTTTTTCATCTCCTATATTTTTCTAGGCAATATTAGCAGAACACTACCCAGAAAGATTTCCAGGCCATATCAACATAATCAATATGTTTGTGAAATCAAGCACAAAAATTCAAATTTCTGGTATGTAATGTAAAAAGTGTATCTATACAATTTATAATTTGATAAATTTTACATGCTTATTCTTTCTCTGAATGTATTACATAATGACATGAGATATATTGACTCATGGGCTATAATATTTCATTTAAGAATAGTGTCCTCTTCAAAATAGATTTAGGAATACTTAAAGCTTGATTTACCTCAACCAAATAAATGAAAATCTTAGCAGTGTCATTGTTGCTAGATCCAATAAGAAAAACTATCCAGTCTGGTACCTTTGGCTGCTGTTATTCTTCTCTATTTATCTTTATTAGTATTCTAGAGTTATTAAGAATAGATTATAGTTGAAATACGAGAAGTCCTGGGAAAAGCTTCATGGGCAGACACCTAACCACTTTTTTATATTCTACCTGAGACTGGCTTTAAGGAAGAACAATCAGAATACATACTTTAATTAGAGGTGGAAGAACAGAGTAACTTTAACTCTATGATACTCTATCAGGGGAACCAGCCCCGATATTTCAACATAGGTTCTTTTCTATTTTCCCTAAGTGTCAGCTGTTCTGAGAAATAAAGGGAAAGAGTACAAAAGAGAAATTTTAAAGCTGGGTGTCCAGGGGAGACATCCCATGTTGGCAGGTTCTGTGATGCCCCTGAGCCACAAAACCAGCAAGTTTTTATTAGCAATTTTAAAAGGGAGGGAGCATATGAATAGGGTGTGGGTCACAGAGATCATCTTTATAGGGCAATAAAAGATCACAAGGCAGAATGTCAGCGTGACATCACAAGGTCAAGGCGAAACTAGAATTACTAATGAAGTTCCATGTCCCATTGTGCACGCATTGTCACTGATAAACATCTTAACAGGGTTCAAGAGCAGAGAATCAGTCTGGCTACAATTCGCCAGGCTGGAATTTCCTAATCCTAGGAAGTCTGGGGACGCTGCAGGAGGCCAGGGCATGTTCCATCCCTTATCTGCAACTGCATATGGCAGACACTCCTAGAGTGGCCATTTTAGAAGCCTCCTCCTGGGAATGCATTCTTTTCCCCGGGCTATTAATTATTAATATTCCTTACTGGGGAAAGAATTCAGCGATATTTCTCTTACCTGTTTCCAGCAATAAGAGAAATATGGCTCTGTCCTGCTCAGCTCCCAGGCAGTCAGACCCAATGGTTATCCCCCTTGTTCCCTGAACATCGCTGTTATCTTGTTCTTTTTACAAGATGCCCAGATTTCATATTGTTCAAACACACATGCTTTACAAACAATTTGTACAGTTAACGCAATCATCACAGGGTCCTGAAGTGACATACATTCTCAGTTTACAAAGATGATGGGATTAAGAGATTAAAGATAGGCATAAGAAATTATAAGAATATTAATTTGGGGAACTAATAAATGTCCATGAAATCTTCACAATTTATATTACTCTGCCATGGCTTCAGCAGGTCCCTCTGTTTGGGGTCCTTGACTTCCTACAATAATATGCAAGAGTTTTTTTATCCTAATCTTTATGTGACCCTGGAAATGTGAATTCAGGCTGAGTGTGGTGGCTCATGCCTGTAATTCCAGCACTTTAGGAAGCCCAGGTGGGTGGATCCCCTAAGGTCACGAGTTCAAGACCAACCTGGTCAACATGGTGAAACCCTGTCTCTATTAAAAATACAAAAATTAGTTGGGTGCGGTGGCATGTGCCTGTAATCCCAGCTACTTGGGAGGCTGAGGCAGGAGGATCACTTGAACATGGGAGGCAGAGATTGCAGTGAGCTCAGATCACGCCATTGCACTCCAGCCTGGGAAACAGAGATTCCATCTCAAAAAAAAAAAAAAAAGTAAAATAAAATAAATAAATAAATAAAGTGAATTCATCCTTCTGAGAGTTAAAGCTAATGTCTGTAAATTTTGATTGATAATTAATAATATTTATCTGTGACTTCATAAAGAGTTAAAGGATGAATATGAAAGAATATCATTGCCTTAGTGTGTGAATCTCATGTGGTAGCACACTTTGTAAATGTTAGATCCTCTCAGTTATTTTTTTCTTTGTGACTCAGAACCCACATTAGGTGGAAATACCAATTCCAAATTACCCTATTGAGACTAAAAATAGGACTAAAGGAGTTAAAGATCTGAACTTCAGTATCTTGCAGGAGCTAAGATTTAAATTTATGCTGAGATGTAAAAAGCTGACCTGATGTATTTTATGCCACAAGGGTATTTGAATTTTAAAAGATAAATGTTTAAATAAATGTTATTATATATGTTTATCCAAAATACTCGAGGACAGAGTAGAACTTTCACAGAGGAGGAATTTTCCCAAGGTGGTAAAGTGCAGTGTGCCATGCAGAGGGCTGCAGGGACAGTAGTATAAAAGGACTAAACAGTGGTTAGAGTGTTGAACATTCTCATGTAGCTGACACATGAACTGTAAATGGGATGTGAGACAAGAAAAGCAAAGGCTAGGTTTTGAAAGTGAGGGCCAAACTTCAAAAATCTTGTATGAAATAAAGTAATAATTAATAATCATAGTTGACATATGGATTTCAAATGGCACTCTAAGGCAGTATGTCTTGGAGTATCAAATTTAGTTTAAGATTGAGAGTAGGATTATAGAAGTAGGAGATGCATCATATTCAAGTGAAAATAGAGATACACTGAGGAACAGAAAGAGAAATTAACTTGAAAAGTTAGTATGAGACTTCAGAGAATTGTAAGTACCACAACTATAGAAGGCAATCATCACCTTTATTGATAAATGAAGAAATTAAATTTAGGTGATCAAGATAATTTTCCCAGGATTATGTAACTGACAAGTCAGAAAATGGGAAATTTACTTATCTAAACCTTGTTTTTTCTAAAACAATCTACTATATATTAAGAAAATAAATTTTTAGACAAAAGTAGCAAGTCATTTGAGCATTTAAAATAGCTAAAAGCTACAATCAGACACACACACACACACACACACACATCCCCACAACAAGGAAGGTAGAGGTATTTTGGCATTTGAAATTATCCTAGTAAGAAATGATAAAGGTCTGAAAGAGTGTAGAATTATTTCACTTCACTATCAGAGGCTAAATTGATCTTGGAAACATTACTTTCTTTGATAATGAAATATTGTCATTATTAAGTATTTATAAGGTGTATGTGAATAATCACAGAGTTACTTTTAAAGATAACTCATGCTGGTGAAAAGTTATGGAGGAACAAATAAGCCAATGTTTTAGTTTTAATACATTTTTAAGTGTATGAAGCAACCAATTTATTTTGATATAATCAGTGGTGAAAGTAATGCCATCAAGCATTAGTGGAGGCTTTTAATTAGAATCATGTGCTATGTAAAGCTGTTGGACAGAGTTTAAAGGATCAGAATGTTGGAGGATATAAAAAAAATGGCAAATGCCCAGTTGCTTTTGTAAGCGGTTTTAAATTAAAGCAGCAAACCTTTTAAAGCATCACACAGTGGGCAGAATGAAAATGAAAGCTAATTAACCTGAATTATTTTTCAGTTGTACAGCTTTGCAATAATCTTCCATGGAGTTCATGACCAGAGGATGACTAGACCTTGAGAAGTATTTGAAGAAGGGGTCAAGGTGGGAGCCAAGGCAACCATCTGAAACAGCTGGCCTGCCTGCCCGGGCATGTCTGAGCCAGATGTCCACTTCTGGTCCAGAGTTAGAATTATGTCTAAAATCAGGTACTGGGAACAATTTATCTATGTTAAAAAGTTGTGTGTGTATGAATGGATGTATAGATGTGTGCGATAAGAACAGGAAATAGTACCTTAACTGTAATAGAAGATACTCTGACAGCATGTTTCAAAAGCCTTAAAATTCATATCATTTTATACATTATTTCAATTCTTACTAATTTATATTAAAGATATCATTAGAGCGAATATGAGTATTTATTACTATACTGTTTAGTGCCATTTTATTTATAATAACAAAAACTTCCAATAATTTTAATTGTTAGTAGTAGGGGAATGGTGAAACATTTCATGGAATATTTATGAAATAAAATGTGTGCAGCCATGAAAAGTCATGCAATAGAAGACTACTTAATGACAGGTGTACAGTAAAACTAAAAATTATTATAATCACATCTACAAATTGTGAGTTTAAAAGTATATTTAAGGAATTTATATCCAAATTATATATGTTTTTATAAAGAGACAAGTAATGAGATTTGAAAGTGACCAGGGATGAAATGATATGGTACGGCTATGTCCCCACCCAAATCTCATCTTGAATTGTAGCTCCCACAATTCCCACATGTTTTGGGAGGAACCCAGGGAAAGACAACTGAATCATGGGGGGGTTCCCCCATACAGTTCTCTTGGTAATGAATAAGTCTCACGAGATCTGATGGTTTTATAAGGGGAAACACTTGTGCATGGCTCTCTTTCTCTCTTTGCCTGCTACCATGTAAGATGTGAATTTTGCCTCCCACCATGATTGTGAGGCCTCCCCAGCCACATCAAACTATGAGTCCATTCAACCTCTTTCCTTTATAAATTACCCAGTCTTGGGTATGTTTCATTAAAAATGAAAACATTTAAATCAAAACATTTAAACGTTTACAAGTGTTTCTAGTTGTTGAAAATTATGTAAAAGACAATTGAAAAAAAATAGAAAACACTGTCTTGGAACACATATATCCCTGTAACCATCCACCTAGAATTTGGTGAGTCCAGTGGGAAAGGCTTTCCAGTATTCGTATTTGTGCACCCATGTTTTAGCTGAGTGGTAGGAATACAGTTATCATTTCATTTCCAAGTATTGAATAGATATAGTGTCATATTTGAAAGAAGATTATAGGACTTAGAAAATCTAGATATCATAACATCCCAAACAAGGTATAGGCAGGATTTTCACTTCTATAATTCTTGGTCTTCATTCATAAAAATCGAGGCACACTAATGCTTACCTTGGAGGAGCTGAATGTCAGCAAAGGCTAAATAATGTACAGCTTAATGGATCGTATTAAGAATTACAAGTTTTATTTGAAAGAATATTTCCATCTGAATGGTCTTTCTAAACATCTAAAGAATGTGTCAAGCATAAAGATTAGTCTATCTCATTGAAGTATGGAGAAGTAACTAGAGAGTAGAGAGGTTAGTGGGGAGGCTAATTAATAGGTTGTCATGTCAGTACAAGTGAGAGGACAAGTCTAGCTTGCACTAGGATGCTGACATCAGAGAAGGAGACAAATAGATTCAAGAGGAATTGGCAGATAAATGTCTCAGAATATATTGATGAATGCAAATGAGGATAATTTATGGACAGCCAGAATTCTGGTCTGAACAGCTGGATAGGTGGTGGTGCCACATAACAGCAGGGATCATTGAGGGATACAGGAGAATCAGGTATAAGAGTGACGATCATGATTATAATATTGGTTAGGTTGAGCTGAACCAGTCTTTGAGACATGAAAGTGAATGTGTGAAAGAAATTGGGTGTATCAAGCTGGAGATCAGACAGGATGTTCTGATGCTATAGATGCTGATGAAAAAGTCACTGTTAGTGGAATGCTCTCCCGCTTTCTACTAACAGAGATAAGGACTGAAGTTATTTGCATGGAGTTGGTGGAGGGAGAGAACTTCAGGTGTAGACTCTGAGGATCATTAAGTTGAAAATACTTATTGTGTAGTGTGGATAAACACATTATACAGAGTAACAGTGTGCTGAGAGTAATTGCAAACCCTCAACCTCAATCCAGAGGTTGAATGAAGCTGAAAATAGTTTGTTGGAGGCTGGCCTCCATTACCAGGGAACATAGAGAGCTCACATTAATTAGTGTGCATTTTTGAAATTCTAATAGTCTTTCTTGGTTGAGCAGCTAAACAAATCAAAACAAAACAAAAAACCTCATTATTCACTGAAAGTTGCTAAGAGAAGATATGGGTTTACATCTGAATAACCTGCATATGGATTTATACCTGAATTTCACCTTTCCTAAAAAATATAATAACCTTTGTGTTTGTGTGTGAAAGTGATGTATAAATTCCTGGAATTAAAACAAACTAACAAAAAGTAAGTAATTCAATCTGAGAAATCAAAAGCTGATGTATATGTGTGTGGGTAAGTGTGGAGCGATGGAAGTTAGAAGTAGGGGAGGCGTATCAGCATCTGTGGAAAGGGACTTCCAGTCATATCAATTGAAGGAAAGTTTGGAGGAAAGCTTTGGAGCTCTATTCCTGTCTCTTGATATTAACTTGAGGATAATTGCCCTTTCATTCATTATGGAAATCCTAAGCAAGAGGCTAGGTTGCTGAAGGATACTGAGTAAAACTAAGACAGCATAATAACATTAATGTATCAGTGTAGTAAGGAGCTGACACCAACCACACCAGAATAACAAGTTTTCCTTCTGTGAGTTTTCCTTTCCATCCCATTATCCTTTCAGTCTCAAAGATAATGGGGTGGAGCAGGGGAAGCTAAGAAGATATTCTCCTCTCTCAGTCTGGTCCCAGGGAGGAAACACTTTTGATATTTGTATGTATGGGGTCCTCTCTGATACAGTATCTAGAAAAGAGCAAGTAAAGCTAGGGTAGGTATAAAGATTAAATGAACAGCATTGCAGTTGCCACAGTAATGTCAGTCAGTCCCAAAAGGAATTCTAGAGCCCTTTAGAGATATCACTAATTGAGACCAGGGAGTCAGGCCTTTGAATGCAGCAATGACCAATTATTGGACACCAATCACTGGACACAGGGAAAGAGATGGGACAGTTCCCTTAGGTTGAGAACAATTTCTGACAAGGGATGCAGGCAACACTGCCGGTAGCTAAGAAAATAAGAGCCCCCATCCTGAAGGATGACATAAACTGCACCTCATAATAACCACTACATTTTCTTTCAGGTTACTCTTTTCTTTTAAAGAAATGTAAGGTGAGTATTGTCCACTCTACCCAAAAGAATCTACACATTCAACACAATCCCTGTCAAAATACAAATGACATTAGTCAGAGAAATATTTTTAAAAATCAAATTCTGTGTGGAACTACAAAAGGGCCCGTGTAGTCAAAGAAATTTTAAGCAAAACGACAAACAAACAAACAAACAAAAAGCTGGAGACATCACACCACCTGATTTCAAAATATACTACAAAGCTATAGTAACCAAAATAAAATGGCATTGGTATAAAAACCAGACACATAGATGAATGGAACAGAAGAGAGAACCCAGAAATAAATCCACGGATTTACAGCCAATTGATTTTTGACAAAGACATCAAGAACATACGCGGGGGAAAGGACAGTATATTCAATAAGTGGTGCCAGGATATTTGGATATCAATATACAGAACAGCTAAACAGGGCCCTTTAAACAAAATTTAACTTAAAATTATTAAAGACTTAAATGTAAGATGCAAAACTATAAAAATAATAGAAAACAAGTTGCAGAAAATTCATCAGGACATTGGTCTAGGAAAAGATTTCATTGATGAGACCTCAAATGCACAGACAACAAAAGTTAAAACAGACAAACAAGAATGTATCAAACTAAAACTGCCTGCATAAATAACAAAGGAAACAATCAACAGCATGAAGAAACTATCTGTAGACTAGGAGAAAATATTTGCAAACTACGCATCTGACAAGGGACTAAGATCCAGAATATATGAGGAATTCAAACAACTCAACAACAACAACAGCAACAACAAAAAATCAATCCATTAAAACACAGGCATTTCTGAGTAGACATTTCTCAAAAAAGACTTACAAATGACCAACAAGTATATAAAAAATACTCGTCACAAATCATCAGGGAAATGAAGATTAAAGCCACAATGAGATAACATCTCACTCCAGTTAGAATGGCTACTATCCAAAAGACCCCCCCAAAAAAAATTGTGCAGAGAAAAGCAAAGTCTTACATACTGTTGATGGGAACATAAATTCATACAGCCATAATGGAGAACAGTAGAGTTTTCTCAAAACACTTAGAATAGAATTTCCATATTATCCAGCAATCTTACTACTGAATATTTATCCAAAACAAAGAAAATCAGCATATCAGAGATACATCTGAACTCCCATGTTTATTGAAGTGCTATTCACAATGACCAAGATACAGAATCAAACTAAATGTCTATCAACAGATGAATGAATAAAGAAAATGTGGTATATATACACAATGGAATACTATTCAGCCATAAAAAAGAATGAAATACTTTCATTTATGGCAACAGGGATAAGCCTGAAGGAAGTTATGTTGAGTAAAGTAAGTCAGGCACAGGAAGATATATAATGAATGTTCTCACTCATATGTAAGAACTAGAAGAGGTTGAACCTATAGAAGTGGAGAGAACTGTGGTTATTAGAGGCTTGGAAGTGTAGCGGGTATGGGAGGATAGGGAGAAGTTGGCTAAATGATACAAAATTACAGCTAGATATGAGGAGTAAGTTCTAGTGCTCTATAGCACTGTAAGGAGAATATAGTTAAAAGTAGTTTATTATATATTTTTTGAAAAGCCAGAAGAGAGAAGTTTGAATGTTCCAAAAACTGTTATGAATATGCTAATTATCTTTATTAATCTTGATTACCTTAATTGGATTATTACACATTGTACACATGTATTGAAATATCACTAGATGCCACAAATACGTATTAGGTTGGTGCAAAAGTAATTGCGACCTGGGGCTATGAATTGAAAATCATTATAATTAGGCTTGAACATATCTTTATTAATCAAAGTAGGAGCCATTATAATCAACACATTTTTGTCAACAAGAAATAAGTTTGTTTATTCTTGTAGCATAAAAATATGTGCTTCAGGATTCGACAAACTCTTGGAAAGCATTTTCTGTATCTTGCTGGTTGTGGAAGCATTTTCCCTGCAAAAAGTTGTCGAGATGCTTGAAGAAGTGGTAGTTGGTTGGAGGGAGATAAGGTGAATATGGCGGAAAAGGCAAAGCTTTGTAGCCCAATTCGTTCAACTTTTGAAGCGTTGGTTGTGCAACATGTGGTCAGGCATTGTTGTGGTCATGGTGTCAGGCCCTTTATGCTGACCACTGCCAGCTGCAGGTTATGCAGTTTTCGGTGCATCTCATCGATTTTCTGAGCACACTTCTCAGACATAATGGTTTTGCTGGGATTCAGAAAGCTGTGGTAGATGAGACCAGCAGCAGACAACCAAACAGTGGCCATGACCTTTTTCTGGTGCAAGTTTGGCTATGGGAAGTGCTTTGGAACTTCTCAGTCCAACCACTGAGATGGTCATCACCGGTTGTTGTATAAAATCCACTTTTCATCGGACATCACAATCTGATCGAGAAATGGTTAGTTGTTGTTGCATAGAATAAGAGAAGATGACACTACCAAAAGTCAAAATTTTGGATTTTCACTCAGCTCATGAGGCACCCACTTATCGAACTTTTTTGCCTTTCCTATTTGCTTCAAATACTGAACCACTGTAGAATGGTGAACATTGAGTTCCTTGGCAACTTCTTGTGTAGTTGTAAAAGGATCAGCTTCGATGATTGCTCTCAACTGGTCATTGTCAACTTCTGATGGCCAGCCACTGTACACTGTGCTCCCCATCAAGGCTCTTGTCTGCTTTGCAAAATGTCTCGAACCACCACTGCACTGTACATTCGTTAGAAGTTTCTGGGCCAAATGCATTGTTGAGTTTGCAAGTTGTCTCTGCTGTTTTATGGCCCACTTTGAACTCAAAAAGAAAATTATTTGAATTTGCTTTTTGCCTAACATCATTTCCACAGTCTAAAATAAACATAAAACAAACAGCAAGTAATAAGTCATTAGCCAGATTTATTACTAGTCTAGTAAAGCAAAAAAATGCCCATTAAAACACTGTATAACATAACCACATTTATTTAACAATGTATTCCAATATTGAATGGCAAATTCCAACAGTGAAAAAGCCGTAATTATGTTTGCACCAACATAATACAATTATTATGTGTCAACTAAAAATAAGTGAGAAAATATGAATAGAATTAACAATAGCTATCCTTTGCAGAAACCAATTCTATTCTATGAACTGTCAAATACGATCAACATGTCCTTCACACCAGTGTTCAAATCAAAGGCAGGGAAAAGTTCATTGATGTGTTCTGATAAGAATAAGACTTACAGGTGGATTTGCAAACTTTGGGGAGTCATTCATGATGAGTGTAAACAAAACTTATTATCTTTGATGAGCATTCAAACCAAGACACACAATTCATGAAACATGACTAGCTTTTAAAATTCCCTCATTGGCTGCAATGGCTGTTTCTTTTAAATAAGAAAAGGGACCTGGTGAGATCTGAAACACCTGGGTGACAGTGGCATCAATCAAATGTCTCTTTCATCCATTTCTTTACCCCGATGTAAGAAATCTAGATGCTTGCAAAAAGTTCCCTTTAACAGGATGAACCATGTTTGTCTGTAACGACAGTAATAGTTTATTCAGAAATGCAGGTCCCTAACATTTGTGGGGCTCAGGATAGGAAATCAAATGTAAGCCTACATACCATATGTCTAAATAATTAAAAGTTATAAATCAACCTAAAAACCCATTAAATATATTCTATTCTTCTACATTGACCAATATAGCTTTATAATGATCATTTGCAAATATGTGTGAAGCTACCATTTTCAATCTAAGAACATCTGGAAAATATCAAATACCACTGAACTTTATTATTGTTGTTCATGTCAAGCATCTTGGAGAAGGCCATGTTGTCTGGATTCAGCAAGTTGTTTTCTGATTAAAAGGCAAATGTGCTTTTGCCATTTACAAAGAATTGTATTACGGCTTATGGAAATACATATTGTTTTAACATTTACCCAAACTGTGACTTTCAGGTTTTGGAAATTACTAGGAAATGCACCAGCTAAAAGTCAAAGGGATTACTGTTAGTTTTATCTCCACTATTTTTACTTCAGTATTAATGATGAAGTCATTGCAAAAGCAAGAAAAGGATAATGTCAACCAGGGCAAATACAAAATGAGCAGGTATATAATATGTTAAAGCCCTTCATGGTTTACTTTGTTTCTATACCTGTAATGGAAATGCTTGCTTTTTCCTAGAAGAATCTCTACCCAGTTTAACTCTAATTTCCCAGTGTACCTGTTTTTGTGTTTTATCATCACAATCAAATAAGCAGGGTAAAATAATAAGCTCAGATCTTATTTATTAAAATTTATGGACCATTTTTTCACCAGGAAAAGTGAAGAATATTCTGAACAGCCTTGCATACATCAGACAAAATATGCATAATGAGGGCAGTAGGTACATTTAAAATTGTGGGGTGACACATTGACTTCTTTTAAAAGTAAACAAAGATGGAGGAAAATGTGAGTTTTTAAATATTAAATTCCATCAAAATTCCTGATATCTGATTAAGTACATTCCACTGTTCTTATAGGCAGATACCAATACAATAGCATGCAAGTAATGTTTAAAATGATTTTTTCTCTTTAGACAATCACATTGTACTCACCCCTCCTAAAAGATTTCCTACTTTAAGACCCAATACTCCAATATAAAGAGTACACAGATGTAAGGCCATGTA
Source organism: Macaca mulatta (assembly GCF_049350105.2). Lineage (NCBI taxonomy): Eukaryota > Metazoa > Chordata > Mammalia > Primates > Cercopithecidae > Macaca > Macaca mulatta. The sequence continues at coordinate 19,510,677 of NC_133408.1, read as the reverse complement.
GAGAAAAGTTAAAAATAAAAACTACAGAATCTCGTACAGCTGGGGATAATTAGCAAAAACCAAGTTTTTGCCAGAAATAAAAGGAAGTTGGGTAGACAAATTTTTCTTTAGCCAGGTTTTGGAAGATTCATGGAAAGAGAACATATTTACAACCCCACCCCTTCTCTTCTATTTCATAGAATCTAGCAAAAAAAAAACCTCCATCATATAATACTTCTTAAAATCACCTAACAGTCATACTCATAATTCAATTGAGAATTTTTAATGAAACTTGGTTGATTCTAATAACATTTGAAAAATCTATCAATTTTGAAGTTCTCTATGTCTTCTTTAACCAATCCTGAAGCTTAAACATGCTGTTTGGAGACCCAGAGCAGTCCTTCCAAATGTCTGTATCATTTGTAACCTTTTATTTCCTGTACTTGAATGCTAGTGTCTGATAGTGGAAGATTACTATTTTACAAATACTATTTCACGTATTTTCCTTTAGAAGCAAATCTTCCTCTGGGTTATGAATTTAATGACATGATGTTGCTTTCATAAAACCAAACTTTCTAGCAAGATTTCATTCAATTTAATAAACAGTAATCAGCATCTGCTGTGTGTCAAATAGTTATGTGGGGATACAAATCTTTCTACATAAGATTCAGTTTCTAGCCTCGAGTCCCTTGCAGTCTAGTTAAGTAAGCAGACACAGACTGTGTTTCCCCTTGATGATTAAAATGTTCCATGGGCTGCGAATTCTGTGCACTAGACGTTGTCTGCACTTGATTTCTATCATTCAACAGGATATTTTTTTAAATTGGCGAGCTGAAAACACTTCCAATTGTATATTTCATTTCTGCTCTCATTGCAAAAGTATGCAATCAATGAGGAAATTAATCATAATGAGGAAACTGATTGAATATAATGACATAGCTATACATTTATATAAAAATATATCTTTAATATTTAGGTGCTTCAAATGAAGTTACACCCAGTAGTTCTAGGAATGAGAGAAAACTGGATTTGTTATTGTGAAGCCAATTTAGACTTATGTTGACTTAAATTTACTTTTTATTTAATCCATGTGCTACTCCTTAAATTATCAACATACATCAACTCAAAAGGATAAGACTGCATTAATTTATGATGTCTGGGTAAAGAGCTTGGTCTTTGCTTTTCTGTCAAGCAGAGCCATCACATGAATATTCACACTTTAAAATTCATAAAAGGACATTCTCACAGGTTCACTGGAGCTTAATGAGTAGTTAATACATCTGCACCGAAGTGACAGGAAATGTAAGTTTTATGTAATGCTTCCATTTTGGATTTTGCTTTCTTTCTTGACATCCTTCCCTTCCGTATAGTTACCTCTCTTACTTCTAAACATTTCCTGTTATTTTCCAGTACAGTCTTCCTGCAACTTTTTAATGTTGACATTAAGCCTAGGCCCGATGTATGTTCTTTGCTTAATCTTTAAGGATCAGGTGAAGAATAAACAAGGATTTATAAAATGTTGAATTAGTGAACTGATTTAATATGACCTCAAGGCAGTTAAACTTTCTATCTACTTAAGTAATTTAACACAGGAGCTGAAACAATTCTCTAAATCTATACCTACCATATTGCAGAATATTTGCAACAAGCATTTTAATATCCAACATAATTTTTACAATTTTCTAAAGACCTTTTGTATAGAACACTCTGGATAACAGGTTTAATAAAATTGCCTTATGGAAAAAAATCATTATCATTTTTACTCCAGCAGTGATAGTGGAAACAGACTCCATTACATTTTACTTTCTTGAAAATGTTAAAAAAAGAAACACATACGTATCATTAATATTCCCTAAATAAGATACTTGAATCTAATTACAAGAGTCTTCAAAAATCATATAACAATTAGTTTAGAGCAATTGATTTTCTCTTCTACGAACATCTTGAAAGCATTTTCTTTGTGTGAAGAAACTTAGAAGTTTCAAAACCAACATGGTAAAATCTAAATACGCTTTTATTTCGGTAAATTAAAATTATGATTAAGAATATTTATTCCGAGGGGGGCGGAGCAAGATGGACGAATAGGAACAGCTCCAGTCTCCAACTCCCAGCGCGAGCGACACAGAAGACCGGTGATTTCTGCATTTTCAACTGAGTTACTGGGTTCATCTCACTAGGGAGTGCTGGACAATCAGTGCTGGTCAGCTGCTGCAGCCCGACCAGCGAGAGCTGAAGCAGGGCGAGGCATCGCCTCACCTGGGAAGTGCAAGGGGAAAGGGAATTCCTTTTCCTAGCCAGGGGAACTGAGACACACAACATCTGGAAAATCAGGTAACTCCCACCCCAATACTGCACTTTAAGCAAACAGGCACACCAGGAGATTATATCCCACACCTGGCCGGGAGGGTCCCATGCCCACGGAGCCTCCCTCATTGCTAGCACAGCAGTCTGCGATCTCTCGGCAAGGCAGCAGCGAGGCTGGGGGAGGGGCGCCCGCCATTGCTGAGGCTTAAGTAGGTAAACAAAGCTGCTGGGAAGCTCGAACTGGGTGGAGCTCACAGCAGCTCAAGGAAACCTGCCTGTCTCTGTAGACTCCACCTCTGGGGACAGGGCACAGTAAACAACAAAAGCAGCAGAAACCTCTGCAGACGCAAACGACTCTGTCTGACAGCTTTGAAGAGAGCAGTGGATCTCCCAACACGGAGGCTGAGATCTGAGAAGGGACAGACTCCCTGCTCAAGTGGGTCCCTGACCCCTGAGTAGCCTAACTGGGAGACATCCCCCACTAGGGGCAGTCTGACACCGCACACCTCACAGGGTGGAGTACACCCCTGAGAGGAAGCCTCCAAAGCAAGAATCAGACAGGTACACTTGCTGTTCAGCAATATTCTATCTTCTGCAGCCTCTGCTGCTGATACCCAGGCAAACAGGGTCTGGAGTGGACCTCAAGCAATCTCCAACAGACCTACAGCTGAGGGTCCTGACTGTTAGAAGGAAAACTATCAAACAGAAAGGACACCTACACCAAAACTCCATCAGTACGTCACCATCATCATCAATGACCAGAGGCAGATAAAACCACAAAGATGGGGAAAAAGCAGGGCAGAAAAGCTGGAAATTCAAAAAATAAGAGCGCATCTGCCCCGGCAAAGGAGCACAGCTCATCGCCAGCAATGGATCAAAGCTGGACGGAGAATGACTTTGACGAGATGAGAGAAGAAGGCTTCAGTCCATCAAACTTCTCAGAGCTAAAGGAGGAATTACGTACCCAGCACAAAGAAACTAAAAATCTTGAAAAAAAAGTGGAAGAATTGATGGCTAGAGTAATTAATGCAGAGAAGGTCATAAACGAAATGAAAGAGATGAAAACCATGACACGAGAAATACGTGACAAATGCACAAGCTTCAGTAACCGATTCGATCAACTGGAAGAAAGAGTATCAGCGATTGAGGATCTAATGAACGAAATGAAGCGAGAAGAGAAACCAAAAGAAAAAAGAAGAAAAACAAATGAACAAAGCCTGCAAGAAGTATGGGATTATGTAAAAAGACCAAATCTACGTCTGATTGGGGTGCCTGAAAGTGAGGGGGAAAATGGAACCAAGTTGGAAAACACTCTTCAGGATATCATCCAGGAGAACTTCCCCAACCTAGTAGGACAGGCCAACATTCAAATCCAGGAAATACAGAGAACGCCACAAATATACTCCTCGAGAAGAGCAACTCCAAGACACATAATTGCCAGATTCACCAAAGTTGAAATGAAGGAAAAAAATCTTAAGGGCAGCCAGAGAGAAAGGTCGGGTTACCCACAAAGGGAAGCCCATCAGACTAACAGCAGATCTCTCGGCAGAAACTCTACAAGCCAGAAGAGAGGGGGGCCAATATTCAACATTCTTAAACAAAAGAATTTTAAACCCAGAATTTCATATCCAGCCAAACTAAGTTTCATAAGTGAAGGAGAAATAAAATCCTTTACAGATAAGCAAATGCTTAGAGATTTTGTCACCACTAGGCCTGCCTTACAAGAGACCCTGAAGGAAGCACTCAACATGGAAAGGAACAACCGGTACCAGCCATTGCAAAAACATGCCAAAATGTAAAGACCATTTAGGCTAGGAAGAAACTGCATCAACTAACGAGCAAAATAACCAGTTAATATCATAATGGCAGGATCAAGTTCACACATAACAATCTTAACCTTAAATGTAAATGGACTAAATGCTCAAATTAAAAGACACAGACTGGCAAACTGGATAAAGAGTCAAGACCCATCAGTCTGCTGTATTCAGGAGACCCATCTCACATGCAGAGACATACATAGGCTCAAAATAAAGGGATGGAGGAAGATTTACCAAGCAAATGGAGAACAAAAAAAAGCAGGGGTTGCAATACTAGTCTCTGATAAAACAGACTTTAAACCAACAAAGATCAAAAGAGACAAAGAAGGCCATTACATAATGGTAAAAGGATCAATTCAACAGGAAGAGCTAACTATCCTAAATATATATGCACCCAATACAGGAGCACCCAGATTCATAAAGCAAGTCCTTAGAGACTTACAAAGAGACTTAGACTCCCATACAATAATAATGGGAGACTTCAACACTCCACTGTCCACATTAGACAGATCAACGAGACAGAAAGTTAACAAGGATATCCAGGAATTGAACTCATCTCTGCAGCAAGCAGACCTAATAGACATCTATAGAACTCTCCACCCCAAATCAACAGAATATACATTCTTCTCAGCACCACATCACACTTATTCCAAAATTGACCACATAATTGGAAGTAAAGCACTCTTCAGCAAATGTACAAAAACAGAAATTATAACAAACTGTCTCTCAAACCACAGTGCAATCAAACTAGAACTCAGGACTAAGAAATTCAATCAAAACCGCTCAACTACATGGAAACTGAACAACCTGCTCCTGAACGACTACTGGGTACATAACGAAATGAAGGCAGAAATAAAGATGTTCTTTGAAACCAATGAGAACAAAGATACAACATACCAGAACCTCTGGGACACATTTAAAGCAGTGTGTAGAGGGAAATTTATAGCACTAAATGCCCACAAGAGAAAGCAGGAAAGATCTAAAATTGACACTCTAACATCACAATTAAAAGAACTAGAGAAGCAAGAGCAAACGCATTCAAAAGCTAGCAGAAGGCAAGAAATAACTAAGATCACAGCAGAACTGAAGGAGATAGAGACACAAAAAACCCTCCAAAAAATCAATGAATCCAGGAGTTGGTTTTTGAAAAGATCAACAAAATTGACAGACCGCTAGCAAGACTAATAAAGAAGAAAAGAGAGAAGAATCAAATAGACGCAATAAAAAGTGATAAAGGGGATATCACCACCGACCCCACAGAAATACAAACTACCATCAGAGAATACTATAAACACCTCTACGCAAATAAACTGGAAAATCTAGAAGAAATGGATAATTTCCTGGACACTTACACTCTTCCAAGACTAAACCAGGAAGAAGTTGAATCCCTGAATAGACCAACAGCAGGCTCTGAAATTGAGGCAATAATTAATAGCCTACCAACCAAAAAAAGTCCAGGACCAGATGGAGTCACAGCTGAATTCTACCAGAGGTACAAGGAGGAGCTGGTACCATTCCTTCTGAAACTATTCCAATCAATAGAAAAAGAGGGAATCCTCCCTAACTCATTTTATGAGGCCAACATCATCCTGATACCAAAGCCTGGCAGAGACACAACAAAAAAAGAGAATTTTAGACCAATATCCCTGATGAACATCGATGCAAAAATCCTCAATAAAATACTGGCAAACCGGATTCAGCAGCACATCAAAAAGCTTATCCACCATGATCAAGTGGGCTTCATCCCTGGGATGCAAGGCTGGTTCAACATTCGCAAATCAATAAACATAATCCAGCATATAAACAGAACCAAAGACAAGAACCACATGATTATCTCAATAGATGCAGAAAAGGCTTTTGACAAAATTCAACAGCCCTTCATGCTAAAAACGCTCAATAAATTCGGTATTGATGGAACGTACCTCAAAATAATAAGAGCTATTTATGACAAACCCACAGCCAATATCATACTGAATGGGCAAAAACTGGAAAAATTCCCTTTGAAAACTGGCACAAGACAGGGATGCCCTCTCTCACCACTCCTATTCAACATAGTGTTGGAAGTTCTGGCTAGGCCAATCAGGCAAGAGAAAGAAATCAAGGGTATTCAGTTAGGAAAAGAAGAAGTCAAATTGTCCCTGTTTGCAGATGACATGATTGTATATTTAGAAAACCCCATTGTCTCAGCCCAAAATCTCCTTAAGCTGATAAGCAACTTCAGCAAAGTCTCAGGATACAAAATTAATGTGCAAAAATCACAAGCATTCTTATACACCAGTAACAGACAAACAGAGAGCCAAATCAGGAATGAACTTCCATTCACAATTGCTTCAAAGAGAATAAAATACCTAGGAATCCAACTTACAAGGGATGTAAAGGACCTCTTCAAGGAGAACTACAAACCACTGCTCAGTGAAATAAGAGGACACAAACAAATGGAAGAACATACCATGCTCATGGATAGGAAGAATCAATATCGTGAAAGTGGCCATACTGCCCAAGGTAATTTATAGATTCAATGCCATCCCCATCAAGCTACCAACGAGTTTCTTCACAGAATTGGAAAAAACTGCTTTAAAGTTCATATGGAACCAATAAAGAGCCCGCATCTCCAAGACAATCCTAAGTCAAAAGAACAAAGCTGGAGGCATCACGCTACCTGACTTCAAACTATACTACAAGGCTACAGTAACCAAAACAGCATGGTACTGGTACCAAAACAGAGATATAAACCAATGGAACAGAACAGAGTCCTCAGAAATAATACCACACATCTACAGCCATCTGATCTTTGACAAACCTGAGAGAAACAAGAAATGGGGAAAGGATTCCCTGTTTAAATAAATGGTGCTGGGAAAATTGGCTAGCCATAAGTAGAAAGCTGAAACTGGATCCTTTCCTTACTCCTTATACGAAAATTAATTCAAGATGGATTAGAGACTTAAATGTTAGACCTAATACCATAAAAATCCTAGAGGAAAACCTAGGTAGTACCATTCAGGACATAGGCATAGGCAAAGACTTCATGTCTAAAACACCAAAAGCAACGGCAGCAAAAGCCAAAATTGACAAATGGGATCTCACTAAACTAAAGAGCTTCTGCACAGCAAAAGAAACTACCATCAGAGTGAACAGGCAACCTACAGAATGGGAGAAAATTTTTGCAATCTACTCATCTGACAAACGGCTAATATCCAGAACCTACAAAGAACTCAAACAAATTTACAAGAAAAAAACAAACAACCCCATCAAAAAGTGGGCAAAGGATATGAACAGACATTTCTCAAAAGAAGACATTCATACAGCCAACAGACCATGAAAAAATGCTCATCATCACTGGCCATCAGAGAAATGCAAATCAAAACCACAATGAGATACCATCTCACACCAGTTAGAATGGCAATCATTAAAAAGTCAGGAAACAACAGGTGCTGGAGAGGATGTGGAGAAATAGGAACACTTTTACACTGTTGGTGGGATTGTAAACTAGTTCAACCATTATGGAAAACGGTATGGCGATTCCTCAAGGATCTAGAACTAGATGTACCATATGACCCAGCCATCCCATTACTGGGTATATACCCAAAGGATTATAAATCATGCTGCTATAAAGACACATGCACACGTATGTTTATTGCAGCACTATTCACAATAGCAAAGACTTGGAATCAACCCAAATGTCCATCAGTGACAGACTGGATTAAGAAAATGTGGCACATATACACCATGGAATACTATGCAGCCATCAAAAAGGATGAGTTTGTGTCCTTTGTAGGGACATGGATGCAGCTGGAAACCATCATTCTTAGCAAACTATCACAAGAACAGAAAACCAAACACCGCATGTTCTCACTCATAGGTGGGAACTGAACAATGAGATCACTTGGACTCTGGAAGGGGAACATCACACACCGGGGCCTATCATGGGGAGGGGGGAAGGGGGAGGGATTGCATTGGGAGTTATACCTGATGTAAATGACGAGTTGATGGGTGCTGATGAGTTGATGGGTGCAGCACAGCAACATGGCACAAGTATACATATGTAACAAACCTGCACGTTATGCACATGTACCCTAGAACTTAAAGTATAATAATAATAATAAAAAAGAATATTTATTCCTTGATATGTCTCTATTGTATTCTGTAATCAAAACTCTAGAACAAAAATAAAGTGTCTCTCATTCTAGTTTCCAAACAGGATGACAACTGACACTTAACATTTTTTTATTTAAAGTCCTGTTGTAGAACATTCCACTATATGGAACACTGCTTACCACTGGGAAAATTCTTTCCTCTTGAATGCAGGAAGTGTTCAACCCTGATACATGCATGGCAAAGACATCCAGGTTGCACAATTGTCTAAACTCCCTGCCAATTACTTGGACAAGGACTCCCAAAAACTTTACGTGCTCCTATGGAACTTGGCTTCTGCTATGCTCTTTAAAACAACATAGTCCTAACTAACTGCATTCCACTGCTAAAGAACAACCCTGACTCCAGATAATGAGTCACTGAAGTCCTTGCCTTTTCACCACCATTTGTTTAAAACAGGGATCCTGTGTCTTTTTAGCTCCTCTTTTTGTCAGAGGCCCATTCCAGATGAACACCACTCTTGCCCTTCCTCTCATGGGTCTTTTTTTTTTTTTTTTTTTTTTTTTTTTTTTGAGACGGAGTCTCGCTCTGTCGCCCAGGCTGGAGTGCAGTGGCCGGATCTCAGCTCACTGCAAGCTCCGCCTCCTGGGTTTACGCCATTCTCCTGCCTCAGCCTCCCGAGTAGCTGGGACTACAGGCGGCCGCCACCACGCCCAGCCAGTTTTTTTTTTTTTTTTTTTTTTTTTTTAGTAGAGACGGAGTTTCACCGTGTTAGCCAGGATGGTCTCGATCTCCTGACCTCGTGATCCGCCCATCTCGGCCTCCCAAAGTGCTGGGATTACAGGCTTGAGCCACCTTGCCCGGCCCCTCTCATGGGTCTTTAACCTTTCTGCATGTTTCTCTCTCTGCCTAGGATGGCTATTTCTACCAATCACGTTAAAGTGACCAACAGAATGTTTAAATTTCTTCAATGTAAATGATAGCTTATGGACAGCAACTATTAATGGGCATTTTGTCTTTTTGTTCCTGGGTTTTTGTTGTTGTTTTTCATTAATTAATTTTATTTTACCTTATTTCTTTTTAGAAGCACTGTCTCACTTGTCACACAAGTTGGAGAGCAGTGGCACGATCATAGATTACTGCCATCTAGACCTCCTGGCTCAAGCTATTCTTCCACTTCTGCCTCCCAAAGTGCTAGGATTACATGCATGAGCCACCACACCTGGCCAAATATTTAGCTTTTTAAAAAAAGGAGTTGGTCATTGTTTGTAGAGAAATCTGCCCATTCCCTTAGTAAAATCAGCCAGGTCAGTTACTGGTTCAGGGATTAAAATAAATAATTTGTAGTTGTGTTACAATAGATACTATTTTCCATGATTGGCAATGGTAAACAACTCCCTTTAAGGTGAAATAATTAGAAATAGAAACTTCGAGCACCCTGCCGTAGTAAAATGTGGCCCTCTGTGGTAAATTAAAGATGGCCACAAATATTTTCCTATGTTTTATATTGAGAGGTGAAGTCTAATTCCCCTCTCCTTGAATTTGTGCTGGCCTTAATGATTTGTCCAATAGAAAGTATGAGGGGATGACATTCTTAGACTTCTCAGGCTAGCTCAGAAGAAGTCTCATAGCTTCCACTAAATTTATTAGAATGTTGGTTCTCAGATCATTGAGATACCATGTAAGAAGTCAGACTATCCTAAGAAACCACAGGAAGACCCTGAGAAGACCTGAAGCGAGAGAGAGACACAGCTATCCAACAAGCCTCAGCTGTTTCAGGCCCTAAGGATTTGAGTCATCCTAGCTGAGATTTCCAAATGTTGGGATCGGGTGCATGTTATCTTTACTGAGCTCTGCCCAAATTGTAGATTCATAAGCAAAATCAATGATTGTTGTTATTTTAATCCATTAAGATTTTATTTCTCAGGGGAGAAGTGTTACTCGGCAATAGTTAACTGGAACATCTTCCATTATTATTGGTTGTATGACTTTGAAATTATGAAAATTGTTGGAGAGTCTCATTATCAAATTTTTCCTATGTAGTAATATAGTTGGAGCCACCATGAGACCGAATTTTGAAGCAGGTAAAACTTGTCTTTTATGCCCTCTATTTCAAATCTCTCTCTCTCTCTCTCTCTCTCTCTCTCTCTCTATATATATATATATATATGTATTCTCCACCTATGGCATTTCCTACCAACTGAGCAGTTTAACAGAGACCCAAAGCTCCTCAAGGACTGCTTCTCACCGCTTTTTCCAAATAAACCCTGTTAGAAAGTATAATTTTAAATATATCTAATTTTATCCATTTTTTGTTGTGACTGATCATTCCTACTTGGTTGTTTATTTTAGAATTACTTCTTCCTTCTACAAATATCATTTTCTCCTCTCACTATCTCTACATCAGTTCTGAAATAGATAATTACTAGATCACATCTGTTTATCCTAAGTTCACCCAGGCCACTCTCTACATTGCATCCAGGAGTCGTTCCTGAAATATAACTATTAACACTATAACACTGCTTTGTAACCCTCCCCTTCACACGTCATGTATAACACATACACATATGCGCGTGCGCGTGCACACACATACTTCTTTAGAAAAGAGACTAAATTCTTTAAAATATTTTACATATGGCTGGGTGCGGTGGCTCACGCCTGTAATCCCAGCACTTTGGGGGGCCAAGGCGGGTGGATCATGAGGTCAGGCATTCAAGACCAGCCTGGCCAACATAGTGAAACCCCGTCTCGACTAAAAATACAAAAAATTAGCTGGGTGTGGTGGCGGGCGCCTGTAATCCCAGCTACTCGGGAGGCTGAGGCAGCAGAATAGCTTGAACCTGGGAGGCGGAGGTTGCAGTGAGCTGAGATCGCACCACTGTACTCCAGCCTAGTTAACAATGCAAGACTCTGTCTCAATAAAAAGAAAAAAAATGTACATAGTCCTTAAAATTTGTCTTTGGTTTTTGCTTCAGTCTTATTATTTTCTCACCATTACCCTAAACTCAACTGGAGTTCTAATTCCAAGAAACATTCATAGCCCCTTGATGTGTTCACTGTCATTTACAGGTCTCTGAAAATGTTTCTTTCATGAGTTTCTCCGCTCTATGGAACTCACTGAATCTCTCTGCCTTTTCTTATACCCTTCAAACTTCCAATTGTCCCACTGTCCTTCAGTCAAAACAACAATTGTGATAAAGACTTACTGGAGTCATCTCTCTTAATATTAATTATATAACCTTTCTACTTAATCCCTTGGAAAAGATAGATATCCCCACAATATCCCTAATATTATTATTTGGTTTTCAGTGTATCATAAATATCTAAGTGCCAGTAGAGTGACTTATTCACAATCCTTTGTAATTCTAGTGACCTGGATAGAAGAGGAAACAAGTCTGTTAGACGGATAAACATATAAGCGAATGATTATTTTTGTGAATGATTATTTTTGTGTGCTCATGTTGAACTCTGTATTTAATATACAACAAATACTATTTTAATATCAAAACTATTACTATTATGTTAATATTACTATAGCTACTTTTAATCTTAAATTGAAAGATTTCAAAATGCATTTTTGTAGGACTACTTCCTAATTCTTTCTCTTTGGGTAAAAGCACACAAAAATTTTCCAGTTTTACCATGGGCTCACATGTTTTTATAACATTTCTGTAAAATATCACTCTAACTAGATTACTTGTTTATGTAGTAGTATAGCAGCTTCCCTTTAAGGAATGTATAAGAATTATATATTGCTGTTAACAAATTAATAAGATTTTTGTTTTTCCTAGAGTTTATAGAGCCCTAGATGACTATTGGGAAATTCCTTCAAATAGTAATCTAAAATACGCTTCAGTAAAGTGACTCTTGTCAGTGGCAATAAAGCAGGTCATTGTTTATGATTATTACCAAATTTTTTACATTTCACTGAATTATCTTACCATCAGAAACAACTTATCAAAACACAGCAATACCTGCTGAAATACACTTTTTTAATCTATTAATTCATAAGTTTTATAAAATGGTGCATCTATTTTGTAATTTTAGATTAATACAACCATAACCATTGGTTTATTTCTAAAAACAAAAAATGCTTATTTTTTAAAAAATATTTATTATTTCTTAAAATAGCATGTATTTTTTAATGTAGTCTGTTGAGCACATCTCATATTTAAAATATTAGATTTCTAAAAGAGATATTGAGCTAAGTGAAACTATTGCCTGGAGGAAAATGGGGAGAGAAAATGGAAAAGCAAGTAGAGGTACTAACATGAACCAGGAAAAGCTGAATCATATCTACCTGCAAATGACCTGAGTATCACAAGTGTTCCTCAGTTAGAAAGCAGGACATTGATAGGGTATCCTATCAAGATGGAAAAGGAGAGCATCTAAACCACAAGTTTCTGACATAGCTGTTGACAAAGGTTTGAGCAATAAAGCTTTACTCCAGAAGAAGGCCTCCGCGGTGGCTCAAGCCTGTAATCCCAGCACTTTGGGAGGCCGAGACGGGTGGATCACGAGGTCAGGAGATCGAGACCATCCTGGCTAACACGGTGAAACCCCGTCTCTACTAAGAAATACAAAAAATTAGCCGGGCGAGGTGGCGGGCGCCTGTAGTCCCAGCTACTCGGGAGGCTGAGGCCGGAGAATGGCGTGAACCCGGCAGGCGGAGCTTGCAGTGAGCTGAGATCCGGCCACTGCACTCCAGCCTGGGCTACAGAGCGAGACTCCGTCTCAAAAAAAAAAAAAAAGGAGGCCTCAACCTTCATGAATGGCCCCCAAAATGAAAATAAGCATATAAATCAGCATAGAAGATTATGTGTCAAAGCCAAGTTTCGCCAAAGTTAATGACTGCATTTAAATGTGGCTATTGAATGTGTTCTTGACAAATGAAAAAGAATACTCTGAATTTTTTAAAATGGGTATAAATAGATGCTTTTCCTAAGAGCTAGTCTGTATCTAGAGAGAAGACAGAATCAGAACGTGGCAGAAACAGAAATCTCTCTACAATCCCAATAAGTGAATTTTATTTAAAAATTTGTTTTTTCTTTTCTTTCTTTTCTTCTTTTTTTTTTTTTTTTTTTTTTTTTTGAGACAGAGTTTTGCTCTGTTACCCAGGCTGGAGTGCAATGGCATCGTCTCAGCGCACTGCAACCTCTGCCTCCCAGGTTCAAGTGATTCTCCTGCCTCAGCCTTCTGAGTAGCTGGGATTACAGGCGCCTGCCACCACACCCAGCTAATTTTTGTATCTTTAGTAGAGACCGGATTTCTCACTGTTGGCCAAGCTGGTCTCAAACTCCTGACCTCAGGTGATCTGCCCGCCTTGGCCTCCCCAAATGCTGGGATTATAGGAATGAACCACCGTGCCCGGCCCAAATAAGTACATTTTAAATCACTCTCAAAGCAACCTACTGGAATGACATTATCAAACATTCATCAGGTACACTTAAGATGGGAGATGTGAAAAGAGACAGCATGCTTATAACTCATCAGCTCTCAATATAATTCGATTTTGGTTAAACTGTAATAAGAACATTGTACTGCATTAATTCAGCTTTATTTTCTTTTTTCTTATGTCTTCAGTAGGAATTTATTTTGAAAAAGCTGTACACAGCTTGCTCGTAGGTGTTAGAGAATCACCGTGGTCAAAGGTTATAGGAGGCAAAGAAATTCCCATTCTAGATGCAGAAAAGCCTGCAAACTGAGCAAGATACATGTAAATGCAAGATATCAAAAACAGGTCTAGGAGTGGACGGTGACCCCTTTCTACATGTTATTCAGCTACTGCAATATATGTTAATCAAGTTGAATAATATACGTCATTCAAACCTACTAAACATCAAGCTACAATGAATGACACTGTGAATATATTTTTCATTGCTCCTCTAATTATGTCTTTAATATCGATTTTGACGAATGGAACTAGAGAGGGCATAAAAATATCTGTATTGCTCTTGAGACATACCCCGTGCCAACCAGGGCGTCACTCATGTAATAAACCTTTAACAAGTGTCTGTTGAATGAGTAACTGAGTGGTACAAATTAGTTGCAATGCTGTGGTAATTACACATCAATCACTAGCATATTCACTTTCCTAAGTGCTGATAGACTAATAATAGGTATTTCAAATTTCACATGTCCAAAACTGATTTCCGTTTTTTCTCAACCATAATATTATCCTCCTGCCGACTTTCCCATTTCAATCATAAACATCTCTAACCTCTCTGTTTCTCAGGTTCTACCTTCAAAATAGATATTTATAGAACCAGTTCCTTCTCACCACCTGCACTGTTACCATTGTGTTCCAAGTCTCCATCACCTCTCACTAAGATTATTTCCATAGCTTCTTGGCTGGCCTTTACTTCCATCCTGTGCCATCTACTTTTGGCATAGCCACCCAATGTGTTCCTCAAAAAACCTAATTCAGATCATGGCTTTCCTCTCTTTTAAGCCTCCATTGGCTGCCTTACAATGGCCTTCAGTGCCATAGATGATTTACTCTTGAGCTACATGACTAAGTAACATTATCAAATATCCACCAAGCGAAGTTAAGATGAGAGAAATGAAAAGAGGCAGGATACTCTGTAACTCAACTGCTCTCAATATAATTAGATTTTGATTGAAATACACTGAGAAAATTGTATTCTGTTAACTTGGATTTCCTTTTTTCTTCTGCTCAGCCTACCTCTTATTACTCCTCCCTTTGCTTATTCTTCTAGAAACACAGTGGCTTGTGAACCATTTCTTAACCATGCCAGGTATGCTTCCAACCCATACTTGCTGTTTTCTTTTGCGTGGAACCATTCTTCCCATCATTATTACCATGGCTCATTTCCTTGTTTCCTTCAGGACTTATTTGACTTACTACTTAAGTTTTCCATTTTCTAGCATTCCTGATCTTCTTTTCCTGTTTTATTTTTTTCTATAGCAGTTACAACCATCTAGTGGATTTTAATATACATCTCCCCTCACCCATGACAGAAAGAAAACTACAGGAAGACAGGTATGTTTGTTAATTTTGTTTACTACTATACCTCCAGAACCTAGAACAATGTCTAACACATAAGAGACACTCAATGAGGCTGGATGCGGTGGCTCATGCCTGTAATCCTCGCACTTTGGGAGGCTGAGGTGGGCAGATCACAAGATCAAGAGATCGAGACCATCCTGGCCAACATGGTGAAACCCCGTCTCTACTAAAAATACAAAAATTAGCCAGGCTTGGTGGCACGTGCATAGTCTCAGCTACTCGGGAGGCTGAGGCAGGAGAATCACTTGAACCTGGGAGTTGGAGGTTGCAGTGAGCCGAGATCGTTCCACTATGCTCCAGGCTGGTGACAGAGCAAGACTTCGTCTCAAAAAAACAAAAAAGGATACTCAATGAGTATTTGTTAGATGAATGCATGAATGTCAGGAAAGCCTAATCGCCATTACTCATTGTATTGCTATATATAAGGCAATGATAATTTCTTTGGCTCATCCAGAAAGCTTTAGCAAGACTGGTAACAATCCCCAGAGAAGAATTCATGAACTCCATACTGCCTTACAAAATCCTTTTCTTGGCTTCTCCTTCTTTTTTGTCACTCCTCTTTGGCTTTTCTCTTCCCTGTGCTACCTCCTAATAAAATTCCTTGCTTGAATGCTGTCCAATGCAAGGCTCACAAAAATAAGTTAAACAGATCTTTCCAGACAACTAGTGTTTTCTACTATCCTAGAATTTCACTGCAATACAGTATATTTCTATCACACTACCTTTGAATGAAATCTTTATCCTCCTGTAGGCTCCTGAATATTCAAAAAGTCATCTTCTCTATGAGTATGTCTGCTTTGAGTAGAAATAAATGACCAGCCTCTGTGACTATTTTCTTTTTAACAATAAAAGAAGAAACAAATGCAATGGACAATTATTAGACAACGGACAACTGATTACAATTAAACAATGGACAATTTATTTTAAAAAAGCTCGCTTGCTAACTCAGTAATTCTATGACACAAAGTTTTCATCTCATTTTATTATGTTAAAAAATAGAATAACACGATAACACAGTAAAACCCTGTTTTGAGGCATCACTATAGTATAATTATGGATTTAGTTATATGGCCCACTACCTCATATCCCCGATGTATCATATAGCTCAGCATATTACACAATTCGTCAAGGGTAAAAATTATTTTTCCCAATCTAGGCTTAATTATATATTGAGTATGCCACTGAAAAGTTCCCCTACCATCATCTGTTCTCAGCATAAGGGGGACAGTGTTTGTACATTGAGAAGTTATTGGTATTGCTATTATTTTTAGCAACCTATCATCATGCACCCTCGGAGGTGAAAACGTAAGTTGACAGAGATGACAAGGGACCCTTCCATGTACAGAAAGAGCAGAGTGTCTGTGGAGCTACATATACTCAAGAGCTATGAATTACTTCAAGAGAATCCAATATGTACTAAGCAAAATTTAAAATTGAACTGTTCACTGCAATGTCAACAGTTGTAAAGTAATGTCCCCCATATTCATCCATTTTTACGCTGCTGATAAAGGCAAACCTGAGACTAGGCAACTTACAAAAGAAAAAGGTTTAACTGGACTCGCAGTTCCATGTGCCTGGGGAGGTCTCACAATCTCCCCACAAAGCAAGGAGGAGCAAGTCACATCTTACATGGATGGCGGCAAGCAAAAAAGAGAGCTTATGCAGAGTAACTCCCATTTTAAAAAACCATCAGATTTCATGAGACTTAATCACTACCCGGAGAACAGTGCAGGAAAGACCCTCCCCCATAAGTCAATCACCTCCCACTGGGTTCCTCCCAGGACATGTGGGAATTGTGGGGGTTACAAGTCAAGATGAGATTTGGGTGAGAATACAACCAAACCATATCATCCTGTAAAGAATAATAATATCAGTAATAATAGCAAAAATATATAGTAATGATAGCAAACAGTAATAGATGACATTAAATTAGCACTGCTACATGCCACTGATCTAATTATTTTACTTGTAATAATCCATTACAGAAATAATTCTTTGCAGGATCTGAATTTTAGGGGAATACGTGTCATGAAATCTGAGGATTTTTTAAAGATTACCATGCTCCCGTTAGGCAAGGGAACACTCATTGTTGTTCTTGTCTTTGCCTTCACCTAAGAAAATAATGAAGCGTGGTAAATAAGGATAAGAAGAAATTCATTTATTTATTTATTTTCCTGAAATACAAATGAAAGGTCCACAATAGAAGTTAGGAAGAGAAAAAAAGAGGGGAAGGGTAGATATTTCAAGGACATAGATAACTAATGAGCTAATGAGCATTGAATCACTACTACATGCCAGGCATTGTATTAAGCATTCTACAGGTATTTCATTCAATCATTATAATGTCAAGTGAGGTAAGGATCCATTATCCTCTTCATAGTGAAGAGAAAAAGAAGCAGTTAAATATCTTAACTAAGGTCACACAGCTAATAATAAATGGTGGAACCAAAACCATAATCTTGTCCTTCTGACTTCAGCACATGACTCTTAGCTCTCAGGCATATACTACGAGCATTTTTAATCTTTTAATTTAAAATGTTTTTATTTTTATGTGTTTCCCTATGGTATTGAGCAGTAAAGCTTTACAGTAAAAAGAGACTAGGTGGTTTTCCTTTAGGGCAACTAGGAAGCAGGGAAACAGCATTCCATTTCCACAGTCTACTTTGTAGAGTGAGACCAGACAGCAGATGACAGTAGAAAAGAAGAAAACAAAACAGCATCATGTTTTTAAAGACCTGTTATAAATGGATAAACAAAGGAAAAAGCAAGGAAAAAGGAAAAAGTTTTCCTGCTTTGTTTTTTCTCTTTTATTTATTTTGTTGAAATTCCGAAACTTATCCTATTTTGAGTATTATTACTTGCACTTGAAAACATTACATAGATGATCTGTTGGAAGATTAAGACTATGAGTATACAGTATAGCCACATAAGATGAATTAAATCCCTTATTTGTAACCATGAAAGAAACTATGTTTTTATTTTCTTTTTTTGTCACCAACTCAAAATGCAAATACACACACTCATACACTTAAATTTAGTAAAGAGAAAACAATGATAAGAATGGATTGCAGCTCAAATATCTACAAATTTCTCATGACCTTAAATAATTTGTGAGCACAAAAGTATACTAGTACTTGGTTACACTTCAGGAAATATTTAAAAATATTTATTAACAGTGATTTATTAATATTTCAGAACAGAAGATAATTGAATGTGCTATAGATTCTATTTATTTTCTATTAAATCCAAATAAGATGTATTTTCCATGAAAACTAGGTCTTACACCGTATTTGAATTTAAATCCTGGGATCATATTAATGCAGAAATTACAAGTGTATCATTTAGCACATAATTTCCCCAAATGGAGACATTTTACTGAATAACAAACTGCTAAACTGAAGGTACAGCATATGATGAAAGCAGTTGGAGTCAAATTTTCCCCCAATGAAATCAAACAACAAATTGTGTTGATTTAATTGTGAACTTATGGATTATAACATGAAGGAATGAATTTTTCACTTTCCTGTTACACCATTGCCTTTATTTCCAATCCAGAATTATAGAGGAGTTGTAAGGCAATTAAGGGTGTTACACAGGGCTTTTGGGTGCAGCACTGGAATTTTAAAACAGGTTTAATGGCAATTTTTGATAAGTAATATACTGTAATATACCTTTTAAACTCTACATGGACTTTAAAATCTTTTATGGAAAATTCTCAAGTTTCCATAATAAAAAAAGCTCTGCTTTCTTTGGGGAATATTTTTGGGAAAAATAACTCAGTTCAATTTTCATGGAAAAAATACCTAAATAGTAGTATTGCTGTTCAAATTTTGTCACATTTCTTTTTGTGGGTCTTTTGAAGTAAATGAACAGGTTTATGTAAACATTATGATTTGGCTTCTCCTAGATATTAGAAAGAAGCAGTGTGTAAGTAGTGACGTACTTGGGCTTTACGTAAAGAAATTGTGCCATTTTTTCAAGCCAGATATAGCTTCTGTATCAACAAATGGAACACAAATCTTTAGTCTAGGACTTAGAGTTGGGGGGAAAAATGGAAAAAACAACTATATCACTTAAATGAAGTCTTTGTATCTTAGGTTTGTTTACCAGAGTATTACATATATCTAATGCTACTAAAATTATGATGTTATCATATATTCAAGTTAATTCAATAAGTGATGGTTATCTGTAGTAATCATAGAGAAAGGAACTATTACTATTAGGGACCTGTGGGTACAGGACCCTAATAGTAAGTTAGAGTAGAGGTAAGTATCTGAGCAGCCCATTCTGGTTTCCTGTGAAATAGCAGGTATGCGCCACGTATTTGCTAAGCACACCAAGGTGTAAGAATGATATACATTGAGAAGTTTGAACATTATTACATCTTGACAGCAGTTATGAAAACTGTTAAATGAAGGTTCTTATGGTGCACTTAGAAATCACTCTTTAATCCAATATGTGATTTTCATTTCCATTAAGATTCCACCCACATATACTAATGTCTTCTTAACTTTCTGTACAATTCCTTGGCCTTTTAATATAGTATCTTAGGTTATGTTAGTCTTTACTTTCTATCTGTTTACTTATAGGACACATTCAGTTACCTGTTAGTCACACCACAAACCTTTGTGCAGACACTTGGAATCTATTCCTAATTGTTTTCAGTTGATTTTCGCGGAGTCAGCTATATAAGAAAGAGCCACTGTAATTAATGCAGCTGATTCCTATGGTGAGCTGCGAACATCGGTCTGTTTGAAAGTCTCTTTTTGTGCATTTACACACAAGTTCTTAAGCAATGATGACAGCAGTACCCTAAAGATTAAAAAAGAAGAAGGAAAGAAAGAAAAGAAAATAGTATGTGGAAAAGCCAGGTCGAGTTTATTCCATGGCATAGTCATTTTCAAAGCAGGTAGTTTTTGAGAGGAAGGGTTTTGTTGTTGATGATGATGATTTGTTTGCTTGTTTGGAGAAACCAGCAAAGTAGAACTCCAAAGTCCATCTTTTAGCAGTCTGCCTCAGGGTTTTCAATTCAGACACCATGTATGTGGGCTGACACTTTCCAGATCATTGAATGCAAACCATTAAAAAGAACTGTAAGTAGCCAGGAAATAAGAAAACATTTTATGGCTCTCTAGAAGACAGACTGGGTGTCTGCTTCTGCATGCCCTTTTCTTTTCTTTCTTTCTTTCTTTTTTTTTCCTTAATCTCTAGGATAATGCTGACATCATTGCTTAAAGGTCTGAATGTGACTGAGAATAATCATTTCACACAAAATATCCCCAACAGGCCTGTCATCTGGCAAACAGCTAGGAATATCTTTTGACATCTTGCTTTGCAGAACAGCAATAATCTCTCACCACCCATCAATTCCACATGTCTCATCCCCTACCCCTGGCGATTCTTGGCAATCAGCAGCCAGTGCCTGTGTAATAGCACTTCTGCCTGCTTCTAGTGTAGCGCTTCAAGCTATCCTGTTTCTCAGAGAGTAGACACATTGCCTGAAATGAAATCTTGGAGGTACTGTCCACATCCTGTCAGTAGACAAAGGAATCTGAACCACTCAGACTGAAAATAAGGTGCAAGCAGTTATAATATAGATCCTCTTTACCTCGGGTACTTGCATACATGCTCCTTTGGCATATGTTTACCTCTATAAAAAATTAAGTTGTAAAATACATTAATGACATCATTGAGTTAGATAAAGAGGAGCAAAGAAAACAAAGAAGTTTCACATGATACATTTTGAATTTAGCAAAATATGGTTTTACTAGGAAACATCAATCAAATGTAGATGAAAATCAAATTCATTCCATATTTCTCCCCAGGAAATAATGATTAATAAATGAGTGAGCTTTGAATTCAAACAAACTTTGGTTAATGAGGAAAATAAAAGCTTTGACTGTAGGTAATGGTCTTGACATATATTTTTTCCCTCATTTCTGGAATAACTCTTGCCTCATGATTCATTGGATGAATAGTTGCATAATGGTGAGGAGATTGTATGTATATTTTGAAGACTTTCATTTTCTTTTGTCTTCCCTGATTAGTCATGTCCATTATCCAGCTAGCTCTAAAACTCACATCCTAGTTGCTCATTAGTTTAGTTTAGTGAAAAATGATTTAAAAATTATTATTCTACCTTTAAAAAATCTAATAGCCATTATGATCGAAGGATAAAACCACTAAACATTATATTTAAGAAACATAAAAATCATATTTAATATAGTGGGAAATATTTCAAACTGGAAATGGCATAGATGAGAGATTTGTTTAAAACTTATATTTATTATGAAAGTACAAATGCCAAGCAGCAAAAATTGTTTAAAAGTCAGTTTAAAAGTCATATACACAGATATATTCCAAACACTGTTGCCAACTGATATGCCTTTCTTGCATATATGCCTGATATGCAAAATCTCATTTTGAAGAAAAATTCTTTGATAATTACATAGCAAATTTCATAAAATGGGTTTTTAGCAATTTAAAAAAAGTAATGCAATTGGAAAATCCTCACTACATTTTAAATGTAGACATTTATGGGCAAGTATTAATCAAAAATATCAACAAGTTACAAAAAAAGCCGCACAATTTTATTGTATGAAAATTTGTTTTATGCACACATTATAATATTTCTTATAATATATATTCAGAGCACAAATAAGCATAGATATCTAGATGGCTTATTCATAAGCAAGTGATATGTATGTGTCACAACATAAATTTTATATTTGGTAATTTTTGCCGAATTTTCTCAAATGGGCATTGAAGTTAGTCAAAGTCAAACTTCAAATCTAACTTTTAATCTTACATCCATTTCAAAGATTCTACATACACACACACATTCTACATACAAACCCACACACATACACACACACACACACGCAGAAATGCACTTACAAGTTCCAGCCTTAGCCACTACTTGGGACAGCAGGCCTGGGCTGTTTGTGTGTGTGTGTGTTGTGTGTTGTGTGTGTGTGTTTGCATGTTTGTTACTTTTTTTTCCCTCATTTCTTTTCTGTTTCTTACCCACTCAATGAGCTGCAGGAGAGGTGGGTTGGGAGGGAAAGGGGCACATCCTACCTCACTTGTACATTGACACAAGAGCCGTCAAATGTCACTTCTCTTGGGGGTCAGTTCCTCTTGCTGACTATCTCCTGGCGGTGCCTTTCAGGCTCCTTGGCAACCTCTCCTCTGAGCATTGCCGTACTGCAGTTTTCTGAGGCATTCCCTCCGCAGCAAACATCCTGCCACTCAGCCTCTGCTCCACGTGCATATCAACGTGCAGCCCCCCACTTGGACTTGCTTAGTCCCACCTAGTGGCCGCCTTGAGTTGGGTTCATAGTGAAGGCTCTGCCTTTTCTTTTGTGTACTCCCGAGCCTATGTCCTGCCAGAAGTGTAAGTTCTATTCCGACACTTGAATAGATAGACACTGGTTTCTACTTCCTGGGCCCCGGGGACCCACAGTTAGTTCTCCAAAGCATCCTCTCACTGTGGTCCGCAAAGCATTCTCTCACATCATCCTTCTACCAGGGGTGGATTAAGAAGTAGAAAGTATCCACTTCTTTCCACTTCCTGTTAGGCATACATGGAAAACAGTACCTACAAATTCAGCAAATCTAGCAGATGATATTCTAGTATTTCTGTATAAAATATATGCAAAAAATCTAGTTTTTGCATGATAGTGAGAATAATGGATAATATCCATTGTAACCACCCATTAGACAGAAAAATAGGCAGATATAGCAATCTACACATATAAATAAAGAGATAGATACATAGATATATAGATATATAGATGACAGGCATATATACACAGATATATTGCAAACACTGTTGCCAACTGATATGACTTGGATCTGCCCAAATCTCATGTCTAATTTTAGTCACCATTGTTGGAGGTGGAGCCTGGTTGGAGGTGTTTGGATCATGGGGATGGATTTCTCATAAATGTTTTATCACCATCCCCTTGGTGGTGTCCTTGTGATAGTGAACGAGTTCTTGTGAGATCCGGTTGTTTAGAAGTATGTGGCACCTCTCCCCCACCCCCACCCCCACTACCTCTCTCTCTTGCTCCTGTTCTCACCATGTAATGTGCTTGCTCCCTATTTGCCTTCCATTGTGATTAGAAGCTTCCTGAGGCTTCCCCAGAAGCAGAAGCCACTGCGCTTCCTATACAGCCTGCAGAACCATGAGCCAATTCAACCTCTTTTCCTTATAAATTACTCAGTCTCAGTTATGTATTTATAGCGATGCAAGAACAGCCTAATACACCAACTGAAGATATGTTTTGTTATTAATGACTTGAACATTCTCAACTATTCATGGCATTTAACAATGCTTCATTACAAAAAATGGATTTAATTTTTTACATTTTATGTGCTTTATTCATGATAAATGTATGGCTTTATTCATGACAAATGAAAACTTGTTCTTTTCATTTGTTCTTTTTATCATGAATAAAGCACATGAAATGTACCTTTCATGTTACAGACTATAACGTTTACATTGCAGGCTTTCTTCCCCTCCTGCCCTTAACCTCCCCAACCATAAACATCAATAAAGAAAAGAGAAAGAGAAATGAATTAGCAATGTGCAGTAGGTGGAAAAGGTAACAAGTTTTTTTCATGGCCAAGTCTAAAGTCATTTTGAGTTAATTAGACACAAGCTACTACTAAGCCAATAGAGGACATATTAAGTCTTTAAAAATATGAATTGTGATTTTTCTACACTAGATTTTTGTTGCTTGATTTCTCATTCATGACTAAAATTGTTAGACCTGTTAAAATATGAAAACACTTGGGAAAAGAATCCCAAAACAATTGCTCCTGAAAAGTTACCATCTTCCCTGGAAGTTTCCAGTGAGTTGAGTTATTCTCATTGCAGCAAGAAGGACACATAGACCCACAGTATCAATCCTTTTGTTTGTCTTTCCATTCTCATTTTCCAGGCTATTGCATGCAGCAACAATCCCAAAACGTTTTTGGGATACCTTCATTAGCTATGGCTTCCAAACGTTTGGTTAAAATAGTAAGCTAAGGTGACCAAGCAACATTTTGGCCTTTTCGTTTTATTGGGCACACTGGTCATTTATTGCCCCTCCCCCACTCTATTCCCCTAGCACCAGCGCCGAGCATTCCCTGGATGGGGATTTGGCTGTCTGGCTAGTGGCCACTTCACTGCCTGCCACACATCTGTGCCCTTGGAATCGGGGGCCTTCTCTTCATTTTAGGGCACTAGAAATATTTCTGCCAAAACTCCGAAAGTTGTTTCTTTCTTTTCTATTCTTCTCTTTTTTTTCCTCCTTTTTCTTTTCTCTTTTTCTTTTTTTAAGAATTTCTGAGAACAATATAAACTACACACACATTTGATTGTCAACAGCTGACACTACTAGGAAACATATGTGTAAGAGTATATTTCAAAGGCCTTAATGCATCTCCTAGCTCCATCTCTGACTCTATAGTGTTGTAGAAGTCGCTTAAATCTCTCATCCCCTGTCAACTTAACTGCCACATGAGACCAGTTATAGAACTGTGTGAGAGGAGAAAATAGTTGATATAGATGGAAGAGCTTTGGAAATTCTGCACTCTCACATATGCATTGTATTAGTATTAATATTAAGTCAGATGGCCCCTCATCTATGACTGACCAAGATGCAGGGTACATGAGCTAAAGGAATCCAATTCCAAGGCTGCATTGCAATGGATTTTATACAGGCTAAGAAAAAACAAAGATGTTTTTAAGCCTCTATCCTCAGATTCAAACAATAAACAAAAAATGATGATAGCCCTAACAATGTCCTGGGTTAATATTTTATTCCATAAATCAAGATTTCAGAACTCTTTACCCTCTAAGAGATAGAGATTGAACACACCTTTATAAGCTTTGAATTTCATAACTTCTAATCTATGCTCATAACCTGGAAAATGTCATCAAACTGAATGCCCACATGAAGAGGTACTTTTAGGACCTGCCAGTGACAGTTTATACACATATCAGTCCCTTTTCAAATGTCATTTCCATTAGTATCTTACATCAGAATTACAAGTGAAATGAACACGCTGTAACCTAGTATTTTAAAAGGTTATGTTGAAGGAGTAGAGAGGCTTAAATTAATTTTCCCTTTTCTCATCCAGTAGGCCTTTACTCAATAGGATTTCCTATAATTCTATCTTAATCCATGTCTCTGTGGATGAACCAAACAGACCACAACATAGAAGAGCCTGCCAAAGTGGCTTCCTGCCAGCAGCCCTCTCTCCTCTTTAAGATAGACTTCGGCTTAATGATTGTACAGTGATCCAAATCAATGAAGAAAGCAAAGAACAGACACGTATCTCATTATCTTCTGCAAAGATCTATTTGTTTAGCCATGTGCAAATATTGCCCTAAAATGGTAAGTTGGTTAGCACATATTAATCATTTACTAGATCTATTCAATTCCTAACATGAATGATAATTTAATATGCAGGGGGTGTTGCATGGCTGTTTTTGTTGCTGGGGACTTGATATAGGCAGAGAATAAGCAGAAAATGATTTAGAATATCCAGTGGAATCCATCATTATCTTTTTGAGACTATTAATTAGCCAAAGATTGTAAAAGTATTTTCTAGCAATACTAGTTAAATGAAGTAGAAAAGTTAAATGAAGGCTAAAAGCCCACACAATGCTATCATGCTCTAAGAATTGTTCTCAATTATTGGAAGTACATATATTATAGAAGCTCAGTATGGATTTCCAAATGAACTGCTTCACGTGAATTATTTCATGCCATAATCTTATCCTTTCCTACACTTTGGCAACTGTGGAGAGGCTGGAAAAGACTGTATTATTTAATTTATTCTGAGGTCAAAATATAATTATACTTGGGTAAAAGGTATTAGATGTTCATCCACTGAATATTTATTACAGCAAATTTTCATACTCCATAAAACATAGGATATTTACATCTAACTTTTATCTTGATTGAATTCAGCATTAATAAATGTGAATTTTCTTCACTGAAATATTATTTGGGCTGTGAATATTCTGGCAAAAACCACCCAAATGAGACTAGGTTTTTATCAACTTATAATGGATAGGTTGATTTTGAAAAACTTATCTTTTTAACTATCTACAAGGAATTTAGAAAATGCAAAATATCTTATTAATTTGAAGGTTGGTATAGTAGATTCACTTTCACTCTTTCTACAGGAAACTTTTTCAGAATATGAATCAATAAAATAAATAAAAAGTGTTTACTTCTGTATCTTACATAGAAATTATTACTAAGGTAGGAATGAATCCTCTCTTAATAGTCCATACAATCACTTCTTTCAATCACTTATATATTTACCAAGAAAACTACAAATCTTATACTTTGTATATATGAAAGACTGTTAAAGTATGAGATATACCCATATTGTTATTTAAGAAAACAAAACTAAATTATGAAAAAATAATCAACTTTGTGATATTGCCCTATGTAAAATTTCTTCCACTTCACAGTCTATAGACTACAGCTTCTCTATAAAAAACTCTAAGCTCTTCACGATCTTACCTACAAATAAAAATATCTCCACATTCATCATTACCTTTTTCCTATTACCTAAAACGAAAGTATTCTCTGGAAATGTTGCTCTTAATACTCTTTCCCTACTGATACAAGAAGGAATGTATCTTCTTATAATTCCAGCCCAGCCTTTTGAGAGGCTGATAAAGGAGGATCACTTGAGCCTAGGAGTTCAAGACCAGCCTGGACAACATAGTGAGACCCCCCATCTCTACACAAATTTAAAATGTAACCAGGCATGGTGGTGCATTCCTGTTGTCCCAGATACTCAGGAGGCTGAAGTGGGACGACTCCCTGGGCCTGGGAGATTGAGGCTGCAGTGAGCCATGAGGGTGCAACTACACTCCAGCCTGCACAATACAGTGAGACCCTGCGTCAAAAGAAAAAAAGAAAAAGAATAGCCACCAGGCAGGCTGCAACCCTTTATAAGAAACCAATCTCTCCTTTCCAAATTTATGAATCTCATCCTTCTTCAACTGACAGAATCCTCTCAGTTTACATGCTGCACATATTTTTAAAAATTCATGGAAATTGACATTTCTTTTTCATTCCTTGGTATCTATCCCTGTAACTTAGAAATCAGCCATGTGTGTCTATTATGCAATTTTCTGTATTTCATCATGTTTTATAGGTATTTGTGAATTTATATTGCCTTACTAAAAAATAGTACCCTTTTGAAAGCAGTCTCTTGCTATATATTGGGTTTGTATCTCACATAGTGTCACACATAAAATCCTTCATGTAGTGGAAACTTGCCATATGATGGCAAGAGAAACAGGAAGGCATGAAGACCCATTCATTCATATCACCCATTCAGAATCATCTTTTCATGGAGAATCATCTCTAGGCCATTTAGTGAACAAGACATTTCAGTGCTCAGTCAATTTCAAAGGCATATACATTCAACAACTAGATCAGTATTAGCTGAAGACAGTTTTCCAGAGATAGTTTAGAGGTACCAGTGCTCAGAGATCCTAAACCAGTATTTCGGAGGTGGAGTCCAGCAGACTACACTTTTAAAGAACTCCACATACTTTTTCAAAGCCTGTTTCACAGCAAGATTTTAGAACTAATGAATATTTTACATGATGTTTTCTTAAAATCTTGGGGTCTTAATATTAGCATGAAACATGAGTAAACTATGACTTGGAGTAAATAAATAAACTTGCCTAAGTTTTCTGAATTATAACTCACATCTGGACTTTGGGGTCAATACTACCTTTTACTATACCACAATTGCCTCCCATGGAAATACTTTTTTGTTTAATTATGTTTATGACTTTCTCAGGAGACACTATTCTAGATTGTGGGTTACTACACCAAGCCTATCTAACACTCCCCCTTTCTCCTAAAGTTTTGGTCAAGGTTTTATTTGCTTGTTGGTTTAATTCTCCACTGTGGCTTCCTTGAGCACACAGGGAATCTGTCTTTTCTTCCCATCCCTAATCTGAACCTGATCCTAATCCATTACCTGAGTAAAACATTTATATGAGATCCTCTTTTTCCTAAGGAATCATTTTGTATATCCAGTTTCTTCTAACCACTTAGTAGTAATTTAACCAATTCTCCTGGCCAACATTTGAATCAAAGTGATATGACAAATTAATTCACACTAACCTGCTAATGAATACAAAGAAAATATAGCCTCATTCTCCAAAAATATATAAGAATTCAATGTGCTTATAAAAAATTGAAGAAAGTACAGTCATTGAGTGACAATAATTTTGCCTAGAAGAGGCATTTAGTATCATTTATACTTATAATGCAGCTAACAAAATTTTGACTGGTGTATTAATATCCAGAGAAACAGAAACATGTAAACACACACACACACACACACACACACACACACACACACACATACACACACACAGATGTGTATGTATATACATGTGTTTACATATACACAGATATATATATACATATATACATATGTGTATGTGTATATATATAGGCACATACAGCCTATTGATAAATTTGGAGAGAAAGAGAGAGAGATTTTAAGGAATTAGATTACAAAATTGTGGGAGCTGGCAATTCCAAAATCTGAAGTATAGGCTAGCGGGCTGAAGGCCCAGGTAAGAGTAGATGCTGCAGTTTGAATTTGAAGGCAGTTTTCTATTAAGGCCTTCAACTAATTGGATGAGGCCTACCAACATAATGGAACATAATCTGCTTTGGAATGTAATGGAATGTAATTGCTCAAACTCAGCTGTTTTAAATGTTAATCTTATCTAAAAGATATCTTCATAATACATGCAGAATCATGTTTGACCAAATATGTGAGTACTGATGCCTAACCAAATGCACACATAAAATTAACCATAATACCTGGTAATACATAAAGAAAATTCATTATGCAAATCAAAATAATCTGAGACTAAAATTAAGGCAATGTATCCTTACAGAGTGTTATTGTATCTCATCAGTCAACTTACATAAAATGAGACTACTAGGACAGGACTAATGAGAAAACCGTAGTATAAAGAAATAACATTTCATAATAACATTTCACAAACAGAGTTCAGGGGCCTGCAGGATCCGAAACTCAATTATGTAATCATGGTTTTTTTGTGTGAGATTTGAAAAGCAGCATTATAATTTTTTCCAGGGTATCTATAGATCTGAATTTCATAGGCAAACTTCTAGCAGCAGCAAACATGTGCATTTGAATGTATTCTAGACAAGAGACCAGAGTAAAATATAATACAAATTTCAAAGAAACTAATATCTAGTTCTTTGAAAAATGCCATAATGCTTCTACCCCTCTCTTTTCTCTATATCTTGTGTATATACACAAGATACTTAAAGGAACATCAGTGTGTTCTTTCTTCAATCACCTTACACAATTTTATGCTGGTCTTCTTTTACTTTTTCACACACAAACACACACAACTACACACACACAAGTGTTTTCGAAGCATGTTACTATTGTATGGGGATCTCGATAGCTTGCTTGCTTATGTAAAAGCTATGCTAAACTTAATTTTTCTTGAGGATACTGGAATCTGTGAGAGAGTGAGAGAAGTTCTTAGATATTATGTTTGGCTTAATTTTTCAGTTTGTAAAACAATCAGAACCCCTCAGCGGCTCTAGGACTGATAGAATAGAGATATGGACACACAGAAGTCTTCAGGAAACGTACACGTAGCTGGAGCTGAGGTCCAGCACTATTACAGATGGGGGACATGTGTCTAGTCTCAAGTAGGGGGATTGGCCAAGGAAAACTAAGTCAGACAACAAAGTTAGGATTTCAGGCACAGTGATGTTATGGGATACTTGCAGTGTCGCTTTTCTGGCCTGAAACCTCTGTCCAGTGGTGCCTTTTACTGAGTTTTGCTCGGCCCGCTGGGCTTGTTCCACCCACTCGGCCTGGCAGGCGGTGCTTGGCTCAAGCTACTAGCCTGTATCCCATGCCTCCCAAGGGTGAGTTAGGCATGGAGTGGTGAGGGGTGTGTCAGCAAGTGTGAGGTCCAGCCTCTATGCAGTCAGACCTGTCAGCTACTGCAATGCAGGCAGCACCAGGTGTTGGCACAGGTGCCAGCTCTCTGCAAGGCTGCAGCTGGACAGGCACCCCACAAGCAGCTGGCACTGGGGAATGTGGTGGTACCCAGAAGCTCTGAGATGCCAGGAACCGCAGGGCCTCAAAGAGGGACTAACAGCCCTGGCTCAGGGAGTTCCCGTGTCTGGGCTCCTACAAGGGCTGCAGCTCTTCTCTGCCTCTCTTCACCCACAACGAGGTGAGCAAAGGGCATGTTTCAGTCCTGTTTGTGGTACAGCTCTTCTAGACTTGCCATTCGGCAGGCCCCGAGTTCTTGTCCTGCAACCAGAAAGAATGAGGCACATAGACAAGTGGAGGATGAGCAAGAGGAAGAAGAGCTTTATTGAGCAGTAGAACAGCTCAGAGACCTGCTTTGGATAGCTCTTTTCTGCAGCCAGGGTGTTTGGACAAGTGTTCAGCCCTCAGCAGAGTGTAGAAGGCCCTGGGTTAGGTCGCTCCCCTGTGCAGACAGGTCTCCCTGGAGTGGAAGCTCCTCTCTGCTGCTGGTGGTCCCAACATTCTCCAGTTATCAGCAGAGAGTAGCTCCTCGTTCCTCTCTGCAGCTGATATCTGCTTCTCTGCGCTGTTCTGGCTGAGGCCTGGGATTCTGCGGGCCTCAGAGAGAGGAAAGGTATGCTGATTGTTGCATGCGCAGCCATGGGCAGGCCCACGTAAAAGCACCACGAGATCCCCCTCAGAACTAGCAGCAGGCCCCCAGGCTTCAGTCCTTCCCCGGCCTAAAGGCGGGGCTTCACTGGGGGCCTGCCTCCTTCTGTCATCCTCCTACTGCTGTTCAAGGTACCCAGGCTGCCTGACTTTGCTCCTATCTGCTGGCACGAAAAAAGGGAGAAGCCAGGCATCAAGAACAGACACTCTGGTGCCTACGAGGACAGAGGGGACTTCCTTGGCAAGAGGACAGGGAGGCCTTCCCAGGCCCCCAAGAGTGTAAGGATGCCTGAGTCTGCAGCTGCTGTTTGGGCAGCTGCAGCTGTGCCTGGGAGTGGGGCAGGACTCCTGCCTGCTCCACAGAGCAAGGCTGGGTATGCAGTCGTGGTTTGGGTGGCTGCAGCAGCACCCTGGGTGCTCCCACTCCAATTCAGAAGGGGCGGGGCTCCAGCTTGTCCCCGGTCCCCTGGCTCCACAGAGCATACAGCCCCCACCGCATCTCCCTGCTCCAGCCGGGTGACGGCAGTGGCAGGTTGTCTGGAGGGTTGCTACCGTCGAGGCACCAGGTGGAAGTAAAAGTAAGCCACAGTGCTTAAAGTGGCTTCAGACGGGACAGAAGCCAAATTACAAAAACATGGAGGCATAAGGTCAAAGATAGACTGTTATATCTTGATTTAACTATTGTATGAATTGAAAAAACTGTATGCCTGAGAAGATAGCAGCTGAGCCTGAAGATCTGAGTAAAATAAACCAGTAACTAGGAGAGAAGAAACAAGACAGTAGGAAACGAGGGGCCAAGACCTAAGTTAGGTGGCGAGTGCCCAGTAGCTCAGTCAAGTGGGTCAGTAACTGTGCAGGTCACTGTAGAAAATGTTGACTTCAATTTCCTCTTTAAAATCCTTTCTGGAATCTGTATTTAAAAATGAAACAACACTATCCTGAGCATTTTATATGGATAGAAATTTGTTTTCTTCCCCAGATATGTTTGATTTGTGTCTTAAGTTAAATCCTTTAGATATTTTGGTACCATAAACAGGAGTGCAGTTAGTACAGTGTATTTCGTAGACAATAGAAAACAGTGAGTATATTTTGCAAACCTAAGAAACTGTATTATAAAGTTTAGTGGGACTTGTGTATCCACCACATCTAAGTCTACTTAATAAAGATATAATTTGACACTACAGATGCTATGTAAGATATATAGTTCTAAACAACACACACACACATGCACACACACACACACACACAGATGCAATCATAGTGCACTACAGCTTCAGACTCCGGGACTCAAGTTAACACGCTGTTTTCTCATGGTGCCTCTTTTTCACTGCCCATACCCCTTTGTAAAAATGTTTAGCAATATACTCTCAGCGACATATTTTTTCTATAGTTTCAATTCCATTCAACATTAAATATATCAGTCAGGCACAGTGGCTCACGTCTGTAATCTCTGCACTTTGGGAGGCCAAAGTGAATGGATCACCTGAGGTCAGGTGTTCAAGACCAGCCTGGCCAACGTGATGAAACCCGGTCTCTACTAAAAACACAAAAACTTAGCTGGGCATGGTGGCAGGTGCCTGTAATCCCAGCTACTGGGGAGGCTGAGGCAGCAGAATCACTTGAACTCATTAGGCAGAGGTTGCAGTGAGCCAAGATCGCGCCACTGCACCCCAGCCTGGCCAATAGGAGCAAAACTCTATCCCCACCTCCCCTCCAAAAAGGTTAAATATATTGCTATTCATAAAACTACCTCAAATATCAAAACCTGTAATACTGTAGGTTTTGGGCATTCAGAAGGAATCCTGAGACCTCTATAAAATCTTAAATTCACAAAGCATGTAATTTTCTCCCTAAAATATGGACAAGACATAACGAAGTGCCACAAAATCAGGTGAAGATGTAGAAGCTTGGTGGATTGTGTGCATAGGCCTTGAGCTAATTCCCAGAAGCTCTTACGAGAGTATCACAGTTTCTCAGATTAGTGTCTTAGTAAAATTGAAATGAAATTCTAGGGTCTTTAATCACTAATTACAAAGAAAGTTATATATATGACCTGTAGATGTTTTAGGAATTTGGATTTTATACAATTTCTTGCTAATAGATCCTTCTATTCTTTTCAAGTAAAGCCCATTATCTTTATTAAAAAAAAAAGGTTTTCTCAGGAAACCCTTGTGTATTGTTGGTGGGAATGTAAATTGGTACAGCCATAATGGAAAGAAGGATGGAGGTTTCTCAAAAAAGTCAGGAAACAACAGGTGCTGGAGAGCATGTGGAGAAATAGGAACACTTTTACACTGTTGGGAGGACTGTAAACTAGTTCAACCATTGTGGACGACAGTGTGGCGATTTCTCAAGGATCTAGAACTAGAAATACCATTTGACCCAGCCATCCCATTACTGGGTATATACCCAAAGGATTATAAATCATGCTGCTATAAAGACACATGCACACATATGTTTATAGTGGCACTATTCACAATAGCAAGGACTTGGAACCAACCCAAATGACCATCAATGACAGACTGGATTAAGAAAACGTGGCACATATACACCATGGAATACTATGTAGCCATAAAAAAGGATGAGTTGATGTCCTTTGTAGGGACATGGATGCAGCTGGAAACCATCATTCCCAGCAAACTATCACAAGAACAGAAAACAAAACACCGCATGTTCTCACTCATAGGTGGGAATTGAACAATGAGATCACTTGGACACAGGAAGGGGAATATTACACACGGGGACCTGTTGTGGGGTCGGGGGAGGGGCGAGGAATAGCATTAGGAGATATACCTAATGTAAATGATGAGTTAATGGGTGCAGCACACCAACATGGCACATGTATACATATGTAACAAACCTGCACATTGTGCACATGTACCCTAGAACGTAAAGTATAATAAAAAATTTTTTTTCTTTAAATAGAGAGCCGGGCGCGGTTGCCTCATGCCTGTAATCCCCACACTCTGGGAGGCCAAGGTGAGGGGATCACTTGAGCCCAGGAATTCAAGACCAACCTGGCCAACATGGTGAAACCCCATCTCTACTAAAAATACAAAATTTGTCAAGGCATGGTGGTGCCTGCCTGTAATCCCAGCTACTTGGGAGGCTGAGGCATGAAAATCGCTTGAACCCGGGAGGCTGGGGTTGTAGTGAGCCAAGATCACGCTAGGGTACTCCAGCCTGGGTGAGAGCAAGACTCCATCTCAAAATAAGAAATTAATATTTTAAAATTAAAAATAGAACTACTATATGACCCAGCAATCCTTCTACTGGGCATATACCCAAAGGACATGAAATCGGTACATCATAAAGATATCTGCACTCGTATGTTCACTGTAGCATTATTCCTGATAGCCAAGATATAGAAACAACTTAAGTATCTGTATATGAATGGCCAGATAAAGATATCATGATACATATACATATGCACATCATATAATGGAATATTATTCATCCTTTAAAAAAAAGAAGGTGATCCTACCATTTGAGACAACATGGATAACCTGGAGAACATTATGCTATGTGAAATAAACCAGGCACACACAAAAAAATACTGCATGATCTCTCTCATGTGTGGAATCTAAAAATATGTTCAATAAACAGATACAGACAATAGGAACAGCAGACCAGAGACAAAGGGTTGGAGATAAGAAGATACAGGGCAAAGGGTATAAAATTGCAATTACTTAGGATAACTGTATTTAGGATCTAATGTACAGCATGAGGACTCTACCTGGTAATAGTGTATGCTAAGAGAGTAAAGTTTAAATGCTCCTAGCCACACACAAAAGAGTTAACAATATGAGATGATCGATATGTTAACTGGCTTGACAGTAGTAGTTTTAACTATGTATATGTATATCAAAACACTAATGTTGCATACTTTAATATATAAAATTTGCAGGACAAAAAAGTCCTGCAAATGTTCCTCATGCTCTTTCTACTTCTAGTTCACAGGTTCCAGGATAACCAGATGTCTGAGGAATGTTGAAGATTTGAGTGATGCCAGTGCCTCAGTCAGCCTGGAAGACTGTATGGAAGGAGGCTGCCTGGCCACACACACTGTTATGTCCCTCTCTCCCTAAAAAAGAGACACATTTTGCCTTTGTGCAAAGCATTACATACATGTGGTCTATGTGTTCTGTTATTTAACATCTAATAATGTTGATGACATTAAAATATACTTGACAATGATCCTTGTAAATCATTATTATTCTGCCTTCTGTAAGATAAGAATTATGGGCCAGGTATGGCACTTATGCCTATAATACAAACATTTTGGGAGGCCCAGGCAGGGGGATCACTTGAGCTCCGGAGTTAGAGACCAGCTTGGGCAACATAGTGAGACCTCATCTCTACTAAAAATAACAAAACAAAAAAAGTTATGATAGTGACACTGCACCCCAGCCTAGGAGACAGAGCGAGATCCTGTATCCAAATAAATAAATACCTAATATAGGAATTATCAAATTCAACATATACTAATTATTTTCATATCCATTTATGGAAAATAATAATGTGGGCATTATTCTTAAAAGGGATTCTGGAAGTGGCTTCTTCAATTAAGTATACTCAAAACTCATTCCCGCTTACTACACAAATCAAAGAGGAATTGAAAATGTGTGTGATTCCCACTAAATTATTTTCCTTTTGTATGACTTGACATTACTGTCTTTGTGGAGTGGCTGAGAAATGTCTCCTTCTTGCCTTTGTCTTCAAAGGCTCTGCCAATGTGAAGTACAGGAGAGAAAGGCAAGAGCAGGGTCCACTAGTGGAATCATCTCAGCCTTATTCCCCAGGGGAAAACACATTCTTTTTCACTTTCCTGAGTTGCCTCATATGATAAACATGATTCTTACATTTCCCAGTAATGCCTTCTGATTGCAATGTAGTTTATGCCACTTGTTTGCCTATTTCTCAAATATAAACACACACACATGTACCCACATTTGGCCTTAGCCTTTCTAATTCCACTCTCATCAGAACATATTGCACACCTGTAAACATTCTTAGGTCAACTCCAGTAATCAATCCACATTCGTGTAACTCCTGCAGAATAAAGACCATTGGAGACCTTCAAGACTGACTTCTCATTTAAAGCATAAGAAAACAAGACCCCAACGTGTCAGCTGCAGAACCACAATAAGGACCCAAGTCCCGTGTCTTATTGTTCAGTGGTTTTTCTAAGTCACTGTAAAATTTTTCTACATTCCTGGCCTGAGAACCAAGGTACCTTTTACTTATCTATTCAATTAAATTCAGTAGTTGGTAAATGTGAATAAAGGAAATCAAAATATTATTGAAGATTATTTAGATATGGCTGAGAAGTGGGATGAGCAAACCTGATCCACTTTAACTTAGAGATTCAAAACATGAACTTAACTCAGTTGCAATCAACAGCCTGACAGTAGATGCAAACATACAAGTAAAGAACCCAAATAAACAGAAGAAACTAACCTGCTGTCTACCTTAAAGCACTAAATATAGAGCTCCTGTCATCCTGTTTCTTCCTGATTTATAACTTCAAATAACGGGTCAAGAAAAAAGCTACATGTATAAAAAGATGAGATCTGTGTTTCAATCCAAATCTTTCTTTCAATAACCCTGCTACTTGAAACCATAGAAGGAGATAGGAACTTCCTCCCTTGTTTCTTTTTTCTTTTTCAAAACTACCCACTAATCTTTTAATTAAAAGTGAATGACGGAGAGATGGCAAGTGAGCAGGAGAAGCTGAGGAACACGGCTCCCTTATGTATTTGCACAATGCTAATCAGTCTTCACATCTTACAGGGAGATCTGTATTAGTTACACGGAATCTAATCTGTTCTACTAAAGCTGATTCCTTAGGCTGCCATGCTTAGCTCTCGTTCATTATGCCTGTAGACACATTTTGAGAAAATACATAATCTAGAAGGGAAACTTCTAAGAAGGTTTTATATACTATATGATGCTAATATTTTAGATAATGTTTTACGCTAGTTTAGTCTTCGTGTATTGAAAGAACTCTAATTTTCCTGGAAGTCCCCAGACAGTACATTTAATTAATCTTACCTCTCAATTCAACAAGTTGCCTTTTATTTGAGTCATGAAATCAATCTCTTGGTAACAATATATAGTGACATCCAGGCATGTATGATGCCAGCAAGTTTTTAGTTTAAAGCTAAGGAAACCAAATGGAAACAACCTCTGTATAACAATGACTGAGAAGAGGTGGTGAGGGCTCTTTATATACAAGCCACTGTGCTGAGCATATTCCATAAGTTATTGCCATGATTCCATGTAATTATGTATTACAATTTTACCTTTGAAGAAAACAAGCCTCAAAAATGGCAAGCAGTTCACCCACCCATATTTAAATGTCTGTTAAGCTTCTGAGATATACAAGCTGTGAATTCTACCTGTATTCACTTCCTCTCTTAACTGCATTCTGTCTTCATTTACCTCCAAGCCCAACTGATGAGTCAAGGCATTGGATTTAATTCATTCACCCCAAAAATATTTATCACATGCTTATATGTGCTTGGCTCTCTCCCAGGTGCACAAGTCACATCAGTGAAAAAAATAAAAGAGATCCTCATCCTCATCAGGTTTATATTCACTTCCCAAGATCCGATCTCAATTTCCTTGCCAGGCACTTCTTTCATCATAGAAGCCTTACAAAATCCCCAATCCGATTGACTCTAATTCTGTGCTTCGTATTTGTCACCCTCGCATGGTAAAACCCACAACTGTGCTTGCCAGATTTTACCGTAAATTACTAACCATAAACTTCAAGTGGTCTGTTAGTGATCAGCACCAATGCTTTAATAGTTGCCTGCTCCTTTGACTCTTTCACGTTCCTAAAATGTTTTCCATTTCTTCTCTATCTCCTTCCTGTATCTCCTGCCCAATTCTCATCTCACCTAATGACTTTGGCTCTTATTATACAAAGACAATGGTAAAAATCAGAAGAGTACTTGTATAAACTGCTACCACGAAAATCATCACTCCACCTGTATCTCTCCTGACTCTTGACCATCCTTCCTACCACTGTGGAGAAATGTTTCCATGCATTTTGTTCTCGGTACTGCTGAAGATTTTTTCCAGGCCTCTGTCCAAGGAAGGCATCTCTTCACTAGATCCCACTTGTATCATTCTAGCATTTGCCCTCATTTTCTCCCATATCAGGAGACTTTCCAATTTTCCCCTTTTTAAAAGATAATTCCCATAAATTTACAGCTATAATAGATAATAGGAAAAAAGCCTCTCTTGATCCAAGGTCTCCTTCCATTTCCTGCTCCATTTATCTCTTTTTCTTTACATTAAAGTTTCTCCAACTGTTTCCAGTTTCTCTCACACAATTCTCTCCTTGATCTAGTCCTGAAAGGCTCTCAGTCCTACGACTTCAAAATGAGATCCTCCACCCAGACCATCATTGATCTCAAAGTTGCTAAGTTCGGGTCAATTCTTGGTACTTGTCTTACTTGACCTCTGTGGTGCTTAAATTAGCTGATCGCTTTCCTTCTTGAAACACATTGTCCAGTTTATTTCCAGGATGCCGTTTTCTTGATTCTTATCATGAGATTCTGGTTAGGTTTTTTTTTTTTGTTTGATCTTTCTTAACTCTCCAGCCTTTGAAATTTGGGATGCACTAAAACTCAGTCCATTGATATTTCCTTTTAAAAATACCCATTGCCCTACTGAACTCATCCGGTCTCATGTCTACATACGGATGATTTTGTAATTTATATTTCCACATTTAAATGCCTACTCCAAATATTTGCTTGGATATCTAAAAGGCATCTCAAATGTAGCATGTCCACATTTGATCTCCCTCATACTTCCCTCTTCTAATAAAATTTTGAAGTCTCCTTCTCAGTAATGGTAAATACTCTCTACGGCCATATCATCATGAACGTGCGCGATCTCGTTAACAATGGCAAATACTTTCTTCCAGATGCTGATGTGGAAAACCTCTTCAAGCCATCTTCACTTTACGCCTGCATTATTGCAATATCCTCCTGAGAAGCTGCTCTTTTTTTTTCACCACCTCCAACATCAGTTCTTAAAACAGCAGCCAAAATGATTATTTTAAAATGAAAGTTAGATCCTATCTCTCTCTCAGTATAAACCCTCTTTTTCAGAGTAAAAGCCAGGTCTAACAATGACACTACATAATTGTCCATCTTATCTCCTGACCTCATTTCTTACCTCTCTCCTTCTCTAGCTCTTTTCCTTATACCCTGGAATCCTTGAACTTGACCCAGACTCAGGGTCTCTGCCTGGAACATTCTACTCTCTGGTAGCTATAGAACTAGAATATAAGGTAAATAACACTTACTGGTTTGCAAAATATACTACAAACCTAAGTAGTTTAATACAATGTCTTTTTTTTTTTTTTTTTGCTAATATTACAGTCCAGTGAGTGTATGGAAGGACCTCTGGTTAGCTGTCTTCTAAGCAGAGATTAAGTCCTTGATTTTGGTCCCATAGAAAAGAGAGAGAGAAAGCAAGGAGAAGAGTACAGTGTGTTTTAAGAGTCTGACCTGAAAATGGCCTGTATTTTTCCTTCCCACATTTCACCAACTACTGCTCAGTCTCATGACTAAACTATCTGCAAAGAGATAAATTCAGAAGAACAAAGCTAGCCTAAATATTTGAACACACCCCCCCCCTACCAAATCTCTGCCACATTATCCTCCTACTTTCCCCAGGAAGGCCAGGAAAACTTTTTCTGGCTATCCTGCTTACAAGAGTAACACTTCCTGAATTAAATGTTGCTCAGTGATCTCCAATCCTGCTTGTTTGTTTGTATGAGAGAGTCTCGCTCTGTCACCCAGGCTGGAGTGAAGTGGTGCAGTCTCAGCTCACTGAAAGCTCTACCTCATGGGTTCAAGTGATTCTCCTGCCTCAGCCTCCTGAGTAGCTGGGATTACATGTGCCCAGCACTATGCCTGGCTAATTTTTGTATTTTTAGTAGAGACGGGGTTTCACCATGTTGGCCAGGCTGCTCTCAAGCTCCTGACCTCAAGTGATCTGCCCGCCTCGGCCTCCCAAAGTGCTGGGTTACAGGTGTGAGCCACTGCGCCCGGCCCAACACTGTTTTTTAAACGCCCCTGGACACAAAGCTCAACTGCATAGTTTGCTTTTCTTAAAGTTAGGTGAAGTCAGGCAATTGAGCTGTTAGACAAGAAAATGCATATAAACTGAGTGGAATTGACCAAACCTTGTAATCCTGCTTCCTTAAAATGCCTGTGTGCTGTTCTCTACTCCCTTTCTTCAACCACCAACTGAACACACGATTCTAGAGTTCTCAGGAGGGCAGATGCAAGAAAGCAAGAGGGTGGGTTCCTGAATGACCACATGGAAGGTTTCCCACTAATAAGTAATCTTAGTATCGGACTTCACATAAACACTGAGAAAATGGCTCTTCGGGAAGCCACTAAAATTTTTTGATTTATCTGTTATAGCGGTTAGTTATAGCCTTCACATTTGAATGTCCTATTTCTCTGAATGTGCTTTATTTAAAACCACATCACTTATCACCATCTGACATATTCTGTATTTGCCTGTCACTTTTTCTCCTATATCTTCTGTCCAGAGAAAGTGCTGGCCAACTATAACTCAAGAGCCAAATCTAGCTTGCTTCTTGTTTTCATATATAATTGTTTATGGGAATATAGCCACAGCTATTTATTTATAGATTTAGAGAGGAGGAGCTGTGTCTATGCTATAACAGGAGAGTTCAGTAGTTGCAACAGAGAAACTGTATGATCTACAAACAGTATTTACTATCTGGCCCTTTACAGAAACAGTTTGCCAATGTTTGTTCTAGAATGTAAACTCCAAGAAAGTAAAATCTTTGTCTCTTTAGTTTGCTGTTATATACCCTGCATTAGAACAGTGTCCGTTCCATTGCAGGTGTTCATTTAATATTTGTTAAATACATAAATGAATGAGTGAATGAGTGTGCAGTAGGTCCAAAACGTTTCAGAAAAAATTCATATCTAGATTTCTTGAAACTCTGAATATTACCTTATATGAAAAATCAGACAAAAATCAATCATTGCATGTGATTAAGTTAAAGATCTTGACCTAAAAGATTATCCAGTATTAGCCAGATGGACTCTAAATACAATCACATGTATCTGTGTAAGAGGGAAGCAGAAAGAAATTTGACCACACAGACAGAAAAGGAGAGGGGATGTGATCACACAGGCGGAGGTGAGACTGATGTACCATAAGCCAGTGAATGTTGGTGGCCACTAGAAATATTATCTAAAGGATAAGGAGTTATCTGTGTAGAAGTTTCCTGATGGCCACACCCTCCAAACCCCTTGATACTGATTTCAGATTTATGACATCCAGAACTGTGAAAGAATAAATTTTCTGTTGTTTAAGCCACCAAGTTTCCAGTAATTTGTTACAGAGGCAGCAGGAAACCAACACACAGAAGACAGTGACTTAAAACTACTTCTAATTCCAAGATAATGCTCAAAATGCTCATGCAAAAACTACTTCTTGCGTCAACATTCAGTCTATATAAGTGCTCTTCAAATTAATTATCACTATAACTAAGTTGCATGAGGAAAAATATTTTGGCTTTTTTTGCTAACCAAAAATTTATAGTAATTCATAATTTATAGTTTATGGGTGAAATTAAACATATTTGAGATTTTTTTATATCAGCACTTTATAAATCAGTTGCTGAAATAGTCTGTTTTGAAATATTAGATCTAAGTGCCAGGAATAATTATGATGTTTTCTTTAACATATTTTAGTCATTTCTTGAATTGCATTGTTTTATGATCATAAATTATTGTCAAACTAATAAAATTAATTGCTACTGAAAAATAAGAATTGTGAATGTCTTCAGGTTGAGGGCTGAGCATGTAAAAAAAAATTTTTTTTTCCTTAATAAAATGAGACTCAGGGGAGGAAGTTCCCTTCTCCTCCTTCAGAGAATGTGGTCATGATCATTTCTCCCTGCAAAGACCTGGAAAGGCTGCAGCCTTTTTGGAAATGTGGACTTACACTTGGCTGACAGGCTGAGTCGGAGAGAGTGCAAAGATGAAAAAACACCTAGCACATGGATCGTGTCACTGAGATACTGAATCAATAATGGAACCACGCTCCGTCTGTACTTTGTGTTCTCTCATAGAATAAATGTTCACTTTGGGTTGTGTATCCATTACTTGAAGCTAAAAATCTCCCCATGTAGGCAATCATCACTACAATGTGTTATTTATGTTTCTGACGAATGTACTCATTTGATGAAAAAAAGATATAGCAAAGTCCTCAATCATATTTATCAATTAACAAGGGTCTGACTAAATCTACTTGAGGTTCCAGGGAAATAACATGGGAACCAAGATATTTAATTGTCCATCAGCCATTTGAGGCCTTTTTTTTTTTTTCCCACATAAGGAATCAATTTGTGTAGCCATGATGGTGACTTCAACTGACACTGCTATTGAGCACTGGCTGTACTGTTTAAATGATACACTGAAACGGACAAATGGGCAGAAGCTTCTTCACAAAGAACAAATGTATCTCTGGTTTGCATGGTAACTTTCATGCCTGTAGTAGAATAAACTTCAGCATATCCTTTTTTATAAAAATTGCTCTGAAAATGGAAGACATCTTAAAATTTTGGTGTGCATTCAATAAAGTGGTATTCTCTCCACATTTAATAGACAATTGATATTTTTTAAAATTGACAACATCTTTGAATCTACAAAATGCACGTGCTCCACTCCAGATCTACCACCATGCTGACTCTATACCTACTAATCTAACACATAGTGAGCTTGTTTGGATTTTGCCAAGAGCAAATATTTAAACATGAGAACAGTTAATATTCCTAATTGATGCTTCATATAAAACTAAGCTAGCATTAATTTTATCTCCCTGTCTTGTTCTTTGTACACTGTTCTGGCTCTGTAGGAATACTAGACTTTGCATGAGAAAACTAAGGATTCAACTGAAGATGAGTTATTAAGTTGGTGATTTATTTAAGTACATTTATTGTCATTGTTTTGCAACACATAATACAATTTCCAAAATAACTAGGAACTGTTTTCTTCTATATATATATATATATATATATATATTTTTTTTTTAAATTTCCTCTATGAAGGAATCATTTAATCTTCCAGTTTAGGAACTATATTGTTTACCTCATTATGCAACAGAAATGTTTTGGAAGTTATAGTCTGAAACCCAGAATTCAGTCTCAGCTCCACAACTTAGTCGTTACTTAGGTCTTCCAATCTTTGCATTTGCATATGTTTGGGGATAACCGTAATTAAGATACCTTCCCTTAAGTGGTAAGATTTTGGGATTAAATGACAAAATCTGGAAAGTCTTTGTGTTTAAGTTCTGTATACAAATGTTCCTAGGTTTTGTTACAATTGTAATAAAAATAACAAAATTAATGTGATAATAATGTCTTACGTATAGTAAGAAAC
Organism: Macaca mulatta; assembly: GCF_049350105.2. NCBI lineage: Eukaryota > Metazoa > Chordata > Mammalia > Primates > Cercopithecidae > Macaca > Macaca mulatta. The sequence continues at coordinate 19,467,250 of NC_133408.1, read as the reverse complement.
TGAGTCATTAAATTTTGTGTTCTAATATCCAAACAATGACCAAATTGGGTACACCCCAAATTTTTTGTTGAAACTTAATAGACAATGTAATAATATTAAGAGATGGGGTATTTAGAAGGTGATGAAGGGATTCAGGCCCTTATAAAAGTGTTTGAGGGTGTGGGTTTTTTCCCTTCTGTACCTTCTACATGTGAGGACATGGTGTTCCTTCCCTTCTGAGGAAGCAGCAACAAGGCTCCATTCAGTTCTTTTACAATGGTTTCTTCATTTGTCTCTTACATAGTTTCATTCTAAGACAGAATAAGGAATGACATATTCTGTGAGTTTTTGCATGATTAAGTATGCCAGTACTGCCATTTTGTACTTGGATAACAACTTGTCTGGTTATAATATTCTTGAGACACACTTGTTCCATTAGAATTTTGTAAATATTGTTCTGTTATCTTCTGGCACTTTATTTTTCCATGGAGGCATTTGAGCCCAGCCAGATTTATCCCCTTTGTAAGTTCTTGGATACCTGATGAATTCTTTCTTTATCCTTGAAATTCAATCACTTTACCAGAATGCCATAAAATCAGTTCTTCTAATGAATTTCTTGAGAACAGTATGCCTTTAAATCTATGAGTATTATTTTACATTTTAGAAATATTTTCTTCTACTACATAATTATTCTTTTTAATTTCATTTGTTGGACTTTTATTGCAGGTGTATCATTTACCTTTATTTTGGATCCACATTTCCTGTATACCATTAACATTAATTTCTTTCTGACTAGTATTTTTTTACCCCTTTATTTCACTGAGACTACCTCATGGCTTTTTCTGTTACTAATTTTATCATCCACACTGTCTAATCTGTTTCCTATGGTTTCTATCTAATTAGCTCTGTAATGTTGTCATTTTGATTCTCTGTTCAATTAATTTTACAATTGTTTGAGTTTATTCACATTGTTTATATTTGATGTCTTCTTTAATTAAAAATTACATTATCTTTCATTTTTCTTTTGTGAAAAAATTCTTCTGTTTTTTTTTCTCAGTTGTGTAAGAATAACTTAGGCTCTTTTTGTGCTTTACATCTGTCTTTATTTTTAATGCAGTATTTTTCATGCTTGCATGACTTGCATGCTAGCATGGCAATCAAAGAAGAAAATTACCAATATCAGAAATGAAAGCTGGGACTTTCACAAATCCACTAATTGTCAATGTGGCACATATTCATCTCCTTACATACTTAAATACTATGATATAAAGCCAATATATCTTATGTTACATGATAAGAGAATAGGAGAGAAAAGAAAACAAGTGTATTATATACACAACCAAAAATGCATTTATAACAAAATGGGGAGATCATATTTGTGACAATTAAAATTATCATTGCTGTAACTGGTCATGCAGTCATAGCTACTATTTATAACTACTTTATTCAACTATCCATTCTGTATTCCCTTTGTCTTCGGCAAGCACCTCAGCTGGTAGTGGGTTTTTGTCTTTTGGGGTTACCCAATGTTTTATTCCTGAAGGGCTATGATCATTAACAACCTTGTCCTCATTGAGCTGTTGTTTCCTATTAACCTTAATTACAGGGCATGGTAATACTAAGCAAAACTACAAGGGATCACCCACACTCTAGACATATTTTACCTTACCTTCAATTATGGACTAGCAGTCCAATTTCCCCTTGGTAATTAGGATCAATTACCCCAGATAGTACTTTAACTCCCTTCTTTGCCTATCGATTGAGAAGGATGAGGAGTTCAAAGTGGCCAGGTGAGTCTTATCTTCCATTTCAGTGGAATCATTATTGTGTCTCCTAACGGAAGGACTCCTCCCTTTGCAACTAAGACCTCCAGCTCAGCACAGCACAAGGTTTGGGAAAAGAAAATAAATATGTTGCTAGTGAGTCACTAGTGGTAGTAGTGAGGGTTTTCACTCCCATTTCCGCCCCGTAATTCCTAGACCCATGAAAGCTGACTGTCATATATCAGATGCTGATACAGAACATACACAGCCTTCTGGAAACCCTTTCCCCATTCTCTCCCAACAAATGTTCTTGCTTTAACAAGAACACTCTGAAAGGCTTGGAGTTTAATTTCCGTTATAATTCAGCCATTCACAGGATGAGATTCTGCATTTCACTTTCTGCAATCTCAACTCAGTGGATACCAAAAATAAGAGTATCTTCAGATGACAATAAGTCCGCAGGTCACTTATGCTTCTGGGAATTTAAATCTTAAGCTCATCCTTTTCCTTCACCACTTTGTCCAGTGACATCAGGAGCAAACAGCCAACCTTATTATATTTGTTAGTTTTCCAAAACTGTTCAAAAGCATCATTTACACAGCCATTCAGTTCCTTGCTTTTTATAAGTGGTATCCAAGGCAGATTGTTTGTGTATCTCTATTACCAGATTATGTCATGGACCTTGGTGCTCTCTTTACTACTAGAAATAGAATCATCTAAACCTTTATGTCCAATCAGATTAGACAGTTTATTCCAAAATCTATAGCATCAATCTGGGAAACTTATTTATAAAATTCTGTTTCTATAAAACCACCCCAGTACCAATATATGTTTTAATCAGGGTTATTCAGAGATATAAAATCAATAAAATATATCCTCTGAAACCTGGAGACCCAGTTGGTGTAGTCTGAAGACCTGAAAGTCAAAGAGTCAATGGTGTAATTTTAGTCCCAGTTTGGAGGCCTGGAGTTTCAAAGAATGGAGAAGGATAGATATTCCAGCTCAATCAATCAGGCAGAGAAAGAGTGAATTCTCCTGTCCTTCACCTTTTTGTTCTATTCAGACCCTCACTGAATTAGTTGATATCGCACATAGAGAAGGGCAATCAAGTTTACTATGTCTATTGATAAAAAATGCTAATTTCTCCCATAAATACATGACAGAGACACTCAGAAATATTGTCTAAACAGATATCTGGATCCTCCGATCTAGGAAAGTTAACACATAAAACAAAATATGGCAATCAATAACTAGTAAGTTTTCAAAGAAGAAACCATAGTATTTGAATGGTTTCATTGCTGAATTACATCAAATGTTTAAGAAGAAATTGTACAAATTTTCCACAATCTCTGTCAGGAAGTAGAAAAAAACGAGAATGTTTCCTAACATTTTTCATGAAGACAGTGTTACTCTAATTTTAAATCTAGCTAAAGTCCTTACAGAGAAGAAAACTAAAGATTATGAACACAGATGAAAATTTCACATGAACACAGATTCAAAGTTTTTCAATAAAATATTAACAAATCAAAAAATAACATATAAAAATAATTCTACACCATGATCAAGAAGGAATTACTCCAGGTATGCAAGGCTGTTCTACATCCAGAAGTCAGTTTTATCTACCACATTAAAGACTAATAAAGAAGAAAATTAAATAATTATATCAATAGATATAGAAAAAGCATTTGAAAAAACATGAAACCTATTCATAATAAAAAGTATTAGCAAATTAGAAGTAGAGAGGATGGGAACTCCCTGTATTTGATGAAGACACCTACAAAAATCCTCAGGTGGAATCATACTTAATGTTGAGAGACTGGAAGCTTTTCTCCTAAGACTGGGAACAAAGCAAAGATAACTTCTCTCATCATTTCTACTCAGCATCATACTAAAAGTCTTAACTAGTGCAGTAAGACAAGGAAAGAAATAAAAAGATAAAAAAGGAAGAATTAGAACTATCCATGCCGAGTTTATATTATTATCTATGTAACAAATCTCAAGGAATTTGCACAAACAAGAAGTTTTTAAAAATCTAATAGTAAGTATAAGATCTCAGAAAACAAGGTCAATATACAAGTTAGTTATTTACTATGAAATTCATCCTTTGCAGTGAGCAGTAAGAAACATTAGTTTCTAAAAATGCCATTTACAATAGCACAGACATGAAAATAAATACTGAGATATAAATCTGACAAAATTTTTAAATAAACTACATGTCTTTTACCACATGTGAAAAACTACAAAATTCTGATAAAAGAAATCACAGGAGATCTAAATAAAACGTGATCAAGTTCAACATTACTTCATTAAATATTGTTAAGATGTTAATTCTTTCCTATTTGATGAATATATTCAATGCAATCCCAATCTTTTAGAAAAATACTCTTTTTAGATATCAACAAACAGATTTATAAAGTTTACATGAAAAGTCAAAAAACCTGAAATACTCAATACATACTGAAAAAACATAAAGTTGGAGGATGCATACTACCCGATTTTAAGACTTACTATAAAGGCATAGTGTCAAGACAGTGTGGTATTGACTAAATAATTCACACATAATTCAATGGAACTAGTGGGTCCAGAAATAGGCCTCATACAAATATAATCAACTGATCTTTGACAAAGGAGCACAATGCAATTCAATAGCAAAGGAATAGTCTTTGCAATAAATGCAATAAGTGGTGCTGCAACAATGGATATCCTTCTGCACACACATTAAAAAAATGACCTGGACACGCGAACTTCAGAGCTTCACAAAAAATAAACTTAAAATATAACATAGTTTTAAATGCAAAACTACAAATATAGGAGAAAATTTAGGTGACCTTGAATTTGACCATAAGATTTCAGATACAACCACAAAAAGATTCTGTGAAAGCTTAGATGTTACCAAAATTAAAAACTTCAGCTCTGTGGAAGTCACTGCTAGGATAATTTAAAAAATGTAATAGACTGGGAGAAAATTTGCAAGACATGCATATGATAAAAGGTTTGTATCCAAAATATACAATAAACATTGAAAACTCAACTAAAAGAAAACAACCACATTTGAAAGTTGGCAGAAGATTTAAATAGACATCTCATCAAAGAAGATATACAGATAGAAAACAAAGATGGTCAACATCATTTGTTACTAGAACATTGCAAATCAAAACAATTAGGAGCCATTACTTATTAAAATTGCTAAAATCTAAAAATCTGATAATACGTAATACTGAGAAGAATGCAGAGTCACAGGAACTCTCATTCTTTTCTGGTAGAAATGAAAAACTGTACAGACTCCTTGGAAGACAGCTTTTTAATTTCCCTTCCTTCCTTCCTTCCTTCCTTCCTTCCTTCCTTCCTTCCTTCCTTCCTTCCTTCCTTCCTTCCTTCCTTCCTTCCTTCCTTCCTTCCTTCCTTCCTTCCTTCTTTCTTTCTTCTCTTTCTCTTTCTTTCCTTCTTTCTCTTCCTTCCTTTCTTTCTCCCTCTCTCTCTCCCCCTCTTTCTTTCTTTTTTTCTTTCCTCTTTCCTTTTAGAAGAAGTCTCGCTCTATTGCCCCATCTGGGGTGCAGTGGCACAATCTTGGCTCAGTACAAGCTCTGCCTCCCGGGTTCACGACATTCTCCTGCCTCAGCCTCCTGAGCTTTTCAATTTCTTTTTTTTTTTTTTTTTCTTTTCTGTTTGAGACAGAGTCTTGCTCTGTCGCCCAGGCTGGAGTGCAGTGGCGCGATCTCAGCTCACTGCAAGCTCTGCTTCCTGGGTTCACGCCATTCTCCTGCCTCAGCCTCCCAAGTAGATGGGACTACAGGCGCCCACCACACTCCCGGCTAATTTTTTGTATTTTTAGTACAGTCGGGGTTTCACCGTGTTAGCCAGGATGGTCTCGATCTCCTGACCTCATGATCCGCCTGCCTCAGCCTCCCAAAGTGCTGGGATTACAGGCGTGAGCCACCACGCCCGACCTCAATTTCTTATCAAGCTAAACATATAATTCAGCTATCATGCTCCTAGATTTTTATGAAATTGATTTGTTAATTTTTGCCCACAAAAATTCTATTTATATTTTTATAGATGTTTTATTCAAAATTACCCCAGACTGGAAACAATCAAGACGTTCCCCAAGAGGTGAACAGATAGTCTGTGATACATCCATATGGTGAGATAATATTCAATGATAAAAAGATATGAGCAGTCAAACCACGAACAAAACACGAAAGAATCTTAAATGGAAATTTCTAACTGAAATAAGCCAATCTGAAAAGGATGAATGATTCTGATTATGTGACATTTCACAAGAAGGAAACCTATCAGGGGTCGCCAAATGTTTGTGGGGAGTGAAGGAGGATGGAAGAATAATTGATGCACAAAGGATTCTTCTGTTAATAAAACTATTCTGTATGATACTGTAATGGTGGATACATGGCATTATGTATTTGTCAAAACCAACAGAACTTTACAGAAGAAATCGTAAACCTTAATGTATGCAAATTTTAAAAGAAACATAGTGTGTCTGGAAATCCCTGACACCAACTAAGCCAAAAAAAAAAAAAATCTAACTGTATTTCACATGTGTGACACAACCTCACTGAAGTCGGTAGAGGAAGAAAATGTGCTAATCTAAGTTACTTTATATATGATATAAATGAATTATATTTGTCTCATGGACACTGTACTTTAGTTGACAAAAATGTTTTTGTTAAGAGGTAATTAGGTCACAAGTGCTCTGCTGAATGAATTGATTAATGCCATTATCTTGAGAGCAGGTTAGCTACCCAGGAAGTGAGTTCTTGATAAAAGGATGAGTTCAGCACTCTTCCTATTTCTCTGTCACATGCATACATGCCCTCTTGCTCCTCGGCCTTCCACCATGGGATGACACAGAAAGAAAGTCCTTGTTACATATAGGTTCCTCAACCTTGGATTTCCCAGCCTCCAGAACTGCAAGAAATAAGTCTCTGTTCTTTGTAAATTACCCAGTCTAGGGTATGCTACATTAGCACAAAATGGACTATGATGCTATCTATCCATCTACCTGTATGTCTATCTATCTATCTAATCTATCTGGCTGTTTATCTATCTATCTATCTATCTATCTATCTATCTATCTATCTATCTATCTATCTATCTATCTATCTACCTATTCCCATCTAAGCAGGTGAAAGTAAACTACCTTATAAAGCAGAAGATAATATACACATCAAAACACTCTCTCACCTAATAAAGGCTGGGCCACTAAAGGTAGTGGTACACTGCTTTTACATCTCAATGTTTATTTGCTCATTTGTTTTTTCCAACTGTGAACAAAATGTTATGCAGAAGCTATTATGATAGCAACGAGCATGCAGTTCCACCATCTTTAACTTAATTGGAGAGAGACATGAAGAAAAACCTTTGTTCTTACATTCTTGCAAGAAGAAGCAATATGCAGAGAATGTTTTTTTCTTTCTCTTTCTGTGTTTGTGTATACATTCATTAATCTATACTTATATATTAAAATTCAGTTTTTTAAAATGAGTATGAAAATGGGTGTTTCAGTCAACTAAATATTCTAATTAATTCAATATTTTATCCTGTGAGATGTTCAAAAGATCAAATATTTTTAAAAGTCATAATAGTCCCATAAAATTACTGACAGTCACTCTTTTTTCGTCTTTTGTCTAGATCACTCCTACCAGACTGAACATGAATTTCGTAATTTTTTAATCTTATTCACACACAAGCTTAGATTTGATTCCTTATTTTATATTTATAAACTATCTTTGTCTTGCCTCTGACTTCTTTGTATCAGATTGAGTTTTATTCTACTGTTTTATTCAAGCCCTTTCTTGCAATTACCATCACCCTGCACCAATATAGAAATTTCAGTGTGTTTACCTCTTCCTTGAGCTCACAATGAGATCTCCTGTTATAGGCTGATGGCTACAGGCATATTTTACTGTATAATTTTCACAGAACCCATACACAAATAATACACACTAACCCTAAAATTATACCAAGAAATTAATCTGATTAGGACGATAATTCACAGTCACATAGTATTTTGGAATCTTTGTGGTGAAAACCAATTGTTTGTTTAAAACTATTGACTTAGAAGTTGGACTCTATTATTGTGTAATGACTGAAACCAGAAATAACATTTTTCAATATATCTCTATATAAGGAATATTCTCTGATACGGTTTGGCTGTGTCCCCACCCAAATCTCATCTTGAATTGTAACTCCCACAATTCCCACATGTCCTGGGAGGAACCCGGTGGGAGGTGATTGCATTATGGGGGTCGATCTTTCCTACGCTGTTCTCATGACAGTGAATAAGTCTCATGAGATTTGATAGTTTTAAAAACTTTTCACTGCACAAACTATCTTTTTGCCTGCTGCCTTCCACGTAGATGTGACTTGCACCTCCCTGTCTTCTGCCACAATTGTGAGGCTTCCCCAGCCATGTGGAACTGTGAGTTCTCCATTATACCTCTTTCCTTTGCATATTGTCCAGTCTTCAGTGTGTCTTTATCAGCAGCATGAGACTAGACTAATACATTCTCATTTTGTGCGTTTTAGAGAAAAAATAATAAGGCAAAAAAGAAATTCCATTTTTGAAAATTATTATTGCTTAAACTTTAGATAAATGGGAATTGACTGTGTTTGCTTACCCTAACATGGACTAGGTGCTGGCAAATTACAACGGCAATTTTGTTTCTGCAGCCTCAAATCTAATCTTTTATTTTGTCAGATGTGGCTAAGTGAAAAATTTCCAAAAAAAAAAAAAAAAAAAAAAAAAAGGACTAAAATAGTGAGCTTTAAAAAATCCTATTTCTCTTCTAGACTTGGATCCCTAAGTACCAGTCAAGGAAAATATCTAATTTCTTCAAGGAAAAAGAGTTCATATTTCTTTTGAAACATATCATGTTGCCAAATGCTCTCATTTCATTTCCTAACAATAATATCACCATCTAGATACACATAGCTTACAAAAGTAAACGTTTTATTGTGGAATTTTATAAGTACACAGGATCTGCTTCCAATGACTTTCAGAAAATTAAAATAGAAGGATTCTTTTTAATAAATACACCTGAGTTGAAATTAAATGTTTTCTGAGCAAGAGCATAGGAGAAAAGGAGGAGCAGAGAGAAACTGAAAAAGACATACAGTTTTAACATTTCAAAGGTAAAGGTGATTTAAATTAGGATTTGGGCTTGGTTGATCTTCTGCACCCCAGTGTACATAAACATTCTCATATGGGTTGCCATGTCTCCAAGAGTGATAACTTCACCTGGACAGGCCATTAGAAATTAAAACATACTTACACATACACACATGCACACCCTAGAATAAGAAAAATTATAAACCAGCTTACTTTTGTTATTTGTCTTGCCAAATATAAACTTTAGAGACAAAATTTTAAATAAAGCAGCAACTATGAAAATAAATAATGAGATCCCTGTGTGTGTACAGAATTACGTAGTTGGGGTTTACGTATTTGAAATCACCTCCAAGTAGAAATGAATCAGTTTTCTCTGTCTTTCTTTTCTCTTACTTTTTAAGAAGGTATCACAAGAATTTTATTTACAGGAATTTAAGGTGGAAACATATACCTTCTGGGGAGTAAATCATTACTAAAAACATATAATTAATGTGGTCATTTTGAACAATATTTACCTAGTTACCTAAATGAATAATAAAAATCATCAAATATGTACATGATTTGGAAAATCTTGAAAACTAAGGAAGTTTAAATATTTAAAAAGTAAATTTCATAGTCTACCTTTATAGATAAAACATCAATAGCTAATATTAAACTATAAGCATTATTAAAATATAAACACGAATTGAAATTTTAAGATTAAATTTACAAATTAATTAATTTCTCTATATCTTCCTATTTCATACTTAAAACGCTTCTTATTCTAGCCTACATGGTGTATCACAAACTGCAAATTACAATAATTGATGTTTTAGTGTGCTATGTTTGGGGGTGGGGGGCAAGGGGAGAGAGGGAGAGCATTAGAACAAATACCTAATTCATGTGAGGCTTAAAACCTACATGATAGTTTGATAGGTTCAGCAAACCACCATGGCACATGTATACCTATGTAACAAACCTGCATTTTCTGCACATGTATCCCAGAACTTAAAATAAAATTTAAAATAAGAAAATAATAATAATAAACAATGTGTTATTTAAACGTAATCTTTAGCATTTCAGTTTTGTTTACTGGAGTCATAATCTCAATATTATTTTTAAATATAGAGAATTCAAAATAATTTAACATAAAGTATACTTCATTTTGTTCATAAAGTTTTACCCATCATTTTTAAAATGAATGATTTAGGCAGAGCATTATGGTGTTTGAGAAAAACTGGCCTTCATTGTAAGCTGACTGTAGGATTTATTGATACAAGCAAAAGATGCATAAAAAAGAAAAATGTTTCATAATTTTGTTTTTCAAAAACATACATGCATATGTGTATGTGTGTATGTATATGTGTATATTTCAATATGTGTCATATACTTTAGAGAGATTTTTACATCTAGTATGGCTCTTAGGAATAAAGGCCATGATTCCTATTTTATAAGTTTTCTCTTGATTAAAAAACTAGTTTTGTGTGGTGGTGGATGAGATGCTGTATTATTTCTTCAAACTCTGTTGGCCTTCCTTAAACTTATTTTGATTTATTATTGTTTGTATTTTTAATTGTATGTTTGAAGGGATCCTTTATCTTTCCAATCAGCCTTTTCCAGGTCTGGATCCCATCTCCTTTCACCTACTTGAGAATTTTTATTCTCAATAGGCCAATTTTTTTTCTATCTTCTTATTCTCATTTCCCACTAGTGGAGGCTTATCTAATTATAAACAATAAAGAAATGATTTTAAAATTATCTTTTTACTTATACACACAAACTGGTATCTGTAGATTCTTTCTTATCTTTTGCTTACCCATTTCTGAAATCTTCCTATGCCTAAAGCCAGATGCTCTATTTTTTTTTTTTTCCAATCTGCTGCAGTCTTTTTGGACAACTTAGTTCTCTTTCAACTGCTTCACCTCTCACTCATAACTTGCTGACTCCAGAATCTCTAACTCTCTCTTCTGAGGTCCTGAGATATATATATATATATTCTATATATAACACAATATATATAGTATATATATACACAATGTTTTATTGAAACTTCCCAATTATTACATGTCAGATATTCTCATTTCACAGACCAGGAAACAGTTACTTACAGAAGTTAAGTATTACAGCAGGTTTACTCAATTAGCACATGTCCAAGCTAGTATTTAATCCAAAAACTTTTTATTTTTTTCTATTATATACTTATATACTCTTTCTTTCCATTTTCTTGAATTCCAGTTTTGTCTACCAGGGTAAATAAAGTACATGATTGCTAAAGATAGGAAGCTTTAGAATCTATCTTTTTTTTTTTTTTTTTTGGAATCCACTTGCATGAATTTTTCAGATTCCGGAAATAATGCTTTGCAATGCATGAAGTAGTACTTTTCACTCTATATATTTTTGCCCTAATGTCTGTGCACCCAGCCTGTGAAATAAATTGCACTGACCTGTGTCTTTAATGCCTGTCTCTTAACATTTTTCAAAACCACCTTAAATGTTGAAGTTCATAAAATTGGTAATGCTTGATGTGGGGGGAAAAAAACAAAACAAAACAAAACAAACACTAAGATGTTCTACTTTGTGGTCTCTGCATGACATCTAGTGGTTGGAATTGGAAAATTTGAGGAAATGATGATTAGTACCAGGGAAAATACAATCTGTGTTAGTCTGGAGTCCTCATTCCTAACATCAAAAGAAACGTGATATAGGTATCCTTTACTTCCAAACTTCCAAAGAGTTTGGCTGCTGGAGGGTAGGCCTTTCTTAATCATTTCTGTTTCTCAGTCTATGTATTAGGGAAGAAGAATTTCTGTCTGTGTTAAGCAATCCCTGCTCACTGGGGCTTGTGAAACATTGGTCTGTAATCAGTACCTACTTTTGATGGATATGACTTGGATATAAGATGCAAAAGTAAATAAACCCTTTGGTTTTCTTTCTTTATACACAAACATTAATCATACTAAATCTGTGACCCTATTATTCAAAACTATATTTAGAAAAACTTTTTATATACTCCAGTTTTGCTTCTTGTAAAGAGGCTTTAAAATCAGGTAACTGCTTAGCTTTGAGTCTTAGGGATGACATTGGGTGTAGGTCCTTGATAATCCAAGATTTAGGATCTGCCTACCAGAAATTTTAGTCAGCTTAGATAACTGACAATGGAAAACGGTACATGATAAGTTCTAAATAAATGACACAGCCAATGTGTTAGGGATGCCGCAAAGGATTTGGAGTCCGAGAGGTCACAGAAGGGATCAAGAAGGAGGATGGATTTGAACTGAGCTCCAGGTGATAGATGGGCAGCTTAAGATATTTTTAAGCAAACAGGCAATGGAGTGAGAATCCTGCGTGTTGGCTTTCCTTCAGTGTGACTTTGAACAAACAAACTAGTTGCTCCACATTTTACTTTCTTTGTTTGCATCACAGTACGCATGTACATAGATACATAGCATCTATTTCTTGTGGTGAAGATCAGTATAATGTCTTGTGTGGCAAATTATCAGCTCTTTTTACTATAAACACGTTAAAAATGCAAATGTTTAGGTCAAGTATTATTCTCTGAAAATGCACAAAGAGAAATGAACTGAGAGAAAAATAACTAATAATAAATAAATACTATATTTCTGACACCAAGACATGTCCGAGAGAATTTAAAAAGTAATTACAAATATTTTATGGTAATGTATTTCAAATATACATGCTGTAGATTCCAGGATTTATGTCATGGGGATGGATGAGAAGTCCTTGAAACCTGGCAATTATTTATAAATGTTGTTTCTCATTTTCCATCACTGCAAGGTACTCTTACAGACACCATGTGAACCAAATCAAATGTTACATCTCCAGGGTTATAGGCTCATAAAAAATCAACACCTAGGGCATAACTTGAATCACAGTAACTTTATGAATTTCAAATGGGATAAAGTCAGCCCATAAGTGTTTAGGTTTGCAGTCTATTGTTCGAGATTATTGCATCAACCAACTCTGGAATTAACTTCTGGGATGAAGAGTAAGAAAAAAGTAAAATCACTCCACATAGACTCAAAGGAGACTTTTGTTGAAGTGGGATTCCCCATGGTCTTTGAAGTGGGTGAGGCCTCGTGCTTGTGAAATCCAGGGGCCTTGTGATGAGTGAAGTATAAGAGAGATTGCTGACAGATTTGAAATCCCACAGTAGTTGTTTTGTCCTTTGCTTTGAGAAGGTTGGTGATAATTAAACTGCTTTTCCAGCAGAGTCTTTGTTCCTAACCCAAGTATCGTATTTAAAGAAGAGCCAAGTAGTATAGGCATTTTTTGACACTAAACTGACTCTGACCTATCTTCTTCCATGTTTATTTCCCAAAACATACACATTGGTAGTTGAAGTTATTTCCTATGAAGTGACTGAGTGACTTGGGGCCTGTGTGTGTGTGTGTGTGTGTGTGTGTGTGCACATAAGTTTATGGATGTGCTTCGACGGGGCTCAACCTTCACCTTCTCAGGATCATTTGTTTCAATGTCATCTTTGCCTCTTTGTTATTTATCAGCAGGAGATAGCTGACCGAGCTCAGTGCTGAACTCAAGCAACGTTGGCATGTCCACACTTGATGTTTAACAGACCTGAACTAAACAAACCATATTCAGTTTGAGTCACTTTAAATATTTGGTCACTTTTTAACTCCATGTAAACCTTCTGGTTAAACCTTATTTTCAAATAGTAAAAGAATTATAGCTTGAAATATAGTGCCTGGCTTATGACAGTTTCTCAATAAATAGTTTTGATTTATAATCCTAAAAGTAGGAGTACATTTGCTGCTGGAGGATGTATAGACTTAAAAAGAATATGCAATACAACTTTACATCTGAAATAAATAATAATACTATAATAGAGTTTCTCTCTTCATTGCCTGTCTTTTTAGCTTCCTTACCCTTTTAATTTCTACTTCTTTCTTTTTTTCTTATTTTTCTCATAAATAAGTAGGACCAGATATGTAAACATTCAGCACAGGCTTGTGTTGCAGATGTTATCAGCATTTCGAGCGTCCTAACTACTCAAAACAAGCTTTTAACACATTAGTAGAACTTGATATTTCAAACAGATTCAGTACTTTATTAAAATATTTTCATATCTTGATAACACGTAAAAAATCTATTTATTGCCAGTTTCTTTTTGTATCTGCTCCCCTTTTTCTATTGTATTTGTATTGAAATGTTAATTTTAACACATAATATGTATATAAGAGTTTAAGCCCCTAACCTTTTTAATAACATATTCTTTTTGAACATACCACAACTAGAGGTTCATAGAAACGTCCCGTTTTATTAAAATCCACCAGGGGATGTGTTCAACTTGTGAAGTAACCTAATTGCAATAAATCTGGGCTGAGCTAGTGCTAATGCATGTTGGCAATGATCAACTGATTAGGGATACATTGATTTGTCAAAAAACATGATGGGGGAAAAAAGGAAATTGCTGCTCCTCAGTGTTTGTAAGTGCCAAAACACATACGTATTTTATATTGTGGGAAAAGCAATGATGTGAATTTCTCTAAACAGCAGGATGTGAAAAGTACTGTTTCTATAAGAAAAAAAAATCATCCTGGATTCACTAGTATGCAGGAGAAAGCAACTTTATTCTTTTTTTTTTCTCTGTCTCACTAAATAAAATCTCTAGCAGAATATACCACTCCTGATAATTACATGCTCAGCAATTGATGTTTTGACATTTCAAATGGTCCTACTCATTCAGTACCAATACATAGTCCAATCCATTATAAAACGTCCAATGACAAACATGAATCTGTTTAACATTTCTTGTCTCCCCTAATTTGGGCTTACTCCAGTGTTAGGAGCCTGTAGTGGAGGGAGGAATGTGATGGCTTTGTTTCCTTCTCCTTGCCTTACTTTCTCTTCTGCTACCTTGCCTAACATACAGGGCCCAGGTAAGCTGATACTTGGAGTAGTGAACACAGGCTTATGCGTATGGCACACCAGAGATAGTGTTGGTACTCTATGGACTTGGTGAATGAATGTTGAAAGTGGAATTGTCTTCCAGTAGGATGATAGTGAAGGTTACTCAGATTCTTTCTGAGGTCCTTTAGCCACTATTTTTGAAAGTGAGCCATTGGACTTCACCTTGTCTCTTGCTCTTGTTGGAGTTGTTTTCTCTCTTGATGGTCGTCTTGATCAAGATCCCTTTTACAATAACACGAGCCTAGCATGTTCTTAAATCTAGTCCTTGGGAAATCTGTGCTTTTGCTTTGTCATTATAAAAGACATAGATCGCTGTATCCTTGTTCAGTAAGCTACAACATACTCCTGTCTCCTGAAATTCTGGGCTTAAATCAAGGTCTCAAAGGCTTTGTTTTGTTTTATTGTACGTGTGTGTGTGTGTGTGTGTGAGAGAGAGAGAGAGAGAGTGTGTGTGTGTGTGTGTTTATTCTCCTGAAATTCCCCTCCTCACTTGACTTAAGCTAAAATATAAACGTCCTCTTCCTTTCAGCCACAGATGGTGATGGATAAATGGAATGCCATTCACACTATTCCCTTAAAATAAACTCTCTCACTCCCCTCTCCCCTCTCCCCTCTCATCCTCGTCCCTTTTTTTATATAATGGGTAATGCATTAATGTCAGCAGAATAGTTTGGGGCCATCATTTGGCAACTACCACATGGATGGTTTAGCAATTGTTTTTAGAATGCTATGAATTTAGGTATATGTGAGTTTTGGGGAAAGTTTTGCCACTATATGTTTGTTAATTAAATGTGGGCTATGATATAAAATAAAATTATGTTTCTGAAACATATTTTGGAAGCTATAAAGTCATCTGTATTTATTATCCACAGACACAGCGTCATTGTTCAGGTCCTGCAACCGTCTTATAATCAACACACGTGGGCCCAGGGATTCTATGTGTCTTCACTTTCCTAGTGTCCATGGACAATCATTCCTCATACAAAAAGATGGAATGAACCTTGATTTAAGATCTTTCCAAAGCGATCCTCAATAATGACATTTGCATTCTTCTAGCTTGGAAATATCAAAGCAACAAAGATACGGACCTCTGCACAATTGGCTGCATGTTTTGAAAGATAATGTTCCTGACTGGGCGCGGTGGCTCAAGCCTGTAATCCCAGCACTTTGGGAGGCCGAGACGGGTGGATCACGAGGTCACGAGATAGAGACCATCCTGGCTAACACGGTGAAACCCCGTCTCTACTAAAAAATACAAAAAACTAGCGGGGCGAGGTGGCGGCGCCCACAGTCCCAGCTACTCGGAGGCTGGAGAATGGCGGGAACCCGGGAGGCGGAGCTTGCAGTAAACTGAGATCCGGCCTGGGCGACAGAGCGAGACTCCGTCTCAAAAAAAAAAAAAGAAAGAATGTTCCGCAGGCTTAGTAAAACATCTCTACAGGCTGAATTATCGAGAGGAGGTGGAGAAAACGAAATGAAACTGACATGATAATAGTAAAAATAAATAAATAAATAAATAAGTAGTAAATTTCATAATGCAGACACAAATGCTAAAGAGCTTGAGTTTCTTATAAGAAATAGCACTGGAGCAACAACAGGAGGGAAAATACCTTATATGGAAAAATACCTTCTTCCTGGATTTGAGAAACTAATAAAAATTTAATAGATTTTAAATGCAAAATCTTATTATCAAGTGTGTTTTTCATAACACCAATTATTAAAATTTTATATAAAAGTGAAAAATGTCAGCTATTGAAATGTAAGCATAATGTTTTTAAATTAAAATCTGTAATTCTTCCGCGTAAGGTGCTGTTTTACAATGCCTTCTTTTTTCTTTCAAAATCTGTCTCACTCAATAACTGGCTTATTTCTAAGACACTAAACACAATGATAAGGAGAGAATAATTGTTCTATGCCTGATTTTCTTTGAAAATTATGATGAATTTCAACAGAAGCTATTGTAAAATTGACTGATATGTTTGAGGATATTGAAGTATATGTAATACTTTAATATGAATTATTTTGACATGTCACTTATAGATAGTTATTCAAGCCTGGCATTTTCTGCTCTCAAAATTAAGGCATGTGTATTAATTTAAATTGCAGCTAATATGTAATTCACAAAAATTTTGTTCTGACTCTAAAGCTAATTATTGTATTTGCTTTACATATATAACTATTGAAAGACAAATGCAGCATTACTCATGACGTTTTAATAGATTGAGAATTCCCAACCTACACTAAGGTTAGAAATTTCTCAAAATAGTGATTCTAAGTATAAATGTTACATATTGTTTCACTGTGCTTTGCATTAATATTTCTAAATCCTTAAAAGGCAAATTAGCAATAGTATAGGATTTAGGACCTTAGATATTTAAGTTTTTCCATATTTTGCATTGAAAAAAGTAATATATTTTTGAACAATGCAAATTATTTTTATCATTTTATACTATGTCCTAGATCTTTATACATATTAGTACATTAACATATAATTTAAAAGATATTCTAAGGTAGGAAAATTGTATGGGCAAGGTTAGAAGAAATGTATAATAGTTGATGTGGTCCCTTAGGGCTAAAAAAATCAAAAAGTCATTGGCACCCATGGGCCTAAAGGGACAAAGAGAGAGACTGATTAGTAGCACACATAGAAAATAGCCATAGTCAGCTGCTTGACAGGGGCTGCAACATTCAGTGGATGGATGTGGAGAATTAAGTGGTAACTCAGCAGAGAGAGCAAGGAGGAGAAATGCTCAAACTTATTGTCTATTTGCAGAAGACATTATCTTATATATTGATATGGTTTGCCTGTGTCTCCACCAAAATCTCATCTTGAATTGTAGCTCCCATAATTCCCACGTGTTGTGGGAGGGACCCCAATGGGAGATAATCGAATCATGGGGGCAGTTTCCTCCATACTGTTCTCATGGTATTGAATAAGTCGCATGAGATCTGATGGTTCTATAAGAGAAACCCTTTTCCCTTGGCTCTCATTTCCTCTTTGCCTGCTGCCGTGTGAGATGTGCCTTTCACCTTCTGCCATGATTGTGAGGCCTTCCAAACCACGTGGAACTGTGATTCCACTGAATTGCTTTTTCTTTGTAAATTACCCAGTCTCAGGTATATTTTTATCAGCATCATGAAAACAAACTAATACAGTAAAATGGTACCAAGGTAGTGGGGCACTGCTGTAAAGATACCCCAAAATGTGGGGGTGACTTTGGAACTGGGTAACAGGCAGAGGCTGAAACAGTTTGAAGGGCTCAGAAGAAGATAGGAAGGTGTGAGAAAGTTTGGAACTTCCTAGAGACTTGTTGAATGGCTTTGATCTAAATACTGACAATGATATGGACAATGAAATCCAAGCAGAATTGGTCTCAGATGGAGATGAGGAACTTGTTGGAAACTGGAATAAAGGTGACTCTTGCCATGTTTTAGCAAAGAGACTGGTGGCATTTTGCCCTTGCCCTAGAGATTTGTGGAATTGTGAACTTGAGGGAGATGATTTAGGGTATGTAGCAGAACAAATTTCTAAGCAGCAAAGCATTCAAGAGGTGACTGCGTGCTGTTAAAAGCATTCAGTTTTAAAAGGAAAACAGATAAAAGTTCAGAATATATGCAGCCTGAGGTGACAGAAAATAAAAACCCAGTTTCTGAGGAGAAATTCAAGCTGGCTGCAGAAATTTGCATAAATAACAAAGAGCCAAATGTTAATAGCCAAAACAATGGGGAAATATATCCAGGGCACATCAGAGACCTTTGCAGCAGCCCCTCCCATCACAGGCCCAGAGACTTAGGAGAAAAAACTGGTTTCATAGGCTGGACCCAGGGGCCCCTTGCTATGTGCAAACTAGGATCTTGGTGCCCTGCATTCTAGCTGCTCTAGTCATGGCTAAGAGGGGCCAAGATATAGCTTGGGCCATGGCTTCAGAGGGTCCAAGCCCCAACCCTTGGCAGCTTCCATGCAGTGTTGAGCCTGCAGGTATACAGAAATGAAGAACTGAGGTTTGGGAAGCTCTGCCTAAATTTCAGAAGATGTATGGAAATGCCTGGATGTCCAGTAGAAGTTTGCTGCAGTGGCAGTGTCCTCATGGAGAACCTCTGCTACAGCAGTGTGGAAGGGAAATGTGGGGTTGGAGCCCCCACACAGGGTCCTCACTGGGGCATTGACTGGCAGGAGAGCCTACTTCTTGCATCAGTATGACCTGGATGTGAGACATGGAGTCAAAGGAGATCATTTTGGAGCTTTAAGATTTGACTGCCCTGCTGGATTTTGGACTTGCATGGGTTCTTTATCCCCTTCTTTTTGGCCAGTTTCTCCCATTTGGAATGGTTGTATTTATCCAATGCCTGTACCCCCATTTTATCTAGGACGTTACTAATGTGGTTTTGATTTTACAGGCCCATAGGCAGAAGGGACTTGCCTTGTCTCAGATAAGACTTTGAACTGTGGACTTTTAAGTTATTGCTGAAATGAGTTAAGATTTCGGGGGACCGTTGGGAAGGCATGATTAGTTTTAAAATGTGAGGATATGAGATTTGGGAGGGGCCAGGGGCACAATAATATGGTTTGTCTGTGTCCCCACCCAAATCTCATCTTGAACTGTAGCTCCCATAATTCACACGTGTTGTGGAAGGGACCCAGTGGGAGATAATTGAATCACGGGGGCAGTTTCCTTCATATTGTTCTCACAGTAGTGAGTAAGTCTCACGAGATCTGATGGTTGTATAAGGGGAAACCCCTTCCACTTGGTTCTCATTCTCTCTTCACCTTCCACCATGATTATGAGGCCTTCCTAGCCACGTGGAACTGGGAGTCCATTGAACCTCTTTTTCTTTGTAAATTACCCAGTCGTAGGTATGTCTTTATCAGCAGCATGAAAACAGACTAATACATATATAGATCATACTAAAGAATCCACAAATGTTATTAAAACTAAGAAATTAGTTCAATAAGATTGCAGGACACAAGATCAATATGCCCATGAACTAAGGCATTTGCATCATCAAGAAAATGTTAGTATTTAGAATGTATTAGTACTTTCCAATTTTATTTATGTATTTGAAGTAATCCCTGTCAAAATCTCAGATGGTTTCTTTAAAGAAATTGACAAGTTAATCCTTAATTTTATATGAAAATTTGAAGGATCCAGAATGGCCAAAATGATCTGGAGAAAGAACAAATTTGGTGGAATCACTATTTCTGACTTCAAAACTTACCACAACACTACAATAATTAGACAATGTTGTACTTATATAATGGCCTATATTTGAGAATCCAGATACAAAACTTCACATTTATGGTCAATTAATTTTCAACATAGGTGCTGCAACAATTCAACCAGGGAAAGAATAGTGTTTTCAGCAAGGCTGGGACAACTGAAAATCCATGTGCAAAAGAATGAAATTGGACAACTCTTTTATACTACACAAAAATTAACTCAATACAGATCAAAGATTTAAATGTAACAGCTAATCCTATAGCATTAGAAAAGAAAATAGGTGCACAATTTTTGTGATCTAGAATTGGTTGCTGCTATTCTCACCTCAGAATAACTTAACACACACAAATTATTCTAAAATGTAAGTATTTTTAAAAACAAAAGTTCTGCTGTGCTTTTTCTATCAGCAAAAGTCACTTATGTTTGTAATTTGCGACACTTATTCATAAAATCCAGTAGCTATATATTTTGAACATGTTTAATATTAGTACATTTAGTTATAATAATTCTTAAAACTATTTCAGATATAATAAGGATAGAGGTATTCATTGCTATTGTGTGGTTGACTTTCTTTTTGTCTTGTTCCAATAGCTGCATATGTAAAGCCTTTAGAGAAATGTATTCATGAATGTGGTGAACATAGTAAGAAATCAGAAAAGTGACCAAATCATCTATTAAAATGGTCCTATTATCTAAGTCGGAGTACATTCCTTCATTATGAAGGCTCTTAAGTGCTATCATTTTAAACTCATTTACATGAGCTCTTCTTCCGTTTCAGTGACAGCTAAACTCCACTTAAATTGAATCTCCACTTGTGACTCTTTCTGAATCCATTGGAAGAGCTCCACATCATTTCCTGTACCAGCAAACAAGATGAACAAGCTGCATCTGATCCATGAATCTCAATTTCTGGGGCACAGGCCCCTACCCAGTCCAAAGGCCCATGAGCAAAGATGGGGTCTTGAAATTGATCAATGACACTGGAATGAGAAACATTCTCTTTCTCAAATTGGTTATGCTGTTTCTTTTTTCCCCTTCTATTAATGAATTATTCATTTTTCTGAGGTCATTTCTGCTAGCTCCATTTCTACACATTTGCATGCACACACACACAAATTTATTATATAATTTTCCTCTTAAAGTTTACTTCAGTTCTTGCCATGTTTTGCTCTCACTGAATAATACTTTGATTCACACACATAAGTTCATGTTTTTACACATGTTTAAGAATCCTTATAGAATAACATCCTAGAAATATAAATTTTGGGGCAAAGAACAAATCTGACATTAATTTTAATGAGTAATGCTAAATTATCCCTTTTCTAGGAGAAATTTTAACAATCTACAATTCCACAATAACTTCAGAGTGTGAATTTTCCTATGGCCTAGACAATACTGGGTATTAGGTCTTTTAGTGTTGTCAATCTAATGAATAAAAAAATGTTATAATGTTGCATTAATTTTCAAGAGTGTTTGATTTGGAATATTTTTACATATTTGATAGGTCATTCATTTGTTTTCTTCATATATTTTATCTCTTTTTGTTTTGCGTTGAGTATTTTTTATATACTGGTGATGTTGATATATATCACATAGTTTACAAACTTTTAGCTCTGTATATCTTTCTGACATTTAGTGAGATATTAATACATGTATTTGTAAGGCTATTTTTCAGGTGTATTTTATGGATTTTATGTTGTTCTAAGATTATTTCAGTTTATTCTCTTTAATTATCTTGAAGTGTATTAAAATTTCTTGAATTTTCTATATTAGTAGTTCTCGTATTTTAGGATGCATCAGAATTACCCAGGATGTTTGTTACAGCACAGATCACTGGGCTCAGCAGGTCTGTGACAGAGCCTGAGACAATGCATTTCTAGTAAGTCTAGGACATGTAGCTGCTGCTGGTTTAAGGACACACTTTGAAAACTATATTTTCATATAATAATTATTTAATCTACAAATATTGAGTATTATCTTCAGAGTTAGCTAGGATTATAGTATTTTATAGAAAAATATAAAGGAATTATAGCAGGTATCCATGTTTTATTACTCATTATAATAAAAATTTTTCTACTATTTTATTATGTATTATTGCAGTAGGGCTCCAATGATGTGAATCTTTCTTCTTTGCTAAGTGTATTAAAATGTTTGTTTTTGTCTCTCTTAAATATGTTTATAGTAGGTTTCTACCTGTGGCTTATAGTAATAGAGTTAAAATTTCTTATTTTTTAGTTTAAGGGGTTTTTTATTGGTAATGAATGCAACATTTTATCAAATTATTTTGAATTTTAATAATATGATTGCATTATTTTTTCAATCTTTTCATGTAATGAAGTATATCAATAGATTGAATAATGTTGAGACATACTTGTATAATGGAAGTAATCTTACTCAGTTGTGATACTCAGTATTATTTCGGTATTTAATTTCTATTTGATTCTGTTTAGTTCAAAACCGTAAAGAGTCTGAGATATTACTTTGCTAGCTCAAAAATTAGTATGCCAGAGCTATATACGTACATACATGTATACCTAATCACAAGTATTTTGGTTGGGGAAAAGATTATTTTCTCACAGAGGAACTTGTTCCCCATGATACTGCTACAAGATGTCATGCAGCAAGCTTCACACCACAGGAGAGGAGGCTCCAAGTTATGAAAATAGCGCCTCTGCAGGAGCTACTAGCAAAACTGCCTATGCTCCCTGAGAGAGAAAGAAACCTTTGCTCCAGAATCTAAACAAGTTGTTTCTCAGAGTGGAGACAAATGTCACTGCTTTACTGCCCTGAGATATAAACAAATGGACACAGGGAGATACACATCACTACATGTCTCTGAAAGTATCTGTCTCTGACTTCAAAGGATTATTCCCTATTCAATCAACTTTTAGGTGGCAGCACTCTTTGCTTAGAAAGCTCTGAATATGCAGATGCAATGAGTTATTCATGGAACATTGCCTCCCAACAGGTCCCAATAATTGTTAAACTGTTGAATCATCATGGTTTTTTAAAGAAACTGACAAAAGATATAAAACTTGTCCCACAAAACAAATCAATTTTCTAAAAGTTTTTAAGCTACTGAAGCCCACTAATAGATTCTGATTTTAAGAATTCCTATATTTTTCTACCAAGCTCCAAAACACAAATGTAGCCATGCCACCTCCTTCGCACTCCCCATTTTCAAAGTATTTTCCATTTTCCCAGGGTTTAATGAACTATGTACTATGTACTGATTCAGATTACTCAGTCTGGCACACATGGTCACCAACAGCATGGCTCCAATTAAACTTCCAATATGATTTCCCAGTAGAGCTGTTATTCTAACTCTCCCAGTTTACCTCATTTTACTTGCCTGCTTTCATTCATCCTTTCTTCCTTCGTTTTCACTCATACCTATTAAAATTCTTACTAACTCACAGGTTAACTCTCACATAAAACCATTTCTAACATCTCCAATTGAAATACTACCTTAATTAATTTTTGTATCAATTAAAATAAGTTTGTGGCCTGCATAGTATAGTGAGATCTCATCTCTACTAAAAAAAAAAAAAAAGGTTAAAAATTAGCCAGGCATGCTGGCATACCTGTAGTCCCAGTTACTCGGGAGGCTGAGGTGAGAGGGTTTCTTGAAGTTGATAGAGGTTGTATTGAGCCAAGGTCACACAACTGAACTCCAGCCTGGCCAAAAGAGCAAGACCCTAATTCAAACCAAAAAAAAAGAGAAATACTTTGTATGCCTTGTATAACATTTAATATAGTATGTTGGATTGTAATTTCTTTCGTGCCTCTCACCTCCAGTAAACTGCAATCCACTTAAAGAAATTAGTCTTAAATTTAATTTTACTAAAGTTTTTAGAAAAATAGCTTGTCCATAGTTGGAAATTAATCAGTGTTTCTAAGGTATTATAAAAATTTTATGATGCTATACCAATCATGTGGTACGCATCTTCTCTCTTTACTCAAGACTTACTTTCTCTGAAGAAAGCGGAATTGTGAACCAGTGTCAAAGGCACACATCATGAGATATTGTGGAGAAAAAGAGTACACATAAATATTGATGTTTATTCCACGTATTTATGGTTTGGGGGTTGAGGGAACTATGTTGATGTCAGAATCAACAGAGTTGGTGTTAAAGTGCAGTTCCTCTCTATTTTCAGGCAATCTACACATCAGAGTTAGTAGGTTTCTAAATAAACGTTAAGCTTGGATGCTTTGTAAAACATTAGTTTTAGTACTGTTACATGATGTTACATCAAAGATGTTGCATAGGTATCCATCTAGTAGCTCTACAGTGAATAATTGGGTGGGGGGGAACACTGTGGATGCTCTAATTACTGTACTTCATGCCTTTGCTGCATTTAGAAGTTCAAATATTTCCAATAAGTGAGCCAAGTATTTTGGATTTAAGGAAAGACAACTTCAGCTTTAGTAGTTGTCTTTGTATTTCCTCTGACAGTTTACTGTGTTTCTCTCTTTTAAAACTTCATCTTCTACTTTAAGTACTTTATCCATTCTATTTCTAGGAATTGTCATCCTCTGCTCATTATCCACATCATTATGTCCTTTTACGAAGAAATTTTGTTTCCAATCTCATTCCTTTATACCCCAGATAATTTTTTTCCTAATAATTTTTTCTAGTTTTGATTTCAGCTGCCAAAGATTTGATCCAAAATGGTACTCTTATTCTCAGTGGTATTTGGATTCCTTCACTGAATTTGTCTGCACTGAAAACTAAACCAGTCAGAAGAACCCTTTGGTGGGCCTTTGGTTCTGGATTTCATTCAGGGACCACAGAGCTGCTCTTGAAGTCAAGCGTTCTCGAGCAGACACTTCAGTGTTCTACTAGTAAAAACTGTGTATCCGAGGAAGTTCAGACTCATTACATAAGCATTCCAATTTTTCTGTCACAAAGAAAATATTGCACACCTGCTATTCAAATAGTCTCTGGCTAAAAAAGTTGTTGCTTCTATATAAGAAAGCATGACTTAGATATACATTAGAGTGTTTCTTATTGTCATTGAACACACACACGTTCTGTTTACTTAATCCATTGCAATTTCTTTCTCTGCCCCTTTTTACACAAAGTTCCTTTCTTGGAGTGAGATGAGGGAATAAAGGAAGGTTTTGATTTAAATAAACAGACTGTAGTGGTTTCCTGAGGCTATCACATGGTGGATGCCTCTGCTATAACACTTTGTCCTAATAAATAACATTATATTCTACGAATATTGAGTTAAATTGATTCATTTTGTGTATTCTTCTAAAGACTGACTTTAGAAATCTTCCTTTTTAGGAGATTTTAGAATTGTGTTGGAGAAATAGGAATTTCATTAACAACATATAGTCAACGCAGATAACAGATTCAAGTGCTCCCCCAAAGCAAAGATGACCCAGGAGAAATACAATCATCTTAGTGTGCTTTATGTGATTCATACGAAATTCAGCCCTTTTGGAGTTTCAGTTCTTAGCAAAATACTACTTGCTGTTTTTGAGGAAAAAGAATGGCATAAAAAGTCATATAAAAAGACTCATAAGGCCCTTGGACATCAAATAACTCTTACAAAACAACATTTTAATGAATTAAGTGTAAATGAATCAGAAACATGTGGGTTGAATTTCCCTTGAAATACCCATGGGCTTAAAAATTAAGGGGAAAAAAAAGAATTGCTTGGCAAAAAATTATGTGCATTTTATTGAGCTCAAGTCTTTTGAAAAAAAAAGAAAAAGAAAAAGGAAGCAGCCTTGATTTGGTTGACTGAATTAAAATTTTTAAAAAATCATGACCATAGCCTTTATTTATATTTTTAAATTCTACAAAACCCAGATTACAGATATAATTATGTGTCTATTTGAGTGTCAGATTCATTAATGTTAGACCATTTTTCAAGGACGGTAACATTTTGATTAACCAGAATTCTCAAGTAATGGTTGTCTTTCCCAGGGCAGAAGCGGCAGCCAGAAGAACTAAAGACTGTAGTTCAAATAAAGTTCATTAGAGTTGAGGTAAAGAAAACATGGTAATCATTCAGTTCACTAACCAAGAAGATCCAAAATCCAAAGGAGTAGTGGGCCCGGTTAGCTAACCACTGAACAAAAGGGTAGAAAAACAGTCATGCAAGGGCTAGGGCTCAGAAGATAAGGAAAGCTGAAAATAAGTGGAAAAATCTGTGTACTAAGGGGAAGATCTGGGATAAAAGAAAATGCTGACAAAAGAAAAATAAAAATTGCAAAGACTGAAAACTCTGAGTGTTGGCTAGAAATGGCCAAAATACAGCAGGGCATAGGGGTTGGAAAACTTCTAGAGATAGGAAAAGCAGGGCAGATATGAATATTCAATGACGTATTGTGGACACACGTGTTAATATGAGTAAAAATGTGAGTTGTTGGCTCTGCCAACTTCAACATCGTAGAAACCATGCTACTCATTGCACCTGCAACGTGCTTAGGTTAGGGTGTCTTAAAATACTTATGGATGCACGCAAGATTATTTATGATTCATTTGCAGAGACATGTTTTTATTCAGATATATTCAGGCTTTGGGTGGAGTGAATAATTTGAATTGAGAGAGTCTAGGAGACCTAGTTTTCTGCTAGGGAAAAATCTGCCATTGGAAGAGAGAATAAAGATGTTGCATAGTAAAGAAAAGTTTGGGAAAGTCACCCTTCTCCAGTTTAGGGTAACTCATGTTCTCTCTGTAGGTGGGAACCTCTATGTCAACCAACATAATGTTTAGTTCCTTCAGAAATATTTTTCATGAACTCTTATATTAATAAACAGCTAGTTTTGTAATGCAGAGTTAGGTTAGTTAAAGTCTTTAAAAATTATTTTTATTCCCAGGAAATTCTAGTAAATGATAATAATTTGTTGATATAAATGTTACCTATCGATGACACCTATACACAAAAAACGTATTCAAATTGTATAGAAAACATATTTATTGAGAGAGTTAATCTTTTTATTTAAATAGTATTTGTATAAGCATAGATTTTAGTTAAAGGCCAAAAGTATAGCTTTTACTAGCAACTGTGCCATGATACCGTGTCTACCACCAGTAACAACCCTTCACCCTAAAAAATAATTTTAAAGAGAAAAAAATGGTAAAGTAATAACAGAAGTGGGCATACATTTTGGGGATAGTAAAATATATTTTGTCTTTATAGTTTGTTAATTGAAAATAAAAATAACAGGAAAAGACAAAACTGAAATAAAAAATACATTTGCATATGATACAAACTCATGGAAAACTTGAGTGCCAAGACGCAGCTGATGATATTAAAAAGGGAATGGTGTGGAACTCATATCTAGTCACTGAGTCATAATTAACACTCTTAAATACAGATTTTGCCATTGCCCAGAAAAGCAGGCAGTCTTTTTTATTTTTCCACTTATGTTAAGGAGGTAATGGCGGTGGGTAGGGGAAGGTTATTTCAGGATTTTTTTTTTTTTTTT
Organism: Macaca mulatta; assembly: GCF_049350105.2. Taxonomy (NCBI): domain Eukaryota; kingdom Metazoa; phylum Chordata; class Mammalia; order Primates; family Cercopithecidae; genus Macaca; species Macaca mulatta. The sequence continues at coordinate 19,439,786 of NC_133408.1, read as the reverse complement.
TTTTTTTTTTGAGACGGAGTCTCGCTCTGTCGCCCAGGCTGCAGTGCAGTGGCGCGATCTCGGCTCACTGCAAGCTCCGCCTCCCGGGTTCACACCATTCTCCTGCCTCAGCCTCCCAAGTAGCTGGGACTACAGGCGCCCGCCACCACGCCCGGCTAATTTTTTGTATTTTTAGTAGAGATGGAGTTTCACCGTGTTAGCCAGGATGGTCTCGATCTCTTGACCTCGTGATCCGCCCACCTCGGCCTCCCAAAATGCTGGGATTACACGCGTGAGCCACCGCACCCGGCCTATTTCAGGAATTCTTAAAGATTCTATCAAGTTTTATCAGTAGACAGCCAGTTCAATGTCATTCACCTGAGAGAATCGTGGTCTAGTATTCCCACTCAGTGATTTTATTTTTCTGTAATCATTACTTTTAACTATCTTCCATCAGCCTTCCTTTCTTAACCTTTAGTGCCATTTGAGCAGATTCCAAAATGTTTTGGCAACTTTTAATTACTTTTTAAAATTTAATGCAAAACTCAATGTAAAAATCAACTTCTCCTTTTACACCAGCCTGAATTTGAGCTGAAACTCAAATGGTCACAGAGGCTGCTGAAGTTGCCTGAAGCAAGGTCTGGCTCAGAGCTGTCTCTTCCTTGCCTTCTTCCGGGAGTAACTCCTCCAGTGTGCTGGACTGGAAGAAACGTGAGCCTACAGACTGAGTGTCTCGGCTTAACTGTTCTTGTGATCCTCTCTCTTACTGCCATTGCTTCTCCCTCTAACACTGATTGGCCTTTGATACACTCCAGGTCACCATGAGGTGGCAAATTTTCACATTCTAGTGAAAGAGCCCAGCGAGTGACTGAGGCTTAAAGGCTACTTTAATCACCTCCTGAAAGCTCTGGTTGAATGCCCTGGTTGCTAAAACTCTAACCTTTATGTGAGGGATAACCTCTTTGGGATTGTTATTTTTCTATAAATTTGAGATAGGCTTATATTTATTTAAGAATACTTTCATGCAGTTATATTACTCAGTACCCATTTCTCTTTGGTTAAATCTGTCATACTGAGATTTATACCAGCTTTTATAAATTCAAGATAAGTATCTAAATAATTTGATGAGTCTCCCCATTCAGGATTAGCCCACGAAGCTATTTCACAACGTGTTCATGTGCTCTTTTTGATTTCTGTTTTATTTATAATTGCATAAAACTATAGGTGAATGACCCCAGATGTTATCAGAGCATCTTGGACAATGTTATCAGTAAATATGCAATATGTGTGCACTCACATGAGTGTGTGTGCATCTGAGCGTGGATGTATGTGTGTGGGGGGGCTTATATTGGAGATATGGCAAGGAGATTAGGAGAAGAGAAGTAACAAACCAAGCCAAAATGAAATTATGCTGTGTAGTCATTTCATATTAGCACACCATTCACTACCTTTATACAAAATTGCATTTTGAAAAATTAATTCTCTTTAATATACTGGGAAGGAGACCTAATGAGTTATTGTATGCAAATTCCGGATTATTTTCCCTCTACTATCAGCAACAGTTCAACAAAGTGCATCTCATCCTACTCTTAGGGTTGCTTAAGAACTTGATCCCTGGGAACACCTGTTACTAGCATGGCTTAAAATTCTCTGTGTTGTTTTCTTCCCCTTTGGACGCTGTTTCACCCAGCTGCTGATAATTAGAAAAACAAAGCAAATCCCTCTCATGGATGCTGTCCTCTGCAGAAAGCCAAGGCAGCATAAAGCCAAAGAACACCATAGGCCTTTTTGTTTTAAACGAGGAGGCACGCTGCACTATATTCCTCTTGACTGCAAAACCACAGGAATGGATTAATATCACTAACCACAAGAGACCTTTGTGTATGAATGTGGGGGGAGGGCATGAGAAGAATATTAATCTGTGATATATGACCTTATAGTTTCTGCAAAAAGTTAAAAGCTGTATGTATTTGAATCAATGCATTATAAATGTATCAGCCATATAAGATGAATAATATGGCTAAGTACCAAGAGCTGAGCTCTTTCCCAGAATTAACTATTTTTAACTCAGGAGGCTTTTCAAATATTACACAGAGATGGACATTCAGTAAATAGAGCAGACTAAAATAAGAATTCAAAAGCAAAGCAAAACTCTGGCACCAGATAGGCCCCTTCAATTAATCCTTAACTTATCTTTTAATATATTACATATACAATACATGTATATTTGTAACATATTCAGTGATATGTATATATGACACTTAGTGAATAATTAAAAAATTAAAATTTATATTTTATTGTGTTTAAATACTTAACAAGGTGAACTGTAGAAGCAAAATGATAGTTTATGTGTCCTACATACTTTTAAAAGAAATAAATCAAGGTGCATTTTAGTAATTTAACATGCTTATAATACTTTCCTTTGTTTGTTGAAATAAGAATGTTTTGAACATCTAAAATATGCAAAGCATTTTACTAGGTACTATGGATACTAAAGAAAAAAATAAAATGGAAGAAAAGCATATTCATGAATATTTCTCAATAGTCTGGGATTCAAGATCTTATTCCAAGTTGCATTTCAAATCTTATTACTCTTCTACCTCTATGACCCTCTCCAAGTACAACTGCTTAAAGGTTCTAAAATGAATCCTAGATCTTCAGCGAAATATATGCCCTTTGTGTATAATACCTCCCTCCATCTTTAACTGTCAAAATTCTGCAGTCTTCAAGATGTGATAAAACTCACTGGTAGTTTATTGCAGGTGGTCAGCACGGTGGCAATTAGGGTCTGATCTAGGGTGATGAAAACTGAGGTAAAAATTAAGAAATAGATTCAATAGATTCTACTATATTGAAAAATGTAAGAGGTGGACATTAATTATCCATGAGCAATGAGGGAAATCAGGTGTTTGTGATGATGAAGATTTCAAATCTGGGTGACTAGAAGAAGAGTAATACCATGAATACAAATAGGGATGTCAAAAATATGGGTTCATTGTGTGAGACAAAGGTGATCCGTTTAGTTACTTTAAATGTAAGATGTCTGTGGGATATCCTGGAAACATCATAAAAACATATAAAAATTAGGAGAACTTTAGGCCAGGTACAGTCGCTCATACCTGTAATCCCAGTACTTTTGGAGGCCAAGGTGGGCAGATCACCTGAGGTCAGGAGTTCAAGACCAGCCTGGACAAGATGGTGAAACCCTGTCTCTACTAAAATACAAAAATTATCCAGGTACGGTGGCATGTGCCTGTAACCCCAGCTACTCAGGAGGCCAAGGCAGGAGAATTGCTTGAGCCTGGGAGATGGAGGTGCAGTGAGCAGAGATTGTGCCACTGCAGTCCAGCCTGAGAGACAGAGCTAAACTCCATACAAAAAAAAAATTAGGAGAACTTTAGACCTGGGCTATAACTAAGCTTTATGGTGCATGATGCATCCTGCTGGAAAGCAATGCTTGAAATTAAGAGACTCTGGAAAGCAATGCTTGAAATTAAGAGACTCTGGAGGCCAACGAGAACAAACATTGGTAAACATTTGTCTCTAGAGAACAAGAAAAGGTTGAGGAGCTAGCAACCAAGTGACTCCAAAGAACAAATTTCTTATATCAAAGAGACTAGGAAAAGAGTATCAACAGCAACAGAGTTCAATAATGTTATTTACCAGCAGTCCCCAACCTTTTTGGCACCAGGGAACAGTTTCATGGAAGACAATTCTCCACAGATCAGGGTGGAGGGTGGTCTGTGGATGATTCAAGTGCATTACACTTGTTGTGCAGTTTATTTCTATTATGATTACATTATAATATACAATTAAATAATTATACAACTCACCATAATGTAGAATCAGTGGGAGCCCTGTACTTGTTTTTCTGCAACTAGAAAGTCCCATCTGGGGGTGATGGGAGACAGTGACAAATTATCAGGTATTGGATTCTCATAAAGAACACACAAGTTACATCCCTTGCATGCACAGCTCACAACAGGGTTCACGCTCCTATGAGACTCTAATGCTGCTGCTGATGTGGTAGGAGGTGGAGCTCAGGCAGTAATGTGAGTGATGGAGAGTGGCTGTAAATATGTTGAAGCTTCAATATTAGGAAGCGGCTGGGTTCCTAACAGTTCAGGCCATGGCCCTAGGACTGGAGACTCCTGTTGTATATGACAGGTGTCCAGGAATAAAAATAACTAATAGAAGACCACTACTCAGTGGAAATTGGTCAACTTTAAGAAAGCAAGTTGTAAAGAGCTACCTGCAAAAGAAGTCATAGCACTTGGATTTGAGAATGAAAATAGTGAGCAAGTCAGGAATTGTTGCAGGAAGTCAGGGACCCTGAACAGAGGGACCAGCTGAAGCCATGGCAGAAGAACATAAATTGTGAAGATTTCATGGACATTTATTAGTCTCCCAGATTAATAATTTTATAATTTCTTACACCTGTCTTTACTGCAGTCTCTGAACATAAACTGTGAAGATTTCATGGACATTTATCACTTCTCCAAACAATACTCTTATAATTTCCTATGCCTGTCTTTAATCTCTTAATCCTGTCAACTTTGTAAACTAAGGATGTATGTCACCTCAGGATCTTGTGATGATTGCGTTATCTGCACAAATTGTTTATAGAGTCTGTGTGTTTGAACGATATGAAATCTGGGCATCCAAAAGGAGCAGGATGGCTGCAATTGTCAGGGAACAAGGGAGATAACCATTGGGCCTGATTGCCTGCGGGGCCAGACAGAACAGAGTCATATTTCTCTTCTTACAAAAGCAAATAGGAGAAGTATCGCTGAATTCTTTTTCTCAGCAAGGAAAGAGAATGCATTCCCAGGGGTAGGTCTCTAAAATGGCTGCTCTGGGAATGTCTGTCTTATACGGTTGTAGATAAGGGATGAAATAAGCCCCAGTCTCCTGTAGCACCCCCAGGCCTATTAGGATGAGGAAATTCCTGCCTAGTAAATTTGGGTCCGACCGATTGTCTGCTGTCAAACCCTGTCTCCTGATAAGACGTTATCAATGATAATGCGTGCCCAGTGGGACATGAAACTTCATCAGCAATTCTAATTTTGCCCTGGTCCTATAATCTCACTCTGCCCCCATTTGCCTTGAGATATTTTATTGACCTTGAAGCATGTGATTTCTGTGACCCACTTCCTATTTGTACACTCCCTCCCCTTTAGAAATCCATAATAAAACTTGCTGGTTTTATGGCTCAGGGGGCATCATGGAACCTGCCAACATGTGATATCTCCCCCAGACACCCAGCTTTAAAATTTCTCTCTTTTGTACTCTTTTCCTTTATTTCTCAGACTGGCCGTCACTTAAGGAAAATAGAAAAGAACCTATGTTGAAATATTGGAGGCTGGTTCCCCCGATATCAAATAATATTTATTCCTTGGGGTTTGAAAGTGGAAGATACTCAACAGAGATTTTCATAGCTTAAGGAGGACTGAATGAGATAGAAAATGCAATCCTTGTTACCTAAATATTTCCATTCCTAAAATTATGTTGGATAGTGAGTTTTCCTATAGCACAAGCTCATATTCCTTTTTTTTTTATTTGGAGAAAAAATAACACAACATTCTAATCCATACTCCCAATAACACAAAACATACTTCAACACCAGAAACAATCTAACAAAAAACGTCTATAATCCAATGTAACTAAGTGCCAATAAATTAATAATTTAACATGTAATGAACTCATTAGCAGGTATGTTTCAGTGTGATAGAAAAATACTATAGAAAAATGGATATTGGATATACTTACCTCCATGCTGTAAAAACACATATCAAGATGCAAATAAAAATAGAATACTCTGTTAAAGATATGTCTGGGTTGGACCCTTATTGAGGTATATTTCAACCATCATTTTTCCAGAAAGCTCTATCATTATTCAACCTCTTTTCCCCAGAAATAATGAGTAACTCAGAGAATTTTTGTTTGCTTGTTTTTGTTTTGAGATGGAGTCTCACTCTGTCACCCAGGCTAGAGTCCAATGACATGATCTCAGCTCACTGCAACCTTCCTCTCCCAGGTTGAAGCGATTCTCCTGTCTTAGCCTCCTGAGTAGCTGGGATTACAGCCATTGCCATCACGACCAGCTAATTTTTGTATTTTTAGCAGAGTTGGGATTTCACCAGAGTTGGGATTTCACCATGGTCAGGATTTCACCTGACCAGGGTTGCCAGGCTGGTCTCAAACTCCTGACCTCAACTGATCCGCCCACCTTGGCCTCCTAAAGTGCCAGGATTACAGACATGAGCCATCATGCCTAGTCAACTCAGAATTATTGATGTTAAAAAGATAATAATAGTTAGTAATACTTGATTGCCTATATTTCACCAGGTACTGTTATACCATATCTTTACGTCTTATAACAACTCCTTGACATAAGTAACATATCATTAGCCTCATTTTAAAGATGAGGAAATTGAGACTCACAGTTTAAGGGGCAAAATTGTCCAAAGTCACATAGTTAATATACAATAAAACCTAGATTTGAATTCTGGTATTCTGAGATGAAGGCCTCTTCATGTAACCACTTGGAATCCCTAACTAGTGGAGGAGGAGAATCACCTTCTATTTGAGTAAGCCTGTCCTTTCAAAGGAGAATTAAATGTGATAACATGCACCTGGCTCTACCCAGTTAGAAGACCAACCTCTGATACAGGAGTATTAGCTTCTTAAGGATGCATGCAGTCAGAAGAGGCTGGGGGATGAGATGGTATTCCCTGAGACTTCCTACTGGTAAGCTGGCAAACTTGATGCCATAAGGGAACTGTTTGTAACATTCTGCCCAAGGTAGGAAGTTCAGTAAAGTATATGTTTCTTAATGTTTTTAAAGTATTTGCTTAAATACTGGTTGTAGGGAGTAGAAAAAAAAAGAGGACTAGAAGGCAGTGTATTCTGGAATTTTCATAATGTGATGGAGGCTATAAAGAGAAATTAGATTTTATTTTGAATCCATGTGGTCAGAGAAGACCTCATAATCTGATCTGTTGTCTCGTTTGGATGTGTCAACTCCCCACAGATGGCAGGGAGAGTGTTTGGATCCTGATAAGTCAGTTGCTGCTGTAGTGTGGACTACCCAAGTCAAAATCAAATCTTATCCCTGTCTAAAGCAAATATTGGAACAAGATGAAAGAATTTGTGCACCTAGAAAGATCACAGACATGACAATGTGACCCTAGAAAAAGATATCATAAAAGAGGCCTTCTACAGTGGGAATAATATAAATAAAGGAGATTAAGTGTTTACAATAGTTCTTTGAGGGAGAGAAATGATCCTCTTGTTGGCACTGCATGAAACTGATTTTAATCACTGTAATAGGGGACATAGATAGATGCTTTATGAAAGGAAAATTCTATAATAGAACATTTAGGAGGAAAAATATTTTTTTCTGTGCGACTAGAAGGTCTCAAAAGAAAAATCAAGTAATATGTTGTGTGGATGCTGGGTAATTGCTGTTTGATGAAAGAAAAGTTGGGGGTGGGGAAGGAGATGTTCTAAAGAAGAGCTGTAAAATCCAACCATTTCAATTTGCTGCAAAATTGCTTCCTGTTATAAAGTACCAAAATTCAAAAAGGATACAGTTTGGTCTAGGGAAATCATGCAAAATAAATATCTAAAATCCTTAAAAATTGCATTAGCCCTACACCACAATGAAAACAAAACACTGAGTCAGTGAGAAAATAAATCTACTTCTTATATTATTACTTTTCTTTCTGAAATTTGGCAAAATATAATGACAGTGTATTATTACCTCAAAGTATTCTGTGGGTTTTTAATGTTTTCCTTTTAAAAAATCAAAGTTACATTGTGTCAAATGAGTGTTATATAAGAAATATGATGCGATATGGCTATAAGAGGAATACAAATTTTATTTTCACATCCAGATTCTAAGTTTTTAAAGAAATACTTGTACCATTTTTCTCTAATATGCAAGCAACTAACTTGCTACCTACAAATCTTGCAAAGATTAGTTGGTTGCTTCTGTGTAAGTAATACAAATTTAAAGTATTAGCTCTAGGCAAATTAATCAATAGGCCTATCTGGCCAGAATCATAGACAGAAAAATCCTCATAATGATTAAAAAGACTAAAAAAGAAGAGAGAAAAAAAAGAAGATGAATTAGATACAAAAGAATATTATATTATTGGTTTAGTCGTTTACTCTAAAACCTACCATTTCCATATGTAATCTTGTACCAGGGCACTTGAATCAGATGTGCATAGACTTTAACACTATCTTGTCTTCAGATCACCAAGGGAATTCATTATGTGAAATTTGTAGTCCAAAACAACTCTCAAAAGCAAATCTTCAAAATATGCAAGAATTTGGTTTTGAATGAGTTGATTTCCATGCTTTGGCTAAAGTAGCAGAACAAGAAATGATAGGTATAGTACAGAGAATGGAGAAATTAAGCTCATTCCAGAAAGCAGCAAGCTCTACTAGGGACAGAACTGAGAGGGTGTGAACTTCTCATTTAGGCTATCAATGCACACAGCAGGGCATTTTCACCCAATTTTATGGATTAAGGATTTGAAGATAAAAGCATGCTGAAGGGCTAGTTCTAAGAGGCAAAAAATGTTCAGTTTGCACTGGATCCCGAATGGGACAAAAGTTTTGATATATTGGTTCATTTTAGAATCTCTGTCATCCTATTTAGGAACAAGAAGGGAGAGGGATGGTTCTTTGGCCATCTAGTAGGTCCCATTTAATGTGATCACCAGTGTGGACTCATTTTCCCAGAAGAATACAATGCATTACTTTTAGTAAGAAACAGAAATCTTGGGAGGCTGAGGCAGAAGGATTTGTTGGACCCAGGGGTTTGAGAGCAGTCTGGGCAACATAGTGAGACCCCATCTCTACAAAAACAAAAGAAAATCAGAAAATTAGAGGTAAATCTTCCAGGAGAAAAGAAAACTAATACTCAGCAGTGTCTTTATAATAATCTAAATAGAAAGTTGATGTAAACCAGATTAAAATGACAGAAAATTATGTTGGAGGGAGAAGCCAGACAAATGGGGATCTGCTTCCATTAAATATTTATGTAATGGGTAACATTATTTTAAACACAACAGACCAGGAGGTACCCTAGAACAGTATCAACCTAGAAATGGGATAGAAAAGTCTTGAGAGCAAATTTGTTTTCTTACTAACTTGTTTACTTAAGAATGAGAATGGAGGAAGGGTCCTGAGCTATGTTTGTCACACATTTGTTTTTCAATATTAACTTCCATCCATTTTAGTAGATGTTTATAACTGATTCTTCAGTAGATTTCTGTCATACCAGTAAAATATCTATATATATATATAGAGAGAGAGATATAGTCCTTCTGTCATTCATACATGAATCAGATATTTTGCTGTGCACAAGTGTGAATCAATGATTTACAACCAAAAGTGGACTGTTTACCCTATAAACATAATAATACATCAAGAAGTGTGTTAACAAACTTGCATTTTCCTTGGTGTAATAAGTGTTGGTGCTCCTAGTAAATTATTGAGGAGTTATGAAGCATAGTAATTTTTGTTTTTGAGTATTTTATGTCAGGGTCTCTGGGTAGCTCTTTTTTTAATGAACTGGCTATACCAGAAATATTAGTACTAAATAAATAATCATATAACTTAAAAACTTATTTGTCATATCTCTAATTCCTGGTTAGAATAAAAGTGTTTTTAAAATTAAAGGAGCATGTGTTATTATTCCTGTTCATTTGTCTACCAAGATACTTATTTTTAAATAATGTGTTTCCCATAAAGTCAATTCACATGAATTTGGCATCAGCATAATTCTGATCATGATGCTGAAATTTGCTTTATAAATAAAGTACTATCAAACATACTCCCACATTTTAGGATTAAAAAAAAAAGGTTTACTTATTTTTCATATGCTGATAACCAGAATTGCAAGACAGCTCAGTCTTGGATACCAAATATAGTTACTGGCCTTTTTGGGTTTAAAATCTAATTAAGAAAAATTATGCAAGCTGTTCATTTTAAAATTGCTAACAAAGAAAAAAATACATTTGAGTTTTAAGGGATTCAATTTAGAGCACAACATGATTTAATTTTGAACACAAACCTTTAAAATGCGGCCCATAATTTCTCCATGTACTATGAGAGGGAAATTGTGTTATGAACCATGTCTATAGATTGTTTTTAAATAAACAATTTCATAACGTATGTGGGTGAATGAGTGCCCTTTCATTGACACCAATTCAGCTACATTTAATTACATTAAAGCAGAAAAGAATACATGCTTTTACTCATATACCACTATCTGTGTTAGTAATAGTAGGATATAAAAATAACCCCAAATAATAGCTGGTAGATATCCTTTAACATCTATGATAAACATGATTTTATATTTGAGAGAAAGGAGACACCACTGACAGATTTTTTGGTTGGAGAAAAATCAAAGGTTCTGTTTTGCCTGTATGTTTATTTGTTTGGTTTGGTTTTGAATTTCCCTTCAGGTAATATATAACCAAGGATGTGTACTAAAGGTCTACTAAAATTTTATATAAAATTTTGTAAAAGATACACTCAGTATGCACATAAGAACTGCTTCACCTGCAGAAAAAAAATGAATTAATTACTGTGATATTTTAAACTGAGTTTTCATGACATTAAAACATAACAATTGAGAGCAAGAATAGTACTTACAGCTTTGCTAAAGGTTATTTTACAGTTTTTAGCCAGTAAAATCGAATCACTTAGTGCCCCAAAAGCAAAGAGTAATTTGCAAATCTCCTATGTGAATATAAATCCATTGAAAGGAAGACCATGTCTCATTCACCTTTGAATGCCTGACAGCTATGGCAGTGTCTGACCCCCAGAAGGGGGGTTGTTGAGACTCAACAGACACCACAAAGAACACTGCACACGCACACACACACACACACACACACACACACACACGCACACACACACACAGAGGCACATACACACAAGTGTTTGAATCATTTTTTTCCCTGAGTTTTTTGGTCACACACATGATGAAGGGAAATGCTGCAATAATTTCCATGTTGGCTGTCTTCACCTCTCAATTAATCTTTACCATCCTCACTTAGCTAACTCTATTCACCTCTCAAGGCTCAGCTCAAATCATTACATCCTCTGGGAATCATTGCCTATTTCATGTATTGCTAGTATACATTGGCCGTGACTCAAAGACTTCTCCAGCAAGTACTTTTACCACGGCTCTTCTCTGACTGCATTTCTCATATCTCCTTCATCCTCCGAGTTATTTGAGAGCAAGACCTGGTCTGATTAATCTGAACTTCAATGCTGTGTCCTGAGCTAGTAACTTATTAGAAATCTTGAACATGCTTGACAAGTAAATAAACTAGTGAAGCAGTTAAATAAATATGGACAATCATGTTTTATTACTTACTTATTTCATTAATTCTCAAATGAAAAGGGAGCATGACTCTTGGGAAAGATGTTTGCTGAGTAGCGGGAGGAGTCATCTGTACAACTTCACTCCCAAATCATTGTCTCTATTTAGACAGGTTCCCATGGAAAATATGGTGTATGTGTAAAGGAGACATTCATACAGGGAAAACCCATGTTGCATATAACTGGTTTAGATATTCAGAAAAAAAGAAAAAGAAATGAGTGGAAATTCTCCCAACAGTCTTCCTACTAGTCTTCCCCATGAAAATTAGATTAAACTTGTAGTTTTAATTTTAATTTTACAATTTGCTGTGAGTCTATTTCTTATTAGCATATTCTGAACAATTGTTTAGCTTAGAATTCACTGTATTTGTCCACTACTGTTTTTAGATATCAAAACTGGATTGATATATCAGGTTTTTCTGTCCGTTTACCAACCTTAACATCACATCATGTTTGTTACTGAACAGAATATACAATGACTTTTTACAGAATGGAGGTCCCATAAGGACAACATTTATGTACATTTTGATCATTCTATTTCTAGTGCCTAGAACATTTTCTGAAACATAGTAGGAACTCAGTAAATATTTGTTGAATAAACTAATAGATTTAAAGCCGAATAGAGTCACTACAATATTTTTTCCATTATGTCATTTATATAATGACATTTTAAGCTTTTTTAGATTGTATTATTTAAACTATTTGATTAAAGCAAATTCAAAAGCTAGCAATTCCATACCTTTTGGCTAACAGAATGTACCTGATTATTCATACTTAATTTATACAAACCTTAGTTCAGTATTAACAACTTTATTTTTAAAAAGTAGATCATGAAATGTTCAAGACACGCAAAATCTACAAACAGTGATGCAACATTCATCTACCTACTTAGATTATTTAAAATATTGTCTTCTAATAGAGTTAAACATTCTGTGTCAGCTTTCCACATTACTTTCTCCAACATAAACACACACTATTGTGAATCTGGTAATTTTCGTGTTCATGGATTTCTTTGTAATTTTGTATTATATCATCACATCTATCCTCAATATGTGATATTGTTTATAGCTTTGGTTCTCAATGAGTGATTCACAATTCAGCAGGATCATCATTACCTGGGAACTCATTGGAAATACAAATTTTTAGCCTCAACCTCAGATGTACCACATCAACAACTCCAGGGCTAGAGCTCAGCATCTGTGTGATTGCAATGCATGCTGAAGTTCAGAAACTCCTGGTTTATAACAACACTTTGAGTCTAAGTAACATCAGAGTCTCTGTTCTAGCAGAAATAGCACTGATTTGTGACATCTATTGATCCATGTCCTTCTTGCTTTATTTTTAAAAAGAATAAACCTCACGGCATTTTTTTTTTCCTGAGATGGAGTCTCGCTCTGTCACCCAGGATGAAGTGCAGTGGTGCAATCTCAGCTTACTGCAACTTCCGCCTCCTGGGTTCAAGCAATTCTCCTACCTCAGCCTCCCGAATAGCTAGGATCACAGGCGCCCACCACCACACCCAACTAATTTTTTTTGTATTTATTTATTTATTATTTATTTATTTATTTTGGTAGAGGCGGGGTTTCACCATGTTGGCCAGGATGGTCTCAATCTCTTGACCTCGTGATCCACCAGCCTCAGCCTCCCAAAGTGCCAGGATTACAGGTGTAGTGCATCAAATAAGCATTTTAAAATGTCTTCTAATTTGATCATTCAACTCATAATCTTTATAATTATGATGAAAAACACAAGTCACTTGTTCAGTTCTATCACAGCTTTCTTAAGTGATGAGGAAACGAACTTCTCAGGACAATCTCTTTGACCAGCTTTTCTCACTAGTGAAACAAAATGAAATATTTCATTTCTGTTTTTAATAATTTTATTATTTATTTTGCAAGTATTTGAAGTCAAGCAAGATGCTAGACATGTTGTCACAAACAAGTTTCTGGCCATTTTATAAAAGAAAAAAAGAGGACAGAAGTGCCCCAAATTCACCTTTTCTATCACTGGTCACATCTGTTTTCATGTCCCTCTTAAATTAAAAATACATAGGAGGATGAAATTCCCTGCATTTTGCTTGGAGGCATCATATTTTATGATTCTGTCCTTTAAAGCTTTGCATTTTCTCTCAGGGCAGAGAATTATATGAATCAATGGAAAGCAACTGCCATGATTCTTTTATAGTTCATTATAGAATAAAAAATCCTTTTGAAATAAAAAGAAAATGTACATAAATGACAACTGGTAACATTGCTGACACTTTTCCAACCTCTGCTTCCTGGGTTCAAATGATTCTCCTGCCTCAGCCTCCCAAGTAGCTTGGATTACAGGTGCCCACCACCACGCAAAGCTAATTTTTGTATTTTTGGCAGAGACGGGGTCTCACCATGGTGGCCAGGTTGGGCTCGAACTCCTGACCTCGTGATCCACCCGCCTTGGCCTCCCAGAGTGCTGGGATTACAGGCGTGAGTCACTGTGCCCAGCTGACACTTTTCTATGCTGATAGGAATCCTCATAATTAGATGTTGTAAAATACTTCTAAAGTTTATATATGACATTGTATTAATTAAGTCATTTCAAGAGGATGTACCTATACCCAACCCTTGCATAGCATGTCTATAAGGACAATGGTCACTTAAAATCAAAACAGAGAAGAAATGTATTTACACTTGGGTGTATTCTAAGTAGACTATAGTAGGCCAAAGAAATTCAGAAGATAAGCTGACATAGTACAAACTCTGGAATGTGTCATACATCAACTTTCGTAAACACACAAACGTTCACGTAGGACATACAAGTTTCTCTCTCTGCTATGTCTATTATCTTGCCAAACAGCCCAATTAGTTGCATAAGCCCCTGCACTCTGCACATAGCTTTTAAAAGAAACCTAGAGTATGTTGAAGCTCAGCTGTATCACTAACATTTCCATCATTTTTTTGAACTTTAGCTTGAATTTTCATGACTCAACATAGAATCAGAATATACAAAAGAAGTTAAGACAACACAAAGTAAGAGCAGTAATCTCAGCAAACATTTATACATGATAGATTAGATAGACAGACATACAGAGATAGATAGACAGATAGATAGATAGATAGATAGATAGATAGATAGATAGATGAGATAGGTTATAGATGGATGAATAGATAGATGATGATGATAGATAAAGATAGGTAGATGGATAGACAAGATAGGTAGATAGATAGATGAGAGAGAGAGAGAGAGAAAGAGATATGAGATGAGATGAAATGAGATGAGATGAATGTATATAGCTCTGTTTTGCCTCATCTGAAAAAGATGATCGCCCCATCATGAAGCATTTATACTTCTGGTATTCTTAATATCAAAAGAATCCCACAAATGGCAATTAGATCAGAAAAACAAATAATCCTCTACCTGGATCCATACTTTTTGTATGATTTGGTTTGGTTTTCTGCCTCACTCCATGGCCAAGGTGCTAATTATGACTGATATGTGGCTCTAAAGGAGGAAAGGTGGCTGCCATAAACTATATAACCTTAGAATTAAATAAATTACATTTTAAAAAGGTAAGAAAGACTCAAACTCATCCTGTTCTAATTATTTTACTATACTTTATTATCTATTTTCTTGAAGTTATGAGTATCTTATTCATGTGCCACAGGATGACTTTTCAGAATTTTGCATTCAGTGGCATCGTGTTGGCAGCTTGAAAGTGACCATATTAGAGAAATTCCCACCACAAACATCAGCAAATGCAACCTGTCAGGACTCCCCTTACTATATCGCCCCCGAAACACACTCCAGAGAGCCTACTGTTTAATGTTCACCAGCACATTATGACAAAGGATCAAAGCCAAGAAAGAAGTTTCTGGAAATTTGTAATGAACTCTAAGCCCAGATGAAGAAGTCCAATATTCTGCCAGGATAATGAAGAAATCACATCAATTTGATTGATGTTCTCCTGGGTGACTTCTGAGAGAAGCTCAAATTCTTTTGATTCATTTAATAAAAAAATAGTTAACACATAAAGGTATAAGAATATTATAACTAAGCACCTCTTATACACCACAAAAATTTTACAAATATTCATTACTGTATTTTATTAAAAAAAGCTATATATGAGACCTCAAAAAGTTCATGGAAAAATATAATTAAAAGAATAAAAAATATAAATAGTATTTTTCTACATAAGCTCCAAAAAATTCAAAATAAGTAAGTGATGCGTGATACCAGTGATGATACCAGCCATTTAGTCCATTCCTAAGAAAGTGAGTCCTGAGAACATAGTATGTCAATGCCGTCTTTTCTCCATTATTAACTGAAGAAAAATTGGTGCCGCTTAAGGTTTTTTAAATATTAGGAAATAAAAAGAAGGAACCAATCAGAACTGTAACGCAGATGTTTAAAAATTTCCTATGAAAATACTCATAAAATTGCCCTTGTTCGATAAGAGGAATGAGGCAGGAGGATTGTCATGGTGGAGGAGGGCTCTCTGGTGAAGCGTTCCCGGGGTGGGGTGGAGGGGGTGGCTGTGGTTTCTGCTAAAGTCTTGGCTAATTTTCTCAAAAACACTCCCATAATAAGCAGATGTTATTGGTTTTGGGCCCTCCAAAGAGTCAACAAGCAAAATGCTGTAAGCATCTCAAAAAAACTGTTGCCATGAGTTTTGCTCTTGACCGGCCGACTTTGGCTTTGAACAGACCAATTCTACCTCGTGGTAGCAGTTGCTTCAGTTGTGCTTTGTCTTCAGGATCATATTGGTAAAGCCATGTTTCATCTCCTGCTACAATCCTTTGAAGAAATTCCTCATAATCTTGGTCCCACCTGTTTAAAATTTCCATTGAAAGCTCTGCTCCTTTTTTGCAGCTGATATGGGTGCAACAGTTTTGGCAATCATTGAGTGGAAAGTTTGCTCAACTTCAATTGTTCAGTCAGAATTGTGTAAGCTGAGCCAACTGAGATGTTTATGCTATTGGCTATTGCTTCTGCTGTTAATTTCGGTCCCCTTTATTTGGGACACAAACAAGATGAATTTTTTTCTCAAGAAATGACATGAATTGTCTGCACCCGCAGGCTTCATCCTCAACATTGTTTTGTCCCATTTTAAAATTAGTTTTCCATTTATAAACCACTGAATCATTTGAGACATTGTCCCCATAAACTTTTCTTAATGTATCAATCATTTTACCATTCTTTTACACAAGATCTACCATAAATTTGATGTTTGCTCTTGCTTCAACTTTAGCAGAATTCCTGTTGCTCTGAGAGTGGTTCTTTTCAAACTAATGTCTTATCCTTCCTTGTGCTTCAAACCAGATCCAACTAGATCCTGTTCAAATATGTTATAACAACTTCGTACAAGTTTATTTTGATGCAAAAAGCTTTTGAAATCCATGCATAGCAATTTTATTTTCCATAAGTTATTGAGTTACATGTGGTATCTGGTTACATGAGTAAGTTCTTTAGTGGTGATTTGTGAGATTTTGGTGCACCCATCGCCCATGTATACATTGCACCATATTTGTAGTCTTTTATCCCTTGACCCCTCCCATTCTTCCCCCTAAATCTCCAAAGCCCATTGTATTATTCCTATGCCTTTACATCCTCATAGCTTAGCTCCAACATATCAGTGAGAACATATGAGGTTTGGTTTTCCATTTCTGCGTTACATCACTTAGAATAATAGTCTTCAGTCTCATCCAGGTCACTGCAAATGTTGTTAATTCATTCCTTTTTATGGCTGTGATATATATCACAGTTTCTTTACCCACTCATTGATTGATGGGTATTTGGGTTGGTTCCATGATTTTGCAATTGTGAATTGTGCTGCTATAAACATGTATGTGCAAGTATCTTTTTCGAATAATGACTTATTTTCCTCTAAGTAGACACCCAGTAGTAGGATTGCTGGATTAAATGGTAGTTCTACTTTTAGTTCTTTAAGGAATCTCCACACTGTTTTCCACAGTGGCTGTACTAGCTTACATTTCCACCAGCAGTGTAGAAGTGTTCCCTGTTCACCACATCCATGCCATTTCCCTGATCATTACTGATGTTAAGCATTTTTTTCATGTTTGTTGGACATTTGTATATCTTCTTTTGAGAATCATCTATTCATGTTCTTAGCCCAGTTTTTGATGGGATTCTTTTTTTCTTACTGATTTGAGTTCGTTGTAGATTCCAGATATTAGTACTTTGTCAGATGTATAGATTGTGAAGATTTTCTCCCACTTGGTGGGTTGTCTCTTTACTCTGCTGACTGTTCCCTTTGCTATGCAAAAGCTCTTTGGTTTAATTAGGTCCCAGCTATTTTTTTTTTTTTATTATTGCATTTGCTTTGGGGTTCTTGGTCATGAAATCCTTGCCAAAGCCAATGTCTAGAAGGGTTTTTCCAATGTTATCTTCTAGAAATTTTTTAGTTTCAGGCCTTAGATTTAAGTCTTCAATCCATCATGAATTGATTTTTGTATAAGGTGAGAGATGAGGATACAGTTTTATTATCCTACATGTAGCTTGAAAATTATCCCGGCACCATTTGTTGAAAAGGGTGTCCTTCCCCACTTTATGTTTTTGTTTGCTTTGTTGAAGATCTTGACTGTAAGTATTTGGGTTTATTTCTGGGTTCTCTATTCTGTTCCCTTGGTCTATATCCTATTTTTATACCAGTACCATGCTATTTTGATGACTGTGGCCTTATAGTATAGTGTGAAATTAGGTAGTGTGATACCTTCAGATTTGTTCTTTTGGCTTACTCTTGCTTTGACTATGGGGGCTCTTTTTTGGTTCTATATTAATTTTGTATTTTTTTTTTAATTCTCTGAAGTATGATGGTGGTATTCTGATGGGGATTGCATTGAATTTGTAGATTGCTTTTGGCGGTATGGTCATTTTCACAATATTGATTCTACCCATCCATGGGCATGAGATGTGTTTCCATTTGTTCATGTCATCTATTTTTTTCAGCAGTGTTTTGTAGTTTTCCTTGTAGAGGTCTTTTAACTCCTTTTTTTGGGTATATTCCTAAGTATTTAATGTTTTTCTTTTGTTTTGTTTTGTTTGCAGCTTTTGTTGTAAAATGGGTTGAGTTCTTGAATTGATTCTCTGCTTGGTCACTGCTAGTGTTATAGAAGAGCTACTGATTTATATACATTAATCTTGTATCCAGGACTTTGCTGGATTTTTTTTTTTTTATCAGTTCTAGGAGGTTTCTGGTAAATGATCATATCGTCAGCAAACAGGTGACAGTTTCACTTTACTGATTTGGATACCGTTTATTTCTTTATCTTGTCTGATTGCTCTGGCTAGGACTTTAAGTACTATGTTGAAGAGGAGTGGTGAGAGTGGACATATTGTCTTGTTCCTGTTCTCAGAGGGAATGCTTTCAACTTTTCCTTATTCAGTATTATGTTTGCTGTGGGTTTGTCATAAATGGCTTTTATTACATTAAGGTATGTTCTTTGTATGTAGGTTTTGCTGAGAGTTTTAATCATAAAGGGATGTTGGATTTTGTTGAATGCTTTTTCTGCATCTATTGAGATAATCATGTGATTTTTGTCTTATATTCTGTTTATGCAGTGTATCACATTTATTGACTTGTGTATGTTAAACCATCCCTGAACCCCTGGCATAAAACCCACTTGATCGTGGTGTATTCTCTTTTTGGTATGTTATTGGATTCAGTCAGCTAGTATTTTGTTAAGGATTTTAGCATCTATGTTCACTAAGGATATTGGTATGCAGTTTGTTTGTTTGTTTGTTTTGAAGGTTCCTTTTGCAGTTGATTTCTAGTTTTATTACACGGTGGTCTGAGAGAGTGCTTGATATAACTTCAATTGTCTTAAATTTACTGAGGCTCATTTTTATAGCCTATCATATGGTCAATCTTGGAGAAAGTTCCATGCACTGTTGGATAGAATTTGTGTTCTGTGGTTGTTGGATGAAATGTTCTGTATTCATCTGTTAAGTCCATTTGTTCCAAGGTATAGTTTAAACCCATTGTTTCTTTGTTGACTTTGTCTTGAGGACCTGTCTAGTGCTGTCAGTGGGGTATTGAAGTCCCCTACTATTATTGTGTTGCTGTCTATCTCATTTCTTAAGTCTATTAGTAATTGTTTTATAAATTTGGGAGCTCCAGTGTTAGATGTATATATGTTTAGAATTAGACATTTTATTTTCCTGTTGGACAAGGCCTTCTATCATTATATCCTGTCCCTCTTTTCTCTTTTAACCACTGTTGCTTTAAAGTTTTTCTTGTCTGATACAAGAGTAGCTACTCCTGCTGACTTTTGGTGTCCATTTGCATGAAATAATCCTTTTCCATCCCTTTACTTTAAGTTTATGTGAGTCCTTATGTGTTAGGTGAGTCTCCTGAAGACAGCAGATAATTGGTTGGTGAGGTCTTACCCATTCTGCAGTTCTTTATCTTTTAAGTGGAGCATTTAGGGTATTTACATTCAATGTTAGCATTGAAATGTGAGATACCATTGCTTTTGTCATGCTCTTTCTTGCCTGTGTACTTTGATTTTACTTTTTGTTTTTACTTTTTAACTTGTATTTTTGTTATATATGTCCTGTGTGATTTATGCTTTAAAGAGGTTCTGTTTTGATGTTTCCAGTATTTGTTCAAGATTTAGAGTTCCTTTTAGCAGTTCTTGTAGTGGTGGTTTGATAATGGCAAATTCTCTCAGCATTTGTTTGTCTGAAAACAACTGTATCTTTCTTTCATATATAATGTTTAGTTTCACTGGATATAAAATTCTTGGCTGGTAATTATTTTGTTTGAGGAAGCTGAAGATAGGGTCCCAATCCCTTCTAGCTTGTAGGGTTTCTGCTGAGAAATCTGCTGTTAATCTGATAGGTTTTCCTTGTTAGGTTACCTGATGCTTCTGTCTCACAGCCCTGAAGATTCTTTCCTTCACCTTAAGTTTGGATAACCTTATGACAATATGCCTAGGTGAAGATCTTTGTGTGATGAATTTCCTAGGTATTCTTTGTGATTCTTTTTTTTTTTGGCCTGGATTTCTTTTTTTTTTTATTATTATACTTTAAGTTCTAGGGTACATGTGCACAGCATGCAGGTTTGTTACATATGTATACATGTGCCATGTTGGTGTGCTGCACCCATTAACTCATCATTTACATTAGGTATATCTCCTAATGCTATTCCTCCCCTCTCTCCCCACCCCACGACAGAACCAACCCAAATGTCCATCTTTGTGATTCTTGTATTTGGCTGTCTAGGTCTCCTGCAAGGCCAGATAAGTATTCCTTGATTATTCCCCCAAATATGTTTTCCAGGCTTTTAGAATTCTCTTCTTCCTCAGGTACACTAATTATTCTTAGGTTTGGTCATTTAACGTAATCCCAGATTTCTCAGAAACTTTTTTCATATTTTATTATTCTTTACTTTTTGTCTTTGTTGGATTGTGTTAATTCAAAGACCTTGTTGCCGAATTCTGAACTTCTTTCTTCTACTTGTTCAATTCTATTGCTGAGACTTTCCCGAGCATTTTACATTTCTAAAAATGTGTCCCAAGTTTCCTGAATTTTTGATTTTTTTTTCTTTAGGCTATCTATTTCCATGAATATTTCTCCCTTTCTTCTTGTATTATTTTTTGGATTTCCTTGCATTGGCCTTCGTCTTTCTCTGGTCCCTCCCTGTTTAGCTTAATAACTAACGTCCTGAATTCTTTTTCAGGTAAATCAGGGGTTTCTTCTGGGTTTGGATCCATTGCTGTTGAACTAGTATGATTTGGTGGGGGGAGGGGGTGTTGAAGGCCCTTGTTTTGTCATATTACCAGGGTTGGTTTTCTGGTTTCTTCTCATTTGGGTAGGCTCTGCCAGAGGGAAGGTCTAGGGCTGAAGGCTGTTGTTCAGATTCTTTTGTCCCACTGGGTGTTCCCTTGATGTAGTGCTCTCCCCATTTTTCTGTGGATGTGGCTTCCTGTGAGCTGAACTGCAGTGATTGTTATCTCTCTTCTGGGCCCCGCCACCCAGCGAGTCTCCTGGCTCTGGGCTGGTACTGGGGGTTGTCTGCACAGAGTTCTGTGATGTGAACCATCAGTGGGTCTCTCAGCCGTAGATAGCAGGACCTTTTCTGGTGGAAGTGGTGGAAAGTGCAATGGACTCCATGAGGGTCCTTAGCTTTGGTGGTTGAATGCTCTATTTTTGCACTGGGTGGGTTCCTGCCAGGAGGTGGTGCTTTTCAGAGAGCATCAGCTGTAGTGGTGTGGAGAGGAACTGGCAGTGGGCAGGGCCTACATCTCTGAGATTATATGTGCTTCATCTTCTGCTACCAGGATGGAAAGGGAAGGACCATCAGGTGGGGGTGGGGCTAGGAATGTCTGAGCTCAGACTCTTTTCAGATGGGTCCTGCTGAAGCTGCTGTTGGGGATGGGGGTGACATTCCCAGGTCACTGGAGTTATGTACCAGGAGGATTAAGGCTGCCTCTGCTGAGTCATGCAGGTTGTCAGGGAAGTGCGGGAAAGCTGATAGTCACTGACCTCACACAGCTCCCACACAAACGGAAGGGCTGGTCTCACTCTCACCAAGCCCCCCAACCCCAACAACCCAGAATCAGTTTTCAGGTGGAGGGTTAGAATGGCTTAAAGATTTGCTGAACGCTCTCCATCTCCCAGCCAGGAGAGAAAAGGGTTTCAGTTCTTCCCCCTGCCTGTGAAGTCTGCACACCAGATTCGTGCCCTCCCCCACATTCTGGCCAGGAGGCTTCTTGCCCTGTTCAAGTCGTTACAAAGTTCAGCTAGAGAATTACTTCTCCCTGTAGAGTTTTATCCCCTGCTCCTCTGGCCACCCTCCCAATGGATCCTTGTGGTGCCAGGCAGGAATGGCCTGCTTGGGGACCCAGTGAGCTCCAAGGGCCTTTCTGCTGCTTCCTGTACCCTTGTATTTTGCTCAGCTCTCTGACTTGACTCAGCTCCAGGTAAAGTCGGAAACTTCTCCCACAAACAGACCTTCAGCTTTTCCAGTGGGTGTGTGTGTTCGAGCGAGAGACGAGGGTATCCCTTTCCCACTTCGACAGTTGGGACACTCATAGTATTTGGGGTGTCTCCCGGGTCCTGCAGGAGCAGTCCGCTTCCTTCAGAGGGGCTGTGGGTCTTCTCAGGATTGCTACTTTGTTCTTGACGTTGATCTGGAGCTAAAATTCAAGATGCAAGCCTCTGTAGGCTGCTCTGCCTGGAGCTTGGATCTGGTCCTGCCTCCTGTCCACCATGATCCCCTAAATCTCGGCACACATAGTCTTTTTGATAACACATATTTTCCATGAAGTTTGGAAGATCCTATGTAGAGTTAAATGTATTTTCACCAATGTTATTACTCTTCCTTATACCCCAGAGTTAACTGATTTTCTAAACTTGGTGTTCAGTACTACCATTTTTGTTATTTCACACACTACATAAATATCTAATACAAAACATTGTCTTGTATTGCACTGACAAAATATATACATATTTTTAGAAACTTCTTGTGGTTCATCTTTACTTGTAATAATTGATTCACATTGATTCATGAAGCTTTGCTCAGGTATGGTTAAACAACTGCTAAATTCCAGTATTCTATTGTATGAAAACGCCAAAATTTGTCTATTTTTGATTGATGGTCATTTCTAACTTTGCCTCATATCAAAAAGTGTTACAGTGAAAATATTTACATCTGTCTTTACATACAAGTGCAGTGGATTCACTAGGCTACATACCTACACACACATACACATATAATTTTTTACTTTTTGGGTTAGTGGATTTTTCCCTAGATTTGTGTTGCCAAACGGCCTTCTCTTATGTTGATACTGATTTATATTCCCATCAGATATGGGGATTTATTTCTTTTTTCTTTTTCTGTATCACCTGGCACAGTTACCTTTTTAAATTTTGAGGGAAATGGCTTATCATGTGTGCTTATTGAATTTTCTCTTATTAGTGAACTGATTTTTCTTCCTGTGCTAATTTAAATTTACTCTTTGGAGAATTACCTGTTATTTTTGAGAACATAAAAAGGGTCGATTTGTCAAGGCAGACTCACATGGATTAGTGCTGTTATCCCATGACAAACTTTACTGATAAGTACAAGCGTACAAGTAAACACAAGCCACTTCCAGAAAAGCAAGGAGTGGCCTGGGACATCTATGACAGCTGCCCAGATCCTTCCTTTACTTATCATCACACTGTGTCCCAGGTTAATAAACAGGCGAACAATGAAAAATCTAATTTTTATATTTAATGTTTGTTTTTAAATACCATATACTTAAATTATATAACATATAAACATAATATCCTTATTTAAAATAGTAATTATAAATACCAAGGTAGAAACCAACAATTCCTCTGCCTTCAAATGCCACTCCTATTATCATAAACAGTTCAGTATGAATATTTTTTCATATCCTTTCAATCCTACTAATTTATGAATAAATAAATTAAAAGTTTACTTGATTATATTGTTTCTAAACACATTAAATCCATATCTACTTACAAAAATCGAAGTTAGTAGTTTAGGTCTATATCAAGTTTAAGAGAAAAAATTTTAAAAATTCCTTCAAAGTGAATGATTCCATTGTTAAAGATCATTACCTTTTTGTGCATATGTCCTTTCACATGTTTTTAGTTTAAGCTTTACTAAAATATTTACTATGAGCTGAGTGAAATAAGTTTGGTTTAACTGGTAAATTGCTCTATTTTTGCTTAAGACAAACTATCTGATACTGTTCTTTATATTAAGAGTCACTTCGTTAAGTGGGAGTTTTCTTAAATGGTCTGTTTCATATAAAATATCTAAATTGTTTAAAGGCCTTACTAAAGTTACTGTACAAAAGTTAATTCATACGGACTACATTTCTTGACACTAATGGCATATAAAATAAGCAGCACAAATGCATGAAGAATGAGAGAATTTTGATAACTTAACATTTCATAGATTCATTCTGGAGCTAATTAGTTTTCCTTAAATTCTGCTTGATCTAGTAGCAACTGTGGGGCAGAACATTTTTGGCATCGTGAATCAGACATTCTAGATTAGTTGGTAATGATAAAATGACTTTTGGTCCTGAAAGCTTACTTACTTTATCCTACTTGCATACATTGTGCATAATAGTTTTAAGAAGTAAAATATGCAATGAAAAGTATTCTACAGCATAAAAATGCTGGCAGTGAAATGTATTAACAGATATTTGAAACATATTTTGTAAAACGTGTATTCCTTTGCAGAAAATATAAATTGACATTATGATGTTAAAATACTATCGATCTTGTGTTGGGTTAAGATTTTTAGGAGTATAGTTTATATTATTTCAAATATTTTTCTGCAAAGCCAATATTAAGTTATTTCTAAAAGTTTGATCTATTTTAAAATGGTAAGATTATAATCTTGATTATTGGTTCTCCAAATCCTGCAGTTCAGGACATTTTGAACAAGCTGTAGAATTCTAAAAGAAAGAATATTATTAAGAAGGATATAAAATAGCCAAAAGCTGATGGCTTACCTTTATGCCAGTCATAGTATAAAGTATACAAAAACACTTCTTAAATTTATGTTCTAGCTAATATTTGACAGAAACATATTCTAATATCACCATTTATTTTATATGTGAAAAGATAACTTTATAAGTTTATAAATGACAGGTAAATTAAGGAAAGATGCTACTACCAGTAAATATGCTTACGGTCAGACTGAAACCTGAGACTTCTTTGAAAATTGATTATGGGTCGGGTTCAGTGGCTCACACCTGTAACCCCAGCACTTTGGGAGGGTGAGGTGGGCAAATCACTTGAGCCCAGGAGTTTGAGACCAGCTGGGCAACACAGGGAGACCCCCTTCTATAAAAAATAAAAAGAGAAGAAAAGAAAAAAGAAAATTAATTATGGAAAGATACCAAGTTGGAAATTACCATTGATTAAATGGATTGTTACTGTTGTTGTCATTGTTTTCTCAATTAATTGCATTAATATGAGAGACTCCTGAGGGTACATCCTATGGTTTGGTGAAAAGAGCAAATATTAACAATTTGGGATCATAAGAACCAGTTGTATTTCTCAATAATAGTACAATTTCCAGCACATGGCATTGTTAAAACTAGAGTTCTATCTGCACAATACTAGCTATATTTCTATGCAATGAAGATATGTTGGATAGAATACTGAAAAAAGTTTATAACTGCACTTGAAGAGCTTTCTGATCTTCTTGTCAAGAAAGTCTTTTTAAAATGCTAATTAAAAGGAGCATTTAATCAAAGAATCCAATGTGCCAGGTGTGTAAGATGTTCTTTATCACAGTTTTAAAACATTTTTACAAATGGTATCTATACACAAAACTGACAATGATGAAACATCTTTAGTCTGCCATTCTTTAAGAAATTACGGTGTGAGTTCATACATATTTAAAAAATCTTCTATGATGATATTTATTTCTGCTTATATAATCTTATTAAAATTGTATTAATAAGAGGGGGTGTTTAACAAATCTATTTTAGAAGTGTTACATCAATTTCACTGCCTTTACCTACATAATTAAGAATGAGTGTGACATACAACATCTAACTTACCCCGAATTTGGAAATTAAATTTTCATATTTATTTAAGTTGACTTTAGTCCAAGTTTTAAAATGTGATTAGACTAAATTCATAATTTAAAATATTTTTGAAGGAATCCATTAACTGATCTTGTAACCAGGATTTTTGCATGACAAATGATAATATTTATATTAGGTATCACTACAAAAAATACTGAGGATTTTTCAGTATCATACAAGCCACGCAGTACCGATCCATGCTTTTATGAACCCCCTCAAATTACCTTGCTGCAATAGATCATATACTGGGCTTCACTTTGAAGACCATCCAAAATCTCCACCTGCTCCACATTGAATTGCGATCCTGCTAGTATGTATTCTATGGTCTACAGCTGATATTTTTTTTTATTTTTATTTTTATTTTTTTTTTTTTTTGAGACGGAGTCTCGCTCTGTCGCCCAGGCTGGAGTGCAGTGGCGCGATCTCGGCTCACTGCAAGCTCCGCCCCCCGGGCTCACGCCATTCTCCTGCCTCAGCCTCCCGAGTAGCTGGGACTACAGGCGCCCGCCACCTCGCCCGGCTAGTTTTCTTGTATTCTTTAGTAGAGACGGGGTTTCACCGTGTTAGCCAGGATGGTCTCGATCTCCTGACCTCGTGATCCGCCCGTCTCAGCCTCCCAAAGTGCTGGGATTACAGGCTTGAGCCACCGCGCCCGGCTGGTCTACAGCTGATATTAAACACATTCATTCACAAAGCAATTCAATATGATAATTTTTATTTAAGTCAAAAATAAAATATTATTGTAGCAGTTAGATTCACGATTATGCTTAAGTTTATCCTAATTTCCAGCAAACACTCCTGACAGCCAGCTTTGGTCTCATTGCCATCATATCAATTTCTATATTATCATTTCCAGAGACAGACGCACATGCTATGGCCATGACCATAATTCTCTATTTAGAATGCACTGGCTGGCTTTCCGTGCAGCAAATTTGACATTCTATTAAGTCATATAGATGATAAATGATAAAAAGATAGATAGATAGACAGACAGACAGACAGACAGACAGATAATACATGGAGGGTGGGTGGGGGAGCCAGGGCAGCCAGGCTTTCGGTTGTGAACCTAATCTAACTTCCTGTATGATATTAATATAACTCTCTACTGAAGAGTTTCCGTACTTTTGACTAAATCCCTCAACTAGAGATATATTATTTCAAAATTTCCAGCTTTCTGGCAAAATAGTTGAATCAGAGACCAGGTCTAAGAGCAGAGATGAGCTGTAGCCCCATAAGGAAAATGATCAAAATTTGGAAAATTGAATGTACTTAGAAGAGTTGATTACAGATAGCTATATTCTTCCAAAATCTTCCTCAGTAAATAGATTTTAGAATACAAATGTATTTTAAAACATTCAATGTATGTTTAGAATGATACAATAGAAATAAAAATCCTCATTCTTTAGAAATTAAATTCAGATGAGAGGGATATGAATTAAGTTGAAATTTTTGAGTCAAGCAAACTTTAGCAAAAAACTAGTATCATTTTATTACAGTACAGATGAGGAACTTCAGCCTTAAAGATACTAAAATTTATGGCTAATGAATCAGGTCTAAAACCCGGATCTAATTACTTACCAGTTTATAACTAGAATCAAAATGTGTGTATTTGTTTATTATTTCTCCCCAATTCACACATTTGTAATATTCAGTTTGTGGTTTATTTGTAACTTGTAGATAATTTGTTTTAAGATTAATAGTCTAGATACAAATATGCCTCTTTTAATAAGTATTTTAAACCTCAGAATAGTACAGCTATTTTTAAATGCATCACAGTATTTAGGAGATTCTTTGAAGAGTTTCTAAAACAACTTTTATAAAAATAGTAATATTTGTGTTTATATCCACCTCCAAAACTGCACGTTTGCTTATATTTCAGAATACTTTGAAAAGAGGAACTTTATAGTAACAGTAGCTGCTGTTTACAGAACATCACTGTGTATCTGATAGCGAGCTGAACTCGGGGAACATGTGTGGCATTATTACATTTTCACACATTCACACATGTTAAGCATTGTTCCTTCCATTTTACATAGGAGGACTCTGCATAGATTAGAGAAAAACGTTAAAAGGAATATGAATGAAAAAAGTACGTGTACAAGATGTCCAAGATGAACAAAACTATATGATAAAGTTCATTTCAATATACAACGTGTATTATATTTAACAAGGCTCACATTTTTTGATAAAAGGAAACAGAGACCTCTTTTTCTAGCAGGAAGGTATTTTTCTTGAGAAATTTTATGCTGGCTTGAATAACACTATGGCGAATGTCATAAGATTAATTCATTTTTAACAACTTTGTAAAAGCCAAGGATGCAGTGAGTCCATGGGGAATTTAAATCATACATTTTAATATATAGATTAAAATTATGGATTCTCAAGTAATGATAAATTAACAGACTCCTTTGAGTTTTTTAAATTATAAAGCTTTTTTTTGTTCTGTTTTATGAGACGGAATCTCGCTCTGCCGCCCAGGCTGGAGTGCAGTGGCGCAATCTCGGCTCACTGCAAGCTCCGCCTCCCAGGTTCCCGCCATTCTCCTGCCTCAGCCTCCAGAGTATCTGGGACTACAGAAGCCCGAACCACGCCTGGCTAATTTTTTATATTTTTAATAGAGACGGGGTTTCACCGTGTTAGCCAGGATGGTCTCGATCTCCCAACCTCGTGATCTGCCCACCTCAGCCTCCCAAAGTGCTGGGATTACAGGCGTGAGCCACCTCGACCAGGCAATTATAAGGCTTTTTAATTAAGAAAATTAATTTTTTAAAATGTGACATTTTATTTAATGATTTGCTAAATTAACTGTATATGGACCTACAAGGAAAATATTCTGTTTCCATTCAAAGTAAAATTATTTATAAAATATTAAGCCTACTAATAATATCATCACCATTATTATTTTAAACAAAATATGAGACTTGTGCAAAGACCATTATCATCTAAAAGCCATGACCCAACTACCAATATGATTTTCTTTAAAAAAGAAATAAGAATGCTTTTACACTGTTGGTGAGAGTGTAAATTAATTCAACCATTGTGGAAGACAGTGTGGTGATTCCTGAAGGATCTAGAACCAGAAATACCATTTGACCCAACAATTCCATTACTGGGTATAAACCCAAAGGATTATAAATCATTCTCCTATAAAGACACATGCACACATATGTTCATTGCAGCACTATTTACAATAGCAAAGACTTGGAACCAACCCAAATACCCATCAATGATAGACTAGATAATGAAAATGTGGCACATATACACCATAGAATACCATGCAGCCATAAAAAAGAATGAGTTCATGTCCTCTGCAGGGACATGGATGAAGCTGGAAACCATCATTCTCAGCAAACCAACACAGGAACAGAAAACCAAACACCAAATGTTCTCACTTATAAGTGGGAGTTGAACAATGAGAACACATGGACACAGGGAGGGGAACAACACACACCAGGGCCTGTCAGGGGGTGGGGGGCAACGGAAGGGACAGCATTAGGAGAAATACCCAATGTATGTGGGGTTTAAAACCTAGATGACTGGTTGATAGGTGCAGCAAACCCCCATGGCACATGTATACCTTTGTAAAAAACTTTCACATTCTGCACATGTATCCTGGAACTTAGAGTGAATTTTTTTTTTTTTAAACAGGACTTTGCCCTGCTTAGAAATGGGAATAATTATGACAGAACAATATTAATGGAAAACACATGGTAGATATGAATGAACACTGTGAAATGTTAGGAAGCAGGGAATGAAAAATTGCCTCCTTGACAATAGTAAAACTTCAACATGATCCCTGAGGACCATCAGATTTTTAAATAGCATTTTCTCCCCGCTACCCAGCCTAGGCTTTGAGTTTCTAGCAGGCTCCCAGGCGATGGGAGTGCTGATGCATGATGTCATGATTTCAGTGGCAAGAGTACAGGCACCACTTAAAATAAAAATTTACATAGATCTGTTTATGACTTAAAAGTTAATGAGTGTTCTATAGGAATACTAGAAAAGAAAGAAATAACATTCTAAAGAAAAAAATAATAATTCCTACAGTCTTCAAAGTCTGAAATAACCATTCCCATATGGAGGTGTTTCCTTCCAATTATTTTTGTTTGTATATAGTTACCTAATAGTTACCTGTTTTGACATCTAACTTTGTTACTTAGCAAACCATGGGTATTTTCCCCATGTAAATTTTTTGTCATAAAATACCTTAAGGCCAACAGAATATTTGGCCATTTAGTTATACTATAACTTATTTGCCCAGTTTCTCTCCTGTGAAATAATTAGATTATTTCCTGTGTCTTACTAGTATACATAATATGTGGGTAAATAATTTTTAAATTTGTTTATTTTCTTATAAAAGGTTCTCTAAGAGTTGGATTACTTTGTCAAAGATAGATATGAATTAACACTCTTGAATTATATTGCATATGCTAAGTCTATCTCAGCATTATTGCTTTAAAAATATGCTTGTCAATTTAATAAATGTATTTTCACTTAGTTTATTACTAACATGCTTTTATCCATTTCAATGGTTACTGTCCTGAGAACCAATTTATGTCTACCAAATTGTTTATTTTAACCCAATAATCATGTTAGAGTTCCTTTTAAACATAAATTCCTTGCAAATATTTTCCATTTTTGTCTTTTAACTTTTTATTTATTTATTTATTTATTTATTTATTTATTTATTTATTTATTGCGACGGAGTTTCACTCTTGTTGCTCAGGCTAGAGTGCAATGGTGCAATCTCAGCTCATAGCAACCTCCGCCTCCCAGGTTCGAGCAATTCTCCTGCTTCAGCCTCCCAAGTAGTAGCAATTACAGGCATGTGCCACTTTTGTATTTTCAGTAGAGACGGGGTTTCTCCATGTTGGTCAGGCTGGTCTTGAACTCCTGATCTCAGGTGATCCCCCCGCCTCGGCCCAAAGTGCTGAGATTACAGGCGTGAACCACCGCTCCGGGATTTGTTTATGTTTTTACCGTGAAGAAAATTTTGATTTTCACAGTGTTTTATATGTAGAAAGTCATTGCAAATTCAAAGCTGAGTTTTGTTATTTTATCTTAGATTATTGTGGTTTAAATTTTTTTTAAGTGTGTAATCTAACTGTAATTGATCTTATTAATGTTTAGTTTGGACCTCATTTGATTTTGTTTCCAAGGTAAATTTTCAAACACATTTTGTTTAATAAGAAATATCTGCCTCATGAGTTTTGATGATTCTTAAACCATATATTAAAAATTTAGGAAAGCAGAAGTTGTCTCTGGACTTTCTAATGTCTTTCACAATACATCTATAAATCATTGCGATGACAGAACACATTTAATCATGTCTAAAATACCTGGGGGTACACTTTTTTAATTCCAACTTTTCTTTATCTACTTTATAACTTTAAAATAAAAAAGGATCATTCTTTCAGATGAATAACCATATTGTGTTAAAAGTTAAAAGTCTCCTCGAGACTACAATGGCTTTAATACCATATTTAAACGTCATGTTAGTTTCCTATTGCTATGTAATTAATTACTACAACCTTAGCAGCTCATAGGTCCTAAGTCCAGGACAGTGTGGTCAGGCTCTCTGTTCAGGCTGAAGTCAACGTGACAGCAGGCTGTGTTCCTATCTGGTGTGAGGATCCTTTTCCAAGTTCATTTCTGTTCTTGGCAGAATCAATTCCTTGCAGCTGTCACATTAAAATCCTCTGCCTTATTTTATTTATTTATTTATTTATTTTGCTGGCTGCCTACCATAGGTATAAATTAATCTAGGAGAAAATAGGACATTTTAAAAATATTTAGA
Source organism: Macaca mulatta (assembly GCF_049350105.2). Taxonomy (NCBI): domain Eukaryota; kingdom Metazoa; phylum Chordata; class Mammalia; order Primates; family Cercopithecidae; genus Macaca; species Macaca mulatta. The sequence goes on along the minus strand of NC_133408.1, from coordinate 19,408,037 downwards.
CTTTCATTAAATAGCTTAAGCAAAATTCAATATATTCCAAATTATATATATAGTACATATATATATTCGTAATTCTTATAATCACGTTTTTACACATCTTTTATGTGTCCTATACAGATTTACTTATACTTTCCATTTGATTTGTGTAGAGATATTTTATTCTCACTCATCAGTTATACAGAACACTTCAGCATTTTCTCTTTCTTCTTACTCTCCTAACTCCTATCTGAAACCTTTTGGTAATTCTTTTTGTTTTTAGTTAGCTATCGTTAGTTCTCTAATATTAATTAAAATGCCCTGAAATAGTTATTTGTTTCCAATACTTAAACATAATTAAATTTCATAATAATGTAAAATATTAATATTATTATATTTAATAAAATTAAGTATTAACTATAATAGTTATATTTTATAACCATTACATAATTATATTTACCAACAGCTATTGATTTCATATAGTTTTTCTTAACCATATTTCAAAAACTAACTTTCTAGTCCTACTTAAACTAGAGTAGGACTTTTTTTTTTTCTTATGTTCTGCTTTGCTTTTTAATAGAAATGAGTATTTTTTTTTACTTTCAACATCCATTGAAATTATCTTATAGGTTTTCCTTTAGAAATTATTGGTGTTATAGTAGCAATTAATTTTTTAATATTTAAAGCAAAAATTCAGGTATAATTAATAAACAAATGAGGATAGAGTTGGATGCATTATGACAAATGCATAATTTTTATATCCACTACACATTAAGCCTTTGTATACAATCCCCAGTCTGTCATCCCAGCACCAGCAAACCAGAGATCTACTCTTAAATATCCTATGAATGGAATCACACTATATGTACTGTCTTGTGAATGTCTTCTCTCTGTCCACATAATGCTGATGAGATTCATCCATGCAGTCACATGCATTGGTAGTTCATTCTTTTTCAGTAAAAAGCGTTATTCCACAATCTGCTTATTAACTCTCCTGCTGATAAACATTAGGGTTATTTACTGTTTTTGACTATATTGTGTAAAGCTTTCTATGCAGTGTCTTGTTCAAGTCCTTGTGTAGAATTACATGGCTATAGAGCAAGCATATGTTTAACCTTTCAAGAAATGGATTAATCTTTCAAAGTAATTGTACCACTTTATACTCCCACAAGCAATGTAAGAACATTCCAGTTGCTCCACTTCCTAGCCAACACTTGGGATTGATAGTTGTTTTAATTTTAGGCATTCAAATGGGCATAAATAATAAAATAAATAATATTCTTATTTAAATAATATATTTAGATAAACAATATATTTCAACATATTTAATATTATTTTAAAATAATAATTGAGGCTCATAAAATTAGGCAGAATGATAATTCTAGTAGTAGAAGGGCTTCAGTTTTTATTGATTTATGAGATAAAATCTAGATTCTTGTATATAAACTGTAGATGGAACACATCAAGCCTTAAGTTCAAGTAAACTGTCAGTCACCAGTGTAAAAAAAAATGTGACTATGTATTGTGTTGTAGAATCTATGGCATCCTTTATAATAGTTGCAAACCTGTATTCATTTCAAGTTCCCATACTACAGCCCAAAGCGTCCTAAGAGAAATTTTTATGGGAGTGGGACTTTCCACTCCCAAAGGATATTTGCTAAAATGATAATGATGATGATGACGATGAGGATGAGGATGATTTGAACTTAATAGCTTTAGATTGACTTAATCTAAAAGTATTTCATAGCATTATTTTACTGATTTGGCCAGAGCAAACTTTCATTTTGCTTCCCAGTAGTCTTCAGCAATTCAGAATATAGGATAGACTGTTGCCCAGATAGGTTGCAGTTAAGGATGACTTAAATCTTTATAACATCTGATTGTATGAAATTAAATAAAAGCTTCCCCCAGACCGTAAAAGATCATTTTAGTAAACAGTGTAACTTTGGTGTCAGAGAACAAATTATAATTCTATAATCTCTCTCCCGAGTTAGGTGAATAACCACATTTGTGGTATAGGGAATGGAAAGATTACTTTCAATCTAGTCTCAAGAAACTCTGCTCTAAAACCTATTAAGCAAAAGTAAAATAAATTAAGAATTGATTATCATTCATTCAATAAAGCTGGTGTATAATTAGCAATCTACCTGAAATTTCCACTAGGCGTATTCTACGTGTGTTGCTGTTAGCGTTATAAAAGTGCTACAATAAAGGATGCTGAAAAGAAATTTTCTTCCTTTCTTTAGGCATCTACCCCTGGAGAAGGAGCCCAATGAGAAGTAATCTCTGAAGCCCTGATTTCCTAAGGATGAAGCTTCAGGAGACGCCTTATCAATCTGATAACAAACTTTCCTCATCAAGTTAGTTTCATTTAACGGAAGTTTTAAATGTAGAAAGTTCAGAAGGTTATTAAAATCGGTTCCAGCTATCTCAGATACATGCACAACCACACACACACACACACACACACACACACACACACACACGGTAGAGATAAATATGTTCGACAATCCAGCTCAATGTTACTAGAAAATTTGATCAGAATCTGGTGAAATAAACAGTAAACTTACTAAAAATGCCAAATATCCCAGAAGTTGCTTCTTTAACATTTGATCAAAAACTCTGTTCAGTCAATTTTTGCTTCTTTCAAAAATACTCTGCCGAAAAGCCAAAGGACAAATGGTGCTGGTACCTTCAATATAGAGAATTCCAAATAAGATTAGACCCCAGAAGGCTTAGTGTGGCTTTCTAGGACTCTTACTATTAGGCAGTAACCTATCATGCACCTCTGTTTCCCAGATTCACCTTGCTATACCTTATAACTTAAATATAAATTCCAACAATGTATTGTACTCAAAAAATTATTTCTCAACTTGTTTGCTTATACTATTGATTTTTTTTCTGGAATCTAAATAATTGTGAATTAACTATGATAGCAGTATGCACAAACAGTAAGTGAAATCAGACCTATTAATTCTGAGAGGAAGGAGGTGCCAGGATTTTCACAGAAGAAAAGCACGAAGGCTGGGCACGGTGGTTCACATCTGTAATTCCAGAACTTTGGGAGGCCGAGGCAGGAGGATCACGAGGTCAGGAGTTCAAGATCAGCCAGACCAACATGGTGAAACCCTGTCTCTACCAAAACAAACAAACAAACAAACAAAAATTACACACCTGTAATCCCAGCTACTCAGGAAGCTGAGGCAGGAGAATCACTTAAACCCAGGAGGTGGAGGTTGTAGTGAGCCGAGATTGTGCCACTGCACCTAGCTTGGGTGACAGAGCAAGATTCCATCAAAAAAAAAAAAAAAAAAAAAGCAAAGCACTAAATCTCGTATGTGAAACACGAGTAGATTTTTCCTGCCAGGAGCAATAAAAATGAGAGCTAAAAATAATTTCATGAAGCAAAATATTCAAAGAAGATGAAGAATGAATAAAGACAATTGAATTGGTAATTCATAAGCCAAGCTTCAGTAAGTGGTAGGATAGAAGCTGATTTTTAAGTATAAAATGAGCAAATTATGCTGAATAAAGAAAATTATTTAAAATTTGTCAAGAAATAACTAGACCCAGGGAAGACAATTTTCATTTTAAGGCTTAATAATGTTTGCAGACTGAAGGAAAAGATTCAGTGGAGGATGAGAGACCTTAGCAGGGGATTAAAATAGTGGAGCATTTTTGTGGCAATGACATGCAATAAGGAGACAGCACTGGAAAGAAGAGAGACATTTGTTCCTCCTAGGTAGGAAGCAAAAAGTAGAAATTTGTAAAGAAAAAAATATTGGGAGATAAAGAAGAATCACAGGTGTAATCCTTAACATCCTAAATCAAAATTATTGTTTTATATGTTCCTCCTTCCAGAAATGAAATTTGTAACAAACCATCTTTGACTTAATATCCTTCTATCTCCAGCACCTGGCTTATGGCAGGTCTCTCAATACTTAATTATGATATGGATCTATGGAGGTACAATACTTCTTGTAATATGAATCACGATTCCTGAAGTTGGAGTATATTGGCTCATCTCGGAATAGGGAAATTGACAGTTAGTTGAGATACCTTTGGAACACCTGCTGAAAGAAATGTGATAATGATTCAAATGTTTGAATCATTATCAGGGGAAAAAAAAAAAAGAAACACACAAGTGAGGAATGACCAGAATAACATTAACCTGAAGTGGATGCAGTCAGGGTATTTTTGAAAATGTTTTAAATCAACAACTTCTATTTGGAGAGCAGATGTAATTACACCAGACAGCAGAGGTAATAAATAAATGTCAATGCAGTCACAGTGGTGTGGCCAGAGTATCAGTGTCTCGGTTGCTATGGGCAGCAGAAGACATAGATGCCTCTGGCATCCTAGCTGGCAATGAAGAAAAATGAAAGCAGAATTAGGCTTCGAGTTAGAGAATAACAGAATAATAGATGTTAGGATTTAGACAGAAAAAAACAGGCTTGCTGGAGTTATGGAAGTGGGAGAGACGATGCAAGTTAAAAAGAACTGCTCTTCTTGTAATTCCTCATTTTCAAGGAGAGGAAATGTCAGCATTCAAATTGCAGAGAGTGAGAAAACAAATGTGATGATTTTGATCAGGGTTATATTTATGCTAGTGAGTGACAGATGAAATGAAGAGTCCTTGGCATCATAGGAGTTCAGGGACTCTGAGCCAGAGTGCTAAGAGGACCATCTACTTAAATGATGGAGTTCATAGTAAGATTGGAGTGGAGAAAAATTACGAAGCAAGTACTTAGAAAATGAGAATGTTAGGAGGTTACAGGTTGATGGCTTTACGGATGGAGAGAATACACGTTATGATAAACATTATTTAAAAAGTGGGTGGTGGAAGACAAGTTGCCTGAAATTGGCAGCTGTGAGTAATTAATCTTTAACACCTCTTCCTTACTTAAGTAGAAAAAGGGCCTCCACCAAAATGGCAGTGAGAATTTTATCTATCAGAGACAATGCACTTTCAGTTGCGGATGAGACATGGAAAATATTCCACACAAAATGTGGTCAAGAAAAGGAGTAATAGTACTTATTTTTTCTATTTGATTACATAATATTAATATACATTCTCTGTAAATATTCATATTGATCCTGGGAGGTGTAATCAAAATATATAATATTGATAACTGAATTGAAATTAATATATTTTTCTAAAAAAAATCAGATTATAGGTAATGAACCAATATTGGCTAGGTGAAAATTGTCTAGGTTTTACAACTAGAAATGCTTCTGCTAAAACACTTATCAAAATCACAGGTGTATTTTGGGCTGCTACATTTACCAAATGAAAACAGGATACTGACATTCATACACACAAACATGCAAGCATATGTTGAAATTTTCATTCCAGATGTCTATAAAAAAGAACAGATAATATGAAGTTCATTACTTGTTTCAAGTTACCTCTGAGATTCCTTAAGCTGGAGACAAACATTCTATTAAAAAGAGTCCTTAAATAGAGCATAAGAAATCTAATCCTTTTGTAAAGAGTGTGGTTATTTTTGATAACAATTATTATCAAAATAAATTATTTTTACTTCTAAATTAGTACTGATTACATCTCAAGGTTTTTGTTTCTCTGATACCAGGATTTAAAATTATTTCAGAAAGCATGATTACTTTTAGTGTCTGTAGATCTTTGTTGTCAGTGATTTAAAGTATTTTTGAAAAAGGAAAACATATTCCTTAGAAGTGATCTATACTTTATAGAAAATTACCTATTTGTGTAAATATAGGAAAACAGCTCTAACATTAAAATATGTGCATCAATTGGATTCAGAGTGTTGCATGAGGTTTAAACATTAAAGAAGTATTTATAACATTTGAAGAAACAAAATTAACAAGAAAAAGTGAAACCAAAATATTAAAAATAAAGGTAGTATTCCTTATTAGAAAATAAGAAAAAATACAATTATGTATTATAAGACTAAAGTTATTACTTTGATCTTTTATTTAAGTGGGTATTCAACGTGTTTAGTTTCAAAATACATCTTCTAGTTCACTTTTGTGAGCTATTGTTCAAATTTCAATTTGGTTTCTAAATCCCCTGCATTGGAGTCCGAGATCCCCCAGTCACAGCTGTATGTGACTCAGGTGACAGGACTCTGCCCCGCAGTCTTCTCATCATGGACTGGGGAGAGAAAGGAAAATTACTTCAGTGCCACAGAGGATGGTGGAATTCAGAGTTCTAGGCACATGTCCATAGGGAAATGGCACTTACACATTAATGCTGGTCAGAAATGAATGGCAGAGTAGCACCCACAGGCTTCAGTAGGTAGCGGTGCCTCCTGATACTGGGATGGGGTGGATAACGGGCTTCTGCCCATATCTCTGCAGAGGTGGTGAGACTGCCTCAATACCATGGAAGAGGGAGATGGAAGTCTGAGTTGTGCACATAAGCTCCACTGGGGAGAGGTACATCCCAGTTACTGCAGAAGAAGGGAGAAAGTCAGAGGGGTCATAGTCTCTATGGGGAAGGAAGGTCATCTCATTCCTGCAGAAGGTGGGTGGATGTGAGTTCCACCCAAGACCTCCATGGTGGGGGGTGCTACCTCCTTACTCCAGGAAGAGGGTGGAAGACAGGGTTCTATCCCTACTCCCACAGTTATAGCACTCATTGAGGTGGAGATAGAACACATTTTTTTTTCATAGTATTCCTCTTGAAGAAAGATAAGTATGGTTAAAAGATTTCTGCTATGCTGGGTTACCCTTTTTCCTGGTACTTTCACTAGAGACAGATGATACAGAAGAGAAAGGGTGGGAGGGGGGGAACGATATAGACCACAAAGAAAAATAGAAAGGTGACTAATTCCTGATAATATTAGATGAGGTTATTTATTAGGATCTTCTTTACATATTTACTACAAGGTATAATTGACAAAAGGTAAAGATCGTTTGTAATGAGAAACTACCTACCGCTTGTATAATACAGTGTCTGTACTTTCACCATTGGCTTCTCTATTTAACATTATGTAGTTCTAAATAATCTTTCAAAACACATACTAACCTGTTTCTCTGTAATATCATCTCACAGACTACAGCATCCTTTGCTGGTTTAAGGATAAGTTAAGCATTTTAAAAATCTATTTATATCAATTTATATGAGAATGAAGGCAGGAAGACAGAGCTTGGAACATTATCTACAAACTATTAGTGTCCTATATTATCATGGTCAGAATGTTTATGTCCTCCCCCAAATGTATATGTTGAAACCTAATTCCTAAATGTGATGGGATTTAGGGAGGTGATTGGGTTATAAAGGTAGCAACTGTCATGAAAGGAATGAGTGCCTTTGTATGGGGCTGAAGATACCAGAGTTCTTCCCTTCTACTCTGTCAGGAGATAGCAACAAGCTGGCTGTCTGCAACCCAGAAGAAGGCCTTCACCAAAACCCAACCATGCTGGCATTCTAATCTTGAACTTCCATCCTCCAGAACTGTGACAAATAAATTCCTAGTATTTATAGGTCACCCAGTCTATGGCATTTTGTCATAGCAGTCCAAACTGACTAAAACAACCACGAAGGCAGGAAATGCTAGTTTTCTACTAAATGATCATAAAGAATTGAATAAGTGATTTAAAAAAAAAAAAAAGAAGTGAGAGACAGTGAGCTGTCTGTAAATTTCCATACCCCCTTCCTCCATAGTAATAAAAATTTTTAGCTCTACACACAGATACAGGGAAATAAAAAATACTTTCCAAACCCTCTTTGCACTTGGGCATGGCCAAGTGACTCCCACTTGCACTAGGAAGTGGGTAATGGGTATGGAAATGCATTCCAGGAGATGCCCTTTGATAAGGTGTGCCATCCTTTTTTCCTCTTCCTCTTCTCACTTGTTCATATTGAACCCTGAAGGGCCAGTACAGCATCTCGGGAAGTAGCAGAGTTACCATATAGACAAGTAGAGAAAACTTTTGACTTTGCAGAGTGGGGCTGTATTGACTGCTTGACATTTTAAAAAGAGAGAAAAAATGAACTTCTATCATGTTAATTCCACTCATATTTGGGATCGTCTCATGCTTAAACTCTTAGCCTAACTAATACAGAAAGGAAGAGAGCATGGTGAAGTATAACATTTCTTATAGCTTCAGCCCAGTCTATCCACATGAACAGCTGCTAAGTCTATTGAAATATTTCACACCAAGTCACAGAAAAAAAGCGGTTTTCAATTGTTGTGTGGCAGCGGGGAGAGGTGGACAGGGGTGCATGTCACTTACTAACACTTCACTTGTTTTACTAGTACTTAAAAAATGTGTCCACATGTTTGATCCAATAGTGTATTTGAAGGAGAGTTAAATCATCAATATGTGAAATTCATCATATCTTCTTGAGCATCTTACATAACTCTAATGTTTGCAAAATGGCTAAATGTGAGTGAACTGATGAAAGGATTATCTTTTCTTAAACTAGATAAGCGATGATCCTAAGATGATCAATGTATGTCAGCACGGCTCTTTCAAGCAAATTGTTTATATTGATAAAAAGTTCAGACCTAAACCCAGCTTGAACTGTTAAGTATTATTGAAATAATAAATGAAGAAATTCATCACTTAATGAATTTTATAATAAATAAAGGAAAGCATTTTGCTTAATGGGTCTACTAAGTAAAATCCCAAAGAAAGCTACATGTGACCTTGACATATGATATCTGTTTATGGTAAAGAGAATGTAATAAATTAAAATCTGATGTGACTCTATTCATGTTTTTTATACATTATGAAATAAACTATAGTAAAAAACTAAATTTAAAAACCGTATTTCTAAAGCCAGATTTTTTAGTATTAAGTGTTGTCATGATATAATAAAGCTTCAATCAGTTTGATTTTTAAGTAGGTGTGAAAATTTAATATTATAAATTCATATTGGAATGAATTATTTATCCCCAGGGGATCACACTCACACTGAAAAAAGAAGTTTTACTGTAACATGAAATTACTTACTATTTTCTTCCAAATATGTTATAAGCATATTTGGTATGTTTCAAAGTTATGTTTAATAAAGAAAATGCATGTTTCTATATATGCTGCTGTGAATACAAAGTGCCTCAAAACTTACTGGCTTAAGACAACATCTCTATTTCCTAATGTTCCAATGTGTCAGGAACATAAGAAGGAATCAGCTGGACAGCTGCGCCCTGCAGTGTTAGCACCATTCACTCTCTCTCTTTGCTGCACTGGAAGGTACAAAAAGTTCACTCACATGTCTGGAGCCCATGTACTCCTTCAGGTGTTCTCTTCCTCGCCATCTGGGAAAATTGGGCGTCCTCACAAAATGGTGGTCACCTGGATTTCTTACATGACATCTGGCTTCCAAAAGGGAGCGTACCAACAACATAGGTGACACAAGAAGCTGCAAGCATCTTTAGGCCAAACCTTGAGAGGTACACAACGTCACTTCTGACCATTATATTGGTCAAAGTCAGTCTTTGGGTCTGTCCACATTCAAGGGGAATAGAAACCCCTTCTTTTAATGAAAAGGGGCAAATAATTTGTGGCCATCTTTAATCCATTATGCTGTTTAGGCCATGTTTCTGATATGAAGTTAAACATATAAAGAAGCTACTACATATATTCATAAATTAGAAAATGGAGAGGAAAAAGACCTTTCATTATAAAATTCTCTTGCCAATTTCTAGGCTCCTTTAAAAATATTGTCTATCAATGATACGAAAGTTTCAGAAAGCTGCTGTTAGAATTTGAAGAGAATGCTGTAAGTATATGGTTTAAACAGTGTATTCCTACCAAAATGTCTTAAAAAGTGACAACAGTGAGGAAGTTTATTAAACTAAGAGGAAAGAACAGCCTTAAAATAGATTGGCCAGTTTCTTCATTCATGCGATTATTTTTTCATTATTCATTCACCAACAAATATTTCTTGATATCCCATTGTGAGCCCAGGGATTTTGTTAGGCAAGGAGGCTGTAACAATGAAGAGAAAAATATTGTTTTCTTTTCTTCACTGTGCTTACAACTTAATGTTACAAATTACTCTAGTGCTTAAGATTATTCAGCTGAAGTTTTGATAATGTAAAACAACAAAATTCTTTGTATAATCTGTAAATGAATTGTATGTGAAAATCATTATATAAAACAATAAAATACAAATTCCTGGATTCATTTAGTTATTCAATCAAATAAGCATAATTTAAAGTTTTTTTTTTTTAATATCTCTAGTCCATCCTAAAACTTTAGGCCAATGCGTAAACCATGTTTTAACAAAAACAGATGCCTCCCAGCACACAGGACAACTACAGCTGCTCTGTAGCTCCACATGGGACCGTCTTCTCTTTGCTTACGGGCCCATCCCCAGTTCCAAGAAAACATGAGCTTCTTAAAACAAAGTTGAAAATCTAGTGGCTTTCGAGTCAGCTGGCAGTGTTTCTGCATTTTTAAGCAGGCTTGGATATCGGGGGCAGCTTAGTGTTCACTCTGTAACTGACCTCACTGAGCCAAGTTCAGCGTGGTGTGAGTTATCAAACCTGACAGCCTTTTGGCAAGCCTTTGAAGGCTCTCAGGCCAGACTCCCTTCCAAGCTCAGCTGGGATCAATTAGGATAAATAATAGTTCTTGCAATTGTTAGTTTCCACCATGCTTTTAAAAATTATTTAGTGTGCAATAATGCAATTTATGGCTTACCTGTACCATGCTATCCATTCAAAACAAAATAAGATCAAATCGAAAGGTTAAAATGTCCTGAGAGTTGCAGAACAATACAGTGAGGGAAAAGTACCAGAGAGGCCAATATTTTGACCATTCTTTCCTCTCCACATTTATCTAAAACATAAGTAAACATAAATACAAAACTATAATATTTCTTCAAAATCTGCATTCTCACCCCAACAGCAATATTTTGACAGTCTGGTTAAAACATAAACCATAAATACACACACACACATGTACACACACACACACACACACACACACACACACATGCACATACACAATCAAGGACTTTTAACTGCCCTCAGCAACCAAAGAGATCTGCTAGTAAACAATGCAGATTTTTACTTCTAGGACAAAAAATGAATTTACGCTCAAGCTATTGGTGAAGAGCAAATGGAAGGTACTCTATAGAAGCTAGCAGTACAACAGCAAATGATAATTTTCTACAGCAAGAGTAAGGCCGTATTCAATAATGCTAATGTTCTGGCTTCATGTGAACTAAGTTTGGCTTTTACTAGGTGTTTCTCTTCATGTGGCCCAGGGCAAGGTATTGCAACTATTTCATGCTGAACTTTAAAACTTCACTGTTTGCAAGAGGTTTCCTTTTTGACCTTAGTTCTCCAGTTGCTACTGGAATCATGAAACTCTCATGGCACTTCTTTAATGACTGTGTAGGTTTGACTTTGGTCCTCGTAAAATGTAACTTCTTGTTTAAAACAATTGTAAGTTAAAATGTTACTCTACATTTGCCTTGTAAGTGTTTTTTGCTTCACTTGGAGACTTCTTTCTTGGCCTCCCATGCTTAAATTTTTTACAAAAAAGATTTATTATTAATAGGAATGTCTGGGTTTTTGTTTCCTTTTTCATTCGGAGATAAAAAGGTATTTGAAGTCCTATTATAGAAAACTTTTACATAAGTCACAAGAATTAAGAATTTTTTTTCCAGGTAGATTTTCCCACTAAATAAATATCTTTGTTAATTTAGAGTGATAGTCAAAAATTGTATGAATACTGTGGATAAAAAAGTTTAATAATGTTTACAAACATCCAAACAGCCCCTTGAATGCAATTGATGGTTAGCTCCTAGTCAGCTAGACTCCTCTTTCAGTAATGTCCCTGGTAACTGCTAAGGATACAGTGATGCTTAGATACGCATCTTTGCTCTTCCAAAGCTAACTACTATGCCTAGATGACTTACGTGCTCTCTCCAGCTCAACCTCTACATTTACACAGTTGTTGGAGCTGGGATTGAGTTCCAAAACACAGTTCATTTTGTAGAGAGTATTTTAAAAAGAGCACAATATGTCATTTGGTTAAGTAATGCATAGAGTATTTCACTGTTCTTCAATATAAAGGCTCTGTATACGGAGGGTGTATGTGTGTGTCTGCACATACGTGCTTGTGTATGTATACACTATCAGATGACTCTGAAGAACATGACGTAACATTATATGTTCAAATTATCTTACAGATCTTTTTTTATTGCTGACTTCTAACTGAAAGCTAATGAAAAATATACTATCAAATTCAGGGTAACAAAAATATTTAATTCTGCTTAATTTAACAAACATTTATAGCCTTAATATATGTTTCCACAGTTTGAAATATGGGAGACGCAAAAGATAGAAGGCTTAGTTTCTAGTCATAAGGGAATTTAGAATGTTCATGAAAATTTTCCATAGAAAAATAATAAAGAAGTAGCATTAAAAGATGGCTAATAATCCAAAGTGAGTGCTCACAAATAGCAGTTACCATAACAGGAAGAAGGAAGGGCTGATTATGGACTGACATATTTATGGAAGATTTCATCACAAATGGATAATTGCCTCTAAATAATATAGACATGACTTTACAACATATTGTAGCGTATTTTACTCCTGCAAGTGATATTCATCAGTTATGTTATCTTGTTTATCTATACAATTTTTCTTATACTTATTTCAATATAAATCAATTATGCCCATAGGAAAAGAATCTTTGATGACTCACTATATCTATTTTGCACAGATTTTCTAAAGGCAAACACCAGTAGAAACCACTCTATAGTTCAAGGCTAGGTCCAGAGTTTTGAGTCAGAAATGTTTACTTGTATTTTTGTCAGTTTGTTTTGCTTTTATATAAATAACATTGTTTTTAAATTAGTCATATTTTTCTTTCTTATTCATGTTTTTTTCTATTAGTGTTAACTTTAATATTTTTAATTCATTCTTCGGTTTTTCTTCTATTTTTTATTTGGGGCTTGGTATATAACTTTCAAATGTACAGTTTTTTATATAAATGCAACCAATTTAATATTCTTTAGAAATCTTTCTTTTAGTGTTTTAGCATTATTATTTTACTATTTAATGCTAATATATAAAAGAAAATTAATGAAAGTATAAATCTATGATGTTACATCTTCCGCAGTTTACTTTAAAATAGTTCAAAGTAAGCAGTGGCATGTGTATAGGTAGAAAAGTTAATTGCAATCTACAACCTAGAGCTGTTAGATCACACTTGAAGGGTGTTATCTGAAATCCATATTCTATAATTAGCTAACAAAAGCACATAAAGTATTACCAACTTAATGTACACCAGCAAGAAGTCTGATAGTTTGTCTCCAAAGATGGCCCCAAAGGAGCCAGCCTTCCAGATCCTGTGTAGTTTTTGCCCACAAAGAATGGTGAGGTAATTCTGGACCTACACTTTAAGAAATGCTGTTGATTTTTAATTTTGAGATCTTGGGAGTATTGAGCAGCCATGAAAGATGTCCAGTTACACCTGCTGGAGAGACTGTGTGAGATACCCTAAGACCGTGTGTATTAGGGTTTAATAGAAGGACACAACTAATAAGACAGATGTACATATAGATATATGAGTTGATTAAGGAGTATTGACTCACACGATCACAAGGTGAGGTCTCGCAATAGGCTGAAGCTGAGGAGCAAAGAAGCCAGTCCGAATCCCAAAGCTGAAGAACTTGCAGTCTGATGTTCGAGGGCAGGAAGCATCCAGTGCAGGATAAAGATGTAGGCCAAAAGACTAAACCAGTCTAGTCTTTTCGCATTCTTCTGCCTGCTTTTATTCAGGCCGTTACTGGCAGCTGATTAGATGGTGTCCACCCAGATTGAGGGTGGGTCTGTCTTACCCAGTCCACTGACTCAAATGTTAATCTCCTTTGGCAACACCCTCACACACACACCCAGGAACAATACTTTGCATCCTTCAATCCAATCAAGTTGACACTCAATATTAACCATCACACCATGTAACAAAGAGAAAGGTACAGTTGTCTCCATGTTCCAGTTGAGCTTGTAACGACAGCCAGTCCAGGCACTTTCTCAATGCAACTACATGAGAAATCCCAGGCGAAACAAGCAAAAAAAATGAAGTGCATTGAGAAGAACGGAAGACTTAGCAATAAAGAAACAAGTTAAAATAGGGGAAAAACAAACAAACAAACAACAACAACAAAAAGGAAACAAGCCATCATTGGAGGCTGAATGCATTACTTTCTTAGCCTGATAAAATGTATTTGCAAAAAACAAAAACAAAAACAAAAACAAAACAAAAACAAAACAACCTTATGGTTAACATATTTTATGGTGAAAAAACTCATCCTACTTAAGATCAGAAACAAGGCAATAATGTCCATTTTTAGCACTTTTATTCAGCACTGCAGTAAAAGACTTGGGCAGTGGAAGAAGGTAAGAAAAAAATAAGTCAAACAATACATATGTGTTTGCAAATGGCATAATAATTTGTATATACAATTTTAAATAATCCGCAAAATATATCTTACAACTCATAAGTAAATGTAATAAGATTACAGGTATGTTGTAAATATATGACAGTCTTATGTATTTCAATATAATGATAATGAACAATTACAAGATGAGATATAAAGACACATCTGCTAAAATAGTACTGTACTGGGTTAAATATTCTCCTCCAAATTCATGTCTACCTGAAACTTGTGAGTGTGATCTTATTCGGAAATAGGGTTTTTGCAGATGTAATCAAGTTAAAATATGGTCATGCTAGAGTAGGGTTCGACCTGATAAAAAGAAACAAATTTGAATGCAGAGACACCAGCACAGAGAGGAAAGAACACCGCATGAAGAAAGGAGGATGAGATTGGAGGCACGAGTTGACAAGCCAAGGAAGACAAAGATTGCCAGGAAACAACAGAAGCCAGCAGAAATTTTATGTTGTTTAATTTTATGTTGTTTTTGATTTTTTGGGTACATAGTAGGCGTATGCATTTATCAGTACCTGAGATATTTTGATACAGACATACAATGTGTAATATCACATCAGGGTAAATGGGGTACCTGTCACCTCAGGTACTTATCCTTTCCTTGTGTTACAAATATTTCAATTATACTATTTTGGTTATTTTTAAATGTACAATAAATTATTGTTGGCTGTAGTTACCATGTTGTTGTATCAACAGGTATTAACCCTATCAAACTGTATTTTTGTACCCATTAACCATTCACATTCCTCACTCCCACTATCCTTCCAAGCGTCTGGTAACCATCATTCTATTCTCCATCTCCATGAGTTCAATTGTTTTAATTTTTAACTCTCACAAATAAGTGAGAATATATGAAGTTCGTCTTTCTGTGTATGGCTTATTTCACTTAACATAATGACCTCCAGTTCCATCCACGTTGTTGCAATGACAGGATTTCATTCTTTCTACTGCCGAATAGTACTCCATTGTGTATTTGTACTGCATTTTATTTATCCATTCAACTCTTGATAACACTTAGGCTGCTTTCAAATTTTGGAAGCCAAAAGAACTTTTGAGAAAATCAACCAGATAATTGTCAAATTCATATGGAAATACAAAGGACCTTCAATAGCAGATTTTGAGGGCTTACAGGATATGATTTCAAGATTATAAAGCTGTGTTATAAGATAATGCAGCAAAGCATTAGGAAAAAGATGGAACAGGATATAACTGTATTAGTCCATTCCCTCACTACTATAAAGAACTACCTGAAACTGGGTAATTTATAAAGAAAGGAAATTTCATTTGTTCACAGTTCCACAAGCTGTACGGGAAGCATGACTGGGGAGACCTCAGGAAACTTTCAATCATGATGGAAGGCGAAGGGCAAGCAGTCATGTCTTACATAGCCAAAGCAGGAGTAAGAGAGAGTGGGCAGGTATTACGCACTTTTAAACAACCAGATCTCATAACTCACCCACTGTCATAAAAACAATACCAAAGGGAAAATTTGTCCCCATGAACCAATCACTCCCCACCAGGCCCCACCTCCAACACTGGGGATTTCAATTTGACATGCTTTGGGTGGGGACACAGACTCAAACCATATCAACACGCAAACACATATAGTCAATTGCTTTTTAGAAAAAGTTCAAGGACATTTAATGGGGAAAGAATTATCTTCAATAAACTAGTGCTAGGACAACTGAATTATCAACCTAAAAGTTGTGTATCTATTCTTACCTCACCCCACCTACAAAATTAACTCAAAATGGATTATAGATTTAACATATGAGCTGAAATATAAACTTAATGAAAGAAAATGTAGGCGTATATCTTTATCATCTTGTATAGCACTAGCCATGCAAGAAAAAAAAATAAGTTGACCTTATATGGGACTTATATATTCAAATTTTATAAAAGAAAAAACATATTAATGATAAAGTAAACTGTGGTTTAGAAACTGGACAAAAAATGTGAACAACAATTTCATAAAAGAAGGTATGAAACATCAAGTAAATAAATGTAAACATTCACAATATAATTAGCTGTCAGGTATACAGAAATTACAACTAAAGTGAAATATTACTACGCAAACAGAAAATCCCATCAAAACAACTTTTGATGACTTGACATGTAACTTTTTTTTTTTACTTTAAAATGGTGCAAAAGCAATACACATTCAGTAGAAAGCAGTAGAATACCCTTTTGCGGTGTTGGGCAGTGGCAGGGAGCTAAGGCTTCCAGTCAGCCACAAGATCACCAGGGTAAACAAGAGATACTCTACAGTTTGCTATGTTGCCAGATGATTTTGCTCAATTGTAGAATAATGTAAGTGTTGTGAGCCTGTTTAAGGTAGGCTAGGCTAAACTATGATGTTTGATAGTTAAGGTGTATTAAAAATGTATTTTCAACTTGTGATATTTTCAACTTAACAATGGGCTTATTGGGGCATAAACCCATCGTGAGTTGAGGAGCATCTAGTACTACAATGTCTAAAAATAAGACCAACAATATCAGGTGTTAGAACATAGAGCGACAGGAAAACACCACCAAAGAACTACCTGAAACTGGGTAATTTATAAAGAAAAGTTATTTATAACTTATAAACTGCTGATACATATAAAATATATAAAATGAAACAACTAATTTGCAAAAGACATTGTGGTATAATCACACCACCCTAGTTGGAAATAAAAGATATGAATTACTGATACCCCAAATGACATAGATAAATCTCAAAAGCACCACGCTGAACAAAAGGTGTCAGACGCAAGAGCACAGTTATTTGAATCCACTTACATGACATCTAGGACAGGCAGAACACCAGTCGACAATGACTGAATTCAGATCCACTGGTGTCTGTGTTGACGACTGGGGAAGATTGCCTACAGAAGAGTATAAAGGAACATTTTGAGAAGATAAAAATGATATAATTTTTAATTGTGGTGGTTAAACATTGATATGTACAGTTAGCAAAACTTATCAAATTGTACTCTTAATATGGTCATTTAATTATATGTAAATCATACCTCGATAAAAGTCAATTTCTTTCAAAAACACCATAAAAAGATACCACCAACAGGGAGTAGAGTTACTAAAATTTGTTAAAGATTTACCATAAGTCCTTTCTGTTATTATGTACAGTAACAGGAAACTTTTATATACTTTGAGTGAAGGTATAAAAAATAGCACAGCTACTTTGGAAAACAACTGTTCTATTTAAAACAGTTTTATATAATGTTAAAAATAAAAATATCACATGACTCAGTAATATCATTCTGATAACAAAAATAAAAATGTATCTATCATAAGATCTGTTCCAAATTTTTGTAACATTTCAAATATCCCCAAACTGAACACCCTAAATGTTCATTACCAACTGAAGAGATAAAGAAATTATACTACATTCATGTAATGGAATATTACTAAACTGTAAGAAAAAAAACCTCCTGATATATGCAACTGATGCATAGATGAATCTTAAAATATTATGCTGAGGAAAAGAAGCCAAACACATAAGCACACAAATTAAATGATTCATATATATATATAACTCTACAACATAAAAACTAATCTTTAACAATAAAAATCATACCAAATCCATACAAAAACCTACACATGACTGTTTATACCAGTTTTATTATATTTTATTTTATGTTTTGAGACAGGATCTCACTCTGTCACCTAGACTGAAGTGTGGTGGTGCAATCTCAGCTCACTGCAGCCTCGACCTCCTGAGCTCAAGAGATCCTCCCACTTCAGCCTCCCACTTCAGCTAGGACTACAGGTGTGCACCACCATGCCCGGCTAATTTTCATATTTTTTTTTAGTCACAGGGTTTTGCCAGGCTGCTCTCGAACTCCTGAGCTCAAGTGATCTGCCCACCTTGGCCTCCCAAAGTGCTGGGATTACAGGTTGAGTCACCACACCCTGCCACAGTTTTATTTTTAATTGTCAAAACTTGGAGACAAACAAGATTTCCTTCAGTGGAGGAACAGAAAAATAAACAATGGAAGAAATGAATAACAAGAGATGAATAAGCAGAACACAGAGTTTTATGGCAGTTAAACTACTCTAAATGATACTTCAATGGTAGATACATCTCACTATACATTTGTTAAAAGCCATATAATATATATACAAGAGTGAACCCTTATGTAAACCCTGAATTTGGATGATAATGATGTGTCAGGTTAGGTGCATCAATCATAATAAACGTACCACAGTGGTGGGGGATACTGATAATGGAAGAGGCTACTCTTATTTGGGGGCAGGGGATATGTGAGAACTCCCTGTACTTACTGCTCAATTTCATTGTGAAACTAAAACTGTTTTTGTTTTGTTTTTTTTTTTAAAGGCTATTTAAAAGGGTAAAATCATTTTAAGGTTGCCTGACAGAAAGCATTAGTCTTTTCTGCAGAGTCATGAATGACACTTTTGGGATTATGGGAATGTTCTAAGTGATCAGGTAGTGGTTACATGAGTGCATATATTTTTTAAAATTCATGCAACCATACACTCAGAGTGGATTAATTTTAATTACACTTCAATGAACTTGATTAGAAATAATTTTAAAGGCATATTTTAGCAGAGGGGGGCATCAGGTAGACAATTGTCGACTAAGAAAGAAAGATGTATCTGGAAATAGCAAGAATATGAAGTTCACAAGCTGTTCATGGTATTGGCAGCACTCTTATCCCCAATTAATGACCCTCCCTTATGCATGCACTCTGGGCTACATCTTTTTTTAAATTTTCATCTTTTGTGGGTACACAGTAGGTGCATATATTTATGGAAGACATGCAATATTTTAATACAGGCATACAATGCATAATAATCACATCAAATTAAATGGGGTATCTGTCACCTCAAGGACTTATCCTTTCTTTGTGTTACAAACAATCCCATTATACTCTGTTAGTTATTTTTAAATGTACAACAAATTATTGTTGACTGTAGTTTGAACGAGATCTTTGGGCCACATCTTTGCAGTGCTCGTCCACTTCATTTGACCCATGT
This sequence comes from Macaca mulatta, assembly GCF_049350105.2. Lineage (NCBI taxonomy): Eukaryota > Metazoa > Chordata > Mammalia > Primates > Cercopithecidae > Macaca > Macaca mulatta. Next base: position 19,388,653 of record NC_133408.1, on the reverse strand, counting down.
TAAGATAGTCAATGTAATGTCAGCTGATGTTTGCATTATATTTCTGCCTTGGTACTCTTATTTGGCTGCACTTACTCATTCTGATGACTCTGCATTCAACCAAAAGAACTTCATTAGGCTGTAATTCTGCATAGAAGGGAGACAGGACTGAGAGAGCTACCTTTTCCTAGCCATCCTACATAAGTTATTTGCAGATCATCCCCCCAGCCAGTTAACACATTCACATGTGAGGAAAAGATTTCCCCAGCAGAGTCCAGCCTAAATGTTGATCCACAGTGAATTCAGTTTTAGGATGGTTTTTATGGTCTATGGAGCACTTCATATAAAAGTAACTTTTAATGAAAATGATTTTTAAATAATTTATACTTTCTCCTAGTAAACATTTTGACAATATAATTTAAAAGAGATGGACTCAAGTGTTTAATGGGCCAAGATTTTCCTATATAGGTTAGAAATTTGGGGTTAGAAAAGGCTGTTTTAAGCCACAAAGTTAAATTTTTGAATAAATTAATACCAACTGTGATTCATATTATTGGTGTATTTTGCTTTACACCAATAAGTTGGTAGTAGATGTATGTGGAGTTAAGTCATGGATGATTCTTAGGTTTAAATTATTTTCTTGTTTCTGTGGGATCCCATGACTTAACAGACATCACTCACCTCTATTATCTTTATTTATATGTATTTTTTTGGCTTATTTCAAAGTAAAATGGTTCTTACCCTAGTTGTTTCCCTCCCTCTCTTGATTTCTATTCCCTGGCCACACTTTCACCTGATGAAGCATAGTCCAGTGTTAGGCAAAATTCTGTGAAAAATAGTATTTGGTGTAATGATAGTTCCCTTGAATTTTAAATTTCTAAGTAGAGAGTCTTGGTGTTAATATTGTCTTCCAGTGAAATCCATTAGACTAAGAATTAATTATACCTTATAAAATAAAAATACTATCAACTTTAAACCAATTTTTAAAAATTTTTTGATAAGAGGAAAAAGGGGGGCAGGCACTATTTTTAACCTGCTTTTATTATTAAATACTCAAAGCATAATAGCTGACATGCCAAATAAAGGCTTTGACAGATGATTATTAAAGCATGTGGACTTAAAGGGCTTGTACGAGTGGAAAAATGACAAGTCAATATCAGGTACATCATCTTCTTATGCACTTTACTCATTTCTATTACACAAAATCATTAAGGATCGTATTCATAAACGTCATGCTGCAAATTAAATTTTTGTCATAAACCTGTTAGTATTAGAAGGAAAAGCAAAAATTATGATTTTCTGATCATAATACTGAATAAAAGTTTTACCATTTTATTAATATATGTAGTAGTGATTAAGAAATTTTAAAATTAGCTTTTTACAGTAAGCTACACTTTTGATTTCTCAAGTATTTTCTACTGCTTCATGATTTAAATATCTGCTCTTCTTTAAAATACCCACTTAAAGTTACCACTTCTAGAAATGTTTAACTTCATGTTTGTCAGTTCTAAAACTTGCCTATACCAATCAAACCTAGATTTGCGATCTGGCCTACTATTCCTCCAAAAACAGGATATAATGAGAAGTGGTTGTTTCTTCCGACTGAAATTGAACATAGTATACAATACAGTATCTATTGTTCACCAATGTGACCAAAGCAGAAGTAACAAGCTACCTGGGCTCTTATTGTTGGCCTGTCGGAAAACATGTTATTACCATCTCATAAACACCATATAAACTAACTTCAGCATAATAATAAAGTCAACCAATTCTGGTCATCTGAAAGGCTTCGACCCTAATCCTGATCATGCCAGTGGAAGGGATGGTAAGGTAACAAGATATGACAGATTTGTTTCTATCATATCAAATGGCTATTAGAGAAAAAGGTAGGTTCTTCTGTAATCTTAAAGCTTAGAAGCTCCATAGCTTTGAGGGCCGCGCTCTTCTCCCAGAGCCTTTCATCTTACCCTGCCAGACCTCCTGCAGCACTGGAACGAGTGTGTGGCTTGTGAGTTTTACCCAGTGAATGCTTTACTAACAACCTGGGGTGCAAGAAAGGTGCTACTTAACCATTCACTGCTCTGATTTGTATGACTTATGTTTATTACATATGTTTCATTTTTTATTGATTTCATAGTGAAAGCTTGCCTTAAAAATTTATACTCCTCCCATTTTTCTCCACTTTTCTTTTTTTTTCATTCTCTATATCTAACCTCATCTTTTTTCAAATTGTGAGTATTTTAAACAAAGGGTTATGTATGAATGAGAGAAAAATGTGAGAAACAGCCACGAAACTACATATACTATAAATTTCTATTAAAAACAAAATATTTTATTAGTTTTATTTTGGTGCTGTATTGTAGTTTTACCATAATAAAACCACGTTAATTTATCAGCAACATCCAATAGCATTAGAATAGCTTAAGACTGCAAAGATAGAAAATATAGAGCACAAATATTCCAGCGTATTTAATAAATTATTCCAACCATCCATGTTTAAGCCAATGTTATTTTAATTAGAAATTTTCAGATCAGCTGTTTACAAGGCATAAACCATTCCCATCAATTTTATTCCATGAATTGTACACAGTACAGAGCCATTTCCACATTCTTTTATTTCTCTAGGAAAATATATAGTGATTATCAAGGTAGTTACTGCAAAAGTAAAGATGAGAAAGTTACCTGAATATTACAAAAATAAAGTATCAATACACACCATATGTAAGTTATTCTTATAACAAGCACACGTAACTTTGACAAATGAATCTTAAAATTGTCAGTGGGAATAAATTTACACCAGGTGTCCTTTTTAAATAAATTGTTTCAGGAACGTGAATTATTGTATTAAAGAGTACATTAATTCATCCTTTTTTGTCATTGCTTTTCCATGTTTTTATTGCTCTACCTTTCTTTGAATGGCTAATATATAGAAATTGGAAACTATTTTCCAAGGGGCAGCATCAAATATCTTGGCTTATTTGCTGTTGGCACGGGGCTGGTCACATGTTCATGTTTTTCTATTGGACTATTTAGCTGCCCCTCTAGTTTTCTGCAACATTGTTTTCCATAAATGAGCTTTGACTAAAATAATTTCATGGTTTAAACTATGATGTTGGAGAATTAACTTGTAAGAATTTTAAAATAAAATGATTTATTGTAATCTCAGGAGTGGGTATTGGTCGAGGTTTCTATGTCATCTCCAACTGATTGTAGAGATCAATCATAAAGAATGTAGGGGACAAGTAATAGTTTCCCCCTCCTCTGCTATGACCCTTCCTGTCACTAGAAAAGATAGTCAAGGGAAGAGATTTAACAGAATAAACAGCATAGAATAATGCTAGAGTATTTTGATTTAAAATTTTTATAGTAAAAATAAACGAATGTAGAACTGCATATTTCCAGATTTGCACAAAAGAACAAACAAAATTTATATAAACACCTACAACAATAACATTATTTGCTTATATCTGGCCAGAAATTCATAATCAGTCTTAAGAATCTTTCTTCCAAATACTGATATTCTAACTCTGTAAATTTTGTTTTTGTTTAAAATTTCAAGGAACAGTTTGGGTATTTTCGTACTTACACACATACTTGTGTGTGTGAAATAAAATAGTTTAAATTTTTATCTCTCACACGCACATACACAAACGGGTCATGTCAAGCTTTGTCTTTGGGAGAAAGAAAGGGAGCAGTGAGGAGAATATGAATAAAACTTTCTAGTTCTCTTTTGATTGGAGGAGTTGTTTTAATCAATGACTTCCTAGAGTTCTACTTACCAATTTAATAAAGTCAATACTTAATAAAGATAATTAAATATTGCATTAAAATATTAACATAGTTTGGGTGTTACTACTCCCACTTTTCAAATTTGGCTAGAGTATATTTTGCATTTCATTATAAAATAATGATTAATAAGCAACAAACATCACAAGCATACTATATTGAAACTGCCTACATCAAAGAAATAGAAGATTTATATAATGACTTTATGACCTAAAACAAATTCCTAGTTATAATTTGCAAAAGAAAAAAATATTTTATTTGAATTAATAATTAACTACTATTATGATTAATCCATCTGTAATTGCAGTCAAGGAGAAGGGAAACTTGAATTACTAAAAGCCAAAATATTAGAATTGCCATAACAATTTGTCATACTGATTTTAATTATATCAATACATATTTTTGTATCAGAAGTCCTAAGAAATGTATTCATATCACTGAATTGCATTTTATTTCTAAGAAGTTGTTTGCAAAATTTGTCCTATCCAGATTTTAAATTTCCCCTGTAGTCTTTCTTTCCCTAATGACTTAGGCATATACAAAATGTGCTATACATATACTGAAATGCCTTCATAATTCAAAATAGGCATTATGAATCTCAACTATTAAAGTGTGTTTAATGTACACTAAGTTCTCAAGGACTACTGCAATATGCAAAGTTATTTGCTCCTCTAATAATTACACAAAATCTCCATGTTTTGTAGTGTATCTGTTTTGTTTTATCTGTCAATTCTTAAGTGTCCATTGGTCTGTTTTTTATACCCTGCCCTTTTTCGAAAAAGAAATAAGAAAGCCATGTTGGCTCAATGAATTCTAATGTACAGATTATATTCAGACTGTAGAGACTGAGGGAGCCTTCTTTCTTTATAGACTAATGCAATGTAATGAAAGAACCTGGAAAATCACTGACTTGCTCTGTGATACAGACAAAGTTATTTAATCTACATGGATTTGGTTTTTTATTGTAAAATAAATAGTTCTAACCAATAATGTCTCTAAAGTACCCTCTTCAACATAAAATTTGATGATCAAACTTTATTTTTCATTTTTTTATTTGTATAGTTTTAAGGGATACACGTGCATTTTTGTAACTTGGATATATTGCATAGTGGTGAAGTCTGGAAGTGATATAAATGTTAATCAGAATTAATACATACTTTTGTTCCTTTGAGGGAGTTAAAAAGTGAATTAATTTACATATTTTAAAATGAATGCAGAAGCAAAACAATAATTTGTATAGTTTACTAATTAACATAAGCTAAAAAAGGTAATATAAAAAAGCATTCCCACCTTAAGAGTTCATCTGATGATAGTCACTATTTCAAATAATTTTGGTATGTTTTTTAGTTTCTTCTTTTAAAAGAAAATTATTTTTATGAGTACATAGTAAGTGTATATATTAGTGGAGGACATGAGATATTTTGCTACAGGCATGCAATGTGTATTAATCACATCAAGGTAAATAGGGTTTCCATAACCTCAAGCATTCATCATTTCTTTGAGTTACAAACATTCCAATTGTAGTCCCTGAGCTATTAGAAAATATACAACAAACTATTGCTAACTTCAGTCACCCAGTTGTGCTTTCAAATATTAGATCTAATTCATTGTATCTAACTGCATTTTCTACCCATTAACTATCTCCATTTTCCACCCAACTTTCCACTACTCTTCTCAGCCTCTGGTAACCATGATTTTGCTATTTAGATACACGATTCATCTTTGCCAGTTCACTCATGCTGGAACTCTATTTATACTCCCAAACATCGTTCATCCAATAACAGCAAAATGTCATTTAGTTGTTGAACCACCCAATCCCCACATAAATTTTTGTCAAAGTTTCATTTTTAAAAGTGATCGACCATTGATTTTTTTTTTCAAATATTTTCTTCACTTGGATCCCAAGCAACAACCAGCCAGTGGAAAGTTTTGCAAAATTCTTGGCTTTCTGTGCCAACCTAATAGCAGATGGATATTTCTCCACTACAGATGAAACAAATGTTTCTCTTTGGATAGGTTTTCCGTTAAACAAACTTTCGCCATTGAAATCTATGTTTAGATTGGTCCGTTGGGACATCACAAAGTTAAATAGATGCTTGCTGAAATATGTTTTATTTTTGCTGACTCACAAACATGTTAATTGTTCTGTGAATTTAGTAACAATCAGCAAGTATTATTTTAAAATAATTACTTTGTCAAAAGGTGGTACTTCTGATGTTTGATTATTTTTGGCATATGAGGTAGGCTTCAATCTTAAGAAAATTACTTAAGCTATCTGCATTTCTTTTCCCTGAATATGAATGAGTCTTTTCAACGTTTTTGGTGATGAACAGGATCACACTCTGCTCAACTCTGTTCAAAGAGAAGTCCAAGACTAGCAAAACATGTAACTATTACTTAATTTAAAAGGCAAAGGAAAACAAACAAACAAAAAAGATCTTTCAAAAGTTCACACTTATATTTATTTTGGGCAACTTGCCCCTTCTTGACCTCAGTTTCCTGTGTGTAAAATGATGAGTTTGCATTAAATGATTTCCAAAGTCCTCCAGTCCTAAATTTCTAGGACTCTGTGACCCCATTTACTAGCCTTACTAAGCTAATCTACCACAGATGTATTGTTATCCACTTTCAGTGCCAATAAACAATAGCATTGGGAAACAGCTAATAACAAGCTAAATGTTTCTGATGGTGCAAACAGAGATTGAGATAAATGAAAGTACAGTTTAGTTCTCACTAGATAGAATTGAATTTGTTTAGTCATTCTTTTTGTTACCCATTACATATAAAGTTGGAATTCCTACCTAAGTTCAGTGCATTATCCCTGTTCTCTTTTCCATCTCCACTTTACTTTTGATCATCTATCATATTATGTAGATTCAAATGAGTTGAGATAAGCACTGATTTAAGGAAAGAATCATTTGTTCTTATCCACACCTCATATCTTCTCTTTTCCCCTACCCCAAATGCTCTGATGCCCCATGTATGGTTATAAGACATATGCTTCTTAGAAGTCAACATGGTTACAAGTTAAGAATAAAATGACCCATGGCTAACCCTGCTTTTGCATTTTGCCTTCAACATATCCATTCCCTCCTTCTCCTTTGTCAGTAAACCTCATCAGACAAAAAAATTTCCAATCTCAGAAAATTAAATCAGTCAAGAGAATGCTTTCTTTTTCCAGAAACTATGAAATTTGCCCATCTCTCCTGCTCTGTGACTTAGTTATAGACAATAAGAGTAACAGGTAAGTCTGCTGGAGAACTTTGGGGCTGGCCTTACCTTCCCTAATGAAGGGAACCTTGATATACAGCCCACTGACTTCTCCCTTCTCATTTTGATACCTGGAGTTGTAGTCACCATCTTGTGATCATACAGAAAGGCCAAGAGAAAAACATATGTAAAGAAGGCCTGACACCATTGAATAGCTGAACCAAAATTACAACAACCATTAATATCTAAACTTTTCTTCATATCAGAGAAAATCAAGACATTTGTTTGTAGTAGATGCAATGCTGGACATCCTAGATATCCCCATCAGGATTGAGGTAGTTATTCTCCCATCTGCTATGAAGATTATGTGTTGACATCTCTCAGAGGTCAAGACCTCTTCCAGAATTGTATCAGCTGAGGAATGCTTCCCCATCTAAGGAGACGTCTTCATCTTGGGGAAACCCACATCTAATGACTATTTGGTATGAAAATAAACAATCTGAGTAACTCTCCTCAAAACAGGATAACTCTGAAGGGCCCTCTCTTCTGCAAGGCATCCCTCAAGCTTAGCTGAGTCCTTGTTATAGATAAAACTCACTCCAACTTTCCTTCTATCCAGAGTTCTGCTTCCTTAATTTCCCCTAAGGTGATGCTTCTGAGAACACTCCCTGTGAAAACTTGTAACACTAGTCTCTGTCTCACAGCTTCTGACAGAAAGCAAATTATAATATTGTATAATGTAATTTAGGTTTTCTGTTTTTTGTGGCCAAAATTATTATTATTATTACAATTTGACATGGAGTTTTGCTCTTGTTGCCCAGGCTGCAGTGCAATGGCACGATCTTGACTCACCGTAACCTCTGCCTCCCAGGTTCAAGCTATTCTACTGCCTCAGACTCCCTAGCAGCTGGGATTATAGGCATCCACTACCACACCTGGTTAATTTTGTATTTTCAGTAGAGATGGGGTTTCTCCATGTTGCTCAGGTTGGTCTCAAACTCCCAACCTCAGGTGATCTGCCTGCCTCGGCCTCCCAAAGTGCTGGGATTCCAAAATTATTCCTAACTTGCATATAAGTATACAAGCAAATTGGGTGACTGGTAAAACTAACTGGCAGACTGCCACAAAAGAGACTTTTTAGTGTGATGAAAACACATGATCTTTTCTGAAGGTTGGGTTCAAAGTCACTTGCCAGCAAGGTAAAGTTAAGTAAAATATGTAAGACTCTTTTAGTCTTGTTTTCCTGAATTGTTAAGAGAATTAATAATACTTTCCTTATTTTTTTTTATTTTTATAATTTCTGGTGACTAATAAGGAGGTAATATGTAATGCATCCAACACATATAATCGTTTGTTGAAAATTCTTTGTGAGGACTCAAAAAAGTAACACACAAATAGCATCTAACATGTATAGTTTCCATTCTATAAATAGTAGCTATTGCTAGTGTATTAATTTTAAAATTGTATTTATGAGTGACACAAGTCTAAAAATATATTTCCAGATTTGAGTACCTAATAGTCTATCGTATAAACAGCTGGCTTGCATTTATTATCTTTCATATTTCAATTTCATTTAAAAAGTACATACATGTGATCCAGGGTAGCCAGTGGGATTTATGGAAGAGGCAAAAGTGGGAAGATTTGAGAATTTAGGAATGTCAGGAGTGGGCATACACAGAGCTATCTCTGGGCACTCTTACCTACTTTGCACAGCCTTTTGCACAGTGGGTGAGGGTGCTCCTGGAGGAGATCCAGGGAGCACAAAGGCTGGGCACAGTGGCCTTGGGTCCAGGAGGCAACACGGCTTCAGATAATATAGTAGAAGACTTGCTTCTGCCCAAGAGGATCAGAAACTGAGATCTATGTGGGAAGAACTCTGTATCAATTTTGACAGACACTTGCTTCATTCATGATGGCATTTTTGAGAGATACTTTTTCAGACACGTATTGTCCACAACTATATGCTAGCTTCTGTGTCTATAGCTTTGGGGAATTTCATAGGTGCTCAATAACTGTTATTGACTGTATTAGGCCATTCTCACATTGCTATAAAGAAATACATGAGACCGAGTAATTTATAAGAAAATAGGTTTAATTTGCTCATGGTTCTTCAGGATGCATAGAAAACAGTGGCATCTGCTTCAGGAGAGGCCTCCGGAAGCTTCCAATTATACCAGAAGGCGAAGGGAGAACAGTCCTGTCACATGGTGAAAGCAGGAGCAAGCGCAGTAGCAGGAAAGTGCCAAACATTTTTAAACAACCAATTCTCTCAAGAACTGATTCACTATCACAAAGACAGTACCAAGGGGATGGTACTAAACCACTTGCGAGAAATCCACCACCATAATCTCATCATTCTCCCGCCAGGTCCCACCTCCAAAATTGGGGATTACATTTCAACAGGAGATGTGGGTGTGAACACAGATTGAAACTATATCATTCTTCCCATGGCCTCTCTCAAATCTCATGTCTGTCTTACATTTCAGAATACAAACATGCCTTCCCAATCATCTCCCAAAGTCTCAACTCATTCCAGAATTAACTCAAAAGACCAAAGTTCAAAGTCTCATCTGAAACAAGGTAAGTCCCTTCCACCTATGAGTCAGTAAAACAAAAATAAAATATAAATTAAAAAAATAATAATAAAAAAAACCAAGTTAGTCACTTCCAAGACACAATGACGGTACAAGCATTGGGTAAACACGCTTATTCCAAAAGGGAGAAATCAGCTAAAAGAAAGGGGCTACAGGCCTTATGCAAATTTGAAACTCAGCACAGTAGTCATTAAATCTTAAAGCTTCAAACTAAGCTTTCTACTATAAGCTTCCTTGGACTACATGTCCCACATCCAGGGTACCCTGATACAAGGGGTGGACTCCTAAGGTTGTGGGCAGTACTACCCTTCTGGATTTGTGGGATTCTGCCCCAGAGTTGCTCTCACAGGTTGTTATGTGCCTGCAGCTTTTCCACAGTGAGGGCACAAACTGCCAGTGGATCTACAGGGTCTGGAGGATGGTGACCTTCTTCCAGAGCTCTACCAGGCAGTTTCCCAATGAGCACTCTGTGTGGTGGATCTGACCTCACATTTTCCCTCTGTACTACCCTAGTAGAAGTTTTCCATGAGGACTCTGCCCCTTCAGCAGGCTTTTGCCTGGACACCTACGTTTTTCTATACGTCCTAGGAAATGTATGCACAGGTTCCCAAGCCTCAAACACTCTTGCACTCTGTGTGCCCACAGAGTAAACACCATATAGAAGTCACCAACACTTATGGCTTGCACCCTCTGGAGCTGTGGCCTAAGCTGTTCCTGGACCACTTTGAGCCACTGCTGGAGCTGAAACTGACAGGATAAAAGGAGCCACGTCCCAAGGTTATGCAGGGTCCTGGGCATGGCCCACACAACCATTGTCTCCTCCTAGGCCTCAGGGCCTGTGATGGAAGAAGCTGCCTCTTAGATCTCTGAAATACCTTTCAGGCCTTTTTCCCCATTGTCTTGGCTATCAGCTCTTGCTTTCTTTTCACTAATGCAAATTTCTATAGCAAGTGGTCACTCAGCAACCTACTTGAATTTTCTCCTGAAAATGATATTTTCTTTTCTACTATATGACCAGACTTCAAAATTTCCAAACCTTTACACTTTGCTTCCATTTTAAATATAAGTTCCAGCTTTAAACCATTTATTTGCTGCTACATATGAGTACAGGCTGTCAGAAGCAGTCATACTACATCTTGAATGCTTTGCTGCTTAGAAATTTCTTCTGCCAGGTGTCCTAAATCATTACTCTCAAGTTCAAAGTTCCACAGATTCCTAGGGTGGGGGCATAATGCAACCAAGTTCTTCACTTAGGCATAACAAAAGTGACCTCTGCTCTAGTTTCCAGTAAGTTCTTTATTTCCATCTGAGACCTTGGTAGCCTGGACTTCACTGTTTGTATCACTATCATTATTTCTGTCACAATCAACTAACCAACGTCTAAGATGTTCTAAAGTTTTCTTCATCTTCCTGTCTTCTGAGCTCTCCAAACTCTTCCAGCCTCTACCTGTTACCCAATTCCAAAGTGGCTTCCACATTTTCAGGTATCTTTATAGCAATATCCCACTACTTAGTACCAATTTTCTATTTTTAGACCATTACTAACATTGCTATAAAGAAATACCTGAGACTGAGTGATTTATAAGAAAAGAGGTTCAATTGGTTCACGATTATTCAGACTTTATAGAATACATCGCAGCATCTACTTCTGGAAAGGCCTCAGGAAGCTTCCAATCATGGCAGAAGGTGAAAAGGGAGCAGGCGTGTCTATCACATGGTGAAAGCAAGAGCAAGAGCAAGACTGGGGAGGTGGCAACTACTTTTAAGCAAAATAATCTTCTGATAACTCATTCACTATCACAAGGACAGTACAAAGAGGATGATGCTAAACCATTCATGAGAAATCCACCCCCACGATCCCATCACCTACCACAACGTTGGGAATTACACTTCAACATGAGATTTGGGTGACGACACATATTCAAACTATATCACTGACCTTGAAGCCACTTCATTCCTTTCTGCATGCCACCATGCTATGCATGTAATAGTGAAGACTTAATTCTTCCTCTGAGTCATGAGAACTGCATGGCCAAAATACCAAAAATCATCTTTCACTTCTTATATTAAAACAAAAAATCATGTTTCAGGAGGGTCATGTCTTAGAGTCTGGGGAAAGAAATGCTGTAAATTTTACCATGGATGCAATGCTGACCAGAAAAAAAAAAAAAAAAAACTGTTGAAAAAGTGAAGCTCATTCACTGTAGCTGATGTGCCCCCAGTTGCTGTGTATTTTGCTTGTAAAACAAATAAATTTTCTCTTCCCTCAAGAATTTATGGTCTGATGGAGAAGGGAAAATTCTGTGTAGTGAGATATCCTCAAGGGGTGTATTGGCTTACCACCACTGGCATCTGGATAGAGGAAGACAGAGTGGCAGGGAAGTTGTATTAAGGTTCTGTTTCTGCTAGGAGCCACAGGTCCTCAGGAAGCAAGTGGGCAGACTGATACTGTGGCTGGGCTCTAGCTCTATACCTCTAGACTAAAGGTTACATACTAGCAACTTGAAAGCTAAACCTGGCCCACAGATATGTTTTATTTGGCTCTTATACTGTTTTAAAAAATATTACCAACACTTAAAACTGGGAAGTTTTACATAAAACCCAGATTTCTGGATTCTGTTGGGGGGGGGGGGGCGGGGAAACAACAACAACCAGAAGATCTGGCAATACTGAGCTAGGATTCCCATATGACAACAATTGGCTGGATTTATGTAGTTTCTCTCCAACAAGCAAAGAATGTGTTCTTGTTTAACATAGTCCCCACCACTCCCTAATATTCTCCAATACTGGATCTGAGGGTCATTTGCTATGTATCGCCATGTTTACCATGAAGTTTTAACACTGTAGAGAAATACATTCTTTTTTGTAGAAAACTATGTTTTAATCAAGATCAGGATAATATAAAGAGATCTTAAAGTGGAAAAAAGGTATTTCCTTATCTAGGTGAGAAACAATCATATACATTTAATGCTTTTTAATTTGCATTATCAATCTAGCCCTGAATCACGGGAAAATCCTCACTTTCTTGAAGTTTCATAAAGAAATATCAATTTCGTGAAAAGATGACTTTTTCTTTTTTTTCTTTGAGACGGAGTCTTGTCCTGTTGCCCAGGCTGGAGTGCAATGGTGCAATCTCGGCTCACTGCAACCTCCGCCTCCCAGGTTCAAGCAGTTCTCTTGCCTCAACCTCCCAAGTAGCTGGGATTACAGGTATGTGCCACCATGCCTGGCTAGTTTTTTGTTTTTTGGGGTTTTTTTTTTTTTTTTGTACTTTTAGTAGAGATAGGGTTTCACCATGTTGGCCAGGCTATTCTCGAACTCTTGACCTCATGATCCACCCTCCTTGGCTTCCCAAAGTGCTGGGATAACAGGCATGAGCCTCTGTGCCCGGCCAGATGACCCTTCTTTAACCACATAATATTGACTGTGGGATAGGCCTTGGCATATAATAAATGAATGAATGAATGAGTTACAAAAGAAAATAATTGAATACCAACCCATTTCTCACACTGCATAAATCATGAAGGTTCTGAGGAAGGCTCTCTGATCTTTAGGTTGTAAAAGAAACGTGTATATTTTAAATCTCTGCAGGGATATTGACACCTCTCCACCAGCTGAGAACACCACACGAAATATGATGGATCTTTGTTTCCAAAAGATGCCCATTAGATTCTTTTATAATATCAACCAATATGGACTTTGAAGGACATGTCCCAGGATTTTATGATTGACCTTGTCCTGTTATTTTTTTTTAAATCAAGAGCTAATAAAGACATGGATGATTTGCTTAACATATTTTTAGATGACAGTATTTGGGGAAAGAATGCCTCCAAGCTAGATTGCAGGTTCAGTTTCCAAGACCAGAATGTTAACCACACCACTGATGTAGTTTGTAGGTTCAGTTCACACCATAAATGGAGATTTAAAAAAATAAAATACAGGAAATGAGAGACATGACTCAAGAAGAGAACGCTTAAAAAATACGTGGTAAAAAGCCCAAAAGAAATGAATCGTGTCATATGGCCTTCAAGAAAACCTAAATAATGTTAAGGTATTAATAGACATATAGAATTTAAGGCTGGGCATGGTGGTTTATGCCTATAATCCCAGCATTTTGGGAGGCCCAGGTGGGATGATCATTTGAGCCCAGTAGTTCGAGAACAGCCTGGGCAATATAGTGAGAACTTGTGTCTGCAACAAATTAAATAAGTAACTGTGATGGTTAGTATTGAGTGCCAATTTGATTGGATTGAAGGATGCAAAGTCTTGTTCCTGGGTGTGTCTGTGTGGGTGTTGCCAAAGGAGATTATCATTTGAGTCAGTGGACTGGGAGAGGCAGACCCACCCTCAGTCTGGGTGGGCGTCATCTAATCAGCTGCCAGTGTGGCTAGAATGAAGCAGGCAGAAGTTTGGAAAGAGCAGACCTGCTAAGTCTTCCAGTCCTCATCTTTCTCTGTGCCGGATTCTTCCTGCCCTCAAACATCAGACTCTACATTCTTCAGCTTTTGGACTCTTGGACTGACACCAGTGGTTTGCCAGGGCCTCTTGCACCTTTGGTTACAGACTGAAGGCTGCACTGTCGGCTTCTCTACTTTTGAGGTTTTGGGACTCAGACTGATCCACCACTGGCTTCCTTGCTCCTCAACTGGCAGACGTCTTCTCATGGGACTTGACTTTATGATCGTGTGAGTCAAATTTCCTTAATAAACTCCCTTTCATATATACATATATTGTATTTGTTCTATCCCTCTAGAAAACCCTAATACATTAGCCAAGCATGGTGGCATGTGACTGTTGTCCCAGTTGCTCAGGAGGTTGAGGCGGGAAGATTGCTTAAGCCTGGGTGGTAGAGGCTGCAGTGAACTGAGACCAACCACTGCCCTCCAGCCTGGGTGACAGAGAAAGAAAAGGAAGAAAGGAGGGAGGGAGTCAGGGAGTGGGGGGGGAGAGGGAGTGGGGGGGGAGAGGGAGGGAGGGAGGGAGGGAGAGAGGGGGGGAGGGAGGGAGGGAGAGAGGGGGGAGGGAGGGAGGGAGAGAGGGGGAGAGAGAGAGAGAGAGAGAGAGAGAGAGAGAGAGAGCCCTTCTATATTGTGTACGTGTCAAACCTTTTCTAGTTGGTATTTTCATTTCCTCATATTGCAAATGTTGGTGTGCATGTAAATGTGTGGTGGTGGTGGTGGTGGTGTGTGTGTGTGTGTGTGTGTGTGAAAAAGGCAATACAGGAATGGCAGGAGCAGAAATATTGAGTCAAAATCATGTCATAGGAAAATCATTACATAAATTGGGATTTATTAGCTTGCACAAATGATATGAAAACCATGCATAAGTTTAATTCAAAAGGATGATTAGGTTTAGAGTAATTAGATCTATTTCCTCTGTAGCTCTGAGAAGTGAAAGTAATATTAAAGAATAAAAGTTTAACATAAGAAATTTTTTTTCAAGATGGAATCATCCCCTCACCTAAAATAAATAAATAGATAAAACAGACTATCAAAGGGGAATTATTTGTTGTTACTGCCCTTTTCTTGCTCAATTGAGGCTTGGAGAAGTATCAGACTATATGATATTTAAGATCCCTCCCATCACTGGGAACTTGTCATTTGATGAAAATAAAAAATGAAAGAAAATGTCTGGTCCTCAACCTTTTAAATCCAGACACTTGATGGTTGTTACTACTTTACATTAGATCGACCTTACTTTCATGGAAAATTGTCATTTTTTGGCCACCCAGCATCCAAACGAACTTTCTCTTTCTGAGATATTTACTCTCATTACCTCCTGACAGACTTGGCCAATAAGATGTTCCTGCCTAAGACTTTGAATCTCGAATAGGGAACACAGAGAACATGAGCAACGAAGAATTATTCACAGCACAGCAGTGCTGACACCATCGACAGTCTTGCGGTGCCAGCAGGAATCCAAGAGAAGTGTCCTACATAAATTCTCTTAATCATTGACCATTTTATGAGGCTGGTTCAGCCTCGTAAAAATTTTGTATGCTTCTTCATACAATTTTTAATTGTGCTGCAAAAGTTAACCAGAGACAATTTCTGTTGCTTGCAAGCAGTAAGTTGACTAAGCGAAAAAATTCAAGAGAGATTATGTTATAGAAGTCAATGCAAAAGCATTAATTTATAAGAAGTAAAACTGCAAGTTCACTTTGCTGCCTTATGACAAGCATATTCTCTTACAAGAGAAGTCTTTGTGGCAGTTTGTGTTATGATCAGAAGATTTGGGAAAGATGGAATCTGTAAGAGAGTTTTTTGAGACACGGTTACAATTGATCACAGGACCAAACACTAAAACTCTGATACATATATTTATTTTTATTAGCAAAGCTTTTATGCAATGGAGGAAAAAGAAAAAGAAATAAGAAATTCTGAGTTTCTCTAAACTTCTAGTATGTGGATGAGCTAAAAACTATGTCCTCTTGGATTCCCCATTTTAAATATTTCATAACAATGCATTATAATTGGTACATGTTAATATCGATTTTTTTCCTTTGCTGTTTTTGAAGTGGTATGAAGCACCCGTAACAAGATCTCCTTTTCATCCATTTAATTATTATTGTCCTATAATATACTTTTCAATACAGCAACTACTTTTTATGTTTTGGGAATACTTTTGCTATTGTTAGATAAAATCCTGTGGTTGATTGTTTGCCTGTAGAAGAAATTCAAAAGAATATAAAGCTTGCTAACAATAAATCATTATGGTCAGTGTTTTTTCAGTGTAGTTATTTATCTGAACTACTCATGATGTGAACTTCTTTTAAAATTTGAAGAATTGCCCTCTCTGTCAAATACAATATTATTGTATTTTCACTGATTACATTAAGAATTAAGCAAGATTAAACATTTATTTTTGTGCCATCCTTATTTCTTAAGAACTTAACTGCTGTTGAATAAATAGTATGTGTGTTGGTTATTAAATGTATTCTAAATTCATGTAATAAGAATGTACATGTAGCATAGTGGGAAAAATGCAGGTTTTAGAATCATATACCACAGATTTATATGTTTCAGTTGTGCTGCTAATGTATTCTTTGACTTTATGTCAGTCAGCAAACACAACCGAAATCAAGTGGTAACTCTGTGTTCCTCCTTTGTGTAATAAGTATTTTTACATGTTTGAGATCAAATGATATTGTGTGTTAAAATTATTTATAAGCTAAAATATTTTATAAATAATAGCTGTACTTATTAAAAATTAGAGATTAATAAGTTGTTACATAAAACATACATAAGCGATCCAATGTTAGGAAAATATATTTAGCTTTCTCAAAATTTTATTTCATAAAGCAAAGTTTCCTACATTAACTATCCAGCTACCTGTTGTGTTTTTCATGATCATCACAAATGGATTCGGAGTGGCTACCATATAACAACACTCATAAATTCTAGGAATGCCAGAAGTTCCTGTCCTCAACCATCTAATTGTATTCTTAAGATAACTTCACATATTATGAAGATAAATAACTAACGACGCAGCAGAACCCATGGCAAATAGCAATCTGTCATGCAGTTAATGAGCATAATGTGGACAGAAGAGAAAATCACCATTGCTTCTGTCCCTTGGAGCGGGTGAACTTCAGCTGAAACTTGAGGGAATAGTGTCCATTCTGTTTAGGGAGCATTGCTAAGAAGAGGGTGTTGCCAGCTATTTGTGTTTTTAAAGTCACTGTATGCATCTGTGGTAATTTGTTATGGCAACAATAGGAAACTCATACAAATTTTGACGTCTGAGAGTTATATACTGCTGTAACAAGAATCTATAAAATGTCAAAGTGGCTTTGGAATTTGGCAGTGAGTGAGGCTAAGAGAATGTTGAAGGTCATCCTAGAAAAACTTACATTGTTTTGAACACATTGTTAGTAGAAATGTGGTGGTTAATGATTCTGCTAGAAAGGACTTAGAAGAAAGTGAAGAGAAGAGCACAGTAGAGAAGGTATAGACTGCATTAGAGCATATGTGACTCATCATGAACAGACTTAGTAAAAATAGGGACATAAAAAGTGCCGTTGGTGAAGGTTTAGAAGGAAATGAAAAACACATATTAAAAACTTGAGGAAAGAATCTCCATATTATATAGTGGTAGAAACTTAGCAAAGTTGTCCTACATTCAGGTGAAAAATAGAACCTGTAAATGATGAAACTGAATATGTAAGTAAGGATATTTCCAAGCAAAGGGTTGAAGAAGAAGCCTGGCTTCTTGTTTCTTCTCATAGTAAAATGCAATGAGAAAGAGATAAATTGAGAGAAGAGCAGTTTAAAGAAAAAGAAACCAAGACATAATGATTTTGGAAATTCTCAGTTTATTCAGATTGCAAAAGATATTAAAAATAGTACATTCAGTAACAGGGATAGAAAATCTAAAGAAAAAGCCTAGGACATGGCTGTAATAACCTTCTGTTTTTATACCTCAGCAATTTGCTAATGCCTCAAAAAGATCAAAAGTACTCAATATAAAAGGTTCTTTGAAGAGATTAGATTTCCTCAATCAAACCAAAGAGCATCTAGGAAGCTTAAGGTTACTGTCCCTCACATATCTCAGCAGAAGGCAAAAATAGAAGACTGATTATCTAAGAAAGATCTCTGAAAGAGTTTCATTTTATGGAGTGAACCCCTGTGGCATACATGGGAGACCCACTTGGTTCTTGAGAATTTTATATCAGGAGAAATACTGTCAGTTTGTACTGAAAGGAATAGGGAAAATATGAAATGAAAGAAGACTATTAAACCTCCAAACTTCTGGCAGGAAAGAAGCTTACACAACCACTACTCAGTTGCAAAGATCTGTCACTTTTCATACACGTGAAAAGACTCAGAGGAGGAAACCACAGGTTTAGAAGGAAAAGCTGAAAGCAACATCATATTAGCCTTGGATCTAGGAACCTAATGGAGTTTCTCTAGCAGAATCTAGAAATGGCTTGGGACAAATGATTGTTTTTTTTTTTTTTCACCCGCAACTTTCTCCCTCTTGAAAACAGGAATGTCTGTAACTATTATCCTATGCCTGTCCTACCATCATATTTCAGAAACAGATAACTTATTTTTTCATTTTTGAAGATTGACAATAAAGAGAAATTGTACCTCAGAATGGATTATACCCAGAGCTTTACTCATGCATAAATTCAATAATTCAGGTTATGTGATTTGAGGCTTTTGAGTGGGTGAGGTGACATTTTGAATGTTGAGTTGGTGCTGTAGTAAGTCCGCAATTCTGGGGAACTTGGTTTAGGTTAATGAATTTTGTAGGTGAGATAGACTTAAATCTTAAGAGTCTAGAAAGTGGAATGTGCTACCCAGCGTAATAATCCCCAATGATGTCCGTGTCCTAGTTCCCAGAACCTATACATAGGTTGACGTATATGGCAGGTATGATTAAGATTAAATAATTTGATATAAGTAGATTATTGTCAAGGTGGTCCCAATCTCATCACAGGAGTCCTAATAAGCAGAAAACCTTTCCTGTGGTCAGTGAACCAGAAAGATCGCAGTGTGGGAAGAACTCTATTCACTGTTGGTTGCTTTAAAGATGGAAGGGGCCACAAGTCAGGAAATGTGGTTAGTTTCGAGCAGCTGGAAAAGGCAGGGAAGAGATTTTCCCCTAGATCTTCTGAAGAAATGCAGTCAGACTAATACCTGGATTTTAGCTCAGTGAAACTTTTGTTAGACTTCTGACCTATAGAACAATAAGGTAATAAATTGTAGTTTTATATGACTAATATTTTGGTAACTTCAATGGCAGCAATAGAAAACAAATGCGTGTAAAAATTATTACATTTCTGTGTAATACATTTCTGTGAAATGACACAATGATTGGTCACTGGTAATGATGTACAGTGATTTGCGCACTGTAGGGCTAGCAGTAAAGTTTGTCCTTTACGCAATTTCTTCCAGGTAATATACCCTGGTAATTAAAATTTGAACCTTCTTGCCAGGGAACTGATATTTGGCCTGATATTTGATATTTGGCCTTATAAATAAGGCCTGATATTTGAAATCTGTGTCTATCAGAACTATAGAAAGCAAAGAGTTTCTGGCTGTAGAGAGAGCTCTATGTATATAAGTCCTGGTTTACAAAGTCAAATGCATTTTTTACTAGAATTTTCCATTTTAAAAATTTGATAAATGTTGGTAAGGATGGCATCTGAATAATGTTATTATCTAGCCTACATTTCCAGTTACACATCTGTATTAGCTCATTTTCACACTGCTATGCAGAACTACATGAGACTGAGTAATTTATAAACAAAAGAGGTTTAACTGACTCACAGTTCCACATGACTCGGGAGGCCTCCAAAAACTTATGGTCATGGCTGAAGGCAAAGGGGAAGCAAGGCACATCACACATGGTGGCAGGAGACAGAGAGAGAGGGGAGGGGGGTGGGGATCTGCCAAACACTTTTAAACCATCAGATCTCCTGAGAACTCACTCACTGTCATGAGAACCGCATGGAGGAATTGCCCCCATGATCTAATCATGCCCCACAAAGTACCTTCTTTAACACTGAGGATTACAGTTTCAAGATGAGACTGGGATGGGAACACAAAGGCAAATTATATCAACATCTCAAATGCACCTTATACACCAATCATACTGTAAATATTTTCTACTTCCCTGAACATACCTTGAGTTTCATGAAATTGCTCAGGTTGCAATCTCCATCGGAATTTGCATTGCTTATTTACTGGGTGAACACTTAATCATCTTTCAACATGTCCTTCAGGAATGTGCTCCCAGTGACAGCCTTTAGGGGCCCTTTTCCCCATCCTTGCCAACTATTTAAAAAGGCATCAGCCTCATTCTACCCATCTGCCTTTTCCTAGTCAGTAGAAACTACGGGGTGACTGTTCTTCAGCTTGTTCCCAGCAGTAGCATTGAGACTCGTAATTAGGGATTTTTAAAAATACTAAAGCAAATATAAGTC
Source organism: Macaca mulatta (assembly GCF_049350105.2). Classification (NCBI taxonomy): domain Eukaryota; kingdom Metazoa; phylum Chordata; class Mammalia; order Primates; family Cercopithecidae; genus Macaca; species Macaca mulatta. The sequence goes on along the minus strand of NC_133408.1, from coordinate 19,368,151 downwards.
ATGGTCATACATGCATGGAAAACTCATGCTGGTCTGTCTGCGTATTTTTAAATGGGCAAAATGTGTGAGAAAAGAAGAGTAAGTATGTATCTGTATTGTGTGCACACACAAGTGTTTTTTAAAGCAAAATCACAAGATTATGAAAAATATTTTGACATGATTAAGACACTGGCTTAAGCAAAAGTAAACATAAGAGAAAATTTATTTTTGGATGAAAAAATATAAACAGTAGGATTCTCCAGGGACAAATTATATGGCCAATTTTAATACCATCTTAATTAAATGTCCTTTGGTGTCATTCAGAAACAGAACACTTGGTTAGACAAGCCATTTCGTTGGCCCAATATGGCAATTTATTATGAAATCTTTCTAAAAGTTGGGCTGTAAACAGCAATGATGTGAAATATTTTTTTTAGCTACAACCAGAGGGATTAAGGTACTTACCAGAAAATCTACTATTAAAGATATGTCTGTATGCAGAAGTAAATTTTTAATAATTCAGTCACACTGATATTGTACTTTTTAAATTAAGGTTATGAATTATAGCAGCTGAAACAGACTGCACCATCTTAACAATCCTACTTTTAATCATTCTTAATTATGCATCAATTATAGCACTTGTATTTAAAAGCTATTGCTTAAATCTGATACCACATATTTGATAATCTTGAATATCTCCATATTACAATAATTAAATTGATTTCTACTCTTTAGGAATTTTATCAGTTTTCAGGATTTTTAAGAGAATGAAATATTAGCAAAAAATTAAGGAAAATGATTTGGCTAGAAGCTTGGTATGAAATAGACTTACTGAGGAGAAAAAAGATGATTTTTCTCTCAGTATCTCTTCCTTTACTAAATGCTAAAATAAATGCCTCAAGTCATTTTCGGCCTTGAATATTGTAATTGCCAAGATATATCTTCACATTTTAATTTATATTGTGGGATACAATTTGCATACACTTTCCAATAATATCTTTTTAAAACATTTCCCATAAAATAAGTACTATAGAGGAATAAAATTTTCAAAATAAATATGTATTCTTTTAAACAATTTTAAAGTATAATCAGCTGAAACTATTTGTTTAAAATGATTTAATGTATTAATTTAGTAATGTATTTATTTAGTAATACAGACTCAACAGATATTTACTATAGTAATTTTCTTAGTCTATCAGATTATAAACAACAGAAATTTATTTCTCACATTTTGGGAGGTTGAAAAGTCCAAATCAAGGTGCCGTCAAATTTGGTGCCTTTGGTTCCTATCTTCTCACTATGTGTCCATATAGTGTAAGGCACAAGGGAACCCTCTATGGTCTCTTTTATAAGTAGTCCTATTCGTGAGAGCTCCACCCCTATCACCTAATCACCTCCCTAAGTCCCCACATCTAAATACCATCACACGTGGACTCAAGTTTTATTTTAGTGTATGAATTTTGAGGACATACAAACATTCGATTTATTGCATTAAGGTTGTGTTATTTGACATTGGGTGTTCCATGTTTTATAAAGTATTAAAACAGAATTTCTTTAATGTATTAGATTTGTCTTTAAATTTTCTACAAGTTGTTTAGTTTGCGAAGATATATAGACAAATTTTATATTTTTTCCAGGAATGATTTCATAGGTGAGTACTAAATTTGTAAATCCAAAGACGAACAACACCTACATAAGATGTATCAAATCATTTGTTAATAATCTATGCTGATTTTTCTATAATAAATTAAGAATGGCATTGACACTCAGATTAAGGCCATATTCTCTATCAGTAATTAATATTAACAGAATCGTAGCAAAACTATGTTTTACAATTTACTACAATACATAACATTTTCCCCAATTCAAATTTTTTCAACATGCATTGGACTTAATTGAAGGTCTTCATTACTTTTTCTGTTTTATTCATTCTTTACTCTTCCATAATAGTATTAATTGTGTAAGACTTCATAGTTGTGATTAAAAATCAAAGCATTTAAAGGTTGACAGAGTAAATGAAAGTCTATGTAAGCATCACTAATACGTTTTCTTACTCTTACTAGGATAATTTTCTTTTGTTTTGTAAGGCAAATGAAAGGATGGACATTTAGAAAAGTATTATGAGCCAGACCCCTTTCTGCCATTGTATATAATTCTTTTCATCACAATGTGAGTAGTTATTTTAATCTCTATTTTACTAAGGGGAATTCTGTCCTGCAAAATGTTCGCTGTTTGGCTCTAAAATGATATATACCAGAGGAAAGTGTGACTGCAATCTGGGTCTCGGATTGCTGTGAATACTAGGCTCATGTGTTTTTAATATATCACCTTTAGTGAACTGATGAAATGCTTTAGAAGCAGGCTGAGTCTCTTATCTTTCATTGTGTTCTTCCCACAGAGGGGGGTAATGGCTCCTCTATATTTCATACAATGTAATAGGCTTCTAGATTAAAATAATAAAACTGACTCCGGAAAATAAAAGTTTAGATACATTGAAACTGCTAAAGCATAATGCAAGGCATTTTGAGGATGGAACTCATCATTAATCCCAGATTATGACAATAATGTTAATTACAGGACAACAAAAGCATGTGCATAGCACAGACTTTAACAGTGGACTTGAAATCAAGAGGATTATAGAATCTCAGAGGGAAAAAATGGAGCGTGGGATCACCCATTCCAACTTGTTTTAGTCTACTGGTAGATAGTGCTAGAGCCTGGATGCCTGGATATTTGCTTTTCCAAGCTTTGACATGGTCCTTTTCCTGGGGCTGTTTTGTGTAAGGAAGGATGATATGAACATCTGGAAATTAGATGAACATCACCACATGCTGGGCGGGCACATCTTCTGGCACCTAATAATTCATATCAGCTCCAGAGGAAATTTTATTTGAAACAGTTTTATTTGGAAAGGCAATTTCCAATAATAAATTTTTTAAGTCCGTGGGCATACAACTATTACATTTGAAGCAAGCCATTCCATATACATTATGTTTAAATTATATTTTAGACGTATCAGAAAATGGCTAAGTTTCAATTCAACACATATTGTTTGAGTTCGTTATTCAAAAACAAAATGAAACAAACAGCAACTACAACAAGAAAAATGCCCAGAAGTTTCTTCAGAATAAGATGTGATTTATCTTAATGGCAAATAAGTTCTAAACTCTGTGCATATGTGTGTATTTCTCAATTGTCTCTTAATTACCTTGTTTTTCTTTTAGGAAAAAATAAAGATAAGAATGCTGTTTCATTTTACTTGATGAATGACTTGTCACTTCTTTCATTCATTCATGAAAATATTTCCTGGGGAGCTGTTAAGGGCAAAGTTCAGTTCAATGCCTTGCCTCTGATAAAGAGGTTCTAGACTTCATAGTTAAGGAATTAAGTAACACACACTAACAAATATACTACACTATTCAATATGCTTTGTAAGATTTCCTGAAATAAATTTCTTCAATTTTATTGATGTAATTGCATGCTTCAGTTGAGGTGCTATTTCCTAATTTAGAAACTGTTGAACAAATGTTTAGATGGATATGGGGAAGAAATGCATACTGCTATTTTCTTCATAAATAATTGATTTGATTAGAACGAATGCTGTAAGATTATTTTGTTATACAAATACTTATAATAAACTATTGCTTTTGAATAATTTTCAAAGTCTGAAGAAGAACATTTAAAATAAACAGAGGCAAAAATTATAGAGGATATATACATAGAACACTGACAAATAAAATATTTTCTTAGGACTAGAAACCATAAAAGGCATATAAAAATGGGCCAGGTGCAGTGGCTTATGCCTGTAATCCCAGCACTTTGGGAGGCTGAGGCAGGCAGATCACTTGAGGTCAGGAGTTCGAGACCAGCCTGGCCAACATGGTGAAACACCATCTCTACTAAAAATACAAAAGAAACACCATCTTTACTAAAAATACAAAAATTAGCCAGGTGTGGTGGTGGGCACCTGCCGTCTCAGCTTCTCTGGAGCCTGAGACAGGAGAATCGCTTGAACTCAGAAGGCGGTGGTTGCAGTGAGCCAAGATTGTGCCACTGGACTCCAACCTGGTAGACAGAATGAGCCTCTGTCTCAAAAACAAAAAAAAAAAATATATGAAAATAAAAGAAGTTTGTACATACATACACACATATAATATATGTATATGTTATATATATGCGTGTATACATATATATGTATACATATGTATGGTCCTCTACTTATGATGGAATTGCTTTCAATAAACTGATGATATGTTGAAAATGCATTTAATGGCAATAAACTCATCACAAAGTCAAGATATTATAAATTGAACCATCCTAAGTTGGGAACCATCTACATTTTATAAGTTCAACAATGAGGAAAGTCTGATTGTGTATATATTTAGGGAGAAAGAGAATGAATGATCACCACTTCCTTAGTTGCTTTCATTTGCACATTTGCCATTCTGTAATTGTGTGTAGAGTGGAGTATGATAGTTGAGATCTGTCCTCATATGGTCAATTCTGACTCCCCTTTTTAAGTTACAGTGTGTTGTAGATTGAAATGTGTACCCCTAAAAAGATATGCTGGAGACCTAACTCCCACTATCTCAGACTGTGATCTTATGTGGAGGTAGGATCTCTACAGAGGTAATCAAGTTAAAATGAGATTACTAGGGTGGGTTTTTATTGAACATGACTTATAAAAGGGGGAATTTTGTATCTTATAAAAAGGGGAATTTTGGACAAAGAGACAGGCACCCACAGAGGTAAGATAATATGAAGCAACACAGGGAGAAGATAGTCATCTATAAGCCAAAAAGAGAGGCCTCAAACAGCTCACTCCCTCACAGACCTCAGAAGGAACCAAGCCTGCTGACACCTTCATTTTGGACTTCCAGCCTCCAGAACTCTAAGACCATACATTTCACACATTTTTGTTGAAGCCACTCAGTTTGTGGTACTCTGTCATGGTAACTGTTGCAAACTGATACACTTTCCCTAGCACACTCCTCCTCTACTCTAGAGTATTTGGGGTATTTCCAGCACAATGCTGGCACATGTCCCCTGCCTAGCCAAACAGAGCCTGCAGGCTGATAACTCCTCCCTAGGATTTATTTTGTGACTGCTACCTCTTCCCCTGGGGTTTTTATGCTGCAAAAAGGACACCCACAAGAAAGAAATCCTGGGAGGACAACTGATAAGGAGATTAGAGATAAGGAAGGGTGAACAGAAGTCAGGAAGAATAGAAGAAACCCAGTATTATCTGTCCTGCTGCTTCTTCTAACCAGGTTGAAGAGCCACACTTGGATTACTCAGCAATAAAGTATTATTGGCCCTTAGATTAAGCGAGTCTGAGCTGGGATTCAGTCCTTTAATTAAAATGTGCTTGTTGGTTCTAACTAATACTTCATGTGATTGGTTAAGTGTCTTCCTTCTCCTACACTTAGGTATACACTCATATGCATACACACATGCATACTAGCAATGCTATTTTGGGAAGAAAGACTTAGTTTGGGTTGGTTTGAATTTCTATAACTAGTCTTCATGGTCACATTTCAGAAGATACTATGAGAGCTGAAAGCTACTCTCATTTTTTTGGTTGGGTTTTAAAAATTCCATTGTTTCTCACCTACTTATCTATGTAAGATGAACTCACTTTAAAGTTAATCAATACTATTGCTACATATGCTGCACTACCTAGTGAGCAGATGCTGATTAAGTGCTGCTCCCAGTCAAGCTGTATGCTCTGGAGAGTGGTAATAATTGGAGGCCAGTATGTAAAGCTAAGCTAGGGGGTGGGAGGGGGGCTGTGGGGGCGGGGGCGGGGGCTTGCTAAGCCATACTTGCACCAATGTGATTGGTCTAGGGCTCAGCCTAAACACTGGCAAATGATATATATATATATCATTTTGGTGGCCCCATACGCTGAACATCATGCTGTAAATATAGCATGATGTTAAAATACCTTGCTGAGATACCAGGAAGCAATATCCCATTGCAAAGAACTTCCTAGATTCTATATAGAGCTTACAAAGTAGTTGGCCAAACCTGGTAACAATTTTTGTCCTCGCTTTTATAAGAGAGAGTTGAACTTTGAGAAATTTTCTTCAGAGAGTTCTGTCCAATGCAGGAGATGTGAAAGGTGGCCATTTTTGCCTCAAGCCTAATGAGAGTATCGTCAATGGGACAACTCAAGAGAGCTTGAGAAGTGTTTCCCGAAATTGCTAGATGAGGTCAATTGATGTTGGGCTCTGCCTGTCATATCTAACAGGTGAGGAAAAGGCAAGACAGCTGTTGATGGATGAACCAAAGAAAGTGAGATTGATCAAGGGAGGTCCACACTCCCAGCTTCAGTTACTGCAGGGGCATGTATCTGTGTGTTCAGGAGGAATGCCCAGAGGGCGAACAGACTTGAGTAGAAAAACTACTAACGCTGTCAGATGTGCAGGGCCTGAGAAAGCAGCAAGGGAGAGGCCAGAAAAGGGAGCATCTCTGACTCCAAGGGTAAGGAATGAAGAAAGACAAGAAAGGATTCACAGGAGAAAAGTGGTCAGCTTCACACTGTTTTCAGGCCCAGAGGAGTAGGACACAAGCCCCTCCCCTCGCTCCCTGGATGCTGGCCTTTATGGGGGAAGAAACCTCATTGCTATGCAGGAAAGTAAAATAATTACAAAGTACAAAGGACACAAACTCATCCTTTTTTATGGCTGCTTAGTATTCCATGGTGTATATGTGCCACATTTTCTTAATCCAGTCTGTCACTGATGGACATTTGGGTTGATTCCAAGTCTTTGCTATTGTGAATAGTGCCGCTGCAGCTGGAAACCATCATTCTCAGCAAACTATCGCAAGAACAGAAAACCAAACACTGCATGTTCTCACTCATAGGTGGGAACTGAACAATGAGATCACTTGGACTCGGGAAGGGGGACATCACACACTGGGGCCTATCATGGGGAGGGGGGAGGGGGGAGGGGGGAGGGATTGCATTGGGAGTTATATCTGATGTAAATGACGAGTTGATGGGTGCTGACGAGTTGATGGGTGCAGCACACCAACATGGCACAAGTATACATATGTAACAAACCTGCACGTTATGCACATGTACCTTAGAACTTAAAGTATAATTTAAAAAAATAAAAATAAAAAAAAATACGAAACAGATATACAATAGAAAAAAAAAAAAGATCTTTCCCTTCTGAATCCCATGGTACTTTTCTGTTTTAAAATGGCACTACTTTAAAACTTGCATTAGCTGCTTATGTGTAAGACTTGTCTTACTTTCTGACCCATAAACTCGCTTTTTCTTTTTTTTTTTTTTAAGGAGATGGGGCCCCTGCTCTATAAACTTCTTTAAGAAGATTTTCTTCTTTTTAAACTTTTATTTTAGTTTTGGGGGTACACATGAAGGTTTGTTGTAAAGATTATTTCATCACTCACGTATTAAGCCTAGTACCCCATATTTTTTCTGCTCCTCTCCATGCTCCCACCCTCCACCCTCAAGTAGACCCCAGTGTTTCTTGTTCCCTTAAGATTTTCTAATTCAACTCTGCATCTCCTATACTGTAAAGCACTGTGTTTTGTATTTTTTCACTTGTTTATTCAGCATACATAAGCACGGACTCTGTATTGTGCTAGGAGCTGGGTAAGTGGTTAAAAAAAAACCGTGGTTTCTGCCCTCAGACAGTTTAGAGTCTCGTGAAAATACATATTGTGATATATAATCAATAAAACTTTATTGAAAGAATGAATCTTACATCTTAAACTCCCTTTTCATCTTCTTTCCCCAAACTCCTGACCTACATTCCCGCACCCTTTTCCCTGATAAATCCCACAGATTAAAAAAAAAAAAAAAAAGAATTACAAAGTAGCGGAAGAGTAGTGTCAGCTGCACGCTTGACTCTGACTGCCAGCTTCCCCCTCTGCAGCAGGTCTGAACAAGGAGAATGGGTGAACCCTATCTTCAAAGTAGCTAATGTTTTAACTGTAACATGGAAGTGGGCATTTTTATAACCAAAGAACTTTTGATTACCTAAGAGTTGTAATATCAGAAAAGGAGTGTAAATATAAAATATATACTGCATCAATATAAAGGAACAGTGGGAAACAAAGAAGAAAAAGAAAAAAAAAACCATTAAGCATAATTGTTCCATCTACTTAGGAGGAATTATCTGTCTATTCATTAGGTTGGTGCAAAAGTAATTTGTGCAAAACTAATTAAGGTTTTTGCCATTGAAAGTAATGGCAAAAATGACAATTACTTTTGCACCAAACTAATGCAATAATACACCATGGCTTCAAATATGGGCTTTATCCAAAAATAAGCATGAATAGAAGAGATATCTAACAAATGTCTGTTGCATGATTATAGGTTCCTAATTAAATAAGATTATTTTAACTCTAAGCTTGATAAACCACTTTATGTGTATATCTGTGGAAATATTTAACATAGTCATGAATTATATAATGACATTTTGGTCAACAATGTACTGCATATACAATGGTCCTATAAGATTATAAGAAAGCTGAAAAATTTCTATCACTTAGTGACACAGTAGCCATGGTAATGTCCTACATAGCTCAATGCATTGCTCACATGTTTGTGGTGATGCTGGTATAAACAAACCGACTGGGCTGCCAGGCAGGTATAAGTGGTACACACTAGTATGTATAATACATAATACTTGATAATAAATGACCATGTTACTGGTTTATGTATTTACTATACTTTTTATTGTTATTTTAGAGTGTACTTCTACTAATTAAAAAGAAAAACATTAACTGTACGACAGCCTCAGGCAGGAACTTCAGGAGGTTTCCAGAAGAAGGCATTGTTATCAGAAGAGATGACAGCTCCATGCCTGTTATTGCCCCTGAGGACTTTCCAGTGGGACAAGATATGGAGGTAGAAGACAGTAGTATTGATGATCCTGACCCTGTGTAGTCTCAGGCTAATGTGTGTTTTTGTTTTCTAGTTTTTAGCAAAAACAGTTTTAAAAGTAAAATTAAAAATGGAAAAAAGCTTATAAGGACATAAAGAAAAAATATTTTTGTACAGTTGTCAATGTGTTCATGCATTAAGCTGTTATTACAAGAGTTAAAAGTTAAAAAAATCATTATAAACAAAAAATGTTATAGTAGCTAAGTTAATTTAATATTAAAGAAAAATATTAATAAATTTAGTGTAGCCTAAATGTACAGTGTTGTCTACAGTATTACACAGTAATACCCTATGCCTTCATATTCACTGGCTAGTCACTCACTGACTTATCCAGAGTAACTTACGTTCCTCCAAGTCTGTTCATGGTAGGTGCCCTGTTAGAGGTGTAACATTTTTTATTCTTTATACTTTATACTTAATGTACCTTTTCTATGTTTACATATGTTTAGATATACAAATAACAATGTGATACAATTGCCTACAGCATTTAGTACAGTAACATGCGGTACAGGTTTGTAGTCTGGGAGCAATGGACAATATATACATGTAGCCTCAGTGTGTAGTAGGCTGTACCATCTAGGTCTGCATAAGTACACACTACGTTGTTTGTACACTATGTTGCCTAACAAGACATTTCTCAGAATGTATCCTCATGACTAAGTGACACATGGCAGTACTTGGTTTTTTTTCCTTATTTTTCTTAATTTTAGGAAGTTCTCTTATTCTTAGAAAGCAAATTTAGTATATTTTGTGTCATATAATTGATATATATTAATTACAAACATTGTTATAAAAATAACACTTGAATTTTAAGCATCCTTCTAATGCGTGCTCGAAACAACTTTAGAAAATAATAAAGTATGGCAAATAAAATGGTGGGATTTTACATAGTTGCATGACTTTTAGCCCGTGCTTAAACTTTTTGTGCTCAGTTTCTTCATCATAAAATCTGGATAACAGTCACAACTACTTCATTAAGTTGCCTTGAGGATTAAATAGGTTCACATATAGAACATTTAGCATAGTGTCTATCATACAAAAAGGTGTTAGAGAAATGCTAGCTAGTATTAGTATAGCAATTATTTGCCTTATTATGTGTCTACATACTTTACTAAAAAATACATGTTTTACTAACGAAGTGTGCTTAAGTGGTGATATATTTATACTAACAAGATTTTCATGAAGTGTAGGTGACATGGTTTGGCTCTGTGCCCCCACCCAAATCTCATCTCGAATTGTAGTACAGAGGTGACTGAATCAACGGGGTGGATTCCCCCATGCCATTCTCCTGATAGCCAGAGAGTTATCAAGAGATCTGATGGTTTTAAAGTGTGGCACTTCTTCAGTCTCTCACTGTTTGTCTCTCCTGCCACCTCGTGAAGAACGTACTTGCTTCTCCTTCACCTTCCACCAGGATTGTAAGTTTCCTGAGCCTTCCCCAGGTATGCAGAACTGTGAGTCAATTAAACCTCTTTACTTTATAAATTACCCAGTCTCAGGTATACTTTATAGCAGTGTGAAAATGAGCTAATACAGTAGGTGACAATTATTGATGATTTAAGGACTACAACAATTGTTATTCTTATACCTATTTCGGCATAGTAAATGTTTTCTGACTCACTCATAAACTAAAATAGGAATTAGAGAAATACTGCTTAACCCCCTGAGAACAGTTTAAATTAAAACACAAACAGGATGTGTAGATTAATGACCACTAACAAAAACATTGTTTGCCTAGTTTGTTAAAAATGGAATGTAAAATAAGCAAAGAGGACTAAAATGCTTAATATTATACAAATAGAATTCTTTCAAAATGACAAAAATGTCAGAAAATATGTTTTAAATTTTATTTTTTTAAAAATCACCACTAATTTCCTTTTCTCCATAAAATGTTCCCTTTTAAATTGTTCAAGAAGCCACAAAGCAAATTGAATACTTAATATACACCCTGATTTATTTGTACTTTTTAAAAAGTTCTTTATATTTAAGGATAATTCTTTTATAACCTGTGGTCTCTTATTTTTAATACATAATTTTGATCACTTGTTTTTAAAAAATATTAAACTTTTAAAACATATAATCTCTTAACCTGATTATAATAAAAAAATAGTTTTGATAGCTTGGTCTGGTTATTGGAAATTTAAACTGTGCTTTTGTTTTTTTCATGCCATTTCCCTGTGACCTAATTTTTGGCGTGTATGCAAATACTCAAGACCTATAAAACACATATGTCTTGAGATTCGGTAGCTGCCTGCTCCAAGAGGGAAAATAATTTAGGAATACCTGTTTCAATAATCACATTCATGGAGTACATCGACACAGAAACCAAGTCTCACTACCTTTTCATGCATTCTAGTTCTTTCCAAAGAGATATTTTGTAAAACTACATAAAGAGAAACTTATATGACTGATATTTCCATCATCGAAGAGGATATGACAATCTCAACTATGAGCTCTGAATCCTCCACCAGTCTTCTTCTGATCACAGAAGTGGTAAAAGGAGATAAACACACAGGACAGACTTCATTAGTATCCAAGTGCTATTGTCTCAATATTTGTGCCCCTCCAAAATTCGTATGTTGAAACCCTACTCCTCCAAGGCGTTAGTATTAGGAAGTGAGGCCTTTGCGGGGTCATGATGTTATGAGGATGGAACCCTCATGAATGAGATTAGTACACTTAACAAAGAGACCCTAGGGAGCTCCTTGGACACCGCTGGAAGGCTTCTATGAGAGAAATGAGCCCTCACCAGACACTGAATTTGCCGGTACCTTGATCTTGGACTTCTCAGTCATCAAAACTGAGAGAAATAAATTTCTCTTATTTATAAGCCACCCACTTTATAGTATTTTGTTACAGCAGCTCTAATGGACTAAGACTCCAGTGCTGTGCAATCTGTTTTTGTAATCTTAATAGCACAAGATTCCACAATGCCTTTCACATATTCTGGAGGTTGAATACCTTATTCTCCAACCTGCTTTTCCCTGGACTTTCTCCTATTTTGTTGACTTTGGCTTTTAATCTTACCACTCTGATGATGTGAGGAGTACAGGAAAACAAATAAACAACTAAACATCCAAGAAGAAATTTCTTCTTAAGCCCAAACAGTAGCCTCAGTCACTCTATCCACATCTCCCTTCTCTGAGATCCTGCCTGTCTATCTCAACCTCGAGCCTTTTGAGGCAGAAGCTTTACTTACTGGAATGAATCCTCAGGGCCAGGCTTCCTGCACCAGCCTCGTGGATGAATTGCAGGGAAGAAAAGGAGGAAGAGAATCACAAAGGAAATCTCAAAGAAAAAGAAATAGGAACTAAGAAAAAAGTTCCACCCATGAAAGGTAAACTTTTTCTAGCTCTTTTCAATTCAAATACATCGGGATGTTTTGAAAGAAAATACAATTAACCAGACAGGGAAAATGAAATCTTTCCTTTATGTCACAGTTTAGAAAAGTAACTGCTATAACACACTGCATCAGAACAAATAATTTTATAGACTTCATAAGTAGTAAGTAGAGAGTATTAGAACAATATTAAATAATCTCTGAGATTATTACCTGTCCAGTATCCTTTCTTATTTCTTTTGGAAATACTGGTCCTAACTATTGAGAAATCAATGCCCCTCACCCCCAGGACATCTGGTTGGCTGGCACCGCCCCCGCTCCCTGTGTGTCCCTCATCTACTGATGACCGAGGCAAAGCAGAGCAGATGAACACATCACACAGCATGGCCACGCGCATCTTAGGCTCTTTGCTAGAACTGTACAAAAGGAGGTGTTTGTTTTTCCCTGATGTTATTACGTTGGGAACACAGGAGCCAGGAGCTTCTCATGCCATTTTGTGAAATACTGTCTTAAGAAAGAGCCAATGAATGAGGAAAAATTGGTCAGAAAGTGAGACTCTGGATGCTGCCATAACAAATATCAGCCCAGGACCAGGAGTTCTTAATTGTGTGATCCCATATATTCCCTTTATTTTAAAAAATGTATTGAACATTTGTGTCTAAGACTGCTGAAGTAAGATTTCTATCACTAAATGAGGGTCCTGACTGATATGGTCACACATTCCAATGGAATTTTGTTTAATATTACAAGAGGCAAAGTCAAATTGGTTAACAATTATTTGAAGCCAATGATACAGTATATTTTCTTATATTAAGTTTAGTAAATGCTATTAGCAATATAGAATGTATTTTTAAATAAGTTGGAAGATTCTGTTCCTTTTATATTTGAAAGTAAAAGCAGCATAATTTTATATCTGTGGTTCATAATAGTTTCCTGTTTTTCAACCTGCCCTTGGTTTTCAAAACAGTCTGTTCATTTCCTTCAGGTAACTACATTTGAAACAATCCATGAAGCTATCAAGATGACAGCACTACTTGTTTGATAATTATTCCTGTAGAAATCACGTCATGACTTTTTTCAGCATTTTTTCTTGAATTTTCACAAAAATAAACATCCTGTGACATTTTATGTTCAGAAAAAAATTCAAATTATTTTCAAATATTTTGAAATTGGCAAAATACAAAAAGACATTTGCCAACGTTGCTTAAATTTTTAAATGTGTGTGTTTTTTATGGAAACTTCATCCTTATGTGTCTCGTTCATTTACAATTAGCTGATGACAATGTTTTGTAAGGGTTTGATATCAGTTATTTTCAAAAGTATCATTAAATAATTTATTTTTAACTATAGAAAGTTGAAAAAACATTTTTATTTGTTTACTCTTTGTAGATGTAAGTGGCATATTGTTAGAAGACTAATCAATGTTTACAGTTTTTTATATTCTTTATAAAACTGCTAAACAGTTAAAGTAATAGGAGTAACAGTAGAAAAAGAAGTAATCAAAGGAAGACAGAACAATCTAAAGGAGAGAGGGGAAAAAATGGGAAAAAATATACAATAAAAGGAAACAGACAAATGATCCAGGCTCAAAGACAATTCTCCTAAATAATGCATGCTGTACAACCTTGCATATAAATTGGTTTTATATTTTCAGATGTGGAATATGAAGAATTTCTATTCATACAATGGAGAGCAAGTACAGTCGACTCTCATACTACAGGGATTTGAACTGTGCAGGTTCACTTATATGCAGACTTTCTTTCCTTCTGCCGACCCAAGACAGTAAAGCCAACCCCCTTTCTTCCTCCTCCTCCTCAGCCTACTCTACCTGAAGACAATGAGAATTAAGACCTTTTTTCACTTAATCAATGTAAATATATTTTCTTTTCCTTATGATTTATTTAACTTTTTTTGTCTGGCTTATTTGTTGTAAGAATGCAGTATATTACATATATAGCATAAAAATCAGTGTTCATCGACTGTTTATGTTATCAGTAAGGCTTCCAGTCAACAGTAAGCTATTAGTAATTCAGTTTTTGAGGAGTCAAAAGTTGTATGCGGTGTTTTTTACTTTGTTGGCAGTTGGCGCCCATAACTGATGCATTGTTCAAGGATGAACTATACTAGAGTTCTGAATAATTGTTCGAACAAACCATAGCAGGTCTGCAATCTGCATCTTTACTCCTCTCCTTTCACTCCATCCTGTAACACATCTATACCCCACAGCTGGATCCAACTGAGTCAGATCCCCAAGTAGTACAAACATAAGATGAAATCTCACTTTGTGTTCAAAACTGTTGAACACATGTCCTGTAAGCCCTATGCAACTTATTTTCTAACATTTAGATGTGAAAATTCAAGAAATACAATTGTCAAATAATGCATTCTATGAAGGCCAGAAATAAATAGTAATTGAACCTAATATGTCATTTGATGAGACAGTGTTTGCACCATTTGAAAAATAATACATTCTTCATAATTTCTCTCAATTCTGAAAATACAAGAGCATTACCATGAATACTTAGCAATTATCAACACTCCACATACCAGGCTTTCTCCTTGGTGTTTTGCATGTATGATTGCTAATCCTCCACATAGCAGGAAAATTATGTCTTTTAAATAACATTTTACAGAGAAGAAACTCAACAGGCTCACCCTTCCCAAAATTTCCCAGTGATTACTGTTTTAGGAATATGGTCTTCAGAAATATTTCCTACTCTCTCAGCATCCCCACAGTATCGGCTATAAGGAACATATAAAATTAATAGGGAAGTGTTCCTATTACAAATGTGAGTATATGTATGTATAAGTATATACATGTGTCTCTATGTAACAAACATTATGCACAATACCTACCAAAGCTCTAGTGATCTTGTACCTCTGCCACCTCTAACACAGGAGGTTCAAGTCCATTGTCAAATTGGAGGGTCATGTGAGATATTTTCAAATCTAGGCCTGAAATTCACTTATATCACTTCCCTCCACCTCCTATTTGCCAGACCCAGGTGTATGCTGTGCTGAATCAAAGACATTGTCCCTTCAATAGTCCACTATTATGGTCGCCAAACCACTTTCATTCTTTCAGGTTCTGAACATACTTTCCACTTCCCCAAAGGAATCGTTTCTATTCTGTCCTATCTCATCATTGCATATGACTGAGGACCAGGGTCATCAAGAATGTAGAGTAGTTTCTCATGCATCTGGATATGGCCCCTGTTGGTCCAATGACCTATCAACTAAAATTGCAAGTTGTTTGCCACCACATACCTGACATAGGGGGGAGAACGCCCACAATAAACATGTCTAATCCGAAGGAGAAAGTCAGAAGGCATACAGCAGTCACTGGTTGGTGATATTCTGAAACCTTGCTGAGTAGCTATTTTGAAAACACTTTACTTTAGGGTTCTGAGAGATTATTGATTAGGCCTTTGTCTCTTTCTCTGGGGAAAAATCTCCCTTACACATGTCCATCTAGACCCTACGTTCTGGAAAGGTACTCTTGTCCATGAATCTGCCTGTCCACATCTGAAATGGGAATTCCTTAGAAGGCGACCATCTCATGATAATGGAAACCTGAGGTCTTGCTTTAGATGTTGAACAGCCAGATTTCCTTGACAATTGTTTAGAAACGACTCTCAGACTGTATTTTTCATCTCCTCTTACCCACAGCAAACATCAAAAAAGAAGGCTTCTGTGACTAAATGTGAGGGGAGGGAGCTTTTCTCTGAGCAAGCAACTCCTCAGTGGATACCAACTGGGTATCCTCCAATTAACTCCAACACTATCTACCTATCAGATCTCACAGGTTGAGGACTCAGTCCCCTAAACTTCTCTTGACTTCAGACTTCACAAGTCTAAGCCTCCAGAAATTCCAACCAACCAGCTTCAAGTGGGGCCTTCCAAAATCCCCTCTTTGGGCTCAATTAATTTGCTAGAGTGGCTTACAGAACTTAGGAGAATACTTATCTTTACTAGTTTATTATAGAGGAAATTACAAAGGATACAGATGAAGAGATGCATAGGGTGAGGTATGGGGGAAGGGTTATAGAGCTTCCATGCCCTCCCTGGGCCTTGCCACCCTCTAGCAACCTCCACACGTTCATCTATCTGGAGGCTCCCTGAACCCCATCCTTTTGTGGTTTTATAGAGGCTTCATTACACAGATACAATTGACAGCCATGTAGAAATGTGACTGGACAAATAACACATAATCTAAAACCAATGAGGCTTGTCTCTTCAGACTTTTCTTGGACCCTTTATGTAGCATTCTTTCTTCTAGGGTAGGAGCAGGGATCTTCTTTGGAATGATTTTTTTTTTTTTTCTTTGAGACAGAGTCTTTCTTTGTTGCCAGGCTGGCCAGGCTGGAGCGCAGTGGCATGATCTCGGCTCACTGCAACCTCTGCCTCCTGGGTTCAAGCGATTCTCTTGCCTCAGCCTCCCAAGTAGCAAGGACTACAGGCGCGTGCCACCATGCCCAGGTAATTTTTGTATTTTTTTAGTAGAGATGGGGTTTCACCATGTTGGCCAGGATGGTCTCAATCTCTTGACCTCAAGTGATCCTCCGCCTTGGCCTTCCAAAATGCTGAGATTACAGATGTGAGCCACTAGGCCCTGACAAAATGAGAATATTTTGAACTACAATCAGATTAGAGTCTTGCCTGGGGAAGAAGAACAGGAGAATTTCAGAGAGAGAAAGAGAGTTTCTGTTCCATGAGGTCTGCTCCTGAGGCCTAGAGTGCCCCAGCATTACAATAGAAGGGTATAAAAGGGGCTATGGAAGTTATCAACCAGGAATTATCAACAAAATCACAATATACTTCTGTCAAAAACGTAGTAGACTTCTTATCTATGTACTTCCTGTCAGTTCCTTGTGCCAGAAACAATACCCATTGTTCTTTCCTTGATTTAAATCTCAAGATTAATTAGTTCCTTGTTCCCATCTGCATGTGTCTGTCTCAAAAGAATGTTGTTTACCTTAAGATGATCTAGTAAAACATGTAGAAGAGCAACATTCATAAAATATCTTTTCCCCGGTTCCTTTATTCAGCTGACAGTTACATTAAACACCAAAGCTTCAGTCTGTTTTTCCCCCATGTGAGTTATCAAACGATGAACATTACATGACTCTTTCACTCAGAGTCTTTATAATCCCATTGCTTATTGTTTGAAATACAATGCTGCAAGGGAGGAAAACTGTGTTCTCTCTGTTCACTTTCTTGTAACAATTTGTCAAGTGTGATCAGCAATAACCACACACACACTCCTGCCTTCCTTTTATCCTCCTCCATTCCTAGATTGATAGGCTTCCCACAAAGTAACTGCAGATACTAGTATTCCTCATCGTTTTCTTTCTGTAAATAATAGTGACCATCTTTCTGGGGTCCAGTGCCCAAGTTTTCACCACCTTCCCCGATCTCTTAAATATTGACACATATTTTAGTTTTTGTTTCATATTTTCTGAATTCATCAGGATAGGATAGACTATGATGTAATAACAAACACACTTCACCATCTCACTGGTTTAATGCAATAAAAGTGTGTTTCCTATTTACATCCTAGCCCAATATGTGTGCATGCATCTCTGAGCTTTCCTCAGTACCTCTTCTCTAAGCAAAGATTTAGGCACCAGACTCTTTTCACCTTCTAGCCATGTTATCAAGTGTAAGTGGTCTCCAGGGTCACTGTGGGATGGATAAAGAGAATTTAATCATCACATGAGTTACTTTTAAGGGCTGTGCCTTAAAGAAGCAGTCCCTAACCTTTTTGGCACCATGGACCGGTTTCATGGAAGACAATTTTCCACAGACCAGGGATGAAGGGATACAGGACGGTTTCGGGATGATTCAAGTGTATTACATTTGTTGTGAACTTTATTTCTACTATTATTACATTGTAATATATAATGAAATAATTATACAAGTCAGCATAATATAGAATCAGTGGGAGTCCTGAGATTGTTTTCCTGCAACTATCTGGTACCATCTGGGGATGATGGGAGACAGTGACAGATCATCAGGCACCAGATTCTCATCAGGAGTGTGCAACCTAGATTCTTCGCATGCACAGTTCACAACAGAGCTTCCAGTCCTATAAGAATCTAACGCACCACTGATCTGACAGGAGGCAGAGCTCAGGCACTAATGCGGGCGATGGGGAGCAGTTTTAAACACAGACGAAGCTTTGCTTGCCTGCCTGCTGCTCACCTCCTGCTGTGCTACCCAGTTTTTAACAGGCCACCGATCAGTACCAGGCAAATGGCAAAGGGGTTGGGGACCCCTATCTTAAAGTACCCTCAACATTGTCCACACACCATTTAACTTGGTCTCATGACATCAGCATTTAGTCAAGAGAGCCTGGGAACTGCAGTCTTTCTGTGCCCAGGAAGAGGAACTGGAATGACGAACACACAGTACACTCTATGCCACATAACTGAGGATATTTTGTAAACAAACAAACAAACAAAAAACTCCGTTCCTTTATTTATCTTATTTAATATTTGAAGGTTAAAACATGAAATTCTGCTCCACCCGAATTCTGCTCCTCTGCTGTTCTATTACATTTAATTTCACTTTAAAACCAGTAACTTTATGGTTATAAAGTTCTTTGTTTCCCTCTTTCTTCAACTTCTATGTAAGTTCCAGGGTACACGTGCAGGATGTGTAGGTTTGTTACATAGGTAGACATGTGCCATAGTGGGTTGCTTAACAGATCAACCCATCTCCTAGGCATTAAGCTCATTCTCCATTAGCTTTTCTTCCTGATGCTCTCCCTCCCTAACACTCCCCCAAACAGGCCCTAGTGTGTGTTGTTCCCCTTGATGTGTCCATGCATTCTCATCATTCAGCTCCTACTTCTAAGTGAGAATATGCGGTGTTTGGTTTTCTGTGCCTGCCTTAGTTTGCTGAGGATAATGACATACAGCTCCATCCATGTCCCTGCAAAGAACATAATCTTACTCCTTTTCATGGCTTGCAGTATTTCATGGTGTATGTATACCACATTTCCTTTATACATTCTATCATTAATGGGCATTTGGGTCGATCCCATGTCTTTACTATTGTGAATAGTGCTGCAATGAACATATGCGTGCATGTATCTCTATAATAGAATGATTTATATTTCTTTGGGTATATACCCAGTAATGGGATTGCTGGGTCAAATGATATTTCTGCTTCCATAACTTTGAGTAATACTCACACTGTCTTCCACAATGGCTAACCTAACTTACACTCCCACCAGCAATGTAACAGCATTCCTTTTTCTCTGCAACTTTGTCAGCATCTGTTGTTTCTTGACTTTTTAATAATCACCATTCTGACTGGGGTGAGATGGTATCTCATTGTGATTTTGATTTGCATTTCTGTAATGATCAGTGGTTTTGAGGTTTTTTTTCATATGTTTATTGACCACATGAATGTCTTCTTTTATTCATAAGAAGAATGGCTTCTTCTTCTGTTCATGTGCTTTGCCCACTTTTTAATGGGGTTGTTTTTTTCTTGTAAATTTATTAAAGTTTCTTGTAGATTCTGGATATTAGACTTCTGTCAGATGGATTGCAAAAATTTTCTCCCATTGTGTAAGTTGTCTATTCAATTTGATAGTTGTTTTTTTGTTTTTGTTTTTGCTGTACAGAAACTCTTCAGTTTAATTAGATCCCATTTATCAATTTTTGTTTTCGTTGCTGTTGCTTTTGCCACTTTTGTCATGAAGCCTTTCCTGTGCTTATGTCCTAAATGGTATTGCCTAGATTTTCTTCTAGGGTTTTTATAGTTTTGGGTTTTACATTTTAGCGTTTCATCCATCATGAGTTAATTTTTGTTCAAGATGTAAGGAAGGGGTCCAGTTTCAATTTTCTGCATATAGGTATCCAGTTCTCCCAGCACCATTTATTAAATAGGGGATTCTTTCCCCATTGGCTTTGCCGGGTTTGTTGAAGATCAGACGGTTGTAGATGTGCATCTTATTTCTGAGTTCTCTATTCTGTACCATTGGTCTATATGTCTGTTTTTGTACCAGTGCCATGCTATTTTGGTTACTATAGCCTTGTAGTATAGTTTGAAGTCAGGTAGCATGATGCTTCAGCTTTGTTCTTTTTGTTTAGGATTGTCTTGGCTATTGGGGCTCATTTTGCTTCTACATGAATTTTTAGATACTTTTTTTTCTACTTCTGTAAAGAATGTTAATAGTAGTTTAATGGGAATAGCATTGAATCCATAAATTTCTTTGGGCAGTATGGCCATTGTCATAATATTGATTCTTGCTATCCATGAGCATGGAATGTTTTTTTCATTTGTTTGTGTCCCCCCTGTTTTTCTTGAGCAGTGGTTTGTAGTTCTCCTTGAAGAGTTCCTTTACTTCCCCTGTTGTCTGTATTCCTAGGTATTTTATTCTCTTTGTAGCAGTTGTGAATGGGAGTTTATTCATGATTCACTTGCTTGTTGTTGGTGTATAGAAATGCTGGCAATTTTTTATATTGATTTTGTATCCTGAGATTTTGCTGAAGTTGCTTATCAACTTAAGAAGCTTTTGGGCTGAGATGATAGGGTTTTCCAGATATAGGATCATGTCATCTTCAAACAAAGATAATTTGACTTCCTCTTTTCCCATTTGAATACTCTTTCTTTCTCTTGTCTGATTGCCATGGCCAGGACTTTCAATACTATTTTGAATAGGAGTGGTGAGAGAGGGCATCCCTGTCTTGTGCCAGTTTTCAAGGGAAATGCTTCCAGTTTTTGCCCTTTCAATATGATGTTAGCTGTGAATTTGCCATATATGGCTTTTATTGTTTTGAGGTATGTTCCTTCAATACCTAGTTTATTGAGATTTTTTTTAAACATGAAGGGATGTTTAATTTTATCAAAGGCTTTTCCTGAGTCTACTGAGATAATCATGTGGTTTTTGTCATTAGTTACATTAATGTGATGAATGACATTCATTGATTTGTGTCTGTTGAGCCAACCTTGAATCCCAGGGATGAAGCCAACTTGAGAGTGGTGGAACAGCTCTTTGATGTGCTTCTGGATTTGGTTTTCCAGTATTTTGTTGATGAGTTTCACATCAATGTTAATCAGAGATGTTGGCCTGAAGGTTTTGTTGTTGTTGTTGTTGTTGTTGTTGTATCTCCACCAGGTTTTGGTATCAGGATGATGTGGGCCTCATAAAATGAGTTAGGAAGGAGCTCCTTTTCTTTCAACTGTTTGGAATAGTTTCAGTAGAAATGGTACCAGTTCTTCTTTTACCTCTAGTAGAATGCAGCTGTGAATCCATCTGGTCCTAGGCTTTTTTTGCTTGGTCTACTTAGAGATTCAGTTTCCTCCCAGTTCAGTCTCAGGACAGTATATGCATCCAGGAGTTAATCCATTTCTTCTAGATTTTACAGTTTATGTGCAAAGATGTGTTTCTCGTATTCTCTAGTGGTTGTTTGTATTTCTGTGGGTCAATGGTGACATCTCCCTTATCATTTCTGAGACTGTCTATTTGATTCTTCTCTCTTTTATTCTTTATTAGTCTAGCTAGTGGCCTATTAGTTTTGTTTTTTTTTTTTCCAAAAAAAAAAAAAAAAAAGACAGCTCTTGAATTAGTTGATTCTTTGAAGGGATTTTCTTGTCTACCTCCTTCAGCTCCACTCTGATCTTGGTTATTTCCTGTTTTCTGCTATCTTTGGGGTTTGTTTGTTCTTGGTTCTCTGGTTCTTTAAGTTGTAACACCACGACAATAAAGTTCTAAGATAGAACTTTTTTTTGTTTTAAAAAACATATTTTTAAATGCCATGAAATTTGATGTGGCCCTGGGAAGTCTGAAGTGGGAGAATAATGCATTGACAAAGTTTACTTAATTAGCAATTCCTTTTCCTCCCACTTACAGTCTCCAAGCTGCCACTCTTCCTGGCTCTCTGTCCCTCTTAAGGGCTAAAGATACAATGTTTCTGGCTTCAGGAATCACTGGAACTATTTATTTCTTTAAAAATGTTTTTTATGTCCTAGCACATATGATGAACCTTAATATTTCATGATCCCTTAATGATATTGTACTCATACCCAGGCTAATAGAAGAGGCTATTCTCAACTTGCAGCAATAACTCTGGCTGTGTAAGTCACTCACAATCAGATAGAGTAGGGAATTTGCATCTTGGGCATATATGTCACCTGCACCCAGCTTGATTTGGGAGACTATGCAACTCATATCAACTTCAGGATAGCACTCACCTCTAGAGAAGTAGGAAAAGGAAATGGACGGTCAGGATGGCATAGGAGGCTCAATTGTATTTACAGTGGTTTGAAACATGTTTACAAATTACTTGATGCTTTCTCATCAAATGACAGAGTTAATTTTCTCCCCTTGAATCTGGATGGTCCTTAGTGACTCCTCAGGAATAAAATATAGTTGAAATGATAGATGTGACACAGAAAGATAAGACATACAAGATAATTGCAGTTTTAATCTTGTCTCTCAGAGCACTCACTTGGAGAGAAAGCCAACTGACTTGTGAGGACACTCAGGCATCTCTATTGAGAGATCCATGTGGTGAGAAACTGAGGCTTCCTATTAAAGTCATGTAAGTGAGCAAACCTGAAGCTCGATTTCCCAACCCCAGTGAAAGTTTCAGACAACTGCAACCCTGGCTGCAAACTTGTGAGAGACTTCAAGCCAGAACCACCCCACTAGGCAACTCCTAAATTCCTGAGCCTCAGAAACTGTGAGAAAATAAATGTTATGGTTTTACACCACCTATCTATTTATTTATTATACTTTAAGTTCTAGGGTACATGTGCACAACGTGCAGGTTTGTTACATATGTATACATGTGCCACGTTGGTGTGCTGCACCCATTAACTCATCATTTACATTAGGTATATCTCCTAATGCTATCCCTCCCGCCTCCCCCCACTCCATGACAGGCCCTGGTGTGTGATGTTCCCCTTCCTGTGTCCAAGTGTTCTCATCGTTCAATTCACACCTATGAGTGAGAACATGCGGTGTTTGGTTTTTTTTGTCCCTGCGATAGTTTGCTGAGAATGATGGTTTCCAGCTTCATCCATGTCCCTACAAAGGACATGAACTCATCCTTTTTAATGGCTGTATAGCATTCCATGGTGTATATGTGCCACATTTTCTTAATCCAGTCTATCATTGATGGACATTTGGGTTGGTTCCAAGTCTTTGCTATTATGAATAGTACCACAATAAACACACGTGTGCATGTGTCTTCATAGCAGCGTGATTTATAATCCTTTGGATATATACCTAGTAATGGGATGGCTGGATCAAATGGTATTTCTAGTTCTAGATCCTTGAGGAATCACCACACTGTCTTCCACAATGCTTGAACCAGTTTACAGTCCCGCCAACAGTGTACAAGTGTTCCTATTTCTCCACATCCTCTCCAGCACCTGTTATTTCCTTTTTAATGATCGCCATTCTAACTGGTGTGAGATGGTATCTCATTGTGGTTTTGATTTGCATTTCTCTGATGGCCAGTGATGATGAGCATTTTTTCATGTGTCTGTTGGCTGCATAAATGTCTTCTTTTGAGAAGTGTCTGTTCATATCCTTTGCCCATTTTTTGATGGGGTTGTTTGTTTTTTCTTGTAAATTTGTTTGAGTTCTTTGTAGATTCTGGATATTAGCCCTTTGTCAGATGAGTAGATTGCAAAAATTTCCTCCCATTCTGTAGGTTGCCTGTTCACTTAATGGCAACAAAAGCCAAAATTATCAAATGGGATCTAATTAAACTAATTAAAGAGCTTCTGCACTGCAAAAAGAAACTGCACCACTTATTTTGGGAGCAATTTATTATGAAGCAATTCATTAACTAAAACAATATTTGTAATGTTTTATGCTCAGAAAATCTAAAGCAAATATGTGCAAACAGGATAAATTAGGGTAGGTGGCAGGTACATGAACACCACTGAACCTGTTTTTTTTAACACTTATATTGAATGTACTATGTTTCCTTCATTGTTCTATAATGCATTTAATTCTCATGAGTACTCTATGTAAAAGATACCATCCATTTTACAGATGAGTAAAATGGAGTCTAGAGAGATACTATACATTGTCAAAGGTCACCAATGAATAAGTGGCACATACAGAATTCACACCCAGACAGCATTACTCTGTGGTTTATAGTTTTAACATTGCACTATGTTATGGATTATAACAACGTCAGTTATTTGCAAATCTTTGAAATATTTCATAAATTATGAAAACTTAAATGATGAGATCTTTTTTTCCATCATTTGATAGCCTTTTGTTTGTGCAAAGATTTATAGTTTGTCTTTGTTACCTTTTTGGGCAAAAGGAGAAAAAGATTAGAACAGAAAAACAAGAAAATAAAAATAATTTTATATTTAGCAGCATATTAATAAACCATTTGTTTTCTTCCTAAAACATTAAGGTCAGAGTTTTTGCCTTCCATAGTTCAAGGGTCATTTAAAATTTGATGATTTTCTTCCTGAAAATCATATTTATGTGTACCATTATTGCTTGTCAGATATTTCCTTTTCCTTTTAGGAAGTAAAGTGGCTCCAGGAAAATCCACATTCTAACTGGTAAGAGCCTACTTAAAACAAGTACACCTTGATGGGAAGAGAATAGCTAGACATAGCTAGAATGGGGAACCACTTATAGGATAATAATTTACATTAAAATAAAATGATTGTATAATCAAATAAAAGGGTAACAAAAGAAAAATGCAGTGTGAACATATAAGTATATACTGCCGTTTAATTATATGTTTTATGAAAATGCTTAATGTTTTAGACAAATGAGAAACAGAAAAATTGCTCTTTTCATTCAAGCTTTCTGCATTCTTTGTGAACTCTTATAAGAGATATATTTCTGTTATTATAAACATACTTTGTTACTTTCTATCTAATGTTATAAATTTGCTTTATATGATTTCTATGTTCTGAAATTAACCATCTCTATGAGACTTATGAATATTTAGCAAATTTTTTATCAAAAACATCCACTCATATTTTCTTGGAGAGGTTTAGTTTCAAGGGCCCTGTTAAACACTGATAAAGGTCATTAACTTACAGGTCGTATCTTACTTTTTAATTCGTGTGTACGTGGGTGTGTATGTGTGTGTGTGTGTGTTTCAGGGGAAGAACTGTAAAGTGAACACATTACTTGCTCTCTCCTGTGGGTGGACTTTGATTACCATTGGGCCACTGAAGGAAGTACAAAAGCGTGTTCTTGGTCGAAAAGTAAATTAAACCCACAAAGATGTAGTCTGTAAGAATTAATGGTGAAAAAAAATCAAGGAAGATTTTTGATAAACCTAAATAAGTAATAATCATCAAAATGATATAAATAAGGTGGATCTAAAAAATCTATGCTTGTTTTGTCACATCATTCAAGAGTAAAATAGAGATTTTTAAATGTACCTTATAGTTTATTAATAATGTATGTATTTTAAAGTTAGTCTTTAAAAGTATGGATATAGAAAGTGTAACCCAAATAAGTAAAGAAAAGTTACATAGTAGAATAAACTAAATTATATTACTAGATGAACAGAAAATAGTTTGTGTTTATGAAAAACAAAGGAAATCAAGGTAAGTAAACAAAGTATGACAAAGAGATTCAAAATACCTGTATAAACATGATAAAAATAACTGAATTAAGCTGGGCGAGATGGCTTACATCTGTAATCCCATCACTTTGGGAGGCTGAGGTGGGCAGATCACCCGAGGTCAGGAGTTCAAGACAAGCCTGAGCAACATGGTGAAAGCCCATCTCTACTAAAAATACAAAAAAAAAAAAATTAGCTGGGCTTGGTGGCAGGTGCCTGTAATCCCAGCAACTCAGGAGACTGAGGCAGGAGAATCACTTGAACCTGGGAGGTGGAGGCTGCAGTGTGCCGAGATTGCGCCATTGCACTCCAGCCTGGGCGACAACAGTGAAACTCTGTCTCTCACACACACACAAAATAAATAAATAAAATTAATTAATTAATTAAATGCATGAGTGGGTGAAAAAAAAGGAGAGTTGTAAGATCTAAAGTATAATATGTTATGCTTTATATAAATATTTTGAATGGAATAAAAATACTATGTTTTTGTTGGATACATGCATTTGGAGTACATGTACAAAAACACAGTAGGAAAAATACACAGCAAATACAAAACAACACATTATTTAGAAAAGAAAGAAAAATTACTTATAGTGGTTTATTTTGTTTAGTACTAAGTTAACTTCTACTAATTCTGGGTGATTCAGACATGGGTGCTTATTATGTTTTATATGTGTTTTTCTTTGTGTTTAAAATGTTTCACTATTACAAAGGTTGATATTGTGTACCATAGAATGTAGACTAATCTTACATAGATCTAAAAGACCTAGGTATCACCCAGGATCAGAATATCTTCTGTTTGGTTTTTCTGTCATCCTTTTAGTGTATGGTACTTGTTTACTTCTTCAAAGACGGCCTCTAACTAGCAAGAAGGAGGGGAAAATAAAAAGATGTAATAAGAAGCTTTTAAAGACATGACACTTCAGTTGCAGAGACCATTTTTTGTTTATAAATCAGCAGCCAGAACTTAGTCCTATGATCAAACTTACATGCAAGGAAGGCTGATAGAGTCTTAAGCTGAGTGAACCAGTGTTTCGATTAATACTTTGTGGTTCTATTACTAATACACCCAGCATAAGCACATTTGCATTATAAGCACATCTTTCTACAAAATCACTAATACGGTGTTTCTAAAAGCATAGGCTTGGACCACGGACTGTTCTGAATATTTACCTTTTTCTAGGGGTAAAGGAGGTATAATTTTATACTTCTGGGTTAGAATATTTTAGCAAACAGCAGTTTAACATAGTAGGACTTCATGCTTATGCAAACTTTATATCACCTCTCCTCCCAGAAAAAAAAATCAGCATGCTGAGTGCTGAGTCCTAGTTTTAATAAGCAAAAATAAGCAGCCCAGCAGCCCTTGAAGGGCTTGAGGGACAAGTGCGATTATTTTTACAAAGATATTTCATGAATTAAATGAAAAGAATCATATATTCCTGAGTACCCATCTCCATGAGAAAGAGCAGAACTAGAACAGGTGAGTTATTGCCTCTCCAAAGCAAATTTTATTTTAAATAAAAGCAGTGCCTCATAATGTAAATAGGCAATTCTATTCAACTTTGATTCCTTAGAAGAAACTGAGGATTAACTAATATACTATTGTGTTAGTATCGGTAAACTTTTTAAGGAAAAATGGTATTGAAAGTGTCAATATTAGATTACCTTCATTACATTGTTAAACTCATAACCCTGCTACAAAAGAATCTTAGCTGGACAGGATGTTACAATTTTTTGCATTGTTGTCATCAGATAAAAACCTTCCTTGAGCTGCCATGTGTTAGTGATGATAGCAGCTACTCTGATTTCAGGCATCGAAATATGGTCTGAAATTGTCAGACCTCTTGCCTGTCCAGTGTATGTGTCACTTATGAAGAATAAGGTGAAATTTTAAATTTATTTAAAGTCTTGGTGTTCATAATTTGGCTGTAAAATATGATTATTTTCTAAAAGTTGCAAGTGTAATACTACAACTTTTTCATATATTTTTAAAGTTTAATTACTAATAGCTGTCTTCTGCCTTCAAGAAAAATATCAAAAGCAGAAAGTCCACCAAAGACACAAGAAAGTACTGATGTGTTTTAAGACAGGCAAGTTCTGCAATTTCTTGTTAAAGTTTTGTGAGGTGAAGTTGGCTTAACACAGATATTTTCCAGAGAGGGAGAACTGGCAGATAGGAGCACATTGGCATGGTACTAATGAAAAAATGAACTGGTTCAAGTGGCTGGAAAGTAAACAATATGTGTTTGTGTGTTATTCTCCATTAATGATCCGAGAGGTATAATTGGAAGCTACAAATGACTTTCATAACTTAAGGAGTAAACGATTTTCCTAAATCATATGTGCTACATTGTACTATTCAGTTGAGAGAACCTTCTCCTATTTGAAAATGTGAACACTATATGACTGTATAATTTTAAAAGTGGAAAAGTCAATGCATGTTACAGATTAAATATTAAAATTTGCATAATTATAACATGATGTCTCTTTCCAAGTATCTTCTGAAATAAAATTTAAAAAATTTTACTCAATGTGTTAGTTTAGGTACAAGTTAAAGCTTCTAGGTAGTTCATCAATAGTGTGGCGTTCTTTACGGTAATTTGAGTGCAATTACACAAAACTGCTATCACAGCTTTGGAAGACATTATGTGAGAGAGCAGAAAAAAAAATAATTTTCTAAAAGCCATAGTGAATGCTAGAAAACTAATGAAGACTTCAGGTGCATTTTAAGGTGTCCTCAAAATGCTAAGACATGTTTCTATTTGCAAACAGCAGAAAAACATATATAACCAATTTTCTTTTATTTCAAACACTTTTAGTGTTTCTCACACACACGCACACACACCCCTTCCATAGAAAATCAATTGGTATTTTAACTGATATTTATTCTTAGAATTAGCTATGCTTGATTATAGAAACATTGTTTTGGTTTTGAAAGGCATCAATAATAAAGTCCTCCCTTTTCTCCATGAAATTGATACCGGCTCTCCGAAGTATGAAGATCATTCTTAAATAATATTCCTGTGAGTTTAAGTAAATGTCATGATAATGCGGCTTAATAAACCATTATTTCCCCTTCGAGAAAACACAGTTCTTCCTGGAGGGTGAATAATTTAGCATTGCTTAACACACATTCTCACTTTAAAGAGGAAACACTGACATTCACTGTGCATCTTATTTCAGTCTTTCAACAATGAGAGAGAAAACATGATGATGGATTTAACTGGCCAGCACTACAAATCCACAGGATTCAAAATGTACCATAATCAAGAAAGTCACAAGCCAGGAGGCTTAGCAAATCCAGTGGGTTTAAATGACTCTTCAAATATTTTCAGAGAGCTTATCGCTTAAGCTCATAACCCTGATATGTAAAATAGAAGAAAAATTCTTGCCCCTTCTTTCTGGAGCCCATTCAAAAGTGTGGAGAAGAGGAGTCTAGAAGGTACAACAGTTGAAACATTTCAAATTGCTTTGTCTCAGCGTGAAGCAGAGCTAGAAGGATTCGCTAACCTTCATTTCAGAATTAATATTCCCAGAATGCACGTGTTCTAGATATGTTCATTACCTGTGCTAAGAAGAAATGTAAAGAAAGGCAAAGCACGTATAAAAGCTATGACCACATTCTGGTTCCAGGAAATAAAGAACATTTAAAAGGCACATATTAAGAAGAGCTGAAAGCAGCCAAGTATCCCACTGTAATATTAATACATGAAAATTTTCTTATATATATATATATATATATTTACTAGTTTAACATTTTTTTTAACTCTAAACACTTTATCAGTTTATGTGGGGAAAAAACAGACCAGCCACAGCTTACTGTGGCACAGTTATTATTTCCATGAGTTTTGATTTACCAAGTAAGTAAATTTAAACCTAGTTTTAAAACTAATTTAATGGTGATGGTCCACTTGTATTTCTCTAGCTTGTTTACTAAAGATACTGTGTTAATGTTTAAATCTCATTTCTCATTTTAAAACAAAACTCAAAGTTTTACATCTATGGTATTATTTTTAATAATATGCACACACAAAACCTTTATGAAGCCAAAAATAATTTGACAATTGTATTTCTGAGAAGCTGTACAACAGTAGCTTTAGTAACAGGATTTAAGCTTTAATTTACCAAGTTGTTTCAGTACCCAAAGAAAGAAATGTAACTTCTGAAACTTGCATTTAAGAGTCTAAGACTGACTTCTTTCCTCTAAAATGCAGGGCTATCAGTGTTGCTGTATTAATGGTGTAATACGAAAGGAAAAGTGTCAATGAATACAGCAACAGCCAAACCAGCTCAACTAGGATTGCAGAAAATGGTCTCTGCCGTTAGCTTGATCGTGGTAAACATTTTATTCAAGATCAAAATTTTCAAAATTCCAGTTGGTGAAATAAAAGAAGAAATTGATCCTCACTGACTTTTGGAGGATATAAATAAAAAGAAAAACGATACCACTAGACTCAAATAATTCACATTACACTCATCTACTGTCAAACTTCAATTAACGAGTATTGTTGAAATTTAATATGTGAACAACCGTTTATATAACTGCTTATGAAAGTTAAAATTTTTACATAGAATATTGTATCCTTTTCAAATTTGTCTCTAGAGTAA
The DNA here is from genome assembly GCF_049350105.2 of Macaca mulatta. Classification (NCBI taxonomy): domain Eukaryota; kingdom Metazoa; phylum Chordata; class Mammalia; order Primates; family Cercopithecidae; genus Macaca; species Macaca mulatta. The sequence continues at coordinate 19,337,724 of NC_133408.1, read as the reverse complement.
AATACTTACAATAGAAAATTTCTTGTATATTTATGTACATTTTTGTTTTCAAGGCTATAGTGCAAGGTACATTTCTAAAATAATCTGGTGTCTGCATAAACTGTGTCCACATGGAGAAATCTCCAGTTTCAGAGAATATTGGATGAAAAAATGAAAAGGTAAACAGATAAACACAATTACATGAATAATTCCAATGGATATAATAATAATGGCTAGGTGCGAAGTGTAATTCACCTGAGGGCTGGTAGTACCTTGTGCGATCATCATGTTTTGAGATGCATTACTAAAGGAATCTTACAAGATTTTATTATTTTTCCTTTCCTTTTTTTCTTTTCGTTCCCTTCTTTCCTTCCTTCCCTCCCTCCCTCCCTTTCTTCTTTCCTCCCTCCCTCTCTTTCTCCCTTCCTTCCTTTCCTTCCTTTCCTTTCCCTTCCTTTTTCTTTCTTTCTTTTTCTTTCTCTTTCTTTTGACAGGGTCTCTATATTCCAGGCTAAAGGGCAGTGGTGCAGTCATAGCTCCCTGCAGCCTAGAACTCTTGGGCTCAAGGGATTCTCCCACCCCAACCTCCCAAGTAACTTCTCTTAAATTGCCCTCTCTTGGTCTTCTTTGTGATTCTCCCTCTGAGTGTCGTTTGGATGTCGAACTTCTTTCTCCTCTACTGAGTCCTATTTCAGGTCTTCTGCCTGGTATTTAAATCCAACTAGTCTGCTCCCTACTAGATAATGTTACTTGCTGAAAATAAAGTAATAAAACAGTAAAAATGAACAGATTATAGAAAAAAAATAAGAGCGAGTGAGACATCTTACAATAAAGTGATAAAGAAATGTCCCTCCGAGAGGGACCCGCTTAAACATGGGCCACTATTATGTTACTCATATGGCTTACATCCACAGGAAAATTAGAAGCAACATAAAGAATGCCAGCAAAATCCCCAGGGGAAGAGTGTATATGGTGCATCTGAGCCAAAAAGAATCAACAAAATAAAATAAAGCAAAAAGAGAACAAATGAAGAGTGCCATAAGAAGTTGAGAAGGCATATAGGAGCCAAGATCATGAAAATCTTGAAATGAAGGATGTTTGGTTATACTCCAGTAGCACCAGAAAGACATTAAAGGGGCTAAAAAATAAAGTGTAGCAAATGTATTCATGTATTAACTCATGTGTTTATTCCAAAGAAATTTGCCTCATGCCTATGTGCCCAGCACTGTGTAAGTGCTGCAGCTATGATGTAAAAAAACCAAAAACAGCATTTTTGTTCTCATGAAACTTACAGTTTGGTGAGGACTGGAATATTAAACCAATATATGTATGTAAATCTAAACTGATATTTGCTCTGAATGAAAGAAATATAGTTTCAAAAGGATTATAATCTAGAATCTGACACAGATTAAGAAGTCAGGAAATGCATCTTGGAGGAAAGAATCATGAAGCTGAGATCTGGAGGATGTGAAGAGAAACATGTGCTGTCACCACTGTTGTACAGGGAGCATAGCATGTGCGAGATGCCAAAAGAAGGTCAATATGGCCCAATTGCAGAATGTAGGGGTTAGTGTAATGTGGGACAAGGCTGTAGAAATACAAGAAAAATCATAATATGCCATATAAGGCAGGTAAGAATTTGGTTTATAGCCTCAGAGCAATGGGAAGCCATTGAAAGATTTTAAGCTGTTAGTGAGATCATTGGATGTGAAAATGCAACAGCATGTTTCCAAGAGATTGAAAGGAAACCAGATTGGATAAAGAGAGACTATGATAGAGATAGTATTACCAGTTTCAAGGCAGGAAATAATAGTAACCTTGTTCAAGATGGTAGCCGTTAATATGAACGAAGTGGACAAATTCTACCTATGTTTTGGACGGTATTTACCACCTTTATTTCTAATCACTCTCTATTAGTCCATTCTCGCATTGCAATAAAGAAATAACTGAAACTGAGTAATTTGTAAACAGAGGTTTGGCCAGGCGCAGTGACTCACACCTGTAAACCCAGCATCTTGGGAGGCTGAGGTGGGCGGATCACCTGAGGTCAGGTGTTAGAGACCAGCCTGGCCAATATGGTGAAACCCTGTCTGTACTAAAAATACAAAAATTAGCCGGGCACGGTGGCAGGTGCCTGTTGTCCCAGTTACTCAGGAGGCTGAGGAAGGAGAATCGCTAGAACCTGAGAGGCAGAGGTTGCAGTGAGCCAAGATCATGCCACTGCACTCCAGCCTGGGTGACAGGGCAAGACTCCATCAAAAAAAAAAGAAAAATTTAAAAAAAAAGAGAAAGAGAGAGAGAAAGAAAGAGAGGAAGGAAAGAGAGGAAGGAAAGAGAGGAAGGAAGGAAGGAAGGAAGGAAGGAAGGAAGGAAGGAAGGAAGGAAGGAAGGAAGGAAGGAAGGAGGGAGGGAGGGAGGGAGGGAGGGAGGGAGGGAGGGAGGGAAGGAAGGAAGGAGAAAGAAAGAAAAGAAAGAAAGAGAGAGAGAGAAAGAAAGAAAGAAAGAAAGAAAGAAAGAAAGAAAGAAAGAAAGAAAGAAAGAAAGAAGAAAGAGAAAGAAAAGAAAAGAAAGAAAGAAAGAAAGAAAGAAAGAAAGAAAGAAAGAAAGAAAGAAAGAAAAGAAAAGAAAAGAAAAGAAAAGAAAAAAGAAAAGAAAAGAAAAGAAAAGAAAGAAAAGAAAAGAAAAGAAAAAAGAGAGACAGGAGGTTCAACAGGCTTACAGTTCTGCAGGCTGCACAGGAGGCAAGACACTGGCATCTGCAGGGCTTCTGGGGAGGCCTCAGGGAACTTTAATTCATGGAAAAGGCTAAGCAGGAGCAGGCTAGTCACATGGCAAGAGTGAGAGCAAGGGAGAGAGCAGGGAGGTGTTACACACTTTTAAACAACCAGATCCTTGGAGAACTCACTCACTGTTGCAAGAGCAGCACCAAGCCATGGGGGATCTGCTCCTGTTACCCAAACACCTCCCCGCAGGCCTCACCTCCAACACTGGGGACCACATTTCATCATGAGACTTGAGCAGAACAAATATCCAAACTATTGGAACACTCCACTTCGTAGACATTTTTAATAGCCCCTCCTCTATGAAAATTTGAATACAAAGGTATAAGGTGTATCCAATTAAGCAGTGTGTGTATGGCTGTTTTTTGTATACTAAAACTTTTTTTTAATCCCCCTCCAAAAAAGTACCAATTGTAGTCCTCTGAGGGCAGTATATAATTTATGGAGACTACATGCTTTAGGAGTGATAATTCAACAAGTCATGGCAGTGGTTTGAACATAGGAAGAAAAAGGAAAATATTTTCAAACTTTCTAGCTTGCATAATTTAATGGTTTTACTTTTCTGAGAAAAAGAACACTAGAAATGAACCAGGTTTAAATGAGGGCAGGTAAGATAGTTTTTGTTTCAGCACATCAAGTCTGAATTGTTTTTGAGAACACTAAATAAAAGTATTGGTAGGAGATATTTTCCCTTTGGTGTCTGGCACAAGAAGGATGTGCAGCTGAAGCGAAGACGCCTTTGCAAATCATTGCATTTCTGAAGGCAACATCTTTCCACTTATAAAGTCTGGAACTGGAAGACCTAATCAACTGTGCTGATACCAGTGGAACTGGAAATGGAATGGAGCGAGAATGAAAGAGAATATTTTGACTGGCAGAGTCCAAGTCACAGAGTCTGAATCAGGGAAAGAAACTCCTTGTGTGGGAGTAGGGCCAGGTTTTGTGTGTGCATGTGTTTTGCTTTTTGTTTTTTGTTTTTTTAACTCTCTTGATTAAATCTGGGAGTTGATGGAAAGAATATATTAAATGCTAAAATCTTTCTAATGTCTTATTCTGATAGTAAAGAAGTAAAGGGGTTATAAAAAATTAATACCAATGGTGTGAAAACAGTTGAAAAATAAAACATTTTGGAGAGGGTTTGTTTTTTCTTCAATTTTCATCAGCAATAGAGGACAAGTTTAATTTGACTTTTTGGAATAGAAGAAGTTATCGCTCAAACATTTAAAAGCGTAGTTAGAAGCTAAAAAATGAGAAAAGGAATTAAATTAAGCAAGCAAAGATTATATAAGACAAAAAGAAAATTGACAACATAGTAAAATAAATGATAAACACACAAAAGATAAAAGGACTAAAACAATTTCACTTACAATACAAAATGAGAACAGGCTACATTCTCTAAAACTAAAAACAGTGACTTTCAAATTGTAATTTAAAAAATACTGCCATATTCTCTTTGGTTCCATATGTACCTGTGTTTCCTTACCATCCATTAGGCTGTTTTACAAATCTTATGCAATGGAATGCAACTAAATATTTTAAGGAGACATACAATTGCTTTATGATCAATAGAAACAATGATCCCAGAGGTTGTCTTCTTGGTACTTTATAGCTATTAGTTATTGTAAACAAGGCCCAAAATGTTCATCTAAAGTAGAAAGGATGTATAGGGCACAGAGAAATTATTTTTTTGAAAAGCAGCTTATTCCTGTAATTTTCTTACACAGAAAGATACAGAATTTTACCAGCTGTTGGAGAATACACATAATGCTGCTATAAGATTCTTATGCAAATCTTTGGTACACACATGTGTTTATTTATTACCATTCAAATATAATTTTAAAAAGTTAAAAACATCACTTTCATACAAGTAAAACATGAACTTTCCAATGATTTAATAATTAACAGATTAATGAGACAGCCAGAAATGTAATTTGATAATACTGGCTCGAAGAGCATTTGAAGAACAGAAATTTACATAGTTCATTAGAAATGAGACATTTGTTTAATGTTCTATAGGACAAAAAACCTATAGTGTTTGGGAATATTCACATTCTATACCCAAGATGTGGAAAATAGCTAATATTTTTGTACGCATCATTGATTGTTTAAGAGTTTGAAATGAATGTGTATTAACTTTGTAATTAAATTATTGTAAAATTATAATAACCAAGTATTTTAAATGCTTTACAAAAAGGAAAATGAAGTTACTAGTTACTTGATAAGTCAGGTAATTATTTTCTTTGCACTATATCTAAGAACTACTAAGATTATTAACGAAGCCTAAGAAACTGAGGAGAATCACCCGTGGAACTGAGGATGAATATAAAAGCAGTAGCTTATCTGTGATTGGTGAGTAAGACAATATTTGACAGTGAAAAGTTACAGCAGAATTTGAAAGTCTGCTTTTTCTCTCTGAGTTCTTCCTTCTACATAGGAAAAAAAGAGCATATTGGATCAGTGTAAAAGCTCCAAGAGACTATCAGACTCCAGATGAAATATTATATATTGATTTTACTTGTTGATGGAAAACATAGGGAAAAATAAGCAATACAGGTGTTGGAATGTATCTATTGATCACCACTTTTATTACAAATTAGGTATCTCCAAGGTATAGCCATAAAATTCACATAGGAAGTATCTTCCAGCAATCTAGTCCCCTTTTTATTTTTATTCAGTATGTTATTTTATTTTTAGCAATCCAAGGCCATTTTTTCCGGCATTATTGAGATATGATTGACAAATAAAAATTGCATATATTTGAGGTGCACAACATGATGTTTTGATATATATCATATGTATACATTTTGAAATGATTGCCACAGTGAGCTGATTAACATATTTATCATCTCAAATAGTTACCATTGTGTGGAGGGGGTTGGGGCAGTGAGGACACAAGGTCTACTCTCTCAGCAAGTTCAAAGTATATAATACATTATTATTAACTATAGTCACCATGCTGTACACTGGGGCTCCATAACTTATTCATCTTGTAACCGAAGATTTGTATCTTTTGTTCAACATCTCCCCAAAACATAGTTATTTTTCACATTTAACATTTGTATTAGAGTTAAAATGGATTTATAAACCACTATTAAAGTATTAGAGCGTTCTGAATTTAGCACTAGAGTAATCTGAATTTGAATATATACTTAACTTTACCGGTGACTTTCTTACTTTCATATGTTTTCATGTTACTAATTAATGCCTTTTTGTTTCACCCTGAAGGTTTCTGTATATAGCCCTCTTTCAAAATCCAATTTAAATGGTAGCTAAGTCAGAATCATCATTAGATACAATAATATAATCCCTTCTTCAGATCCTCATACAAGAATTTATGGTTTATTCAACCTTGGAAAGAAAATTATTTAAAGAAAGTGGGCTGGTCTTCGACACTGATTTGGGTGATAAGTATACTTACGACTGCTCCAAAAATTATATTACGGGCTTCCCATACTTCCAGGAAAGGTCAGGTCCTTACTAGCCTCCACGATAATCATCCAGTTTAGGTCTACATAGAAAATTTATACCTACCACTTTGAGGAAAAGGGGACTTAACTTTTTCAGGATGACCTCTCTGATAGGGTTTTGTTGTGGAAGATAACAAAAACCACTGAATTAACTTGTTTCTATTTTCAGCTATGGAAACGGGCTTTGATCATTATTTTATTTTTTTAATTCTTATTATCTTCATCATATTTAACCCGTATGTGTGATGTGATATACTGTTATATTTCTATAACAGTGATACATACTTTTATGGTGATACAACAGTATATTAATATGTGTGATGTGATATATTGTTTTATTGATATACTTTTCTTTTTGTCAAATGAGACATTTGTTTAATGTTCTATAGGGCAAAAAAACCTGTAGTGTTTGGGAATATCCACATTTCTGTTCTCAAGATGTGGAAAATAGTTAATATATTTTGTATGCATCACTGACTGTTTAAGAGTTTGAAACAAATATGTATTAACTTTGTAATTATTTTAAAAGAATAGTAAACAAGTATTTTAAATGCTTTACAAAAAAGAACATGAAGTTACTAGTTGCACTTGTAAGTTCCTTAACAAGTGACTTGATCAGTTATTTGATGTGTGATGTTAACAGTGTATCACACCATACATCAAATAGCTTAATCACATCACACATCAAATAACTTAACAGGTCAATAAGTGACTTGATAAGCTATTCGATGTGTGATGTGATATACTGTTAACAGTGTACCATATCATACAAATAACTTCATCACATTACACATCGAATAACTTATCAAGTCACTTATCTGTGATATTCTGTTATAATGGTATAACAGTATATCATATCATACATACACAACAGTATATCACATCACACATACAGACTAACCTTAAATTACATGATTCTGATTGCATCACTTAACAAGAATCATTACTTTGGAAAAATTGCTAACAACATAATTGCCTATAAAATACATACCCTATCAAGGATATGAAGAAAGCCTTCATCAAATATCACCGACACCCAACAACTACATTCTGTGCATGTCTTTTTTTTCTTTTAATCTGTATCAAGAAACCCAGGCTCAAATGCTCAGTATTATACAATATTTGAGAGTTTTTATTTTTGATCAAATCTTTAAGAGCAAGAAATTTTTAGAAGGCACAAAAAGCACAAACTGTAAAAGAATAAAACAAAAACCAAAAAAAGACATTAGCCTTAATCAAAATTAAAGATTTCTTCTATGTAACATGCTGTTAAAAATGAAAAGACAAGCCTCAGACTAGGATAAACTATATTTAATACATCTCAAATGTATTTGACAATGCACTTGTATCTATAATGTATCAAGAGCCCTTAAAATTCAATAAGAAGACAAACCAAGTTTTTTTAAATGGACAAAAGATTGTAAAAGACAGTTCACAAAGATAACAAATAAGAAATAAACAAGCCCATGAAAATAAGTTCAACAAAATTATCCATCCATCTGATAAATGAAAATAAAAACCTAAAGGAGATAATACCACCAACTTATTAAGATAGTTAAAGTTAAAAAGATTGACAATACCACATGTGAGTAAGGATATAAACCACTAGATTTCTCATACATTGCTAATGAGAATGTGAAACAGTATAATCACTGACATTGTTTAGCTCTGTGTGTCCTCACCCAAATCTCGAACTGTAATCCCCATGTATCAAAGGAGGACCTGGTGGGAGGTGTTTGGATCATGGTGACAGTTCCCGCCATGCTGTTCTCATGATAGTGATTGAGTTCTCATGAGATCTGATGGTTTTATAAGGGACTCTTCCCCCTTCACTCACTCTCTCTCCTGCCACCATACAAGACGTGCCTGATACCCCTTCTTCCATGATTTTAAGTTTCCTGAGGCCTCCCCAGCCAGGCAAAATTGTGAGTCAAGTAACTCTCTTTTCTTTATAAATTATGTAGTTCCAGGCAGTTCTTTATAGCAGTGTAAAAACAGACTAATATAGAGAAATTGGTACCAGGAGTGGGGCACTGCTACAAAGATACCTGAAAATGTGGAAGCGACTTTAGAACTGGGTAACAGGCAGGGGTTGGAACAATTTGAGGGAACTCATTGGGAACTGGAGCAAAGGTTGCTCTTGCTATACTTTAGCAAAAACACTTGTAGCATTTTGCTCCTGCCCTAGACATCTGTAGAACTTTGAAACTGAGAAAGATGATCTGAAATTAGAACTTATATTTAAAAGAGAAGCAGAGCATAAAAGTTTGGAAAATTTGCAGCCTGACCATATGTTAGAAAAGAAAAAGCCATTTTCTGTGGAGAAATTCAACCTGGCTGGAGAAATTTGCATAAGTAATAAGAAGCTGAATGTTAACAGCCAAGACAATGGGGAAGATGTCTCCTAAGGGCCTGTAAGAGACCTTCACAGCAGACCCTCACATCACATGCCTGGAAGCCACCGAGGGAAAATTGGTTTTGTGGGCAACACCCAAGCCTACTTCTTTGTGCAGTATCCCAACTGGGTGTCCTGTGTCCCACCCACTCCAGCTCTAGCTATGGCTAAAAGGGGACAAGTTACCACTTGAGCCATTGCTTCAGAAGGTGCTATCCCTAAGCCTTGGTCTCCATGTGGTGTTGGGCCTAGGAGTGCACAGAATTCAAGAATTGAAGTTGGGGAACCTCCACATAGATTTCAGAGAATGTATGGAAATGCCTGGATGTCCACACAGAAGTCTGCTGCAGGGGCAGAGCCCTCATGGAGAACCTCTGCTACGGTAGCGCAAAAGGGAAACGTGGGATTGGAACCCCCACAAAGAGGCCCCATGATCATGCCTAATGGATCTGTGAGAAGAGAGCCATTGTCCTCCAGACCCCTGAATGGTAGATCCACTAACAATTTTGACCATGTGTGTGGAAAAGCTGCAGACACTTAATGTTAGCCCAGAAAGCAGCTGCAGGAGCTGTACCCTGCAAAGCCACAGGGGCAGAGCTGCCCAAGGATGTGGGAGCCCACTCCTTGCATCAGCATCCTCTCGATGTGAAACATGGAGTCAAAATAGATTACTTCAAAGCTTTAAGATTTAGTGATGGCCCTACAGGATTTCTGACTTACATGGGGCCTGTAGCCCCTTTGTTTTGGCCAATTTCTCCCATTTGGAATGGGAGAATTTATCCAATGCCTGTACTCTTTTGGAAGTAACTAAACTGTTTTGTATTTGTATCTTGGAAGTAACTAACTTGTTCTTTATTTACAGGCTTATAGGCAGAAGGAACTTGACTTGTCTCAGAAAAGGCTTTGGACTTAGACTTTTGAGTTAATGCTGAAATGAGTTAAGACTTTGGGGGACTGTTTGGAAGGTACAATTGTGTTTGAAGTGTGATGACATGAGATTTGGGAGGGGCTGGGGGCAGAGTTATATGGTTGGGCTCTGTGTCTCCACCCAAATCTCATCTCTAACATGTTGGAGGAGGGACTTCAGGGGAGGTAATTGGATCATGGGGGCTGTTTCCCCCACACTGTTCTCATAATAGTGAGTAAATTCACATGAAATCTGATGGTTTTATAGGGAACTTTTTCCCCTTCGCTTGCTCTCTCTTTCTCCTGCCATCATGTATGACATGCCTGCTTCCTCTTTGGCCATCATTGTAAGTTTCATGAGGCCTTCCCAGCCATGCAGAACTGTGATTCAATTAACCCTCTTTTCTTTATAAATTACCCAGATTCAAGAAGTTATTTATAGCAGTGTGAAAACGGACACATACAAGCACTTTGGGAAAAAAAAAATTGTAGTTTTTTTTAAAGTTAACTATGCCAGTAATTGAAACATCTAAGCCAATTGGAGCTAATATGACACTTCTAGTAGTTACACATAAGAATTAGGAAGAAGAGGTAGTTAAAGAGTGGTTGATTCATGGGTACTAATATAATGTTTGATAAATCAGTGACTATCATTTATAATTATTTTATATATAAAAATTGCTTGCAGAAAATAATGCAAATGTGCCTAGCATAAATATTAAGTCAATGGATGTATCCCAATTACATCTGCAAATTTCCTATTACCATGGTAACATATTCTGCAGGTTTCTGGGATTAGGATATGGACATCTTTGACAAGGAGGAGGCATTATTCTGCCTACCAAACATTTATGTAACCATTAAGATTTGGGGTCATATTAACTGTTTCAGCAAAGCCTATCCTATTGTGACTAACAGAGAATAATGCAAATGTGCCTAGCATAAAGAAACGACAAATATTTAAGGCAATGAATGTATCCCAACTACACTGAATTGATGTTTATCAAATGTAAAAAGTTTACAGGAATTATCTTATTCCATGTATCTCAAAAATATGTACATCTATTATGTATCAATAAAAAACAAAAATTATAATAGTTGTGAGGAGCTCGGTCAACTGGAGCATGGCTTTGTTTTGTAATAAGGATGTAATTATGAAATAAGGATAATGAGATAAATTGAGGATTCTGGGGTAGATCAATATGATAGAACCACCATTTGCTTCAAAAGTTACTGTATGTATTTTTATATACATTTTTAGAGTATACTTTTTACAAAGACCACTGGGATTTATTTTATATTTTGGAATAAACAAAAGTAGTTCTATTCTCAAATGTGTAACTAATTTGTTTAGGATCTATTTTAGGTTGCTTAACTCTTTGGCATGAGTTTACTCTTGTGTAATATACGTATTTTAACGTATTTCTTATCTTACAGAGTAATTGTAAAGGTAAAATAACATGTTGGATATGTAAGTGGTTTGAAAATTTTATTATAAAACATTGATTAAATGCAAACTATTGTATTCAAACAACTATTAATTTTATCAATTTCATTTATATCATTATTAAGAATATTAAAAGGTCTAAAATAATTACATCTAACTGTGGTCATTTGCCATTATTAATTATTAGGTAATAGATACCATAATGACTAAATAGCTCAATCTGTAGAAATAACAGAGGAATAGCTATTACTTGTATAATTTTGAAAATGTTTGCTTAGGCTTTATTCCAGTCATCCTGGAAAATAATTCTGTATAATGTAAAGTTGCAAAGATTACTGAAAATCTGCTTTTTTAAAGTGCTTCAGGACTCTATTTCTTTAAACCCTAACACTTGTTTTATAAATACTCCCTTGGTCACAAGAGGTAATAATTATTGCAATAATAGCTTTAAGTTCTATAATATACACCATATGGGAAAACAGGATGTGTCAGAAACAAAAATCTTCTCAAGAGGTGAATGCTAGATCACCCTTCTGAAATCATACTTCAATATTTATCCATATGCTTTAGAGAAAAATTTGGCACATTTATTAAAATCAGTGGGATAGAGTCACCTAATTTCAGATATGCTGAACTAGACATTGTAGTTTGCCAATTATACTAAATTATAATTAGTAAAAATAACAGTGCTTTAAGGTTTGGGCAAAATCCAAAGACTCACAAATGTTGAAATAACACAACTGGAGATTGAACATGAAAATGGTTCTCAAATTATAACAATGAATTATGAATTACATTGTTCAGATTTTACTCAAATGGAAACTCTTCAGCCGCTTTTAGATACTGATTTTTTAGTAAATAAAGTATTTAGAGTTTTGAAAGACCTGGGACACATTTACCATCTTATTATAAACCCAGATGACTAAGACATTAATTTTTAAAGTAATAAATATATGTAGCATAGAATCCTTCTCTAACACCTAACACATATTATGTCCTGTAACTATCTATTTAAATGTCCATTTATTCTTACACAACTATGCACTCCAAAGAAAGGACTGGTGTTCTATTCACCTTTGTATGTCTATTCCCAGAAAAAGTTCAGTAACTGCCATAATCCCAACTGCAAATAATGTAAATCAACAGCCATTTCTAAGCTTGAGGTTTTGGTGCTGAACACTTTACACATATTACCTAATTGTATCTTCATATAAATGCTATGAAATATTTAATGTTTTTTCTAATTATTTATAATGATGACAAGTAAGCATGAATATTACATATTCACTTCAGATTGAACTTTAATACTTTATTTAACATCTATATTTTAAAAATCAGCGTAATGAACACTGTGGAAAAATAGTTACATTTTAATAGGTAAAATTAAAAGTAAATGGTAAAAACCACCATTACTTTTGCAGCAACCTAATAAATGATTCTGAGAAAATCAACTAAATGAAATATTTCAGAAAGTAGAGAACAGACATGAGAAAGATCAAATTCTAAAGGATAATACAAAAGGCAAAGGAATGCAGATCAATTCTAAGAAAAGTGGCTGGGCGTGGTGGCTCATGCCTGTAATCTGAGCAGCTTCAGAGGCTGAGGTGGGAAGATCACTTGGCACGAGTTCAGGACCAGCCTGGGCAATCTAGTGAAACCCTTTGTTTATAAAAAAAATGAAAAATAAGTCAAGTGTGGTGATGTGTACCTGTAGTCCCAGCTACACAGGAGGGTGAAGCAAGTGGATCGATTGAGCCCAGAACTTTGGGGCTGCAGTGAGCTAGGACTGAGCCACTGCACTCCAGCCTGGGAAACACAGTGAAGCCCTGTCTAAAATTAAATTAAATTGAAATATATAAAATAAATAAAATCATAAATTACTACTGGAAGAAAAACAATCAGACCTGCATTTGCATTGTGATATTAATAAGAATAAACTTCCTGTATTTGTTTTCAGTTGCTCCTATAACAAATTATCATAAATTTATTGTGAGTTAAAAATACAAAAAAAAAAAAAAACCACATTATAATCTAACAGTTCTGGAGGAGACCAAAAGTACAAATAGTTCTCACAGAGCTAAAATCAAGATGATGGCCCATCTGCATTCTCTCTGAAGACTTTAGAGGACAAGATGTTCCTTGATTTTTACAGCTTCTAGGGGCTGCCTACATCTTAATTCGTGATCACATTCCTCCAACCTCTGTTTCTATCACCATATACCCTTCTTGACTTTGACCTTCCCATCTCTCTCTTATGAGAGCCCTTGTGATTACACTGGGGCTACCCAGGTATGCCAGGATAATCTCATCATCTCAAGATTCTTAACCTAATCACATCTGCAAATTTCCTGTTACCATGGTAACATAGTCACAGGTTTCTGGGATTAGGATATGGACATCTTTGGCAAGGAGTAGGCATTATTCCGCCTACCAAACATTTATGTAATCATTAAGATTTGGGGTCATATTAACTGTTTCAGCAAAGCCTACTCTATTGTGATCAACAAACTAATCACGTTTTATTCACCAAAATGTTAACATGAAAACCTTTGTAGATATGCAATGGCTCAAATATGCTATGATTATGCCCCCTCTTAAAAATATACAATTGAAAACATACTTTTTTATTTGAGAAATAACAAAAATTTCCAACTCAATACTGTAGCCATGGTTTAAATGGACTTATCAGATATGGACCTCAAATTTAAGAACTGGGGTACAATACCTCAGCCAATTTTTCTTTTACTGATTTTGTTTCAGTCCCCAGACCAGGAATATACTTACTAGAGCATATTCCTCTGTTCATAATTTTCCCTGACTTTCTTATTTTGACAAGTATGAAAGATCAAACAGCTGGCGTGTTCTAGACTCAAAATTGCTAAATTGAATTTGGCCTTTCAAATGGTTGACATAACATTCTTTTTGAAGAATTTCTAAAATTACAATTATCATTCTTCTTCCTCTTAGCATTTTATGAAGTAACATAATGACTATCTACTTTGTCGAAGAACCTGGAGGTAATATTCCGCATGTTCAAATCCTATGGTAAATTTCCTGCTTCACTGAGTTATGACCATTGTCAAAATACTAAAATCTGTGGCAGCTGTCATATGTTCTTTTATTATTATCTTTCCACATATTTGCTTCTGTTACCATATTAGTTAGAGCACGTTAACTACTTTAGCAAACAACTCCAAGTCTTATTGGCTTCAGACAATTTAGCTTTACTGCTAGTTCGTGTCATGGTCTGAAGCAGATTGGCACGATGGGAGCATGTACCAATGAGCTTAGCCAGCCATAAAAAGTACCACAGGTGGGGGAGCTTAAACAATAGAACGTTATTTTCTTACAGTTCTGGAGAATCAGAAAGTCAAGACCAAGATGCTGGTCAATTTGATTTCTAACGAGGGCTCTCTACTTGGCTCATAGACAGTTGCCTTCTCACTACTTGATGTGTCCTCGATGGTGGAGAGAAAGAGACAGACCTTTTTTTTTCCTTTTCTTTTGTTATTCTTATTATTAATTTTTGTGGTTATATACTAGGTGTATACATTTACGTGGTACATGAGATGTTTCAATACAAGCATGCAATGTGAAATAAGCACTTATGAAGAATGGGATATCCATTCCCTCAAGCATTTATCTTTTCAGTTACAAAAAATCCAAAAAATGTTTATTTGAAAATGTATAATTAAGTTATTATTGACTATAGTCACGCTGTTGTGCTATCAAATAGTAGGTCTTATTCATTCTATCTATTTTTTGTACCCATTAACCATCTCCATCTCCCCCTAAATCCCGCACTACCTTTCCCAGCCTCTGGTAACCATCCTTCTACTCTCTGTGTTCATAAGTTCAATTGTTTTGATTTTTATATCCCACAAATAAGTGAGAACATGTGATGTTTGTCTTTCCGTGCCTGGCTTATTTTACTTAACATTATGATCTTCAGTTCCACCCATGTTGTTGCAAATGACAGGTTCTCATTCTTTGTTTAAATGGCTGAATCGTGATCCATTGTTTATAAGTACCACGTTTTCTTTATCTATTCATCTGTTGATGGACACTTAGGTTGCTTCCAAATCTTCTCTTGCAAACAGTGCTGCAGCAAACAGGAATGCAGATTCTCTTTGATACACTGACTTCCTTTCTTTTGGGTATATACTCAGCAGTGATATTGCTGGATCATATGGTAGCTCAATTTTTAGTTATTTTGAGCAATCTCCAAAGAGTGCTCCACGGTGCCTGTACAAATTTACATGACTACCAACAGTGTACAAGGATTCCTTTTCTCCACATTCTCACCAGCATTTGTTATTGCCTGCCTTTTGGAGATAGGCCATTTTAACTGGGGTGAGGTTATATGTAATTTGTAGCTTTGATTTGCATTTCTCTGATGATCAGTGATATTGAGCACCTTTTCATGTCTGTTTGCCTTTGTATGTCTTCTTTGAGAAATACCTATGAAAATATCTTTCCCATTTTTTGATGAGATTACTAGATTTTTTTACTATAGAGTTCCAGATTTAAAGGATAGGCTTTCAGTTATTCCCTATTCTTTAAGATACTAGCTGTGAGTCCGTAGTATATGGCTTTAATTATGATGAGGTATGTCTCTCCTATCCCCATTCATAGTGAACGGTCTTTCTAATGTATGGTTGAATTTGGTTCACGAGTATTTTGTTGAGCATTTTTCCATCAATATTCATCAGATGTATTGGTCTGTAGTTTTCTTTTTTTGATGTGTCTTTGTCTGGTTTTGGTATCAGGGTAATCTGGGCCTCATGGAATGAGTTTGGAAGCATTTCCTCCTCTATTTCTCAGAATAGTTTGGGTAACATTGGTATTAGTTCTTGCTTAAATGTTTGATAGAATTCAGCAGTGAAGCCATCAGGTACCGGGCTTTTCTTTACTGGGAGACATTTTATTATAGCTTCAATCTCATTACTTGTTATTGGTCTGTTCAGGTTTTGGATTTCCTGTTGGTTCAATCTTGATAGGTTGTATGTGTCTAGGAATTTATTTCTTCTATATTTTTCAATCTATTGATATATATTTGCTCACAGTAGCCATCAATGATCCACTGAATTCCTGCAGTATGAATTGTTGTGTCTCCTTTTACATTTCTGATTTTATTTGAAACTTATCTTTTTCTTCAGTTAATCTGACTACAGGTTTGTCAATTTTGCTTAGGGTTTCAAGAAAACAACTTTTTGTTTCATTGATCTTTTTTGTTCTTTTTTCCATTTCAATTTTATTTATTTCTGCTCTGATCTTTATTATTTATTTTCTTCTACTACTTTTCGGTTTGTTTTGCTCTTGATTTTCTAGATCTTTAAGATGCATTGTCAGATTGTTTATTTTTCTTCTTTTTCTTATAAGGTCACCAATTCTATCACATTAGGGCCTCACTCTAATCTTAATTACCACCTAAAGAACTATTTCCAAATACAGTCCCTATGGGAGTTGGGCTTTAACACATAAATTTGATGGGGGTAGGGGTAAGTGACAAAATTTAGTCTGCAGTGGAGTGAAACGGTCTACTCCATTAGAGTTTAAATTCTGGCTCCTTAATGTTTGTACTATCGACCATTTTCTCAGACATCAGAATTCTTTACTACATCCTCATCATTGTCTGTAGTAAAGGGATGTGGAGCACTATGGGATGGCCTAGAAAAATGTAGATCCTAGCTGAAAGCAGTGTGTACCACTTTAACCCACAACCCATTGGCTAGAACTCAGACTTATGGCCACACAAGAAATTCAGTTGAGAAATTCAGTTTAGACACGGAACCAAGTAAAGAAGACAAAATAGGCACTGATGTGTACTAGCAGTCTCTGCCTCCATAACTCTTCTTTAAAAATATGTATATTTAGGAAGCCACCAAAAAAACTATTAGAACTAAGAAATGAACTCAACAAGCTTGCAGATTATAAGAGCAATAAACAAAATACAATTTATTTCTATTGATGAACAAGTAATATAAAATTAAGATAATCCCATTAAAAATAACATAAAAATAATAAAATCTTTAGGAAAGAATTTCATAAAAGAAATTCAAAATGAATACAGAAAAATCAACTGTTTCTACACACTAGAAACGGGCAATCTAAAATGAAATTACAATAATGATTTTATTTTCCATACCATCAAAAAGAATAAATACTTAGGAATAAATGTAAAGAAGAAGTTCAAAATAAATATTGTGAAAACTACTGAACACTGTTGGTGAAAACTAAGAAATATCTAAATAATTAGAAACACTCATATTCATGGATCAGAAGACAATATTGTGAAAATGGCAATACATTTCAAATTGACCTACAGATTCAGCACAATGTTGATCAAAGTAACATATGGCTTTTTTTTTTTTTTGGCAGAAATTGACAAACTAATCCTAAAATTACATAAAAATTTAAACGTAGCCAAAACCATCTTGAAAAAGGAGAACAAAGTCAAAGGAGTTTCACTGTTTCATTTCAAAACTTATTTCAAAGCTACAGTAATAAAAGTTTTGTAGTGGCATAAGAATAGACAAATACATTAATATAATTTAATTAAGAGTCCAGATGTAAAGCCTTATAATTTGTGGTTAATTTATTTCAAACAATGATGCCAACACAATTCAATGGGGAAAATAATAGACATTTCAGCAAAAAGTTCCCAAACAACTGGATATCCACATGAAAAAGAATGAATTTGGTCAGCTTGCTTGTATCTCAAGTGGATGAAATCTAAATATAAAAGCTATAAAATTCTTGAAAGAAAGCAGAGGCATACATCTTCATGATTTGAGTTAAAAAAAAAACAAAAGAAAAAATGATAATTTGAACTTTATGAAAATTGAAAACTTTTATGCTGCAAAAGAATATCCTCAAGAAAATGAACGGTGGTCCATTCTTCACTGCTCCATGTGCTCTGCTGCAGGAGATCAAGATAACTCCACCACAGCCTTGCCACTCTGTGACTAGCACATAGCCAAAACAATCTTGGAAGAGGAGAATAAAGTTGGAGGACTTGTATTTTTTTATTTCAAATCTTACTGCAAGTCTACAGTAATCAAGACAATGTGGTAGTGGAAGCAGGGAAATGATGACCAACTAGAGACAAAGGATGTAAGCTTTCCTCAGAGAGATCAAAATTATAAGTGAATGGTCATTCCAGGAGCGGAAAGCTGAGGGAAGAGTGCTGAAACCTGTCAGGAAACCCATGGGAAGAAACTGGAGTGCAGAAAGGGAAGGCAGCAAGAATCTGGCAGATTGGACTCCAAGGAACCTGGAGTCCCATGCAAAGGGTAGGTGTGGGTATTCTCTTCTCTCCTCGCCCCTGCAATAGACTGCTGACCACTGAATTGTCCAGGAGCCTCTCTGCCCTCTGGAGCCCAGGCAACACTGTCCTTGACAATTTAGGAGCTTCTTGGGGTCAGAGCGACAGGTGACTAGCTCCTGCAAGAGCACAGGCACTCCTTCATATCCAAACTGAGGGAGCAGGCACTGCATTGGTTGTGCCTCCATCAAGGGCAACTACCAAGGTTGCCTTATCCCTAGATGCCCCACAAATGTTCCCCAGAATCTGCTCTGGCTTTGGCAGCCACAGGGGACCAGTGAATCCCTGGAGATCTAGCCGTTAGGATGGATAGCCCCTAGGTGAGGGGAGCGTACCTCACCAAACCCCTCTTGGGATGAAGGAAACACAGCGCAGTGCAGCTGTCCGGAGAGAGGAAGCATTGTTCTGTCCCAGCTGTACTAGGCTGTTCTCACACTGCTAATAAAAACATACCTGCGACTGGGTAATTTATAAAGGAAAGAGGATTACTTTGGCACACAGTTCCACATGGTGGGGGATGCCCTACAATCACGGTGGAAGGTGAATGAGGAACAAAGTCACGTCTTACATGGAGGTATGCAGGAGAACACGTGCAGGAGAACTCCCCTTTATGAAACGATCAGATCTCATGAGACTTATTCACTATCACAAGAAGAGCATGGGAAAAACTCGCCCCCATGATTCAATTACCACGACACGTGGGATTATTACAATTCAAGGTGAAATTTGGGTGGGGACACAGACGCAAACCATATCACCAGCAGACAAGCAACACTAGTGGCTGGGAGCAGACATGGAGAGGGTATCTCCTCTTACCCCCTCACACTACTGCAGACACAGCTGAGGCCTTTCCTGCTGGAAGCTGGCACAAGTGCGCTTAGAGACAGCCTTTCCAGTGCTATTCATGGTTGCTGGACCCAGGTTGAAAGTGTGCTTGTAGTCCTGGGTATCAGGAAGAGTAGGATAATCTCCTGCTCCCTACACCAAGCAGCAGCATTCCTGCAATGGAGGGCAGCTGCAGAGTTTTTTATTTTGGATCAGGGCAAAGATGTTCTGCCCTGAGGCCATGTCAGAGGTAACCACAAGAGAGGCATTTCCCACAGACCTCAGATGCACTGAGGCCCAGAGGGAAAGACAGGGTATATCTGAACTGAAGTTTATGAGCCCTATTCACTAACAGGGGCCTGATAGTAAACTAAATCATACTTCTGCCTGCCCAGGACAAGGAGCTGAGACAGCCCCCTCTCTCTCACCCCAGACCTCAGTGCCTCCCACCAGGAACTTCCTCTGCTATCCTATCAGGGTGGGTGCTTCCACTCATCATCAGTGTACCTGATGGCAAGCTAACCCTTGCTCTTAAATCACCACCTACTGGACAGGAGACAAAACTGTAACACCAAATAAAAACCTTGCTGACAGAAGGCCACAGTACTAGGGAACAAAAGAAGCTTCCTGGGACACCTGCATTCCCAGCCCCACAGAAGATAGTGAGTCAGCTCATCCACCCAGTACATAGCTACAACAAGTAGAATTTGAGGAAGCCATGAGGCAAAGTTATCTCTAACAAATGAACCCACACAGAGCCTTGGTCCCCTGGAAGCACCCAGAAACAAAGCCAAATGATCATACACAACATACACTACAGTCAGCCGCTCAAGGGAGAAACAATTTTTTTAAAGTCCCAATTGAATTATAGCAATTCCAAAAATAAGAAATGACAGCTTCTTCAGATGAAAAGAAATCAGCACAAAAACTCTGACAATACAAAAAGACAGAGTATTTCAACACCGCCAGAGAATTATGCTGCTCTATGGCAATGGATCCTAATCAAAATGAAACTTCTAAAATGGCAGATAAAGAATTCAAAATGTGAACTGTAAGGAAGGTCAGTGAGATAGATTCAAGAGAAAGTTGAAAACCAACACAAATAAACCAAAAAAGCAATTTAGGATATGAAAGATGTGATAGATATAGTTTAAAAAAAACAGAACTTCTAGAAATGAAAAATTTAGTGAAGGAATTTGAACATACAATTAAAAACTTTAACAACAGATTAGAACAAGCAGAAGAAAGAATTAAAGAGCCTAAAGATTAGTCTTTTGAATTAATCCAATCAGACAAAAGTAAAGAAAAAGGAACTTAATTAAATGAACAAAGATTTTGAGAAATATGGGATTATGTAAAGTGACCAAACCTATGACTTATAGGCATTTCTAAGAGAGAAGGGCATTATATAATAATAAAACATCGAAAACAACAAACAGATTCAACCACTTGAAATATATAAGCACCCAATACTGGAGCACACGGATTGATAATACAAATACTATTACATCTAAGAAAAGAGATAGAGGCAACACAATCATACTGGAGAATTTCAACATTTCACCGATAGCACTAGATAGATCACAGAGACAGTAAATCATCAACAACAAAAACCTCTGGACTTAAACTGTACTCTAGACCATATGGACCTAATATTCATTTGCAGAACACTCAACCCAACAACCACAGAATATACATTTTTCCCATCTGTGCATGGAACATTCTATAAAATTCATTGTATGCCTGGTCATAAAGCAAGTCTCAATAAATTTAAGAAATCAAAATCTCATCAAGTATCATCTCAGACCACAGTGCAATTAGAAATCAATACCAATTAGCCGGGCATGGTGGTGTCACCTGTAGTCCCAGCTACTTGGGAGGCTGAGGCAGGAGAATTGCTTGAATCCTGAGGCAGAGGTTATAGTGAGCTGAGATCATGCCACTGCACTCCAGCCTGGGCAACAGAGTGAGATTCCGTCTCACAAAAAACAAACAAACAAACAAATAAAAAAAAGATCAATACAAAGAGGAACTTTCAAAACTACACAAATACATGAAAACTAAAACACTTACTCCTCATTGACCTTTGAGTAAACAACTGAATTAGAGCAGAAATAAAAAGTAATTGAAACAAACGAAAACAGAGATACAACAGACCAAAACCTCTGGGATACAGCCAAAGCAGTACTAAGAAGAAGTTTATAGTGTTAAGTGCCTATTTTAAAAAGATAGAAAGATTTCAAATTGACATCGTAATGTTGTACCTTAAGGAAACAGAAAAACAAGAGCAAACCAAATCCGAAGCTAACAGAAGAAAGGAATAACAAAGATCAGAGAAGAACTAAATGAGATTGAGACCAGAAAAATGAAACAAAGAATCGAGAAAATAAAAAGTTGGTTCTTCTAGAGAATGAAAAAAATGGATAGACCACAAGCTAGATTAACCAAGATAAAGAGAAAGACGATTCAAATAAGCACAGTAAGAAATGATAAGGGTAATATTACAACTGATAAACTGATACCACAGAAATACGAAAGCTCATCAGAGACTACAATGAACATGTCTCCATCTCTACACACACAAACCCAAAAAGCTGGAGTAAATGGATAAATTCCTGGAAATACATCGACCATCAAGAATGAATCAGAAAGAAATAAATATCCTGAACAAACTAATAATGATTAATTAAATTCAATTGGTTATATAAAATCTCTCAACAGAAAAGCCTAGGACCAGATGGATTCATAGCTGAGTTTTACCAGATGTCAAAGAGGAGCTGGTACCAATATTTCTGAAACCTATTCCACAACACTGAGGAGAAAGGCTCCTCCTTAATGCATTCTACGAAACCAATATCACCCTGATAACAAAATCACTCAAGAACACAACAGAAAAGATAACAGTAAGCCAATATCCCTGATGAACATATATGCAAATATTCTCAACAAAATTTTAGCAAACTGTATTCGTACATTTTTATGCTGCTGATAAAGACACACCTGAGACTGGGAAGAAAAAGAGGTTTAACTGGGCTTACAGTTACACATGGCTGGGGTGGCTTCAGAATCATGATACAACAGATCATGGTGGGAGGTGAAAGACACTTCTTACATGGCGATGGTAAGAGAAAATGAGAAAGATGCAAAAGCAGAAACCCCTGATAAAACCATCAGATCTCGTGAGACTTATTCACTACCACAAGAACAGTATTGAGGAAACTGCCCCCATAATTCAGATTATCTCCAAAGGGAACCTTCCCATAACATGTGGTAATTGTAGGAGTACAATTCAACATGAGATTTGGGTGCGGACACAAAGCCAAACCATATCGTTTTACCCCTGACCCCTCCAAATCTCATGTCCTCACATTTCAAAACCAATCATGCCTTTCCAACAATCCCCCAAAGCCTTAACTCGTTTCAGCATTAACCCAAAAGTTGACAGTCCAGTGTCTCATCAGAGACAAAGCAAGGCTCTTCAGTCTATGAGCCTGTAAAATCAAAAGCAAGCTAGTTACTTTCTAGATACAATGGAGGTACAGGTATTGGGTAAATACAACCATTCCAAATGGGAGAAATTGGCCCAAACAAATGGGCTACAGGGCCCATGCAAGTCCAAAATCCAGCGAGGCAGTCAAATTTTAACGCTCCAGAATGATCTCCTTTGACTCCAGGTCTCACATCCAAGTAATGATAATGTAAGAGGTGGGTTCCCATGGTCTTGGGCAGCTCTGCCCCTGTGGCTTTGCAGGGTATACCCTCCCTCCCAGCTGTTTTCATGTGCTGGAGTTGATGTCTGTGGCTTTTCAAGGTGCACAGTGCAAGCTGTAGGTGGATCTATCATTCTTGGGTCTGGAGGATGGTGGTCCTCTTTTCACAGTTCCACTAGGCAGTGCCCTAGTAGGAACTCTGTGTGGGGGCTGCAACTCCACATTTCCCTTCCGCACTGCCCTAGCAGAGGTTCTCTATGAGAGCCCCACCCCTGCAGCAAGCTTCCGCCTGGGCATTCAGGCATTTCCGTACATCTTCGAAAATCTAGGCAGAGGTTCTCAAACCCCAATTCTTGACTTCTTCGCACCCGCAGGCTTGACACCATGTGGAAGCTGCCAAGGCTTGGGGCTTGCCCCCTCTGAAGCCACAGCCTGAGCTCTACAATGGCCCCTTTCAGCCATGCCTGGAGCAGCTGGGATGCAGGGCACTAAGCCCCTAGAGTGCACACAGCACAGGGACTCTGGGCCTTGCCCATGAAACCATTATTTCTTCCTAGACGTCTGGGTCTGTGATGGGAGAGGCTGCTGCAAAGGTCTCTGACGTGCCCTGGAGATATTTTCTCCATTGCCTTGGGGATTAACATCTGGCTCCTCGTTGCTTATGCAAATATCTGCAGCTGGCTTGAATTTCTCCTCAGAAAATGGAACTTTCTTTTCTATCACATTGTCAGGCTGCAAATTTTCTGAACTTTTATGTTCTGCTTCCCTTTTAAAATTGAATGCCTTTAATAGCACCCAAGTCACCTCTTGAATGCTTTGCTCTCAGAAATTTCTTCCACCAGATACCCTAAATCATCTCTTTCAGGTTCAAAGTTTCACAAATCTCTAGGGCAGGGGTAAAATGCTGCCAGTCTCTTTACTAAAACATAACAAGAGTCACCTTTGTTCCAATTCCCAACAATTTTCTCATCTCCATCTGAGAGAGACCACCTCAGCCTGGACCTTATTGTTCATATCACTATCAGGCTTTTAGTCAAAGCCACTTAACAAGTCTCTAGGAAGTTTTACACTTTCCCACATCTTCTTGTGTTCTTTTGAGCCCTCCAAACTGTTCCAGCCTCTGCCTCTTCCCAATTTCAAAGTTGCTTCTGCATTTTCAGGTATCTTTTCAGCAACGCTCCACTCTACTGGTACCAATTTACTGTATTAGTCTGTTTTCATACTGCTGATAATGACATGCCCAAGACTGAGACGAAAAAGTGGTTTAATTGGACTTAGGGTCCCACATGGGGAGTCCTCAGAATCATGGCAGGAAGTGAAAGGCACTTCTTACATGGCAGCAGCAGGAGAAAATGAGAAGGATGCAAAAGCAGAAACCCTTGATAAAACCATCAGCTCTCATGAGATTTCTCATAATATAAGGGAAACCGCTCCCATGATTCAAATTATCTGTCACCGGGTCCCTCCCACAACACATGAGAATTATGGGAGCACAATTCAAGATGAGATTTGGGTGGGGACACAGAACTAAACTATATCACAAACCAAATCCAACACTGCATGAAAAAGTAATACATCACAATCAAGCAGGTTTTTTTCTAGAGTATAAGGATAGTTCAACATACACAAATCAATAAATGTGATACACCACATAAACAGAATTTAAAACAAAAACCATATAATCATCTCAATAGATGCAGAAAAAGGATTCAATAAAATTCAACTTCTCTTTAGATATAAACACCACATACAAATCAGTGGAACTTATCTTGAAATAATAAGGATCATTTAAAACAAAATCCACAGCCAAGATCGTTCTAAATATGGAAAAGTTGAAAACATTCCAAATAAATACCTGGGACAAAAGAAGCAGGTACATTCACACCACTCTTATTCAACATGATATTGGAAGTCCTAGCCAGTGTAATTATGGAAGAGAAAAAAATAAAAGGTATTCAAATTGGAAAAGAAGGAGTCAAGTTATCTCTGTTTGCTGATGACATTATCTTATAGCTAGAAAACCCCAAAGATTCCTTCAAAAGACTCCTAGAATTGATAAATGACTAGTAAAGTTTCAGGATACAAAATCAATTCATAAAATCAGTAGTATTTATATACACCAATAATGTTCAGGCTGAGAGCAAAATCCAGAATGCAATCCCATTTACATTAGCCACAAAAAAAAATACCTAGACATACATTTCACCAAGGAGGTGAAAGAGTTCTACAAAGCAAACAGCAAAACACTGATGACAGTAATCATACTTGGAACAAACAAATGTGAAAACATCCCATGTTCTTGGGTTGGAAGAATCAATATCATTAAAATCATCTTATTGCCCAAAACAATATATAGATTCAATATTATTCCTTTTACATTATCAATGTCATTATTTACAGAATTAGAAGAAACAATCCTAAAAATCATGTATAACCAAAAAAAAAAGAGCCCAAATACCTTAAGCAATCTTGAGCAAAAATGAACTAAGCCGACAGCATCACATTACCTGACTTCAAATGATACTACAAAGATATAGTAACCAAAACAGCAGGGTACTGAAGCAAAAATAGACACGCAGATAAATGAAACAGAACAGAAAATCCAGAAATGATGCCACATACCTACAACCAACTGATCTTCAACAGAGATGACAAAAATAAACAACCCTATTCAATAAATGATGTTAGAAAAATTGGTTAGCTATATGCAGAAGAATGAAACTAGACCCCTTATCTCTCTCCATATACAAAAATTAATTCAAGGTGGATTAAATACTTTAATGGAAGATCAGAAACTATAAAATTCCTAGAAGGAAACCTAGAAAAACTTCTCTGGACATTGCCTTAGGCAAAGAGTTTATAACAAAGCCTTCAAAAGCAAATGCAACAAAAATAAACAAATGAAATTTAATTAAACTAAAAGGATTCCACACAGCAAAACTGCTAATTAACAGAGTAAATAAATGAGCAACCTACAGAATGCAAGAAAATATTTGCAAATTATGCCTATGATGAATGACTAATATCCAACAACTCAATAACAACTCAACAACAACAAAAATAACCCCATTAAAATATGGACAAAGGAAACAAACAGATATTTCTCAAAAGAAGACATACAGGCAGTCAACAAACATGAAAATATGATCAACATTATTAATCATCAGATAAATGCAAATTAAAACCATAGTAAGATACCATCTTACAGCAGTAAGAATGAGTAAGAATGGCTATTATTAAAAAGAAAAGAAAAACAATATTGACATGGATGCAGAGAAAAGGTAATGCTTATACACAGTTATGGGAATGTAAATTAGTAAAACCTCAATGGAAAACAGTATGGAGACTTTTCAAAGAATTAAAAATAGAACTACTAATCAATCCAGCAATCCCACTATTGGGTTCTACCCAAAGTGAAATAAATCATTATATCAAAAAGACACCTGTATTAGTATGTTTATTGCAGTGCTATTCTCAATAGCAAAGTCATGAAATGAACCTAAATGTCTCTCAATGGTTGGTTGGACAAAGAAAATGTCTCACACCATGGAATGTACACATACCATGCAATAATATACAGCCATTAAGAAGAATAAAATCATGTA
Source organism: Macaca mulatta (assembly GCF_049350105.2). Lineage (NCBI taxonomy): Eukaryota > Metazoa > Chordata > Mammalia > Primates > Cercopithecidae > Macaca > Macaca mulatta. Next base: position 19,311,283 of record NC_133408.1, on the reverse strand, counting down.
ATTTGTAGCAACATAGGTGGAACTGGAAGCCATTATCCTAAGTGAAATAACTCAAAAACAAATTTAAATATTATATATTCTTAGAATTTGGATCTGAACAATGGGTACAAATGGACATAAAGATGAAAGTAATATACACTGGGGACTCTAAAATGGGGCAGAATGGGAGATGGGATGAGGGTTAAAAAATTACCTATTGGCACAGTGTTCACTATTTTGGTGGTGGGTACTATAGAAGCCCAAACTTCACCATTACACAATATATTCATGTAACAAACCTGTACATGTATCCCCTAAAGCTAAAATTTTTTAAAAAGAATTATTTATTTAAAAAAAGAAAATGAAAAGAACAACTACAAAACGAATGGGATAAAATATTTTCAAATTATATATAATTCAAAATATGTAAATAATATATAAACTAACTTCCCAATTTATTCTATGTATCAAATATTACACTGATATTAAAACCAGATGAAGACATTAGAACAAACCTAAAGAAAATAACTCTTGCCAATATAGATTCAAAAATCCTCAAAAAAATCCTAGCAAACTGAATTTCACAATATATAAAAATATTTATACATCATGACCAAGTGGGGTGGCTATAATAAACACAAGACAATCACAAGTGTTAGCAGGAATGTAGAAAAACTAGAACAACCATATATTGCTTGTGAGAATATACAATAATGCAGTCACTTTGGGAAAAGTTTGGCAGTTCCTCAAAATGCTAATCTTAGTTACCATCTGTTTCTTTGGTTGAGTAGTGTTTTTGTGTGTTTAAACATATTTATGTTTAAAAGACAAGTTACTTAATGACATTTGATTTTACATTAGGTTCAAACAGTACTTATAATTCATTGTGGATAAAATTTGTGATTACTAGAATGTCTTGAGATTTTTTAATGCAAAAATGCATTTCAAGTTCTCCATACATCTTAAACTGACATCATTAACTTACAGAATACAACTTTTAATGCAATTTATATTGCCTGTATATTGCCAGTACAAATTTTCCAGAAAGTGTTTCTAAAATTATTAATGTAAGTTATCAGATAGTCTAACTTAATCATGTAGAGACATCAAAATTCATGTTATTTACAAAGTAGTCTAATTTCCTCCAAAATACAAATATTAAATCAGTATATTATATTCAATAAAACTATAATATCATGTTAGATCTCAAACTTTAATGTGTTTATATAAATATAGAAACATATATATCTATATATCCTTTAGTTCTAGCATTAAAGATAATTACAGAAAGCCTTTCTGCTAAGATCTGGAACACAATAGGGATTCACACTGTCTCCACTGTTATTCGACATAGTATACTGAAAGTCCTAGCCAGAGCAGTCAGACAAGATCAAGATATAAACGGAATCCACACTGGAAAGGAAGAAATCAAATTACCTTTGTTTGCAGATGATATGATCTTATATTTGGAAAAACCTAAAGGCTCCAAAAGAAAACTACTAGAACTGATAAATTGAGTAAAGTTGAAGGATACAAAATCAACATACAAAAATTAGTTGCATTTCTATATACCAAAGTGAACAATGTGGAATGGAAATTTAAAAAGTAATCCCATTTACTATAGCCACACAGAAAATAAAATACCTAGGAATTAACTTAGCCAAACAAGTTAACGATTTGAATAATGGAAACTATAAGACCCTGAAGAAAGAAATTAAAGAAAACACTGAAAAAAATTGGAAAATAGTCTATGTTTGTGGATTGGAAGAATCAATATAGTGTACAACAATGTTCCAAAGCAATCTATAAATTCAATGCAATCCTTATCAAAATATCAAAGACATTCTTCACAGAAATAGAAAAAAAAAATCCGAAAATTTATATAGAAGCAGAAAATACCCAGAATAGTCAATGTGGTTAAAAATGAGTTCACACCTACAGTGAACTCATTTTAAACAAAGGTGCAAGAACATACACTGGGGAAAAGATAGTCTCTTCAACAAATGGTGCTGGGAAAACTGGATATACACATGCGAAAGAATGAAACAAAATACCAATGAAACATTGAATAATTTTGCATAAGGATTACATTGAATTTGTAGTTTGATTTGGAACATTGTTGGACATTTTAACAATATGATTCTTCCAATCCATGAGCATAGACTATTTTCCCATTTTTCAGTGTTCTCTTTGATTTCTTTCTTCAGTGTGTCATAGTTTCCATTATACAAATTGTTCACTTCTTTGGCTAAGTTAATTCCTCTCTCTCACCATATACATAAAGCAAATCAAAATGGATTAAACAATTACATCTAAAACCTCAAACTATGAAACTACCACAACAAAACATTGGGGAAATCTCCAGGTTATTGGTCTGATCAAAGATTTATTGAGCCATACTCCAGAAGCACAGGCAACCAAAGCACATATGAACAAATAAGATTACATCAAGTTAAAAATCTTAAGCTTAAAAAGCTGTAAAAGCAGGAATATGGAGAAACTGGAACAACCATATATTGCTTGTGAGAATAAACAGTAGTGCTGTAGTGCTCAGCAAAGGATACAATCAACAAAGTGTAGAGACAACTCACAAAGTGGAAGAAAGATTTGCAGACCACGAATCTGAACAAGAGATTAATAACTGGAATATGTAAATAGCTCAAACAACTCCATAGGAAAAAATCTAATAACCTGATCAAAAATGGGCAAAAGATTTGAATAGACATTTCTCAAAAGAGGACATACAACTGGAAAACAGGCATACGAAAAGGTGCCCAACATCATTGATCATCAGAGAAATGCCAATCAAAATTACAATAAGATATCATGTCACCCCAGTTAAAATGACTTATATGCAAAAGACAGGCAATAACAAATGCTGGCTAGGATATGGAGAGAAAGAAACCTGTGTACACTGTTGGTGGCAATGTAAATTAGTACAACTACTATGGAGAACAGTTTGGAGATTCCTCAAAAATTAAAAACTGAGCTACTGTGTAAGCTAGTAATCCCACTGTTGGGTAAATAAGCAAAACAAAGAAAGTCAGTATGTTGAATAGATGTTTGCACTTGTATGTTTGTTGTAGCACACTTTCCAATATCTAATATTTGGAAGCAATCTACGTGTCCATTAAGAGACAAATGGATAAACAAAATGTGGTACACATACAAAATGGAATACTATTCAACTATAAAAAAGAATGAGATCCATTCATTTGCAACAACATGGATAGAACTGGAGGTCATTAAGTGAAATAAGCCATGCACAAAAAGCCAAACAATGCATGTTCTCCCTTATTTGTGGGATCTTAAAATCAAAACAATTGAACTCATGGACATAGAGAGTAGATGGATGGTTTCTAGAGGCTGGGAAGGGTAGTGAGGGGTTGGAGGAAAGTTTGGGATGGTTAATGGGTACAAAGAAAATAGGGAGAAAGAATGAATAAGACCTATTATTTGATAGCACAATAGGGTGACTATAGTCAATAATAATTGTAGATTTTAATATAACTTAAAGCATGTGATTGCATTGCTTGCAACTCAAAAGATTAATGCCTGAGGGGATGGATACACCATATTCCATAATGTGCTTATTTCATATTGCATGTATATATTAAAACATTTCATGTTTTTTATCAAAACATTTATTTCAGCCTATAAATACGTACACCTACTATGTACTCACAAAAATTGAAAATAAAAATAATCATATTTTTTGTAGGTATATAAGCTCATGAAATTATTTTAAAATCTACAACTTATTGACTTATACATGGAATGCTACACAACCATAAAAATGAATGAGATCATGTCCTTTACAGGGGTATGGATGGAGCTGGAGGTCAGTATTCTCAGAAACTCACAGGAACAGAAAACTAAATACCAAATGTTCTCACTTATAAGTGGGAGCTAAGTAATGAAAACATATGGACAAATAGTGGGGAGCAACACACACTGGGCTTATTGGAGAGTGGAGGATGGGAGGAGAGAGAGGATCAATAAAAATAACAAATGGGTACTAGGCTTAATACCTGGGTGATAAATAATCTGTACCACAAAACCTCATGACACAAGTTGACTTATGTAACAAAACTACACATGTAGCACTGAACTTAAAAGTTAAAAAAGATAATTGTACCTTTAACAATTGTTATAAAATGATCAATAAAAGTTCCCGCCAGTTGCAATTGTTGCTAGAGTTCTTTAATCAATAGAACAAGAACTGTTGTACTTTATTAAATACCCACATGGTAAAAGTTTATATTTTTATTGAGCCTTGCCACATAGACAAAGCATTCATACCAATCATCTCATTTGCTTCACTCAATATTCCTATGAGGCAGAAGTAGCATGTAATATTTTTTATTTTCTACATAAAGACGCAGTTTCACAGTAGTTTGATGATTTATCTAAATTCACCCCGTTAAATTTTGGTGAACTATGGAGGAGGGAGGATAACTGAACTGCCTTCTCTCAGGTCTACATTGTGCCCATCTTTAGCTTTACTGCATTTTTTCAGGAACTTACCTTAAGAAGCCCTTGGCCTTAGGTTTCCAGGTTGGATCTGAAATAGAAGGCCTGATGCAATGATTGGAATTCTAGAGGCAGGAGATAGGGCTTTTCCCTTTCCCTCTCCTTCTCGTGATGTCTCTGGTTGTAGCTGCTTCCTCTGTGCCTCTAGCTCTTTTCTCCAGCCCATCCTTCCTATTTACAAGCAGCTGGGAGGCAGCCATGATTTCTGGGTTCCAATGGTAACAACACCTGCTCTCACTGCCCTTCAGGTGTGATGATAACAGCTTCCTTGTTGTTCCTAATTTCTTGTTGGCCCCACTCTCAAGTCTTTTACCCAATTCCTGTATCAAATAACCTCAGTTTGAAAAACCTGAAGTGGTTTTATTTTTCTGCCTTGGATCTGAAATAGAAGGCTGGATGCAATGATTGGAATTCTAGAGGCAGGAGATAGGGCTTTTCCCTTTCCCTCTCTTTCCTGTGATGTCTCTGGTTGTAGCTGCTTCCTCTGGGCCTCTAGCTCTTTTCTCCAGCCCATCCTTCCTATTTACAAGCAGCTGGGAGGCAGCCATGATTTCTGGGTTCCAATGGTAACAACACCTGCTCTCACTGCCCTTCAGGTGTGATGGTAACAGCTTCCTTGTTGTTGCTAATTTCTGGTTGGCCCCGCTCTCAAGTCTTTTACCCAATTCCTGTATCAAATAACCTCAGTTTGAAAAACCTGAAGTGGTTTTATTTTTCTGCCTAGATCTTAATTGCTATTTGAAAATATACCAATAAGCTTTCCATATTTCAAACTATTAATCTCAACCCAATGTTTCTGTTTCATGAAACCGTGTTTTTCCATCATTTGTTTAGAATAAAAAACAGCTATATTTTACTGTTCTTTATTCCTTCTGTATTACTGATGTATACTCTACGTGCTTAATACGATTGTATTGTAGTTGAGTTTCTAAAGGTGTTTTTCATTGCATCCCTTTGATTATAATAAAAGGCAATGTGATAAACAAAATGGTCGATGTAATGGTTAAGATAAAGGAGTGAATATAATTCCTCTCTGCCTCTCAAAAGCTGTAGGAACTTGAGTTACTTTGTCTCTCAGTTTGGTATTAATAGGAATAATAGTTCATATGACTGAGAATTGTTGTGAAGAATGAATGAATGAATATGTGGAAAGCACATGATGTATTATCTGTTACATGGCACTAATAAAAAAGTAGAAATTTTTGGCTGGGTGCTGTGGCTCACGCCTGTAATCCCATCACTTTCGGAGGCCAAGGCAGGCAGATCAAAAGATCAGGAGATTGAAACCATCCTAGCTAACATGGTGAAACCCCATCTCTACTAAAAATACAAAATAAAAAAAAAAATAGCCAGGCGTGGTGGCACGAGCCTGTAATCCCAGCTCCTCAGGAGACTGAAGCAGGAGAATCGATTGAACCCAGGAGGCTGAGGTTGCAGTGAGCTGAGATCATGCCACTGCACTCCAGCCTGGGCGACAGAGTGAAAAAAAATAGTAATTTTTAAAGTATTATTTGAGAATTTGGAGAAAACAGAAAACATAAAGATTATTGTGACTGACATAATTGTGAATCTAGAACTATTTATTTTGGATTGTGAGATTTTAAATCATTAATTAATGTATATGTGTACATGTATATAGTGTGTGCATATATGACCACAAATATTTATGTAAACATATACCATTATATAATGAAATTTTAATACATTTTTGTAAAATCTTTCCATTTTAAACTTCAAGAATTTAAGAATAAATAATATGCATCTAGAGTTTTAATGTCTTAAAATATAAATTTCTTGATTAACACAAAATTAATTTCAGGCCGGGTGCAGTGGCTCAGGCCTGTAATCCCAGCACTTTGGGAGGCTGAGGCGGGAGAATCACGAGGTCAGTAGATTGAGACCATCCTGGCTAACACGGTGAAACCCCGTCTCTACTAAAAACACAAAAAATTAGCCGGGTGTGGTGGTGGGCGCCTGTACTCGGGATGCTGAGGCAGGAGAATGGCGTGAACCCGGGAGGTGGAGCTTGCAGTGAGCCGAGACCGTGCCACTGCACTCCAGCCTGGGCAACAGAGCGAGACTCTGTCTCAAATAATAATAATAATAATAATAATAATTTCAATGTGATTGCAAAAAAAAAAGCATTTTACAAAAGCCAAATGTATTATTGAAGGACAACAAAATAGTTCAAGTATAAAGGATTTTACTACCTTGGATTGTAAGAAAATGAGAAGGCCTTTAGCTATGGGGAAAACCCTGAAATATAATAAATTAGACAATCTCTTTATGTAACTCTTTTGCTTTTTCTTTTCTTTTTTCTTTTTCTTTTTCTTTTCCTATTTTGAGACAGAGTTTTACTCTTATTGCCAGGCTGGAGTGCAATGGCACTATCTCGGCTCACTGCAACTTCTGCGTCCCGAGTTCAAGCGATTCTCCTGCCTCAGCCTCCTGAGTAGCTGGGATTACAGGCATGTGCCACCACGCCCAGCTAATTTTGTATTTTTAGTAGAGACGGGGGTTTCTCCATGTTGGTCAGGCTGGTCTTGAACTCCCGACCTCAGACGATCCCAAAGTGCTGGGATTACAGGCATGAGCCACCGCACCCAGTCCTATGTAACTCTTTTTCTAGATGAGCTAAATTAGGGCATAATGGTGATGATTTGGTTATTTCTAAAGTACTGCTTCTTTTATCTATTCAGTGTCGTGTCATAGAAGATCCTTTGACAGCCATTTGCAGAAAGTTATCAAAAAAAAAACCCACTGAAAATGGGGCTTTGGAAAAGATGCCTTTTGTCTAAGGCTGGAGAGAAAGAAAAGTCCAAGAACATGGCAGAATAAAACAGAGGCTTGGGGACAAGTCTACAGATGGAATCAGCCAGAAGCAAATTCTATTCTTCCTGCATCACATACAAAAGAAAGTAAAAGTGATGAAGCCAAGGATCTACACAACTATGAAAATTCATAGTAATTGTAGGAACTATCCCAAAAAGCAAACTTGAAAGCAACTTCAAGTTCTGAATGACAAAATTTAGCAGTCAATTGGGACACTGAATTAATAAAAGATTTATATTATGCAAGCTACAGCTGACGTCCACATTGTAGAAACAAGCGCTTTCTTCTGACTCATTCCAAGTATACATTATTTTTAAATCATGTTTTAAAATTTAGCCAAAATGGAACTCGAGAGAGCATTATGTAAATCTCATTTCTTGTTTCAATTCCCTCAAAATCCCTAAGTCCCATATCAGTAAAGGCTACATATGTGGAATAAGGTTTATAATGTATATAAAACAGAACACTTCACTGTAACAACAGTCATCCTTGATTTGCTGCTTTATAACGTACCTACTACGTTTATGCAGGGTTACAATGGGGCTCTGTAAATAACCCCACAAACTCCAAGGAGTATGAGTCTTTGTGTGGAATTCAAGATGTTAATTTTTTCTTTTCGAACCAAATTAACTCCACATGTTTTTGCTGCAACTAATCTCTTTCCTGTGGAATTAGGCATGGTCTGACTCATTATTTATTTTTTGAACATGACAATTTACTCCAGAGTAGTCCTCATTTCACATAGCCTCAGGCTCCTAGGCCATTTATGTGGACCCAGCATCATTGCTGATCTTTGCAGTTAAGATGTGGATTCTGGAAGGAAATCAGAAGACCACCAATATCCAGGCTAAGGCAACTCAGCCAGCCATCTCATCAATGGCAGGCTTTAGATAGTATGTGTCTGGGGAGAAATAATTTCTAAAGTGTCTACAGAACTTTAGGACTGATAAAGTTCTCCCAAACGTTCCTAAAATGAGTAAGATTTATGTTAATTGAGACTGTCCTAAACGTCAGACCTTTATCCTTACTTATGATATTGGTAATCCTAACAATGATAAGGTGAAAAATATAACCCATTTTCAACATGAAGAGACACTCATACAGCTAATAAATAACAGAGCAGAGATTCAAAACCAGCTTCTTTGATGCCAAAGCCAATGCTTTGAAATGAAGCATTTCCATCATTTCTTCTCAAAGTAGCCTGTGGCAGAGACAAGCAGAGATCGCTCTGACCCATCGAAGTTATAAACCAAAGCTCATAAAAATAGATTGACTTATTAAGGCCTCAGAGCTTAGAGATAGAGTCTGATCCACAGCCTGACTATAAGGATTCTCTGTGCTGTGCTTATTTATTTTTTCCACCATTAAATTTACTTAGATAATTTAGCTGAAGGCCCAACTTAGGACACTATAAAGTGTTCTTAGGTGGAGAGGAAGGATAGTGGAAGGGAGACAGAAAGGAGACAAGAGATGAAACATGAATTTTTTAAGTGAAGAATCTATATGCTATTTGTTTTGTATCCATAACACCATAACATTCATAATAGCATGGTGTCCTAAACATAGTGACAATAGACATTTAATGATTATACGAGTTAGGTGAATAAAAATAAGAACCCGTTTGTAATTTTTTTCATCTATTTGTTTTCATAATAAAGACCTCATTTTTTTATTATGATGATTGCCTGAGTATCTGTATACCTTGGTTTAGTTCTGCCCCACCTTTAATTTCAGTTGCGTTACTGTGAATTCCTTTCACCTTCCTGGACTTGACTTTCCCATGAATATAATATAGAAGTTAGATTAATTAAGTTTAAAATGTTTTCAAACTAAGGTGTATCTGACACAATCTTTTTCAAAAAATGTTTCATTGTAGGACGATGATCTGGTAGTAAAATTTCCAGTCATATGCAGATGTTGGTTATATTATATGTGATCTCAAACATTTCCAGCAACTTGGTACAAGATAGCAATAAAACTTCTGATGTTCTTAATATTTGCTAAGCACCTATTTATTTTTTCATTGATTGTTTATTTCAGCAAGGAATTATTGAAAGACCCCTATGTGAAAGTGCTAGATTAGAAGAATATCAAAACAATAATGACTGGGGTTCTGAATTACACACAAGATGCCAGAGAAGGGAAAAAGATGTGTTTAATGATATTTCTCAATCAACAGGACAGCTAACATTTGGACTTGAAGGGAGAGTAGTTGTTCTCTCACAGCAGGTAGAAAGAGCTGGCCAGCCTAAAGGGCAGCATGTCATGATAACTTTGGGGGATACCAAATTTCTCAGTACAGCCAGTGCTGAGGGGGTTAATGAGGGTGGATCAGATAATGCTGAGCAGGTAGGCAGGCCCCAGGCCTAAAGGATCCTCTATACCACTCTCAGTTTTTCTACTATATTGTGGGTTATAAGCAATTACTTAAGAACTTTTGGAAGATGAGTGACATAATTATATTTACATTTTGAAAAATCAATATGGCAGTCAGTGGAGAGATGAGGAATGGCAAAGTGGAAAGGAACCCAGTCATTGAGATAGATAAGGTGGGAAAACCTGAAGGTCTCAACTGAGATTGTCACTTAGGCATAGGAATGATGCATGACACTTTGTGACATACTCAACATGATCCAAGCTTCCCATCAGGTGTCATACCAAAGAATAGCCTGGTATGTTTTACATTAAAATATATTTTCTGAAACAAAAGAAAATGTGAGAAAAGCCCAATGTGTGAGTAAATAACAACTAATGCAAGTAATTAAACTAAGGCTTTGAGAAAATATCACCATGCCATCTTCTGGATGACAAGAAGAATGTGGTTGCAGATACCTTAAGTCAGAGTGAAAAGTAAGGAATACTGGATTGGCAAAGAACAAACTCAGAAAATATACTTTTCTAAAAATGGACGCATAGTTCCTTATTTGCTGGTCCTTTAGTTACTACTTGATTTGGAAGGAAAGAAAGAGATGTGTTGCATATTCTTACAGATATTTTTTAATGTAAATAGATTTTTCTTCATATTAGGGGAATGCATTTGGATTTGAAATTCAAATACATTTTCAAATTTCTGACTGAACCATCATCCATCTGGTTCTCCTCCTCACACCCACCACACACCCACCTCTGTATCTCTCTCTTAATGTTTTTATTTCATTGCTTTTCTGCCCAATGAATCAGAACCTCTAGAACTATACATAAATAAAAGATCTAGAGCCTGCCTTAACCCTGGTTTTACCCACCTCCTATAATGCCTTTGTGGTTGTTCCAGCGGCTACTATTAGTAACCCCCTCCCCACAAACCATTGTAATTTCTCTGCTATGAGAACCTTATGAGTATCCATATCTTTGATCTGGATTAGAACACATATGTTGATAAACATTTCAATAATTTAAAAAATGTAATTTTATCAGAAATACAAATAAAATCATGCAGGTGAAAGAAAAGGAGATAAATAAGACACAAGAAATGATTATGTCTATCATGAAGAAGTAGTTATTTGTGTCAGGAGAAAAACACACCATTCCCATACTTTATTTTGCCCACAAGGTTAACATTTCTATAAATGTGCATCTGACACACCTAGTTTGACTACATACAATGGATTAGATAAAAAGAAGTAGTTTTCTAAGTACAAAGTAGAAACCATGATTTCTTTAAACTGGGTATAAATTGGAAACAAAATAATACTCAAAAGAGTGTTGTGGTGTATCAATATTTTATGAAATTTCTAATATTAAACTATTTCTAGTTTTAAGAAGTTTAGACACACAAAAACTTAATACATATTTATATAATATCTTTTCAAAGTATTTCATCAATATTTTTAATCTATTTAACTTTTCTCCCACTTTCTTAAGAATCAAAATTCCTTTTTAACTTTTATTTCAAGTTCATGGGTACATGCGCAGGTTGGTTATATACATAAACTTCTGATGTATGTAAACTTGTGTCACGGGGGGTTGTTGAACAGATTATTTCAACTGTTGGTACTAAGCCTAGTACTCAACAGCTATTTTTCTTGATCCTCTCTCCTTTCTCCTACCCTCCGCCCTCTGATAGGACCCAGTGTGTGTTGCTCCTATCTATGTGTCCATGTGTTATGATTTAGCTCCCACTTATAAATGAGAACACGTGTTATTTGGTTTTCTGTTCCTGCATTAGTTAGCTAAGAATAATGACCTCCTGCTCCATCTATGTCCCTGCAAAGGACACCATCTCATTACTTTTATGGCTACATAGTATTCCATTATATGTAGAACTTTTTTTTAAATTTAGTCTATCATTGATGGGCATTTAGGTTGATTAGAATCAAAACTCTTAACTAATGTTATTCATTTCTCTCCTTGAGGTTAACATTTCAGAAGGTTTTGGCCAATTTTCTTTTCAAAATAATAATGTTTTCTATAAGTTCCTCAAGCCTTCTAACATCTTTTTAAATCTATAAATGCCTTTCAATATATTTTCATGCTTTTTCTAATGAAATTCAGACTTTGAAAAAAGATTCCTGTTGGTATCTAAACAAACCTCAATAAAAATACATCTCTTTCATTATTTTATGATGATTCTAAAATTATATCTATTTTACTTACCATCGTTTTGCTTGATAATGCCCAGTTGATTTGATTTTCATTTCTTGTCGCAGGTAGAACTCTGATGGCATAACCACATTTTATGCTCATTCCTCATTTTAAGTTGGTTATTTTCATCAATTACTATTAGTTTAATCACTCTGAACTGAAGTAAGGTAATAGATGAGTTTACTGAAAACACAATTCATTTTCTCATTTTGTTGGCCAAACAATACTACTCCATGTTCGTAAACATGAAACTCTTCAAGGGATCTGCTTCAAGGGGAGGCAAGATGAATGTGCTCTTGGGAGTAGGACATTTAGAGATACGGTAAATTACCTTGTCCAGGCACTGGCCAAGTGGTGCTGTGGAAAATCTCCAGGACATCTCAGCTGCATGAGATAATTTGTCTCCCATGGACTTTTCTCTCAATGGCTTGGCTGTGAGCCTACTAAAGGAAAAAAGAAATTGTGTTTTTTACCTTCTGTAAAAATTGCACACGATTTGCACTTTTGAATTCTCATTTTGTTTCCATTCAGTAGTTATCAAAATTATTAACAAAAGCCAGATGATAATATTATTCATATTAAAGACTGTGTTTAATTTATATTTATAATGCTCATATAATGTTATAATGTTTTATGACTATATTACATAGGCAACCTACAGATGATCACATCTTTGGGTGAAATGTTTATTTTTTGTTTGTTTATGAACTGTCAATAGCCATCCATGTGCTGTTAAAGATAAAGGTTTTGCAGCCTGGCGCAGTGGCTCACACTTGTAATTCCAACATTTTGGGAGGCCGAGGCAGGTGGATCACGAGGTCAAGAGTTCGAGACCAGCCTGGCCAACATGGTGAAATCCCCATCTCTACTAAAAATACAAAAATTAGCTGGGCATGGTGGTGGGAACCTGTAATCCCAACTAGTCAGAAGGCTGAGGCAGCAGAATCGCTTGGACCTGAGAGGTGGAGGTTGTAGTGAGCCATGATTGCACCATTGCACTCCAGCCTGGGCAACAAGAGCAAAACTCTGCCTCAGAAAAAAAGAAAAAAAAAAAAAGATAAAATTTTTATATAATATAGGTTGTTATAAAGCAAACAAACAAGAAGTATGGAAATATCTTTCTTATTTTGACTTCATAAAAGACAGCTGTCTATATGTAACTCAGTAGAGTTGTTAGACATCCCTAACAAGAAAGCTTGAGTAAGTCACTTAGTTATATTAAAGTACGATTATTTAAATAATTTAAAGTTTCCTGTTGTTTTAAAGAAACAATTTGTATTGTATTTTTTTAGAAAATGACTTTTCATGTAAGAAGGTCAATAACATAGCACACTTAAGGTAATATTCTCTATCATTTATTTTTTCATTTGACTTCTACACTATTTAAAAATACAAAAAATAATAGTTTTGTATGTGAGCATTTAGAAATGCTTTGGGATGATTCAAAATTTCCAAATCTTTTTACAAGTCAGGCCTTTCAAGAGATATGAAGTAAGTACAAAAGTTTTCATCATTCATGCATCTGACATTGAATCAGATACTAATCAGAACCCTGGCTGAGCTGGTCTATAGCTAAGGGTTCAGCTGTTATGCATTAAATCAATTCTAAATGCACTTTTTCCAACTTCTTCCCATCCAAATATATTTAATTTGTCATGTGTCCCTCATTATATAAGAGAGATTTTTCTGAACAAATTCTCTGCCTTGAGAGAATCTGTTCAACAGATTTATACTAACGTGTTAGTGACTGGAAAGAAAAGCCAATGAGATTCAATCAATTAAATGAAATAATTGAAACCTCAGCTACTGACTCGAATTATTTTTGAATCAAGGGAATTTGCAGGATGGGCTTCTTGATGTCCTAGAATTGCTATAAGTTAATTACCCACCTGTAAATAAGAATATCTTCCTCAGGTATGTAATAATGAAAATTAAAAACAAATAGAATTTTGCTTTGGTGTATATTTCCCTCTTACTGTTCCCTGGAAAAAGTTACTATATCCCAGGACCAGATTGTTTAATTTTGCTATCTTTTCTAGCTCTAGAGTGATTTCAAATATTGGGTGTTCCTTCAAATGAACAGAAATAGTACCAATTCACAATGCCATGCATTTGAGATATAAATTGATCAGCAGGACTTCATCACATTGTAATCTAGAAGGATAGGGCAAATGGTAGCTCTTAATTATCTAGAATTTCAGAAGAAATGGGACAGAAATAGGAAGAAAGAAGACAAAAAGCAGTCTTGGTTCTCATATCACTAAAGAGTTTCAATGGAACATGATCTCAAATGAAACCTAGTGGCCATGGCTCATGTGTTGTGTTCCACAGTAACTAGAGGTGTGCACATTTGGTCTGGAGCAATCTTCATAGAAGAAGGGACTAAAGCCCTAGAAAACATGAGCTCAACTGGCTTCAGCCTGCATATCATAAGCATTCATTGAGAAAACATTAAGAACCCATGTACATAAACAATAGGCCTTAGATATGGTTGTCACTCTAATAACAACTAAAAGAAGATTGTATGCTTCTCCTAGATGATACAAATTTTTAAAGTAATATATTTTCTCATTTCTTCTTTTGCTGCCAGAGTGCTTGGAGCTAAATCTGTAGACATAATTTTAGCAACTATTAAAAAAATTATGACATACATATTTTTATACAATTTTCTCCTGATGTGTTTTTTGTATTTCTATTTTTTAACATCCTGAATTATGTTTTCCCCCTCTTTTATTTACTGCTTGCATTTGAATAAACTGCTTGTTTTTGTAGAATTAAAACAAATACACTCAATCATATAACAGCCAACAAAGAAATAAATACACAATAATAAAAGGTTTGCTACTAGTCCCTTGCTTTTCTGCTTATTTACAATGATTCAGAGAATGGTTAGACTAGGGAAACATGATCAAAATTAGCAACATTCATTTAACAATAAAAGACAACCCTCTACATTCCATTAGCTCATCTTAACTATAGAGAAGATTATCTCAAAGTAGCCAAGTCTAATATGCAATTAAGACTGTACATAACTAAAGGCACAAGATAGAACTGGCTTTTATTTTCTTCCTCGCTCATTCTCTAGTCAGCCTTCAGTCATGAATACTTGTAGAGAGAAAACTTTACACAAGCTGGAGGCAATTGCTGAAGCTGGAGACTCAGCTTTTGACATCTGCCATACAGAAGTGACCAGCCTGAGAATATAGAGATTTCTTACTAATATAATGTAATAATTTTTAAATATTAATAGAATGCTGGAATTTAGTTTCTCTCAAATGTTCCTGCCTTGCCTTCATTGAACCTCCTGGACTTCCTGTCACCCCTTTTCCCTCTCTCATCTTACTCCAAGACTTTTGTAAATAAACAGCATAATGGAGAAGACACTTTCTCATAAGGATATTTTTTAGTTGACTATGCTTGCATAACAGCCAAAAGACCAAAATATTTCATCATCAAGAACATCCAAGTGGCTGCCCAGAACCAGGATTTCATCATCAAGAACGTCCAAGTGGCTGCCCAGAACCAGGAGAACTGATATGGAGTCGCATGAGATAATGTTGGCTGACTAAAGATGACAATTTGAAAACTCCCTGTACCCTTGGGCTAGCTGAGAAACAGTGATGCTCTGCCAAGAGCTGGCTTTAGAGTTGGGCATATCTCCACTGGAATCTCAACTCTGCCACTTCCTCTTCATGGAAACTTAAACCTTTAATCTCTTGGGGTCTCAATTTCTTCATCTTTAAAATTAGCATAATCCCTTTTGGGGTATTATAAATTAAATGTTTCCTTATAAGAAACTTCAAATATCTGAAAAATATGATTTCAAAATTATATACTTGGGATTATGTTCTGGCTCACTGGAAAAATACCTTCTGTGTACAAGCACTATACCTGCTGCCTGGGATAAGAAATAAAATGCATGCTGTCTGTCCTCAGGAATCAAAAGCTAACACAGACATAGACTTATACATAACTACAGACCTTCTCATCAAATGTTTGAAGCAATGTTAGAAGTCAGAGATAGCATTTGATGGTATTATAATCATTTTGCATTCAGGTGGCTAGGAAAGCTTAAATCCTATGTCACTGTCAAGAATCTCTCCCAAGTGGTTATTAAGTAAGGCAACCAACAAACAAAACAGAACAGGAATAAAGGTCATTTTGTTGGTTGCAAGACTCTGTAACTAACCCTGCTGGTTAAAAAGTAAATTGAAGCCTCTGACTTAGGCTTTAAGTCAGAAAGGGACCTCCTAAACACCTCTCTCATGTTAAGACATTCACGTTTTAGATATTGAGAACAGAAGGCTCAGGTATACCTGCATGAGAGAAAAACGTATAGCTGAAGGGTTTTTTTTTTTTACCCATTCAGACACAGCATGAAAGACAGAGAAAGGCCACCAAAATTTAAGAGGACTCCCTGACATTGCTTACCAATTCTACAACACAATACAAAAAAAAAAAAAAAAAAATGACAACAAGAAGTTCCAGACCTAGACTCCTCTCTTTGAAGATATAACCAGTGATTGTGCATGCAGTGGCAATGCCCGCTACTAATTATGTGCAATCAATCTCTATGGATTTGAATAAGCAGGTTAATCTTTTTTCCTTGGGTTGGGAATGAAGCTAGCAAGAGGAGGTTGCTAAGAATTGGGTGAGCATAGGTAGAACACGCATGGGGAAAAATGGCAAATGGTCTTTCCTCCAATGGGACAAAATGTTGGTGTAATTAATTATCTCCCCAAATTATACCTTGGAATTTAAAATTTTTATCAGGAAGATATCTACAGAACTCAAAACATTTTGTGTGAACTCCAGTACATGATGGTATTTGTCCTTAAAAGGAGTAACTACTAAAACTACACTAAACATTTATTGTAGTTCAGTGCAGACTTTAGGAATAGTTCTAAATGGTACCCGGAGCAGCAGGGGAACTGATGAAATTAATCTATACTATACTACCACAAAAATTAACGTCCTCTTGATATAAATGAAAAATATGTTTGTAAAAAATTGCAAGACACACTAAGTTTTAGTGTTAGAGATTGCGAAAAAAGATACCAGAAAAGATCCCATCAAACACTATGCTGAAATAAAGATATAACATGTATGAGTGGTATTATACTATCAGAATAGGAAATGGTATCAGATTCAAAGATTTTGGGAGCCAAGATGGTGGGAAGAAATGTATTCAAACTGCAGATGAATATCAATAAAGTAAGCAAATAAGATTTTTTTTTTTTGAGAGAGGGTCAGACACCTGAAAAGAGGCCATAAAATATGAATAAACTTTAACCAAATGATTCACCTCTACAGCAGGTTGAGCCAACTTTCCTCATCAAGGAGACCTCAAAGTTGCTTCAGAGTATCCATGCAAGTTGTCTTGTAAGGTCCTTTGTTTTATGCATATTTTCTGGAAGATTGTTTCTCTTTGACCTAAAAAAAAATCAGTCCTTCCTTCATGTAAGGGAAAGTCTCATCTATTGTGTCTTTCAGTCCTAATTTTCTATTTTTTCTTGGGTATTGTATCTCAGGGACAGCAATTGTCATTAACTAGGATTTTCTTTTTCAAAAATATACTTACTACCTTTATTTCCTTTTTTTCTTTAACTTTGGGCATTGTAATTTTTTTATACTTCCCCTATTTTTGTAATGTAATATTTTCTGTTGACTTCATTTCCTCCCCAACACACATTGCATATTTAAATGGCTTTTTATTATAGTTAATATGTGCACCTTTGATAGCGTCATAGCTTTAAATTGTTACTTTAGAGTTGCTTCTTTTTCTATCTTTTCTTTTATCAAACTACAAATTTCCATATCATCTCCTCTCCTCAAAACACACTAACACACATAAACAATTGATTATTTCTGAAAACTAGACTGTATTCTATTTATTAGGTCTTAGTTTAATGTCAGTTAGAACAAATATTTAAATGAGACAATGGAAAATGTTCATTAATTTTATAATTAATTTCTAAAAGAGATACATTATTTGATTAATTCCTACATGAGTAACTAACTTTATTTAATAATTTTCTGAAGTAACTCAACATAAGTGCTCAAATGTACCCCAAATTTGCTATTTTGTTTTGCTTTGTAAATCAGAATAAAAGCTGTTGATAGTAAAGGTAAGTCACATAAAAATATTAATTGATGCAACACTTATAAAATCAACACTTCATGTATTTCTAATGAATCACATTAGCTTTAAATCTATTTTAAAGTATATTTAAATTTGTATTGTTGGTACAACATAAAGGAACAAATAAAATTAAAATTTTGTTGTCCTTCTAAATCTAAATAATAGTATATATAATATAAAGGGAAATACTTGAGTTACCATTAAATAATTTTAATACATAAATTTCTCCTTCTATCTATTATTCCCAGAAACACAGAATATTTAAATAATAGAAGAATGCAAAAGAAACAACAGAGGTCATTTTGGATGTACTTTCTTCTCCATTTATCAGGAAATGAATTATGATAAGTACTATAAACAAACTATTCTGATTACCAAGTAAATATGATCCTGTATGAAGTCACACTTTATCTTATCTATGGAAAATTTCTCTCATTCAGTAAGTAGTAGGAAGGGATACATATTTCACTAATCAAATTTGAAGAAAGATTCTGAAACTTGATGATTGTTATTTTTATTAGGATCTATCTAAATTAAGACATTCGTGGCCAACGCTACTAGTGCCCTGACAGATGTCTATTCTTTCTTTTAATCAGAGAATTCTACTTTTCTTGGAGTTAGAAATATTCCCAGTTTAAAATACTTA
Source organism: Macaca mulatta (assembly GCF_049350105.2). Classification (NCBI taxonomy): domain Eukaryota; kingdom Metazoa; phylum Chordata; class Mammalia; order Primates; family Cercopithecidae; genus Macaca; species Macaca mulatta. The sequence goes on along the minus strand of NC_133408.1, from coordinate 19,292,570 downwards.
GCTTTGAAAAATTCAATGCCACTGGAGTAATCATATGCCACACTCCTTGCCAACAGGATTTAAGAAATCTTTGAGTGTGACTTCCCTTCAAGCTGGTGAGAAAGGTTGCCTCAGTTGATGGTTACACTTTAGCCTTTAAGCTTTTGTCCTTCTCTCTCCCCTTGGAACACAGACATGACAGGCTGAAGTAGAGAAGCCTGAGGTTAAAGGCCACATGCTAAGGGTGGCTGATTGAGAAACTGAAAGAAACAGAGGTATTTCACAACATCTATCATGTGCCATGTTAGCCTTGAACACCCCACTTCCGGGCTTTTTTTATATCTAAAATAAACCACTTTCCAATTCAGCCTCTGCTTATCAAGTTTCCATTACCACACGTTCAATGCAGTCATACCAGAAAAACTTTATATTAGTTTGTTTAGAGTATTTTTTTCATTTATGATTTATCAGTAGCATTTATATGAACTTTGAAACAAAATCTTACTATTCTTTTCTCTAATTCCATCTTCCAACATTTAAATTTTGCAGATATGGTATTGTAATAATTCCAATGAAATTAATTCAAGCTGAAACAAATTATTTTAAAACTTCAATTTGAGAAAAGATTGTATGCTATTAAATATGTAACGATGACTATAAATTATACAAAGAACTTCTGCTTCTCTAATTCAATGTATAAACACTGGCATAAGTACCTAATGATGTTTCCTTTTGGGAAGTATCGGGGGGAAAGGGATGGCATAAAACTTATTCATTCACCCAGTGATCCCTGAGTGATGACTACAATGATGAAAGAGGCTGAGTGGTAAGCAAAAATTTCAGGGAGGCACCACAGAGATAGGAAGAGTATTATTTTTTAATCAAAACTCTCTCTTTATATGGGCTGGTCTTTGTGACTTAAACATTAAAACTATGACTTGTTCTGGGCTAAAAGACAGCTTGAAAAATGCTAGCAACTCAGCAGTAATAATGACTTGAATGTCCACACTACAGAGCAGAAATTGAAAATACTTCCCTACCCTGTTCAGTCTTACCCATGAAATTTCCCTTAATATTTTGAACAATTAGTGATAAGGATCAATATATGTAAACCTGTGCTTGCCCTTAATGGGGAAGACACTATTCCTATTGTCAGATGATAGCAAAAGCCCATGCCAAACAGTGTAAGGACTTGCAGTATCACAGATCCTCCAGATTAACAAGAACTGTACAGCTGAAGGGCAACCCACGCAAAGAGTGGGCCTGATGCTTTCCCGGCTAACAGAGACAAGTGTCAGGGTGTGGGCAGAGTGAACTGCTCCTCTGCAACCTAATGAATATAGGCTTTGTTACGTAAAAATCAAATGATGCAACTGCAGTGCTTTCACCAAAAAGAAGGAGGAAGAAATTAACTTAAAAACCTGTTACATATTGTCTCACCTTATTCTACATAATCAGCATTCATTTATTATTCTGAATTCAGTAAATTTGGTTCTTATTTTGTGGAGCATGTTCACTCATATCCAAAAAAAAAAAAAAAAAACCTTCTGTTGTTTTCTTGAAGTTTTATAAACAGACCCTTTTCAGGTATCAGACTATCTGATATCTTGACTCTTAAACTCTTGACTAACAAGATTCTGATATCCTCAATGGGATAAAAACCATAAGTGGAAGTACTTGTAGTGATTTCTATCAACTAATCTTATTTGTCTAGTTTTGCCACTTTTTACTAAGCTCCTTCAATCCAAGTACTTTATTCTCATGATCTGAATAAGAACTCTGTGAAATAAAAACTATCAATATTTCATTTGACAATGAAGGCCCTGAGGCACAGAACCCCAGTAACATAAGGCACATAACACTTTCCATTTCAGGAATTAGAGGAAGACCCAATGTCTACATTGCCAGAAGCTTTTTATCAAATTGAGATGGGAGGAAAATTTGGACACCACTTTTGATAAGAAAACCATACTTTTTGAATCACTGAACTATAACCAGATTTCCTGCTTACCTTAGCCAGTATCAAGGATTTACCCATGAAAGCTATTTTAGAAGCCGAATCTTTTGAAGGATCACAGATATGTCACCCTCTGTTTCACCTGAGTAGTACCTCTGAATGACTTTATAAATGACATTGATAGATGACATGCCATAAGGCAGATGGATTGTCAAGTACATTTATTGCAAGAGCATTCTACTCTACTTTCTGAGGCAGTGATGCATATTGATATATCTGGAAATGTGCCAGATAAAGATTAAATGAAAAGGGAATTTCCATTTCTCTGTTGGTTAACCATTAAGTTCAATTAATGAAAATACCATACCTCATGCATTCCAGTTAACCAAATTGTTCCTGTGTTCAAGCATTTAACTGCAATTATAGCAGTCAACACCTAAAATATTTAGGTGAACAAGAATCTCAAACCTATAGAAAACTTGCAAGTGTGGTAGAAATCACTTTTTTTCTGAATTATTTGAAAATAGTTGCCATCCTGATGTTTCATTATACTCAGATATTTGTGATAATTTGTGTGCGTGTTCTACAGAAAAAGGGATTTTACAAACAAATAAAAAAGAAAGAAAGGAAGAAAGGAAATGAGAGAAAGAAGGAAAGAAAGAAAGAAAGAGAGAGAGAGAGAAAGAAAGAAAGAAAGAAAGAAAGAAAGAAAGAAAGAAAGAAAGAAAGAAAGAAAGAAAGAAAGAAAGAAAGAAAGAAAGAAAAAGAAAGAGAGAGAGAGAAAGGAGGGAGGGAGGGAAGGAAAGGAAAGGACAAAAGAAAAGAAGGGAAAGGGAGGAAGGGAGAAAGAGAGGGAGGGAGAATACATACTCATAGTATAACCGTCAATATCAGGACACTAATGTTAATACCTTACTACAATCTCATTCTCAGACCCATCCAATTTTACCAATTATCCCCATAATATCCAGTACACCAAAAAGTCCAAATCAGAATGACATGTTGTGTTTTGCTGCTATATTTCCTTTAGTCCCCTTCACTCTGACACAGCTCCTCAGTTTTGCTGACTTTCGATGACCTTGAACTTTTGAATATTACAAGCACTAGCTTTTACAGAATTTATCTCAATGTGGGTTTACCTGCTGTTTTCTTAATATTAGATTCAGGTTAGCATCTTTGGTAGGCATAAGAGAGAAGTGATGAGGTATCCTTTCACTCTATCACATTGTGCCCAGGTTTGATTTGTCTTGTTACCAACATCCTATTACCTTTATCACTTGACTAAAGTGATGTCTGCCAGGCCTCTCCATTGTATTCTCTATCCCTTTGTAATTAGTATTTTGTGGGAAGTAAACATCCTGTTCCTCATCAAAATTTCAACTTATTCATTTACTTAGTGTATCAGTTCATTTACATGCTGCTGATAAAGACATATCCGAGACTGGGCAATTTACAAAAGAAGGAGGTTTATTGGACTCACAGTTCCACATGACTGGGGCAGGGGGCCTCACAATGATGGCAGAAGGCAAAGAGGAGCAAGTCACATCATACATGGATGGCAGCAGGCAAAGAGGCAGCTGGAGCATAGAAACTCCTGTTTTTAAAAAACATCAGATCTCATGAGACCCATTCAGTATCACAAGAACAGCATGGGAAAGACCTGCCCCCGTGATTCAGTCACCTCCCACCAGGTCCTTCCCACAACACGTGGGAATTATGGGTGCTACAAGATGAGATTTGGGTGGGGACAGAGTCAAACCATATCATTTACTTATACCTATACTGGTTGATAGTTTCCAATTTTTATTAGATGGGTTATAATTATTTAACAACATTTTTATTTTAATCTTCAAATGAACCTTTTTTGGGACAGTAGTAGTTCTTTCAAGGTGCTTTTTCTTTTGCCATATTTCCAACATTCATGGCTCAACAAGATATTCCAGGTTCATCTAATACTTGCTCGGCTCCAACACTGGAATCAGTCATTTCTCCAAGACCCCTTGGAGAAGCCAAGATCTGGGTGTATGGTGTGTGCTTACTGTCATTGAAGTATTGCTATGCCAGTCCTTCCAAGAGGAAGGAAGCCTCGTGAATATACGTATATACACACAAACACATACACACATGCACATACAGACACACACACATACACAGACACAGGGTTTTACATCTATATTTATTTCTAGATCTATAAATCTTCAAAATTGTGAGTTCATACCAATAACTAATTCCAATCTAACCTCACAGGGCCTATACTAGTTCTCTTTCTTTCTTTCCATAAATGCAAACTCCTTCTCCAACTATGAGAAACCCAGATCTCATTGTGCTTACATATTTACCTATTTGATAAGATGCCCTGTATACAACCAAACTTCTGCCTCTGCCATGACCCCTGATCCATGCAGGTTTACTGCTTACCCAGCTCCGGAAGCCTGGGCTGTCTGCCACATGGAAGTCCCTTATACCCTTGTAGAACAGTTGCCAGATAACATACAGGATGCTCAGTTAAATTTGAATTTCAGAGCAACAACGAATTATTTTGTAGTATCGGTGTGTCCCAAGAAAAGCTATACTGCTTATAGGTATAACTTATTTCTTTAAAAGCATCAGTATACTTTCATTGTTTATCTGAAGTTTAAATTTAACTGGGGGTCTTGTGTTCTGACACTATAGGTCAGGCTTCCCTTAGCATAGGTCCAACTTTGTATTCACTTCATTTACATGTCCCTTCCCTTCAGCTGAGTGCTCTGGCTCCCCCAGCTAAGCTGACCCTCTGTGAGACACACTTTCTCACTTTGCTGTGCTGTGACACCCTGCACTGAGTTGGGCTGTGATGCCCAGCCAGCCTGAAATTAGCCAGGCCCTTCCTCAGCTCCGCCACCTAGTCCAGGGCAACCCACCCGTCACAGGCTGTCCTCTCACTCTGAAACCTCACCTTGAGCCACCACATCTCTCCCCAACTCCCTTGTGGATGTCTATGTCCTGCTTGTCCTGCTTCACCCAGTATTTTTAGGACCCAATGTTCAGGGAGGGAAAGAGAGGGAGGAAGGAAAAAGAAAGAATTCTGAAACATATGTAAGGATAGATTGCAGAGTTTAACACTAAGTGCTCATTTCATGATAATAGATCATCATGAAAAACATAGGAAAGTTCTACTAACAGCAAGAAAAAGGGCAGAAGTAAATCATTTTGTACTGTTTTTCCCCAAGTGTGAATAGTAATAAGCCTGCTTTGTTAGGAGAAAGAAAAAAACCAAGAGGGAGGGGAGAAGAGGAAAAGAAAGAAAAGAATAAAAGAGAAAGAGAAAAGGAAAGAGAAGGAAAGGAAAGGAAAGGAAAAGAAAGGAAAGGAAAGGAAAGGAAAGGAAAGGAAAGGAAAGGAAAGGAAAGGAAAGGAAAGGAAAGGAAAAGAAAGGAAAGGGAGGGAGGAAGGGAGGGAGGGAGGAAGGGAGGGAGGGAGGGAGGAAAAGAGGGGAATCTATTAAGTATAATGTTAAATGGTATGAAATGCTTTAAAACGCTAAAATTTTACATTTTATTACTTGAATAAGAAATCTACACAATCTAGTAGATGAGGCAGGGAATGTTGCCTCCCCTATGAATATACTTTTTTCTTTTTCTTTTGTTACAAAATTTTATTTTATTTGTGCTAGCAAAGTGCCCAGAACTAAGTGATAGTTGACAATTAATGTAATCTAGTGAGTCACAAATGGTACAATTCTGCACCCTTAAGGAGTGATTTGAATACTGTGGATGTATTTTTCGTTTCACAATTATTGGAAAGAGAAACTAGCTTGGTGAACATGACACGAGACAATCTAACATACTGAAGAATTATTCATTCAAAACATCAAAAGTGCTTCCATGGAGAAACAGTGGTGTGAGCCTAAAGTTGCCCTCTATCCCCAGTTTTCCATCCTTTCTAGCAGCTTACACATGGCCACAGTACCCAGTCTGATCAACGAAACCTCAAAGGAAATGTGAAGAAGTTCTAGGAAAGCTATTTGTTTCTAATGAAAGATGACGTCATAGAACTCATATCACTTTCCACTTATTTCTTCTTTGAAAGCAGCCATCTGTGTCTAAGAGAACCATAGAGGCACTAGACATTGCACTGTTAAGAGCTGAGCCAAAGCTGTACCTCCCTTCCTCCAGCTATGGGAAGAAAATAATTCCCTATTTGTTTAAGCCACAGAAGTCAGTTTTTCTGTTATTTTCAACATAGCACACTCCTAACTAAAACTATGGTATTTTTATTTCAAGAAGATAACATTTAAATGTTTGGCTTTCAGGGATCTCCTGATTAGAAGAGATGACTACAAATTCCCCTTTCAACCTATCCTGATGACCTATGTTAGATGGGGTGACAGAGGGAGGGAGGAGAACTAGAAACAGAGGTATCTCCTAGTTTGGTATTAATGCAAAGAAGACTTCATTAAAGGCTTATTGAATGTCGAATGCCTTAAATGCTGCCTCTTGGTGCCCAGTAGCCCGAGGGCTGTGAAGCATGTGAAAGTAACACGGAGAATTTATTCTCTGGGGTCTAAAAGACCTATCTGTTAATACCACTTCCTAACTGCTTGACATTCAGCTAAATACTTAGCCTAAGATTCTTGGTTACATGAAAGTAATAATGGGTGCTACCTCATTTGGCTCTTGTGAGGATTAAATGAGGTAACGTTTATACAGTGCACAGTATCAATGAAGGTAAAATACTGGTGATTTTTTATACACTCTACATAATTTCAAATTGCGTTTCTTTGATTAATTACTTTTGGCTGTTACTTTTTTTGTTGGTAGTGAATATAAGAACCATGAGAAGAATGTTACCCAGTAAATGCCGTATACTTTAATATGATTATAGACTTTTAAAAAGTAGCTTCATGTATCCCTTCTACATTTTTATAGTGGCAATTTAAGCTGACTAGCTTGCATTTTATCATGCATTTATAGATCCACAACTCTAGTAAATAAAGTTATCAGACAGGAATGCAATTCAGAAATATATTTAAAGAGCAAAGCTTATTTTTCTAGGAATTTTACTTTGTTGATTTAAAAATACATTTTATTGTCTTATCTAAGTGAATTTTATATCCATAACAAGTTTGTTAATATTATTTAATCCCATCAGCATATCAATTTAAAGATTAAAGATTAAAATTTTATAAAACAAATTGTGAGATAATGAAATGTCAACCTTTAATGCTTTATGAGAATAATGCAATTAAATTATGATATATAAAATTCTTACATTTCTAACAAAAGCTTCATAAAATGAACATATTGTATAGAGTGATTACAAACTGAAAAAACAACTTTCTTAAATAGAAGATGTGATAGAACATAGTTATGAAGATTTACTAAGTAAGGTATTTTGAGGACTTCTTAAAACAATAAACTACAGATTTTAAATATTTTTAAAACTGCCAAAAGTCTATATTTAAAATAGGATCATGCTACATTCTTGAACATCTGTTTTGTTGCAATGATATCATACTGAAATTTTAATGCAAAGTAAAATGTATACGATGTAAAATGCAAGTCTTTCATATGTTGCTATTGGATACACTGCTTATAAAGCTAAGGATAAAAGATAACTTTAAACTCTGAGTCATACAATAGTTATAAAGCAAATATGCACATTTATATCTCAAAAGATAAAATTGCAACTGTTACTAAGCAGGAGTGAACTCTTTACTGAATTATCCTTAATGCAAACATGTTTTGTCATTAGTGGCTAGATTGCCCAATTCAATTTTCCTGCATATCAATCAATGCACTAACATTTTAATTTTACTAACCCCTTTGGAACTATTATCACATCCTAATATTAATGCCAAATGTAGTAATTATGTAGTAAATTCCCTTTGTTTCTAAAACATATCTTCTCCATAAACCTATGTGAACATTTCTGAAGAGTCATTATTACTGTTTAAGCAAATGGATTTTATTATATAAACAGAAATACGTATGACAAATATATAAAAAATATATAAAATAACAGACATTAATCATACATTAAGATACTATTATAAAATGGAAATATTTGGAAATTCACCTTAGGAGTCTTAAAAGGAGTTGACAAGGATTTTAATGCTTGTTTTTCTATCAGTCTATAATATTTATGAAGTCAGACAGATCTGTGTTCTCCTGTAGGTAGCCCTAAACACCAAGCCCAATGCTTGGAATTTAATAGAGGATGAATGAGAATTTGTTGAATCGAAACCAACTGATGCTTATTATGCTTCCTAGAAACAGGGAAAAGAAAAAGTTTGAAAGACTTGGTAATTTCTCCTTCACAAAATGATCATTCAAATAGGTATTAACAGAAACAGCTTTCACGATTCCCTAAGAACCTTTTTGCCCTGGCAGGATGTTGTCTATTTCCTTTCTTTCCAAACTCCATGCCATTGCATAGCTCATCTCCAGAAGTTTCTTTATGCCAGGGTCATTCATGACACAAGAGTCTGTTATGATTTTCCTTACCTAGAGCATTACATTAGAAAAAATGAAGCTTAAAATCACATTAATTATATGATATTAAATGGACATAGCTACATTTAAACAATGATGTATACATTACGATTAAACTATTTGACTTATGTACTTGTGTTTCCAGGGTTTGGAAGAGAATATGCAACAATTAGAATTATGCAATGTTGATGGCATTATGATAATTTTATCCCTACTGTTGCACAAACATTATAATTAAAGTTAAAACAATTTCTCTACATCTGGTAACTACTTCATATTATTAATTCATATGCAGTTTGAAATCGATCAAAAGACATCTATCTGTCTTTTGCAAATAAACTGTCCTTAGTCCACCTCTTTACACGTCCTGGATTTATATAGCTAATGTCTTCAAAATAGTATGGGATTTCACATTTGAAGTTTAATTTTCATATAGTCATTTTTGTTTCAGCCTATGGATATCCTTTTAAATATTCTAACAAATTAGCTATCCCTTCTAGCTTTGGGCAATATGAAAATACTACATGTGATTTATTTAAATAAAATAACACACATGCACACAAATAAATTAGATGATGCCAAATGCATATCATCTGTCTTAGCCAGTTTAGACTGCTATACCAAAATACCATAGACTGAGTGGATGAAATTATAGACTTATTCTCACACTTCTGGAGATCCAGGTGCTGCCACATTTGGTTTCTGGTGAGTACTGTCTTCTTGGTTTGCAGACAGCCACCTTCTTGCTATATCCTCATGTAGTAGACAAACTGGTTATCTTTCTCCTCTCTCTTCCTATGAAGGCACTAATGCCATTTATGAGGGCTGTACCCTCATGACCTAATCACTCCCAAAAGACTCACCTCAAAATATTATCACATTATGGATTAGGGCTTCAGGATATGAATTTAGGGGGAACATAAACATTTAGTCCATAGTACCATCTGAGGATGCTTTTCAAGCTGATAATGTTGAAATTTTCATCTCTCTGTCCTTGCAAACATTATTTAATCAGTCTATATATTATCAGCTTATCCACCAGTGATTTATGAGATTGTATTTCTGATGAACTTATTAGAAACCAAGATACTCTATCATGGTTATTGTTTTACCAGTTAAGTAAGACTTACAGACATAACAACAATGAGATAGTCCAGGTCTATCTAATAGAAAAGAGGTGCACACATATTCTGAAGTAGTTTGCTAACTTGAATTTGCATAAGAATCCACTAAACAAGCCTTAGACAGCTGGTGAGAATCCAGTAAACTAGTTCTAGTGGATTCTTATGTAATTTCTAAATGCAGGTCTCAGGACTCCATGCCCAAAATATGTTGATTCAGTAAACCTGTGGGGTTAATAATGAATCTCCATTTACAATAGGGACTCCACTTCCCTAGGCTTTTTGTACATGATTGACCCTTGAACCACACTTTTGAAAAACACTGGAAGTTATATATTATGGAAGGAAAACAATATGTACTAATTTCAACCCAGAGAACTATGATGTGGACACATCAGAAGTGCAATGTCAACAATATTTAATATGTATCCTACACAGTGAAACAGAAAAGAACAAACAATCCAACAGGGAATATATACTTTTATATTATGTGGTAAGACAACACATAAAAATAAAATAAATAAGATGTGACAGTAGAAATAAAAGTAAATTTTTTTTCATGTAAACCTTGGTTCAATAAATATTTGTTTAAGCAACCACAGAATATAAGTAAGAAAATAACTAACTATTAATATGTAAAAATTGCAAATGTTACAATACTGCAAGCAAGATTTCTGATCATCTTCTGGGTATGTGACTTTTATTTTTCTGCATATGTGGATATGTCAACAACTGAAATCGTAATATGCTTTTCTTAGAATTACAAACAAGTTACGTAATAGTTTGGTGGTCCAAAGACATCCTCTAACATGTGTGGGTCTCTAAAGATACTATTTGGCTGCCAAGACTTTTCTATTTATAGGAAAATAATATGTAATGTATAAATTTCTAAACAGTATTAATTCTTTTTGCTGACATTTACCTATTGGTTTTTATTCAGTTTTATCTTCATAATTTCTTACAAAATAAAATATTTTTCATTTTTATGTTGCCATGTGACTACATCAGAATATCAAATTTTTCCAAAATAGTAATCTGATTGTGTAACATCTTGGCTTAAAGTCCTTCGGATTCTTCACATGACTCTTAAGATTACATCGAAATTCTGGACATGACTCACAAGACCACTGTCAGCCGAGCCCTCCAGTCGGCCCTCTCTGAGTTCTTCATACCAGCTCTCTCCAGCTTAGCCACAACTCATCAAGAGCTTGGTATGTAACAGATTCTGTCCCTAATGCATTATGGAACAAATCACCTTTAATCCCTGTTAAAGATGTTCCAGCTAGAATTAATTTTCTTTTCTTTTCACAAATTGAGCATTTGAAAAGAAAAGGAACCTTTTCCATGTTTGTCATGTCACACAATGCCATTATCAGTTAGGAAATGATGAGGCTCAGATTTGAACTCAGACAAGTCTAAATCCAAAACCCTAATTCTCACCATTGCATTAAGGGACTTGCTCTTTGGATTTTCAAATATGCCTTCTTTCTCTATTCTTCAAAGTGTCTGGAAAACTCTCCTTGTTCCCAGAGCCTCCTTCACAGGATAATTCTACCCACAGTTCCTCCCAGCCAGTCTAGACTCTGTGTGTATGTTCCCATGTTACAAAGCACAATTCCTAATGGACTGTATTGTAATTGTACAGTTAGTTGTTTATATCCATCAAAAGAATTTTGTATGAAGGCACAAAGCTTAGCAATTTTATTCACCAGAATCTCCAGATTGTCTGACACATGGCATATAATAAATGACAAATAAATGTGTTGATTGGTTCACTGAAATCATGAATGAATAAGCCTTTTGCATGAGAAAGTGTCAGAAGTAATGTTTGTAGATTTGCTTGAAAATGTTTCATAATTTAAAAATTGTGTTGGGATCTGGCAAGATGGCCGAATAAGAACAGCTCCTGTCTGCAGTTTCCAGTGAGACCAACACAGAAGATGGGTGATTTCTGCATTTTCAACTGTGGTATCCGATTCATCTCATTGGGAATGGTTAGAAAGTGGGTGCAGCCCACAGAGGGCAAGCAGAAGCAGAGTGGGGCGTCGCCTCACCTGGGAAGTGCAAGGGACCAGGGAACTCCCTCCCCTAGCCAAGAGAAGCTGTGAGGGACTGTGCTATCTGGCCCAGATATCACACTTTTCCCACAGTTTTTGCAACCCACAGACCAGGAGATTCCCTCGTGTGTCTATATCACCAGGGTCCTAGGTTTCAAGTGGAAAACTGGGCAGCTGTTTGGGCAGATATGGAGCTAGTTGCAGGAGTTGGTTTTTTTTTGTTGTTGTTGTTGTTTTTTTCATACCCCAGTGGTGTATAGAACTCCAGTGAGACAGAATCATTCACTCCCTTGGAAAGGGAGCTGAAGTCAGGTAGCCAAGTGGTCTCACTGAGCAGGTCCTACTCCCACAGAGCCCGGCAAGCTAAGATCCACTAGCTTGAAACTCTCGCTGCCAGCACAGCAGTCTGAAGTCAACCTGGGATGACCGAGCTTAGTGGGGGGAGGAGCATCCACCACTACTGAGGCTTGAGTAGGTGGTTTTCCCCTCATGGTGTAAACAAAGCCACTGGGAAGTTTGAACTGGGTGGAGCTCACTGCAGCTTGACAAAGCTGCTATAGCCAGACTGCCTCTCTAGGTTTCTCCTCCCTGGGCAGGGCATCTCTGAAAGAAAGGGAGCAGCCCCAGTCAGGGGCTTATAGATAAGACTCCCATCTCCCTGGGACAGAGCACCTGGGGGAAGGAGCGGCTGTGAGCGCAGCTTCAGCAGACTTAAATGTTCCTGCCTGTCAGCTCTGAAGAGAACAGCGGATCTCCCAGCACAGTGCTCAAGCTTTGCTAAGGGACAGACTGCCTCAAGTGGGTCCCTGATGGCCATGCTTCCTGACTAGGAGACACCTCCCAACAGAAGTAGACAGATACCTCATATAGGAGACCTCTTGCTGTCATCAGGTGCGAGCCCCTCTGGGATGAAGCTTCCAGAGGAAAGCAATCTTTGCTGTTCTGCAGCCTCCACTGGTGATACCCAAACAAACAAGGTCTGGAGTGGACCTCCAGGAAACTCCAGCAAACCTGCAGAAGAGCGGCCTGACTGTTAGAAAGAAAACTAACAAACAGAAACAATAACATCAACATCAATAAAAAGGACGCCCGCCCAAAAATCCCATCCAAAGGTCAATAGCATCAAAAATCAAAGGTATATAAATCCATGAAGATTATGAAAAAACAGTGCAAAAATGCTGAAAATTCCAAAAACTGGAACACCTCTTCTCCTCCAAATGACTGTAACTCCTCTCCAGCAAGGGCACAAAACTGGATGGAGAATGAGTTTGATGAATTAACAGAAGTAGGCTTTAGAAGGTGGGTAATAACAAACTCCTCTGAGCTAAAGGAATATGTTCTAATCCAGTGCAAGGAAACTAAGAACCTTGATAAAAGGTTACAGGAACTGCTAACAAGAATAATCAATTTAGAGAAGAACATAAATGACCTGATGGAGCTGAAAAACACAGCATGAGAACTTCGTGTAGCATACACAAGTATCAATAGCAGAATTGATCCAGTGGAAGAAAGAATGTCAGAGATTGAAGATCAACTTAATGAAATAAAGTGTGAAGACAAGATTAGACTAAGAAGAATGAAAAGGAATGAATAAGGCCTCCAAGAAATATTGGACTAAGTGAAAAGACCAAATCTATGATTGATTGGTGTACCTGAAAGTGACAGGGAAAATGGAACCAAGTTGGAAAACACACTTCTAGACATTATCCAGGAGAACTTCTCCAACCTAGCAAGACAGATCAACATTCAAATTTAGGAAATAAAGAGAACACCACTAAGATACTCCTCAAGAATAGCAACCCCAAGACACATGATCATCAGATTCTCTGAGGTTGAAACAAAGGAAAAAATATTAAGGGCAGCCAGATAGGAAGGTCAGGTTACCTCCAAAGGGAAGCCCATCAGACTAACAGTGAATGTCTCTGCAGAAACCCTGCAAGCCAAAAGAGAGTGAGGGCCAACATTCAACATTCTTAAAGAATTTTCAACCCAGAATTTCATACCCAGCCAAACTAAGCTTCATAAGTGAAGGAGAAATAACATTCTTTACAGACAAGGAAATGCTGAGGGATTTCGTCACCACCAGGCCTGTCTTACAAGAGCTCCTGAAGGAAGCACTAAATATGGGAAAGTAAAACTGGTACCAGTCACTGCAAAACATACCAAAATATAAAGACCAATGACACTATGAAAAAACTGCATCAACAAATGTGCAAAATAACCAGTTAGCATCATGATGACAGGATCAAATTCACACATAACAATACTAACCTTAAATGTATGGGTAAAGACCCATTGGTGTGCTGTAGTCAGGAGACCCATCTAATGTGCAAAGACACACATAGGCTCAGAATAAAAGGATGGGGGAATCTTTACCAAGCAAATGAAAAGAAAAAAAAAAAAAGAAAGAAGGGCATTGTATAATGTTAAAGAAATCAGGGCAACAAGAAGGGCTAACTATCCTAAATATATATGCACCCAATACAGGAGCACCCAGATTCATAAAGCAAGTTCTTGGAGACCTACAAAGAGACTTAGACTCCCACACAATGATAGTGGGAGACTTTAACACTGTTGGTGGGAGTGTAAATTAGTTCAACCATTGTGGAAGACAGTGTGGCGATTCTTCTAGGATCTAGAACCAGAAATACCATTTGACCCAGCAATCTGATTACTGAGTACATATCCAAAAAATTGCAAATCATTCTACTACAAAGATACACGCATGTGTATGTTTATTGCAGCACTATTCACAATAGTAAAAACTTGGAACCAACCCAAATGCCCAACAGTGATAGACTGGATAAAGAAAATGTGGCACATATACACCATGGAATATTATGCAGCCTTTAAAAAGAATGAGTTCATGTCCTTTTCAGGGACATGGATGAAGCTGGAAACCATCATTCTCAGCAAACTAACACAGGAACACAAAACCAAACACTGCATGTTCTCACTCATAGGTGGGAGCTGAATAATGCAAACACCTGGACACAGGGAGGGGAACATCACACACCAGGGCCTGTCAGAGGGTTGGGGGCAAGGGGGATGGATAACATTAGGACAAATACCTAATGCATGTGGGGCTTAAAACCTAGATGACAGGTTGATGGGTGCGGCAAACCCCCATGGCACATGTATACCTATGTAACAAACCTGCATGTTCTGCACACATATCCCAGAACTTAAAGTATAATAATAAAATAAAATAAATAAAAACATAAAAATAAAAACTGTGTTGCTGATGTTTCTGATTCTTTCCTATAGTATCTAGGGAAAAGAGCAATTAGAATCTAGAAATTACAAGAAATAAAGTCTTCAATAAAATGATTGACATTTATTGATATACATAGTATAAGAGTATAGAATGTAAGACAAAAGGTTGGAGTCAAACTAAGTCATTTTGCATTTTAAGAGTCATATAATGCCCATAATATAACATAAGCATGGACCTCCTCAATTCACAAGAAACGTATCACATATCTCCCCAAACCAGTTACATTTCCTTTGTATACAACATTAAATAGCTTCAATGTAGTTTGTTAATGAATATGTAATTTATTAGTTTATATATATATATATGTTTTCCAATAAATTGCTTGCTTGACTAGATCTCAGAAGATGTAGCCTCTCAAAGCAATTCATTCACTTGTTAACTCTACTAGCTCAGAAACACAAAATAATTTTTCTAAGCTACAGTTTTCTAGGTCTAAAGTGAGTAAAGTGAACTGGAAGCAGAGCAAGATGGCAGAAGAGAGAGCTCAATCAATCGTCCCCCTCAGAATGACACCAATGTAACAACTATCTACACAGAAAACAACCACCTTTATAATAACCAAAAAAAAAAAAAAAAAAATCAGGTGAGTCCTCATGGTACCTGGTTTTAAATCCAAATCACTGAAAGAGGCACTGAGAAGATAGAAAAAATTGTCCTGAATTCCTGCCATCACCCCTCCTGAACCCCAAGCAGCAATGGCTTGGTGTGCAGAGCATCTCTGTGTGCTGGAAGAGGGAGAACACAGCAATTGTGAGACATTGAACTCAGTACTGTCCTGTTAGAGTAGAAAAGAAAACCGAACCAAACTCAGCTGATGCATGCCCAGCAAGGCAGCATTTAAACCAGCCCTAGCCAGAGAGGAATCACATATCCCAGATGTTGAAACTTGAATTCCCACAAACCTCATCACCATGGGCTAAAGAGCTCTGTGATCAAATAAACTTGAAAGGTAGTCTAAGCTATAAGGGCTGCAACTCTTAGGTGAGTCCTAGTGCCGAACCTGACCCAAAGACAGAGGACTGGAGTAGAGGAGGCAGGTAACATACTGAGACACCAACTGCGATCATTAAGGAAGTGTTGGCATCACCTCTTCCCTAACCCCAGGCCACACAGCTTGCAGCTCCAAGAGACTCTTTCCTTCTACTTAAGGAGGAGTAAAGGGAAGAATGGGGAGGACTTTGTCTTACATTTTGGATACCAGCTCAGCCACAAAAGGATAGGGCACTAGTCAGAGTTATGAGGCTCCCATTCCAGGCCCTAGCTCCTGGACAACATTTCTAGACATGCCCTGGGTCAAAAGGGACCCTACTATCTTGAGGAGAAACACAGTCCTGGCAGCATTCATCACCTTCTAACTGAAGAGCCCTTGGGTCCTTAATAACCAGCAGTGATACCCAGGTACTACATCAAAGACCTTGGGTGAGCCACTGACAGTTGCTGGCTTCAGGTGAGACTCGGCACATTACAGCTGTGGTAGCTGTGGGGCAAAACTCCTTCTGCTTGCAAAAAGCAGAGGGAAAAGTAAAGGGAACTTTGTCTTGCACCTTAGGTTCCAGGATGGCCACAGGGATGTAGAGCACCAAGCAGCCACTTGGGTTCCCTGATTCCAGGACTTGATTCTTGGATGGCATTTATGGAGCTGCCCTGGGCCAGAAGGGAGTCCACTGCCATCTAGGGTGAGTCCCAGGCCTGGCAGCATTCACCATAAGCTGATTTTTAAAACCTTGGTCCTTAAGGGAACATAGGTGGTAGTCTGTCAGTACTCTCTGTGGCCTGGGGGATGGTGGCTATGGGGTGAGGTTCCTCTGCCTTTGGAAAGGGGAAGGAAGAGTGAGAAGGGCTGTGTTTCATGGTATGAATGCCAGCTCAGCCACAAGGTAAACTTCTAAGGTTTTTTACTCTAGTCCCTGACTCCTAGACTGGACTTCTAGACCCACCCAGGGCCTGGGAGACCTTGCCGCCCTGAAGAGAAGAACACAGGCCTGTCTGGCTTTGCCATGTGCTGATTGTAGAGCTCCAGGGTCTTGAGTGAACATAGGCGTTAGCCAGGAAACTGTTACAGCAGGCCTTGGGTGAGACCCAGTGCTATGCTGCCTTCAGGCATGATCCAGTGCAGTCAGAATGGTGGTAGTCACAGGGGTGCTTGTGTTACTCCACTCCCAGCTTTAAGTGACTCAGAACCTAGAGAGAGACTACATTTGTTTGGGAGAAACTAAGGAAATATGATAAGAGTCTCTGCCTGGTAAACCAGAGGATTCCCCAAGATCTTGTCCATCAAGGCAGTACCTCTATGAGTCTGCAAGAACCACAGCATTCTTGGGTTTGGGGTGCCCTCTAAAGCAGATACAGCCTAGATCACAACACCCAAGTCCTTTCAAGTATCTGGAAAGTCTTGCCAAGAAGGACAGCTACAGATATACCCAGACAGTGAAGACTACAATAAATATCAAACTCCTCAATGCCTAGACACCAAAGAACATCTATTAACACCAACAGCATCCAGAAAATCATGACCTCACCAGATGAACTAAACAAGACACCAGGGACAAATCCTGGAGAAACAGAATTATGTGACCTTTCATACAGAGAATTCAGAATAGCGGTGTTGAGGAAACTCAGAGAAATTCACGATAACACAGAGAAGGAATTCAGAATTCTGTCAGATGAATTTAACAAAGAGATTGAAACAAAAAGAGTCAGCAGAAATTCTGGAGCTGAAAAATGCCATTGGCATACTGAAAAATGCATCAGAGTTTTTAAATAGCAGAATGGATAAAGCAGAAGAAAGAATTATTGAGTTTAAAGACAGGTTATTTGAAAATATACATTTTTTCCTAACCAGTTTCCATATTTATTGCCATTAAGCAGAAGAGTCTGAAGAGTCCAATAAAAAGTAATGAGATCTAATTAAGACATAATGAAATGTCTCCTAGTACAGAAAATTCAACACCCAATGTCTTCACTGCTGAATTCTCCCAAACATTTAAAGAAAACTAATACCAATCCTACACAAACTATTCTAAAAGGTAGATGAGGAGGGAATACTTAAAAATTTATTCCATCAGGTTAGTATTTCTCTGACACCAAAATCAAACAGTAACATGTATATAAAAAAAACTGCAGGCCAGTATCTCTGATGACTATTGATGCAAAAATACTCAACAAATTACTAGCAAATCAAATTCAACAATACATTAGAAAGGTCCTTTATCATGACCAAGTGGGGTTTATCCCTGGGATGTAAGTAGGGTTCAACATACAGAAGTCAGTCAGTATGATGATACATCATATCAACAGAATGAAGGATAAAAATTGTATGATTATTTCAACTGATGCTGAAAAGCATTTGATAAAATTCAACATCCATTGATGATAAAAACCCTCAAAAATGGATACAGAAGGAAGGTATATTAACATAATAAAAGCTGTATATGACAGAATCACAGCTAGTATTACATCAGATGCGGAAAAGATGAAAGCCTTTTCTCTGAGATCTGGAACTAGACAAAGGTGCACATGTTCACCACTGTTATTCAACATAGTACTAGAAGTTCTAGCTAGAGCAATCAAAAAGAGAAAGAAAGAAAGGTAATCGAAATGGATACCAAGGAATAATTTTAAGAAGTTAAATTATGCCTGTTGGCAGATTGTATGATTTTATATTTGGCAAAACCTAAAGACTCCATCAAAGAACTACTAGAACTGATAAACATATTCAGTAAACTTGCAGGATACAAAATCAACATACAACATCAGTAGCATTTCTATATGCCAACAGCAAAAATACCTAAAGAAGGTATTTTTTCAAAATTCCATTTACAATAGTCACAAATGTAATATCTAGGAATTAATTTAACCAAGAAAGTAAAAGATCTCTATAATAAAAACTATAAAACACTGATGAAAGAAATTGAAGAGGACACCAACAAATGGAAAAATATTTCATGTTTACAGATTGAAAGGATCAATATTGTTAAAATGTCCATGCTACCTAAGCAATCCACAAATTCAATGCAATCCCTACCAAAATTCTAAGAACATTCTTGAAAAAATAGAAAAAAAACAATTCTAAAATTTATATGGAACCACAAAAGACCAAAAATAGCCAAAGTTATTCTAAGAAAAAAGAACCAAACTGGAGAAATTACATGATCGGACTTCAAATCCTACTCCACAGCTATAATAACCAAAACAGCACTGTGCTGGTATAAAAACAGACACATAGACCAATGGAACAGAATTGAGAACCTAGAAACAAATCCACATACCTACAGTGAACTTATATTTTACAAAGGTGCCAAGAACGTACACTGGGGAAAAGCAGCCTCTTCAATAAATGGTGCTGAGAAAATTGGATATCCCCTGAAGAATGAAAGTAGACCCTTATGTCTCATTATATACAAAAATTAAATCAAAATAGATAAAAGACTTAAATCTAAGACCTCAAACTGCGAAACTCCTACAAAAAAAAAAAAGGGGGGGGGGGAATTCTCCTGGACACTGGTCTGGACAAAAATTTCTTGAGTAATACCCCACAAGCACAGGGAACCAAAGCCAAAATGGCCAAATGGGATCACATCAAGTTAAAAAGCTTCTGTACAACAGATCAACAAAGTGAAGAGACAACCCACAAAATGGGAGAAAATATTTGCAGACCACCTATCTGACAATGGGTTAATAACAACAATATATAAGGAACTCAAACAACTCCATATTAAAAAAATCTAATTATC
Source organism: Macaca mulatta (assembly GCF_049350105.2). Classification (NCBI taxonomy): domain Eukaryota; kingdom Metazoa; phylum Chordata; class Mammalia; order Primates; family Cercopithecidae; genus Macaca; species Macaca mulatta. The sequence continues at coordinate 19,272,973 of NC_133408.1, read as the reverse complement.
CAATAAAAAAATAGGCAAAATATTTGCTTAGACATTCCTCTAAAAAAGACATGCAAGTGGCAAACAGGCATATGAAAACATGCTCAACATCATTCATCATCAGAGAAATGCAAATAAGACTACAATGAGATATCAACTTACCCCAGTTAAAATAGCTTATATCCAAAAGACATGCAATAACAAATGCTGGCGAGGATGTGGAGAAAAAAAGAACCTTTGTACACTGTTGGTGGCAATGTAAATTAGTACGACTACTATACAGAACAGCTTGGAGTGTCCTCAAAAAAACTGAGACTAGAGCTACCATATGATCCAGCAATCACATTGCTGGGTATACACCCAAAAGAAAGAAAATCAGCATATCGAAGAGATATCTGCTCTCCTATGTTTTTTGCAGCACTGTTCACAACAGCTAAGATTTGGAAGCAATGGGGTACATATACACAATAGAGTACTATTCAGCCATGAAAAAGAATGAGATCTTGTCATTTGCATATACATGAACGGAACTGGAGATCATTATGTTAAAGGAAATAAGCCAGGCACAGAAAAACAAACATCTTAGGTTCTCACCTATTTTTGGGATCCAAGAATCACAACAATTGAACTGATGGACATATGGCATAGACAGATGGTTATCAGAGGCTGACAAGGATAACCAGGCTTGTGGGGGAGGTGGGGATTGCTAATAAGTACACACAAAAAAAGAGAATAAGACCTACTATTTGATAGCACAACAAGATTATTAGAGTCAATAATAAGTTAATAAATTAATTGCACATTTTAAAATAACTAAAAGTGTAACTGGATTGTTTGCAGCACAAATGATAAGTGCTTAAGTGGCTGGATAACCATTCTCTATAATGTGATGATTACATATTGCATGTCTGTATCAAAATATCTCATGTACCCCATATATAAGTACATCTACTATGTACCCACAAAATTAAAAATAAATAAATAAAATGAGTAAAGTAAAACATAACTTAATACATCAGTCAGTTGTGATGGGCATAGCGTCAATTAGTAACTGAATTAACTTTAAAAAGAATTAAGGAAGTTGTTGATACTGTTTTTACAGTTAGATTATTATCCAAATAAACACTGAGAAAAAGAAATAATTGATAGAATATAAAATTTTATGAAAATACTTTAAATTAAATTAAATGCTAAATTAAATCCTAAGTTAAAGATTTTTTTCCTATAATCTTAAAGGCTGAGGTAATTTTTCACATAAAAATAAATAAAATAGCTGGGAGCTATATAATTTAGGATTATTTCATCAGTGAAGAGGATGAAAAGCAACTCAAAGTTTTGTAAACAGTGAGAAAATATCTTGGTTCTCATGCCTGGATATCCAGGTCAATGTGGGCCTCAGATTTTGTTAACCCAAGGGCTAGATCATCACATCCATGCTGCTTCCTGTTGATCAAACTGGCAGTTTCACCTAAAATCATTCTTCTCATATTTGCAAGCTGGCCACCAACAGCCATTGAGATTACACTGTCCCATATTCAAGTCTGGAAGGAAAGACAGAGGCCTCCAGGGTCTTAGTCTCAGGAATGAAGAAGAATTCTCTCAGCAGCTTTGTGCTTGTCATGTCTTACACCCGTGTTTGCCTATCACTTTTGGATAACCATTCTGTATGTGGGGAGTTCCACCTCCCCAGTAAAGAATGGAAAACACAAGTTCCCAGCCATCCTGTCCCTAGAACTCAGAGGATCCTCACCTTTAGTTAAATGTAGCCATATGAGATTTTAATTTGGAGTAGGGTGATAAGGAAACCGTGCTGAGCTTGCATTTGGCAAAAACACAAAAGGCAGAACATGCATAATGCTTGGAGGAAGCAGTGGTTACACATTTTTTATTTCCAATTCAGAAGTGGCATTAATGCCAAGGCAGCAGCAGTTGAAATAAAATCCAGTGCAATCCATGTGATGCCATGGGAGGAGGGATGTATTGGGAGATCTTCAAGCAACCTCTAATGTGACCCAGTTGGGACATTAATCACAGATCTGTTCCTCCAGCACACAGAAAAGATGTCATAGAGTTAGACATCCTTTATTCACCACTTCAGACACCCTCGGCTTCAACTTTCATTATTCTCCAGGATTGAAGCTGCCTACATGATGCTGGCTCTGATCACCTTTGTGCAGGGGCAACTTCATAGCGCCTGCTATGAACATTTTATTGGTGGTTTGGGACTTCCATGTTGAAGATATCACAGGACCTAACCCAGTACCCTGGAGTAACCTTTAACCTCTGGCTCAATCTTTCATGGGAAACCTTTGATTGGAACAGGTGAATAAATCTTACCAAGAAGCACATGAAAAATAATAATGTCACTACTAATCAGGTAAACAAAGTTGTAATCTCAAAGAGAAACTAGTTTACAGTTTAACAAATTTTTTTAAAAGACATCTTCTAATACCAAATTTTGACCAGAGTGTGGAGCAACAAGAACTCTTGCCCACAGTTAATGTAAATATAAATTATTAACACTATTTTGAAAAAGTAATATGTATTACTACATTGGGTTATTTGCCATGCTAAGCAGTTCACTCATGGGTACAAAGACATATCCAAAACAAATTCTTATACATTTGTATTCAGAGGTAATGATAAGAACATTTGTCACAGATTTTATTTAATAAAATCCAGTAACTATAAACACTGCATTATATTTCAACAAAATCAGCTGTGGCATAACCACACAAGTACCACTTACCAGTAAAAGTAAATGAAGTTCATTCATATGCAAAAATGACTGAATTTTAAAATGGTGAATATTGAGCCAAGATAGAAATCACAGAATATACTGGGTATAAGTAAAGTTGACAACACAAAAACTAACACAATACATTTGCAATTTTATTTCTGAATTGGAAATAAAATTCATTTTATTATTCTTCCTTAATTTCATGTACATATTTATTATCTTGTATACATATATTTCATGAGTTTTTAAAATAATTTTTATCTATGAAATGCAAAATAATATCAAAATAGCATAAAGTCTGAGTACTGTATTTGTTTCCAGAAATGTACCTCTATTATTCCTAGATGTATGTCAGCCAAGAACGTAGCTCAGAAACTGCTTATCCTTGCAATAACAAAGGGGAAGTTTCTTCTTTAAAAAGGAACATTGGGCTAAGGTGATACTCTGAAGTCATAAAAATGGCCTGATGTCTATTACAAATAAATGAAACACCACAGAGTATTGAATTTAATATCTTCTGGTGTTTAGGTCTTAATTTCTAATATGAGGTGCTTTTAAAATTTTCAAGCTATGTTTGATGCAGAAAATTAAACTTGACACATTAAAGAATACCAACTTACTTCAGACTTCTTAAGAAACATGTATTCTTCTATAAGCAGCAACATGTGAATCAAGTTTAAAAGATGATGAACATTTTGGACACTTGCCACTATGTTTGAACAACTTTGAAAGTACTCAACTAACTACAGTAGTATGTGCATAGGAATTAGATTGCTTTAGTCATTAATTAACCAATAAGTAAAAAAATATATTATTTACTTTTACCTTTTATAACATTGTCAATCACCTTTTTCAAATATCAAGTACTTTATATTTCAAAGTATGTCTTACTTTCTAAATTTATTTTCCTATATAATTAGCAATGCTTGAGGTTGTTTGCATAATTAAGAACCACATTACATCTGTGTGTGTGTGAGAGAGACAGTGACATAGCTCAAATCATTCAAAGGTCAAACTTGGACAGAACCAATATTAATGACTTTATCTATTTTATTTATTTTTTACCAAGTACTGAATTTTCTGTTTTATGTTAGCGCTCATTCTGTGGTGAGACATTGTAGCACAGTCATTAAAAACATCAACACTGGTACTAAACAACCTGGTTCGGAACTTTTGCTCTATAGCTCATTAATTGTGCAATTTGGGAAGTTCACATAATCTTTCTATACCTCAAATACTCAATAGTAAAGCATAGATAACAATGGTGCCTACGTCATATGGTTGTTGTGAGGATTAAACAAATTAGTATAAGTAAAATTGACTCAAAAACATCTAGTAAGTAGTAGATTTTAAGTAAGTAGTACATACATATAAAACATAGCAAGTTTTATATGTTGTTATTACTTGTCTTATTTGTACATTTAAAGTCATATTTAGACATATTAAATATAATTTATAAAAGTTAATTTTTCAATATCAAAAATTTTAAGATACAAAAAATGTATCTGTCTAGATTATAGATATAGATAATCAGGATTGTTTCAAGCAAGAAATAGCATTCTTCCAATGTCGGATTGATTGCTATAGAGAATGGGCCAGGCATAGTGGCTCATGCCTGTAATCCCAGCACTTTGGGAGGCTGAGGTAGATAGACAGCTTAAGCCAGGGAATTTGAGACCAGCCTGATCAATACAGGGAAGCCCAGTCTCTACAAAAATTAGCTGGGCATGGTGGTTGTGCGTCTTTAGTCCCAGGTAATCAGGAACGAGGAGGTAATCTGGTGGGAGGATCACTGCCAGATCACTACCTCCCTAGCCCAAGAGGTTGAGGCTGCAGTGAGCTATGATCACCCCATGGGCAACAGAATGAAACCCTGTCTCAAAAAAAAAAAAAAAAAAAGAATAAAAAATGGCTTTGTCCAGTCTCTTAATTAATTACAGTATGTGAAATATGTAAAATGTATGAACACAACATACATGATTATCTAATCACTCTTTAGTGGAAGTACTACTTTTCAGTTATCATAAACTCCACATTTATGTAATCTTTGTGTCTGTTTTAAAAGTTGACCCTTAAAAATAAATGCCCAAATGATCGCTGATGGAGCCAGACTCCAGCACATATCCAATTAAGTAAAGGGCTTCCCTAGGTGCTGGGCTAGGAGCAAACATATTTCTCTGGCCCCTGAGAGAGACAAAGTTTTATAGAGTAGGTCCAGATACTGAACATAAATGAATGCTCAGTGCCCCATGGCATGGTTAGGACAATTCATAGGACCAAATCAGCAGCCAGGAGTGGGGCAAAAGCTCAAGTTTGCACAGATAACAAATAATTGACAAAAATCTCACTAAACGTTTTTGCTTGAAAGACAAAAACAACCCATACTGCATTATATAACTTATCCAAAGTCCTGCCAGACATCCTTCAAAGTCCTTGCTTCACTCTTGGAACTGTGACACTGAGAGGACTGAGGCTGAATATTCCAGAAGTCAATGAAGCACATCCAGATGCTCTTCATTGCCACCAGCCCTCCAACTCAGCCAGAAGGCAGCGACATGGGAGTCAGAGAGAGTAGCTCTCCTTATACTATGCTCTTGCTTTAATGTGGGGCACCTACAAAGAGGTGATACCACACACAGACACTCACACACACACCCATCTCTACTAGTGTCTCTGTTGAAAGCATTTATAAAGCCGATATTGAATTCACAAATTCCACCCTGGCAGCAAATGGACAGACCTGTGAGTCAATACTCTAGTGGTCCCAGAAGAAATACAGAAATGTCATTTCTTAGGTCTCTTTTCTTCACCAATCATGGCTGTCATTATATTAAATTCCTATTAGTAGCATTGAAATTACTTGTACTCCATTATATTACAGCGCTGTTAAAGATACTGAAATATATTGAAGTTTTACCTTGACATTGCTGTAGTGTCCAGATGTTAAAATACTTTTAAATAGAAACGTGTTAATTTGTTGTTATACGTAACTCTCCCACATGTACTTCTAAAAATCACTTTTGTGTCAGCTAATGTGTATGGTTATTTAATATTGGTTATTTGAGGTTTCATTATACTGATAATATGTCATAATATTTTTAATTAGAAAAGAAGTAGATCTAAAGCTTGAAATTTTAATCAGAAAAAGAATACAATTCATAGATTTTATTTAAAATAATATTTTAGTACAATTTGAGGGGTTATAATTTTGCATATTATTGGAATACACAAGTATTCTTAGACAAAACTTTATGGATAGAGAATTAATCCTCTGCCAGGATTATGTTGCTCATATATCAGATGAGGATGTTCTAAATGGTTATATAGTGCCTTTTCCCAGGGTACAACTGATGATCAAATATTTTTGGAGAAAACTCTTATTTCTACTTTTTAAAAAAAGAATAAATACTTCAACTTCTTCCAGAAAAAAAATAAAAAATAAAAAAAACCCATCCAGATCAAGCGGCGTGCATGGTACAGAGTGAAAAGGAATGGCTGAGGAGAAACTCATAAAAAGAAGCTAATGTCACATTGGCTCTGTCTTTAAAATCACTAAAGGAAACGAAGAGCAGACATTACAAGGAAAAGGAAAACATAAACTGCTTATACAGAATATCTAAATTTGGAAGGTGCTGAATGGACAACTGGCTTAGAAAAGCATTCTACTTCATGAGAATTACCCCTGATGTTCATAATTTCACAGTCAAGCTTTGTTCCCTCTTTTGATTTGATGCAGACATTTGAAAGTGAAGTTCATTAACTGTGTATGCAAATATGTGAATTCTTGTCTGTGTATGTGTGTGTGAGAGAGAGACAGAGTGTGTGTATGTATGTGTGCATAAATATGTACACAAATGCTGTATGTTACAATGTTTTGAACTCTGTTAGTTCAGGCACTAGAGTGTCAGAAGAAAAGAAAACTCAATCCACAACTTTAGTCTAGGGTCATGTTTACAGCTTTTCCTTATAGATTAAAATATGCTCTGTGTCTGTACAAAATATATTTTCACATGTAAGACATTACAACAGGAAAATAGGAACAGTTATGTAGGCATATTTTGCCAACAATGGTGTCAGAAAAAAATAAAAACTAAATAATATGGCAGTTGCTAAAAACATTTCTGCAACCTTGCCAAATAAAGTTTAGGAATATGTCATGTCTGCACTTGAACTGTTTGTTCTCAAGCTCTCTTGGAGAATGTAAGCATGGCCAAATATCCTAGCCTCAGGCCCTGGGGACTCTGCTCACACTCTTATAATGAAAACATGAAAAAATTATGAACAGTCTTCACATGTCTCTCCAAAAATGACACGTCTTAGTTTTGTCTTCAGTGATCCAAAGTATTTGACATAGAAGATAGATAGTAGTTGGTGGAAATCTTGCAACAATATAATGGAATTCTTCAAAACTTAATAAAGTGCTTTGTGTAAATTGTGTGTTCATCTTTGCCATATATTGCAATTTTATAAATAGAAGCCAGAAAGCATCACTAAACTTAGTAATGCATTAATCAAAGCTAAAATTCACAATAGGCAAGTCACATTGACTAGGTTAAATATGCCAGAGATAAATGTAAATTCTAAGAACTTCAAGTACCTTTTTAATATTAACTGCTTAGTTATTTTTCACATAGTCAGTAACATTCTAGTCACAAAAGCATTTTGGCTTTGCTTTTTAAAATCTTACATGAAATAAAAATTTAAAATCATGGTAAGAAGTGAATTACATTAAACATTCCTAATATAGAAATACCCTCATAATTTCACAGCAATACTTACATGTTCTTGAAGACTTTGATAAAGAAATCTAGAAATAGATTCAAACTCTCACACCATTTTCCAGATTTTCTCTGCCTCAAATCTTTTAGGTATTCTACATGTTATTTTAGATTCATGCTATTACTAACAAATAGCCCAGTCAAATATTAGGTAATTTCATATTTGCTATATATCTGAAATATTTGTAATCAATTTGAAAAACAACGTAATAACTTTTATCAGTGATTAATATAACAGACAAATTTATGCTTTTAAGAATATAATATGATTGAGCTTTTAGCAAACCAAATGACTCAACTAATAATTTTTAAGGGCCTTACGACACATTATTTTAAACAATAGGTCCCTGAGTATAAACATAATAACTATTGCAAGAACCAGAATATTATTTTCACTATAACACATAATGAGAGGGAAGATATATATCTGGCTTTTCTGATTGTCATAGATATTGATTTTAAGAACATTCAGATCCCAGTCATTTGTACATAATAGTGAAGGAAGTAACAAGGACAATTTATATGAGCCTCCTGCCTTCTCCCTCCTCCACAGCCTGTTCCCTTTTTTTCTTTCTCTCATTATCTATGTTGGTCATACTGAACTGCTGGCCTGAATATTTCATATCTCTCTTGACTCCAGTTGCTTTTATCTTGGCTTGTAATTTTTTTCTCCCTTTATTGTTTATATAATATCTTTTTGCCCCCAATAGTCAAATATTATATACAACTTGTCCTGAACTCACCACATGACCTTTCTCCCTTCCCATCCCAGCACCTTGAGCTAATTTTTTCCCTCTTTGGTCACACCACAACTTGGACATAGTAATGAACACTTTGTATTATGTATGTTGGTTTGCATGTCTGTTTACCTACCAGACTGTTGGCTTCTTGAGGACAAGGGCATTTCATTCCTGTATACCAGGAGCATTGGGCAGTATATGCCACGTGATAGGTACTCAGTTGACTGAATGGAAGATTCTTTCAACAGTTGAAGGAAATTTCTTGGACTACTTTCTTGGACAACAACAATCTGACAGAACTATTTTTAGGACAACAACCATATTGCTCTCATGTTAGATACGTTACTATCATGTTGTCTTAGAAGTTTAGGAGAGTTGACCTATTATTATTTTTTTCCATTAAGGTTTGCTTCTTAACTGGAACCCATATTGTCTTTTTTTCTAATTGTTAAAAAAAAAAAAAAGTCAAAAGAATTTGTCTTACTGCTAACCTATCTGCTCTTTCCCCTAACAAAATGATATTTTCTGATCAACCCTTAATCCAATATATTTCTTCCTCCTCTTCTTTTCCCTCCTCTTCTTCCTCCTTGTTCTTCTTTCTCTTTCTAACCAGTAAAGCTTCCTTGTGTGCTAGAATACATTCCATTTACCCTTACACATGCAGTCTCTACTTTGCTCTGCTCTGTCCCCGAAAGGGTCTCCATTATGAAGTTTGTCCATCACCAACTCAAATAACATCCTAAAAGGAGACTTATTCTAAAGTGAAGGAAATAACAATGGGTTTATAGCCATAAATATTACTGGTCTTAAATTGGGTTGCACCAAAACCCAAAAGGTGCTGGCTTGATATAACAATGTTATGGCCAACTAAGAACTAAACTAAAATTCTCAAGAAATGGAGAGCAATCTGGTTGAAATTTTGTCCTATAGGATGTTATATGACTTAAACTAGCTCTTAGTATTTGGAGCCGTCACTCCCATTACCAGAATTTATAGGAAAAGGAACCAAAATAAGAGTCCGAGAGCCATTCTACCATCACCAAAATAACTCACTGAAAAAAAAATATTTACTTTCAGTCCCCAAAACATTTGGTTGAATGGGTTTGGCGTCATATTCCTTAAGAAAGAAATACTTCCATCAGAGAACACAGTCAGTCTGTTTATTTTCAAGCTAAGACTTCTTCTTGGCCATTCAGGGCTACCCATATGATTGAACCCACAAAAAGAGAATGAAGTCACTCATTGGCTGAAGTGACTGATTCCAATTCCCAAGATGAACTTGGGTTTCTGCTACACAATTGGGACAAAAAGGCCTATGCCTGGAGCCCAGATGTACTGGGGTACTTCTCAGTACTTTCTTGCCTAAGGGTCCTGGTCAGCTATAGAAATACAGTAAAGATAGGGACTACCATGGAACCAGATCATTTAGGATCACTCAGCAAGTAAAGAGTTCCATTCATCTGAGCTGCTGGCAGAGGTAAAAGAACAAAGACTGAGTAGTGGAGAAAGGAAGCTATAATTATCAAACGTAGCCCTCATAACTATCATCAGAAATGGGACCGCAGTGGGACAATGTTATTGTAAGTATTTTTTACTTTCCCTTTCCCTCACTTTCCGACCTTATCTGAGAACGCTGGTGCTAGCTTCTGTTTTAAGTTTCATCTGAGAACACTGGTGCTACCTTTGTTTTAAGTTTCAGATGAACAGATCATTGCATTGCTAGCAACCCAGCTGCTGGGAATGTATGTTCGGCACGTATCACTCCATCTGGACAAAATACAAGAGTTAGTACAGAAGGTGAGCTCTGCTTCATACTTCCCATTTGACCCTCCAGATCTGCTCTTCATTTTCCTCTACCCTGCCCTGTGTTCCCACAGGATGACCAGTGTAAAAGACATTAGTGAGCTCTCTTGCCCTTTGGCTCCCAGTGGGGTTCAGTTAATGGGAGTCATCAGAAGATCCGAGGAAGGGAAAAGAGTGGGATAAATATTTATTTCCCCTTTTCCTTCCTGTGGGTTGATTTCATGCACCTACCAAAGGCCACAGCTCCTACAAGACAAACTTTTCATCCATTATCTGTTGGTTTCTAATAACCATTCTTTCTTATCACTTTAATGCCTCTTAAGGCCTTGGGGCATAATACCTCCCTATTTTTACCAGGCCTAATGGGATTACTCTATCTTACATTGATTTCCCCGTACTTGGTCCAAAGGTTTGGAAGTAATCACCATGTGTTAAACTTTCTTCAATTACCATCTCTTTCCGCCACAAAAAAAACAAAACAAACAAAAAAAAAACCCCAAAAAAACAACCTGTCTGATACACAGATGTCAACATCTGCAAATTGTGTCCATAATTAAATTACATGTATCAAATATTTCTTTTCCTTTTATAATATATCATACAAAACAATCTTTTTTCAATATACTATTAAAATGAGTAGAAAGGCATATTACAAAAAAAAAGTAAATAGATTCATGGAAGTGCTAAAAGTTGAAAAGAGTTTATGCCATGAAAAGGTAAGAAATGTTGACTTTAGAAAATAGTAAGGGTGTAGTTGTACGGAAGGATAACCTAGATCAAAGGAATCGCATCTTAACATATGCATGGATGAGGGTTGCAGGTGATTGAAACTTTTCTCAGTGATAAAAATAAAAATAAATAAAATAATAAAATAAAATAATGGTTTTAAATGTGGAGTTTTTAGTTACAGAGATCAGGAAAGAGCTTGAGACAACCCTGAGAGAACTTAAGTAAAGGTTCATTTACAAAGCTTCTTAGTCATTCAGTCTCTACCCCCTCCTCAGCATGTGCAGGGCAGCTGAGCATAGATGCTTCTCCAGCTGAAGAGCTCACCTTTAATCTGAGCGGAAGATTTTCCTGAATGTCTTACAGTGGCAGCTGCAGTCGGTGAGAGGAGAAGAAAACAGAAGAAGATGGCTCTGAATCTCCTTAATGGAGCTAGTTATTGAGGAGAGAAAGGGAAAAGCAGCTCTACCTGAAACAAAATTAATCAAAGTACACCACCCTGAACTAAGTCCTCCACCCTATGGTATTTCTAGCCTGCATGCCCTACAGCCTCATAATCTAAAGAGAAGCTTGCCTGACAACTGGACCGGCTCACAATCAGGCTTCTGACCTCACAGGAGGGGGCCTTTAGGGCAACAGACCTACAAAACTGCAAAGCAAACCGTGCTGGCAAAGGGATCAATCAGCATAGAAGCTAATTCACAGATGTGAGTGACACATTGAGCTTCAAGTTATAAAATGTCAACAGAGATAATGAAAAAATTGGAATAATGTGTTTAATCCATGGTAGTAAACTCAGATTTAAAGCATGTATTGCATCTCTAAAATAAAAACAGGCTGACATATAAAAGAACAATAAAAGAACGTAAAAGAACTATTAGAAATGAAAAGTATGAGTGCCAACATTAATTTTAAAAGAATCAAAAAGAACACTTAATAAAATAGGTGGTCCTTGATTAATAATTTGGATGATAAAGACAAGGAAATATTCCAGAATAGAAAATTTAAAACACTTAGATATTGAAAATATTAGGAAATTAAATGCCAATGATAAGAAAGTACAACATACACCTACTGGAGAACCAGAAGAAAGAAAAGAGACAAATGGTGAGTATAAATAATTACAGAAATAATAGAAAACAAGTCTATAAGAAGAATATTTAAACTGAAGGACATCATGGATTACGAGAAAAAATGAAAGCCAGAGAGAGAATTCTGAAGTTTCAGAATTCCAAACACCAAAAGAAAATAATAAAATACATTGAAAGAGAAAAACACAGAGAAAAGAGAATCAGATTGACATCAGAGTTTTCATTAGTACCATTGCATGTCAGGAAAAACAAAAAACAGATTTAATCTAGAATTCTAGATTAAATTTTTTAAAACTTAAAAAGAAAATATTTTAGGCTGCAAAGCTCTAGTGTCCACAAGTATCTTCTGAATATATATATATATATACACACACACACACACACACATATATATACACACACACACACACATTCACATACACATAATCTAGGTAAACAAAAAAGAAGTTGGACAATGAGAAAATGATCCAAGTGAAGAGTAATGTGAAAAGAAACCACAAGGTGATTTGAACAGTAGGTAATATAGCACCAAAAATTCTTCAGGAAGAAAATAGGTCTCATTCCCTAAATTGTTTGATTAAGTCACCTCTTACTGATAATTTAAAGATACATATACATAACTTCTTAACAATAAAGGCAAATAAAAGATCCAAGTAAAAAAAAATCAATTGTTCAAGAATAGCAGAGTCCAAATATAAAGAAACTTTATTCAAATTATTCTGAAAAATATAGGAGGAAGGAATACTTCCAAATACATTATATGAAGCCAGGATTCTCCTGATACCTAAACCAGAAAAGACACATCAAAAAAAGAAAATTACAGGCCAATATCTCTGGTGAATATTGATGCAAATATCCTCAAGAACATACTAGCAAGGCAAATTCAACAACATACTAAAAAGGTCATTCATCATGACCAAGTGAGATAGATCCCTGGGATGCAAGGATGGTTGAATATACACAAATCAATCTATGTGATACATCACACTGACAGAATGAACGACAAAAGCCATACAATCATTTCAATTGATGCTGAAAAAGCATTTGATAAAATTCTACACATTTTTATGATAAAAACTCTTTAAAAAGTGGGTATAGAAAAAATATGTCTCACATAATAAATGCCATATACAACAGACTGATAACTAGTATCATATAGAATGGGGGGAAAACTGAAAGCTTTTAGCTAAGATCTGGAACAAGACAAGGATGCCTAAAGTCACTATTGTTATCAACATGGTTCTGCAAGTTGTAGCTAGAGCAGTCAGAGAAGAGAAGGAAATAAAGGGCATCCAAACAGAAAACGAAGAAGTCAAATTTTCCCTGTTTGCAGATGATGTGATCTTATATATGAAAACACCTAAAGAATCCACCAAAAACCTATCCCACTGCTAGGTGTGTAGTCAAATAAAGAAAATCAATATATCCAAGAGATACCTGCACTCATGTTTATTGCAACACCATTCACAAGAGCCAAGATTTGGAAGCAACCTAAGTGTCCATCAACAGATGAGTGGATAAAGAAAATGTGGGCCGGGCGCGGTGGCTCAAGCCTGTAATCCCAGCACTTTGGGAGGCCGAGACGGGCGGATCACGACGTCAGGTGATCGAGACCATCCTGGCTAATACGGTGAAACCCCGTCTCTACTAAAAATACCAAAAACTAGCCGGGCGAGGTGGCGGGCGCCTGTGGTCCCAGCTACTCGGGAGGCTGAGGCAGGAGAATGGCGGGAACCCGGGAGGCGGAGCTTGCAGTGAGCTGAGGTCATGCCACTGCACTCCAGCACGGCGACAGAGCGAGACTCCGTCTCAAAAAAAAAAAAAAAAAAGAAAATGTGGTACATATACACAATCAAGTACTATTCAGCCATAAAGAGAATGAGATCCTGTAATTTGCACCAACATGGACAGAACTGAAGGTCATTATGTTAAGTGAAATAATCCAGGCACAGAAAAACAAACTTCACCTGTTCTCACTTATTTACTGAAGCTAAAATTTAAACAAGTGAACTCATGGAGATAGAGAGTAGAAGGATGGTTACCAGAGACTGGGAAAGTTAGCAGAAAGGTAGGGAGAAGTGGGGATGGTTAATATGCACACAAACACACACAAATAGGAAAAATGAATAAGACCTAGTATTTGCTAGCACAACAGAGTGACTACAGTAAAAAAAATAATGTAATTATACATTTTAAAATAACTAAAAGAGCATAATTGGATTGTTTGAAACACAAAAGATGAATGTTTGAAGTGATGGAGACCTAATTTACCCCGATGTAATAATTATGTATTACGTAACTGTATCAAAATATCTCACATATCCCATAAATATATATGCCTATTATGTGCCCACAAAAATTAAAAATTGAAAAAGAAATATGAAGAAATTTTGTTCGGAGCAACTGAATTAAAAAGAAAAAATAATTCATTTGCCATCGAATGAACTTAGCACAAATTGTGAGCCCAAAACAATACTAGAATGTTTTCTACATGTTAAATAATTTAATTCTCATAATAGTCTTGAAGTAAATATTTACGATGTGATAGTAAACATACAGACAATGAAACTGATGCTCTAGACATTTAAATTTCCTGCCCAAGGCCTTCCAGATAATAGTGAAGGGAATGGAGTCCAGTGTCCAAAGACAAAATGGGCTCATTGTTTAATGTTAAAATTCACAACGCTAATTTTTTTTCTACATTTTCAACTTTTCTTTTAGATACAGCAGCTACATGTGCGTATTTGTTACATGGGAGCATTGTGTGATGCTGAAGTTTGGAATATGGAATCCATCACCACGACAGTGAGCATAGTACCCAATAGATAATTTCTTAGCCCCCACCCCCTCCCTACACCCTCTAGTAGTCCACAGTGCCTATTGGTCCCATATTTATGTCCATGCTGATACTAAATTTAAATTTAATTTGAATAACCATTTGTCAGGATATTGAAAGCATTCCTTATCAAGGGAAAAGTTGTATTCAAACATTAATTTTTACTCATTTAACTATTCAACAAATATTAACTGTGCTGATGTTACAGGCCAGACAATATATTCATAACACAAAGAAAAATAAAACATCTCAGCCTTCAAGAAGCATATAAATTAGTAGATTATTGATCCAAGATAGATGCACGCTTAAAATAAACTTCTTTATCATTAAGCTGTCATCCCTGCTCATTACTGCCTTAGAGATTTTTGACCCTTTGATCATGGTATCCCCACATTAGCCTTCCAGATAATTCCATGAGAATCCCTACAGCCCAGAGATGTTTTACACAAAGGAAAAAATATTGTTTGAATCCTTCAACATGAATCACTATGGTTGAGATTACTGAAGTTTTCAATGCTTTATAATATCACTTCCAGATCTTTCTTATTCCATATAACACTTGTGAATAGGCACACTGAGAAGAGGCAATGGGCCCACAGGACTGAAGAAAGTCAGAAGAATATGCAGATGGAAACAGAAAGATGTTCTTATAAGTTACATGCTCAGCTATGATCTAATAGAGGAAGAAGAAATTAAAATAATTGTTTGTTGTGATACTTGAAAACTCAGCTGGTAACTCACCATGGGGATTTCACCACGTTATCTTTAGGAATATCTGAAGTTACTGGTTCTGTAATACATTATTGAGGCATTTAAAAATTAAGGGAAATTGTATGACTCAATCTTTTCCAATAATATTAGTTGATGCAAAAAATAACATAGATTTTACTGTGGACACAAAAATTCCCAGAAGTGACATGCTTGTAAATAGTTACACTTTCAGTCAATTAATTTCTTTGAATTGTGGGATTTAAAGGACTCAGTAAGCATGAACAGGAAAAACATGTAAGTCAGTAAAATATTAACCACTGTGTTAGACTGGAAATGACAATTTTCAACAATGTTTTATGCTTCGTTAGTCAGTTAAATTTTCTATCAACATAGGCTTAGTAACCAGTTGAAAACCATGATCACATTCTGGAAATTCAGATTACGAATACTAAAGATATAGTCTCCTTTGTCATAACAGGCAACATGTATTCCTTAAAAAGAGTAAATATAACATAGAAAAATACAAGTCCACATAAATAATAGAGAATTTATGTTTAATTTTCTAAAGAAACTACTTCTTAATTTAGTTGGTTGTTATTTTTTTGTTTACTGTAAAGTTTATTCTTTCATAGTTTAGCTGCTTTATATAAATGACTAGAATAAAAATGGAATGATCAGTCTTTTGAAAATTAGTGTATCATCATGTATATATTTGTCCTCTAACTTATAAAGAATTTTCTGTGAAAAGACAAGGTATTTGTGTACCTAAAGCATGTGATAATCTTGGCTCACTAAGTTGCCATTAAAAAGAGCAATTTAATATTTCCTAAACCAAATATTTCTTATGCATCTTCTCATTGAAATCTATAAGCTAGGTATTATATTATTCTTATATTCTCACATTAGCAAATAAGAATCTGAGGGTTAAAAGACCCTTGTCAAGGCCACACAACTAGCGAAAGATGAACCAGCACTCCATCTTAGGCAGTTAGAATTCAGAATTGAAGCTTTAAAACACCATGTATTATTGAGATATGTTCTCAAGCCACACAAACACAGTGGTAACTGTGATGTAGCAAAACCATCTGCATAGCAGGATGTTCTACTAAAAAAAATTAAATGCACCTACATGCATACATACATACATACACATGTAGAAAAAAAGATTAAGACCAAAATAGTAATCACTATTATAACTGTATAGTGGGATTATAGGGAACCTCTTTTTTTTTTTATGCTTTTCTATAGGTTTTCAGCTTTCTGCAAAAAATACTTAGTTTTATGAACTAGCTCAGATTAATTGAAATCCTTATCAATTTTTTCTTATAATGCTAATAAACTTTGGATATAATCTTATGACCTCAATATATGATTATAATAATACATGAAAAGGTTTTATCTTTGATCTAGTTACTCTAAGTTTGATAATTTTGTTTTGAAGTTATGAGGGTTAATATTCTGATCTGAAAACATTGCCGCCACCTATAACTTGAGTACTAATTCTAGAGAATAAATATTATTCAGCTACAGCTTTTGCTAATATTTGATTTGATTTCAAACAGGCATTCTTGAAGTATATTCTGTCTTCTTGAGATTTAAATAAGATAAAGTATTTAGCCACCAGTTCACAGGATAAACACAAGAAATATCAGCTAACTATAGCTCATATACATCTGAAAAGGAACATCAAAACTATCCAGTATTTATTTTTGAAAAATTACATTTTTATTTTCCCTTCACATTTTTTCAGTTGAATAGGAATTCTCTTAATGGAATTCTGTTTAACCATTTGCCCACTCCTCTCAATTCCCCCATCACACTTCCTCTGCTGGTTTGCTTGCAGACTGCTCCCCTCCTCATTTGAGTCGTAGCTCCCAAGTCAATTATTTTCCCTACATTTGATATTCTCTTCAAAGCTGTTATCATAATTATATACATTAATTTACACATGAACAGATTAAATATAATTATGAAAATTTTTCATTTCAATGGAAAAAAGATTAAATACTTTGGGAAAACAAAATAAAAATGAATTTCTAAAAGAATTGATTTTAATTTTAGATGTGGAAAGAAGACAAGTGCAAAAGTTAGAGAAAAAACCTAGAAAAATTCTGTGCTTAAATTGCGTGTTAATATTCCTGAATTCTTATTCTATTTTTTAAAAATGTCAATCAATGTCTTCAATGGACATAAATATTACTACAGTGAAGATAACATATTTTAAATATACATTAAATATGTGACCTAAAATAACCAGAATTGTATTCAAATACTTGGTATTCTATATGTGGAATCAGCTCCCTTAAACTTATTTTTTTATACTTGGTATTCTATATGTTTGTAATCAGCTTCCTATTTTTTTCTGGAAGCGTGCTTATTTTAAAGCACTAATTTTTGTTCATATCACAAACATAAATTTTAGTTCCATAGGAAATGTATGTAATTGTAGTGAAATGGATATGAAATTAATATGATGTGACGAAATTCAACTCAATTAAAAAAACAAATTTAAATATACCAAACATGACTGAATTATTTACATAATGCTAATTATATCTATTTCACAAATTTGATTTTACATTTTACTTCCAAATCCATCATAAGTTTTACAACTTAATAAATACTAAAAAGAATTCCTACCCAGGTAATTTTGGGAAATTACAAAATATCATGAAAGGAGTCTTGTAAATTTATACATCAAAAAGCATTTCAAAATGTATTAAATTTAAATGTAAACACTTGACCATTTGGATTTAAAAGAGATATCCAATCCACATGAGTTCAACATGTCAGTGACAGTTTTAAGGAAAATTAACTCGAATTCAGTATGATTTTCAACAGTTTAAGAACAGTTGAAACTTTCAAAAAACATTTAAATACATCCATTATCAAAATAATTGACTTGCCACCATTCATGGCATTTTAACACCTTAACTGTTTGATAAAGATTGCCATGCACTATGATTGGTGGTCACATCAAATTCTAAACACTCAATTCAGAAAGAATCTCTGGGTTTTGTTTTTGAGAATACCTCTAAAACAAAACAGTTACCACACATATTCATGATTCTCAGAAAGTTATTTGTTCTGTATGATTTAATTTTTATACTTCTTTAAGTGGTATTTCCCAAAGTGAAAATCACTCCACAGTACGTGTTATCTAGATCAACATTAAGAAAAAATGAATATACCTCCTTTTGTTCATATCCCCGATCCACTCTCCCTGAAAATAAACTTAGAGTAAGTAGATATATTCAGTGCTATTGGGGAAAATATTGTAGGCAGGTTAGTTACACGTAAGAACTACTGTTATGAATAGTGAGATGGACATAATGCCTTTCCTGCTTTATTTCAAATGGATATTGGAAGATTAGAATAAGAAAAAAATAGATAAAAGACTGTTAAAAAAATACGAAGTCTACATATAGTTAAGAAAGATCAAAACAAAAGAGGATGTCCGAAGAGATGCTGGAAGAAAGTGCTAAACAGGAAAGGGCTGTGGCCCATATGGTAGGCTACATTCGCACACACATAGAGTATGTGTGCTCTGAGACACCAAAGAGTGCATTAAGATATCTTGGCTCTAATTGGGGCCTCTGTAAATGTCAGTACATTTATCATGTTGTTTAGGCACCACACTGTTTAAAACCACAGCAAAGGATTTATCTCCTTTTGGGTTGGTGTTTGGGGTCAAAAGCTACTAAAAATTGTTTCAAGTTTCAGGTTACTCTTTATTTTACTCAGTCTTAATCAACATATGAGACTCTCTGGTCCTTTCACAAAAGAATAATTTAAAGTACATTAATTAATGATTTATTAAATGTAAAGTCACTAAGTTTATTGATAATCCTATCATTAAAGAATAATGTGGGTAAAAGGGCAATGCATATAATGCAATTGAGCTTCAAGAAAGAACAAAAAATGAACTACCTTTTAAAGAAAATCCAACAGTTTATTAGAAGCATGACAAAATAAACAAGTAAAGGTATGGTGATAAGAACCAAATGGAAAAAAGAAGTATATGTGCATTTGCCAATTTTATAGGAAAGTCACCAACTGTAAATGCAACGAGGAATCTGAATGAAAGGCTTCCACACTACTTATTCCAGTTGCAGTACATTATGGCTGTGGTTATTAGACAACTCTTCATATTGGTAAAATTGAAGTTTCCACTGGGCATTTATGTCACTGCTGAAGTCACAAAAAATTAAAAACAATCAAAATGAGTTATCATTATATATCAAGACAATTCCTATTTAATGAATGAAATGTAATTTTCATCTACTTTCTAGGTTCCAGGCTGGTCTACAAGGTCAACTATAAGGAAGGTGTGTGATTTCATCTGAATACAAAAATTAAAGTAATAACATGAGGAAAATCTCTCTTGGCTATCCGTGGTTACATTTTCTCTTCTAAAAATAAAGCTGATGTTAACTGACTTGTCAATTACCCTGAACATTTCTGAGTAAAATTTCAAGCAAATTAAAATCTATCTCACAGTTTATTCTACATTCAGTAAAGCAGATACCACAAGTTACTAAAGTAAAGAAAAGTAATCAAGAAACTTGTAATTTATTTGTGTGGCAAGACCTTACATGTACAACCATCTGATCAAAATCATCTAAGATACATGATTATAAAATGAAATTCCGATAGTGAAAATAACCATAGTGAAACGTGGAAGTATTATGACATCATCCATTTTCATGCAGATGGGAAGCTAAATCATAGGATAATGAGCAAATTAAAATTAGAAATAAAGAGGAAAGAAGGCAATGTGTTTAGTTATGAGGAGATATGTGAGAATATCACCACATTGTCAGTTTATGGTGACATGAACACATCTCAATTCTAAATTTGTTTTTTTTTTCTTTTTTTCATAAGAAACTCCATAGACTGTTTTTACAAGAGTTGGCAAAAGTAGACACTCAATAAATATTTGTTCAATGAAATGAATTTTTACTAGCAAACAATATATACTCATTGGGGAATGTTGTATGCAGACTTTCACCATAGCAAATGATACATACTGAGCTAAGTAAGCCTTTTCTGGAAAACTAAGCTTTGTCTCAATTAATTTGCCATAGTCCTGGCCCAACCATACATCGAAGCCTCTCACATGTGGCATTTTTCTTCCTTTTCCAGAGGGACATTCTGATCAATATTGTTGAAAATAGCTTATTTCATTGTGTATTTCAGTTCCAGAGTTGCCAGATTAAAAAAAAAAAAATCTAGTTAAATTTGTATATGAGTTAAACAATAATACTTTTTCAGTATGTCTCATGCGATACTCAGGATACCAGTCAGTACTTGAACTTTTTACTGAAAAATTAGTCATTACTAATCTTAAATCCCAATTTAACTAGCATTAAGTCTGGTAATCTTATTCAAGTCAGTATTCAGACTGTGCCCATAAACTTCATTGAAACTGACAACATCATGAAACATTTACTGGCTCTGTATTCTGGGGAAGAAAGTCTAGTTAGTGGAGTATTGTGACTGGTTCCACTCTTCTCATGCGTTGTAAACATGTTTAAAATGCATTCCTTTTTTTAATAATATTAATGTAAAGCTAAAGATGTTTAGAAAAAAAAAATGGGTTTCATAGTGTCTTTTTCTGTCAAATCATCTCAGTGTGTCTTATAAGTGGCAAATGGATGACCTCTCAAATGTCTTAGGGAGACATAAACCATGTTTTTCATCTCAAGATCAGACTGAGAGAAAGGGGGAAAAAGCGTGTTAACTCCATGTGTGAAAAAGAAGAGAGATGGGAGTGGAACTTAGTTATATAAACTTGTCATTGAATTAATTCAATATACACAGTACATAGTGATATTTTTCACAACTTCAGAACATTCTTGAGTGTAACTAATTGAGACATGACTCATTGATGAGCAGTCATTCCAGTCATTCCAGCCACTGCATGAGATATTGTTGAAAGCAAGTGTACAGCCAGAAAATGATTATTTACACACTATCAATGGAGTTGTAGCTCACTTAGCAATTAAGAGTCATTTTTACTTCTGAACCTACAAGCGTTTCTAATGCATCTTTGAAAGTTTTATGTAAAACTTCACATAGAAATACATGAGGAGGATGTATTTTTCTATTTCAGATTTTATTTTTGTAGCGTACACTGTTCTCAATCTATTACCTCTACATTAAAAACATAATTCAAATGCTTGAAACAATACTCTGCACTTATGATGCATACTTTTTTTTTTTTTTTTTTTTTTTACCATATAATGGCTCTTTATTATGATTTTGACTTTGCCCATAATGGACTGAACTTCTTATTTTCCCAGAGGAGAAGACAGCAAGGAAAATAATTTTTTAAAAAATTAAAACTTTAAATTATCCCCTTTGCCTTGCATGTTTGTTCCATCCTTATTACGGATATGGGACAGAATTATCACTTTCTGGAATGTTTTCATTTAGTGGAGTATTGTGCTGTGGACACCCTGACATATTTCAGGGTGTATTTTGAGCCTCTTTTGCCTCCTCCCTTCAGCACGCTATGCAGATGTGCCACTGGTGGCATTTCATGACTAATTTTCAAGTCTACATTTGGTCTTACACTGTGAAAAAAAAATGACATTGTTTTATTAGCTTTGATTTTTAAATGGCAATAATAAGGTTAAAATTTCATCTGTTCATTTAAGGTATATGTCATCCAGAGCATATAGTGACTTAGTGTTAACCAAAATGCATGTTAAAGTGCTTTAGAAATCATGCAATTCAGATAAATGCTAAATCCTACCTTCAATGGGGCTAAACTCATAGCCCCATAACAGCTACTTATATAGCACTTACATTGTATTAGTTATTACAAGTAATCTAGAGATGATTTAAAGCATATGAGAAAATATGCATAGGTTATATGTGAATACTACGCCTATTTATATATTTACTTTTTGAGACAGAGTCTTGCTCTGTTGCCCAGGCTGGAGTGCAGTGGCATGATAGTCGGGATTACAGGCATGCGCCACCATGCCCATACTATTCTGTTTGGATCTTACACATCATACCTATAAAAAGTCGATCACTAAAATGCCTAAAAAGTTGATCACTAAAATGCTTGTGTATATATATACACATATATCTATATATATATACACACACACAGAAATAGTTTCATTCTGCAAGAATATTAGAGAACACAATATGTATGTGTCAAGGTGAGACAAATAGAGGCAAGGTATCAGGGCTCCTTAACACCTAACACAACACTTAGAGTGCTTCTTTAATGTAAGATATAAGCATACCTTTCACATAATATGGTAACGGCAGAATTAGCTTAGTAGTAATCACCATTCCTGGAAAGATAACTCAGAACAAATAAGTGAAACATTCATCATCTTTTATGAGAGAGGACATCATTTTAGAGCTAGGATAAGTATGGATATTGACTAGAGAAAAGATAAAAATCGTGTAGTAACAATGTGCAGAACCTATTCATATCAGGAAGAGAGTGGATATTTTTGTGAGCCTAAGCATATTTTTGGACCCAGAAGCAGAATTCAACTACATAAAAACCATTGTCATGGCTGGTTCCATATAACAAGTGTAATATGTCCTGGAAAGTAGCCTATGGCAACAGTGGTTGCCTGATCCAGTTACTGTGAACTTTATTCAATGAAAAGTTCTGCCTAACAAATGCATTCACCAGTCCTGCTATGGAGGAACAGGTCTCTAAAACAAAGACGTTGTTTAATATTATCATTCTTGGATTGGTGTATCTGAATATAATATAATCTATTCTTACATAGGCTTTTAAAAAATATTGAGTTGAGATTTGGGGAGTTGAGGTTTGAAGAGAATGAAGGTCCAAGGCGCTCATAACAGTGGAAATAACTTCCTTTAGGGAATAAAAAGCTAATGTTTGTAACAAAAAAGATATTTGGTGGTAAAACTAGAATAAAAAAACATAATATAATATAATGTAATATAATATAGAACTGAAACTGCACACTTTAGCAATCCTGAACAAATTTTTAAAACAATGTGGGTCTATATGAAATGTTCAACACTAGATCCTTATTAAAATTATATTTATATGTGAGGAAGTAATTTTGATGCTTTCATCAAATTTGAAGCTGCCCATATACACAGAGCTCTTATTAGCAATGCAATGAGTACGAAGATATATAAAGAAGCATGCACTTTCAGTAACACAGGATAGAAACTGAGAAGCTCTGTTAATAATGAGTATGAGGAAGAAAGTTAATCCAAATTTCAGAGGCTTTGGAACTGCATAGGAATGAGCTTTTCAGGTTATTAGTTTCATTGCTCATTAACTAGACAGACTTGAGAGCTTAATAAGTAACCAGAGAGTCTATTTATAGCATTTTTAAAACATGGTCTTTCCTAGGAGTTCTGGGCTGTTTATCATATTGCTCCGAGTTGACAAGGTCATGCAGAATTTTAGTGTGAAGAGAGACTATAACCTCAAGGTCCAAATTCCCTAGGTTGTGTTGGAGGTAAACTGGCATGAGAAAGTGATAACAGAGCAGGCTGGGCTTTTTATCTTCCCCAGATCCTCTGGAACATCTCTTTGAAGGCTTTTTTTACCTAGGTGCAATTTTGTCCCCCTTCCATTAAAGATTACTCAGTTATCTCAACAGCTTCTATTAGGGTTAAGTGAATTTACCTCAGCCTTCTAAAAGGAAACCAGACTCCTACAAGTTGCTAATATACACTTGCTAACCCATGACCAGGTCACAAATAAACTAGCTTATAAAATTTATGTGGATTCTTTGCTTCACGTGTCGCTCCTCTACTCCACTTTAAGCCTTCTTCTACTAACGTGTTTTCTTTTTTTAATAATGAACATCTGTGACAGCATCTTTGCCAAAATAAATAAAATTAAGAAGATGATTCTGTGGGGTTATGCTAAACAATTTTTTAAACAGGTTCAGATTTCTTCTGAACAGAGTACAAAATAAATGTCTCCATATGCTGGTTCCTATTTATTATTGTGTGTGAGAGAGAAAGGCAAAGCTAAGAGAGAGAGTTAGAAAGACAGACCATAATTATAGTCATTAAAAGTTACTTAGCACAGTTTTATAAGTGACTTTTTAATTAAGAAATGTTTTCAATACAAAGAAGGGGTCCTGCTTTCTCATTCAATAAGTTTTGATGTATATTTTCCAAAACGTTTTTATTTCTGTCATTAAGAGGAAAGCCAGTCCATTTTGGTGTTGGACTTGCCGGAAGTGTTGTGGCCATCAATGTTATCAGTTTTGCTCCTGGCTAAAGTAAAATCCCGTTCTTCCTCTGCTGTGCTGCTTTTCTGGCTTTACATGCACAAAACAAACTGTACAAACATGTCAGGAAAGGACAATAAAAGGCTAACTCTTTCCATTGCATCACAGATTTGAAACAGTCAAGACAAATGATTAATCCACAATGCTTCAAAACTATTTTTTCTGATAATAATATTTACATCAGGCTTCTTTGCTTCCTTTTTTCTTTTTTCAAGAGGTATCTTTTCTTTCTTTCTTTACCTTCAAATTATCTACTTCCTTTGGTTTTAGATTTGTTTGTCATTAGCAGGACAATGTTATAGTTTTATTCTATTTGCTAGCCTAGTCTACAAATCGTTGTCTTTAACAGGAGTTTTTATTATGTTTTCCTGTAATGTTATACTCTTCTACTCAGGCTTGGGTCCCTGATCCTAATTGGTGACTTCTCTGTCTCCAGCTGGTTCTGTTTATCTTTCTCTCCTTTTACCTTTCCTTTGGGTAATTTTTATTTTTTTATCCTCTTCTACTGGATCTCTTTCCTGCTCCTTATTTCTGTATTACTGTTGTCATAAATTGTAATTCAATCTTTTTAACTATATGACATTTCATTACTGTTTTATAAATGAATATCTGTTTTGATTAGTGATTCTCAAATTTAGATAAGGAATTCTCAAAACTGATCCCAAGGAACATTTGGCAAAGCATAGTGACATTATTGGTTGCCACAATTGGGAGCTAAGAGTAAGAGGTGACACTGGAATCTAGTGGGAGAGGAAAAGGATACTGCTAAATGTCTTGCAATAAACAGGACAGCTCCTGTATTAGTCTATTTTCACACTTCTAAAAAGAACTGCTGGAGACTGGGAAATTTATAAAGAAAAGAGGTTTAATTGACTCACAGTTCCTCATGCATGGGGATGCCTCAGGAAACTAACAATCATGGTGGAAGAGGAAGCAGGCACATCTTACACAGCAGCAGGACAGGAACAGAGTGATCAGGGGAAATTACCATTTATAAAACCATCAGCTCTCATGAAAACTCACTATCACAAGAACAGCAAGGGGGAAACTGTCATCACAACCCAATCACCTCCCACCAGGTCTCTCGTTAGATACATGGGGATTACAGTTAGAGATGAGATTTGCATGGGGACACAGAGCCAAACCATATCACCTCCCTACAGCAGAGAGTTCCTGGCTCAAAATGTCAATCATACTGATCTTGAGAAACTCTGGTTTCAATTTAGCCATATTTGCCACTTTCTTTGCATTTCACTTTTCTTGCTTCCCATACTTTACGTCTGAGCTCACTGTCCCTCTACTGGAATGAAGGGTATATGCTTAACAAACTCAGTTTTTGCTGTTGTCTTCTCTCTCTCTCTCTCTTTCTTTCTTTCCTTTTAACTTTATCTTTATCCTTGGAATTTATTTTGCAAAGTGTGAAATTATAGAATGGAAGGAAGTTTTCTTTGGGTTACATGTCGACTATGGACAAATAAGCTGGCAACTTAGTACTCACTCATTTGAAAGAAACCTTCCCTTTTATCTCTGACTGTGATGCAGCTCTTCCTTCAGGTATTTGATGTACTGATGTGCACTATGATGTATCACAGTGTAGATTTCTTATTATTTTTCCTGCTTGGAGTTCACTGAGCTTTTTGAATTTGTGAACAAGTATATTTAATCACATCTGGAAAATTATTAACTATTACTTCTTCACATTTTGCCACTGTTTCTCCTCTCTCTACTCTTCTTAAAGACCAATTAAACATGTTGAAGCATATTCACAAACTCCATGTCTCATAACCTGTTTTTCATATTTTCCATCTTTTTTGGTTCCTTGCACACCATTCGGGATATAGCTCTTAGATTATCAACTATCTCTTTAATTGTGCTATTCTGATGTTCAACCAAACCACTGAGATTTTTTTTATTTCCAGAAATTCAATTTTTTTTTTTTTTTTTTTTTTTTTTTTTTTAGATGGAGTCTTGCTGTATCACCCAGGCTAGGCTGGAGCACAGTGGTGCAATCTCGGCTCACTGCAACCTCCGCCTGCTGGGTTCAAGCAATTCTCCTGCCTCAGCCTCCCAAGTAGGTGGGACTACAGGTGAATGCCACCATGCCCAGCTAATTTTTTGTATTTTTAGTAGAGACGGGGTTTTACCATGCTAGCCAGGCTGGTCTCAAACTCCTGACCTCGAGATTCATCTGCCTCGGCCTCCCAAAGTGCTGGGATTACAGTGGTGAACCACTGTGCCCAGCCCCCAATTTGATTTTTTCCCTAAATCTGCTATGCTTCCTTTCATATTTCCTGTTTCTTCCAGATTTTAAAGCTAGTGTTTTATTTCTTTAGAAGAGTAAGAATAGTGAATTTTTATTATCTGTAATCACTACATTTGAAATACATGCAGACCTGTTTCTTCTGTTTCTTTTTTTTTCCTGCTGTTTCTGGCTCATGATATTTTGTTTTATTGTCTACTCAGTTGTCTTAGAAGGATACACCCATTTTACAAAAAGAATATTTATGGGACTCTTTAAGGACTAGATGAGGTTCCCCTCAAGATGATTTGGCTTTGCTTCTGGGTACACTAACAGTCTGAGAATTCTTCAATTCAAGTTCCTAGTTTGAGGATACTGAAAGCACTCATCTCAGGATGAGAATGCAAAACTTCAGGGACTGTTTTTTACCTTTGTCTCCTAAGCTCATATATGCCCTAAGCATGTAACTCTAATGACCCAGCTTAATGACGGGAGGGTCTTTGCTACATTTTCCACCTTGTGGGTTTAAGACCTTGATTCTTCAAGGCCACAAATATGAAGCTCAAATCTACTTAGATCGTTCAATGTCTTTGGGACAAAAGTGGGTTTATTTCTATGTGTCTGCTCACATATCTGGATACCTGCTTCCCCTACAATTTTGTCCCAGTTGCTCTTCACTGGCTAATCTATTCTTCAATACTTTTAGAGACATTAAAAAAAAATATATGTTCTGTACTATGGCTTTTACAAAAGGATGTGCTCAAATAACTAACCAATATTAAAGTAAGTTGTTAAAACATGGTGTCTTATATGCAATGCTCAGTGAATATCTATAGCTTGTCAGTGATTAAAATTTCTAATATTCTTGACATAAAATCATTGTATGATGCACTAAGATGTTAGGAGTCTAATGGATAACATTTATTATGACTTAGAGTTATTATGAAGGTTAAATAAAAATTAAATCAATTGCTATCCACATGAATATATTACGCTTATGTTGGCAAAGCTAAAAAGTTGTTATCTCACCTAATGAAAATATTAACAATTTCAGTTTTTTTATGTAATAATAATACACATCATAGAGCTGAGGTTTGTCATACTCCAGGCACCTGTATTGTCTCATTTAATCATCAAATCTATCTCTAAGAAACAGATCATTTTACAGAATAAAAACAATGGAAGCACA
This sequence comes from Macaca mulatta, assembly GCF_049350105.2. Taxonomy (NCBI): domain Eukaryota; kingdom Metazoa; phylum Chordata; class Mammalia; order Primates; family Cercopithecidae; genus Macaca; species Macaca mulatta. The sequence continues at coordinate 19,244,875 of NC_133408.1, read as the reverse complement.
AGGAAGTTAAAGTACCTAAAGTCACATAGCTGGTAAGTGATGAAGACAGAATTAGGCCTCAGGATTATAACTCTTGAACCCATGTTCTTAACTATATGAAATGACTTTATTTCCATATGTTGGCTTCTACAGAATCAATTTTGTTTATAGGAAGCTGGTAAACAATGAAGCCAATGATTATAACTATTAACATTCCTAAAATCCCTAATAAATATAAATCCATATATTCACTTTGTCCTGGAGGAGTTATTTGCAAAAGAAATGGATCATTCTCTTAAAAAAAAAATAAATTTTCATTCCCAAGAGACCTTATTTAATTTTATATCTCTGATCACCAAAATATACAGTAAGATCATTAGAGTCTAATAAAATTAAATCTTATCATTTCAATAGTCTACTGATGATCTAGATTTCTGTTTTATGATTGATCAGCAGAGCTTTTTTAAGATTATGATTTATGGGAGAACATTCAAAACTTCAAAGGAATCTTTGCAAAGGAACTAATCAAGCAGAATTAAACCTCACCACATAAAGAGAAAACTTTGAGTCATCAGTTCAATAAAATTACAGTTACATAAGAGAAGCCTGAGTGAATTGTTACTAATTGTAGCCAAAAAACAAAAAGTTACACATCATGGAAAAAAAGAGTGAGCTGCAACGATGGTTTCATTTTTATTTATAAACATAGCAATCCCTAAAGGGTTCAAGTTGATTAGAAATTATGTGCATGTGTAATAAAAAGTGGATTTTTTCCCCAAGAATTTGGCATCTAACAAAAATTTTCAGTGCTTTAAAGAATAAGAAAAGGGTAAAGGAAATAGCAAGTTCAATCAAATGTTCCCAACCTTTCTCAAATCCTCAAATACCAAGGTACTTGAATTAGTTCCTGTCATTTGGCTGATGAGTGAATTGGGATTGTTTTGAAATCAATTGTTGTCAACAGACTCATTAATTTCCCAAGAACTGGTCAATAGTTTACTTATTTTTTGAAACGCATTATTAAAGTTGACTAAAAGAAATTGGATTTGAGTCATGCTGATTTAAATAGCTGCTATTTTTTTCTATGAAACTTTACAGTATTAAGTAATCTAGAAGCATAGTCAGTCACTCTTTTCCCAGTTGAAATAAAACTAAATATATATTATAAACTTTTTCCTATAGTTTATCATATAGGATAGCCATATCATAATATCTGATGGATATATTTGTTTTGCCTTTAGTCATTAAACTTTTTCATTTGACTCCATCAACTTCCAGATGGTATATTTATTTAAAAATCAAAATAAACCCTGAAGTATGACTAGGAACACAAAATCCAGTTTTTTTAAAAACTCCAACTTAGAGAGTCAGGTTTCATTTTAGAAAACATAATGCCCCAAACTATTGCTTTTTCAGAGAAATAAGAATCCACTAAGCTGATACATTTACTTTGAAAACCCAAAAACCTCAGTCAATAATTTAAATAATTTCAAAAGATGATTTAATTATATCAGCAGCTTTGGGAATGTTAAGAACATCTACATTTGTTGCTGTTATTTATTATTGTTTTGGTTTTGTTGTGTTAAAGCAAACTAATATGCCCTGAGGAGGAGTCCGTACTTCTATATTTGAGTTCTTGTGGACAAACTGTAACCTAGCTTAATAGGCAGAAAAGATTGAAAACCTAACTTAGGCGGTTGTGCCTATAACAACAGCTGCATCTTAGCCCATCCCAGCAGCCATACTTCAACCACTCATAGACTGCTGAGTGTTCAAATTGTGTTCGAATAAGGCAAACGCCAACCTGTAACCAATCCCACTGTTTCTGTACCTTACTGTGGATTTCTGTGCATCACTTCCCTTTTCTTGTCTACAAATTTGCTCCGATCACGAGTCATCCCTGGAGTCTCTCTGAATCTGCTGTGATTCTGGGGGTTGCGCCATTCGCGAATCATTCATTGCTCAATTAAACTCCTTTACATGTAATTCAGCTGAAGGTTTTTGTTTAACAGTTGTTTCATGTTTTTTTAATAAAGAAGTGACCAGATGATTAGGTTCATTTCCAGCGATTTCCTTTTCTGTGTGTGGCAATTGGAAGATGGATAACTAGTGAGTTCCTGTGAGAACTGTCAAAATGGCATTGCTGTAGTTTTATGACAGCAAAAAGATGACATTTAAGATCACATTAAATTCAAGAAGAATGCTGTATGAGTCCAAGTTTTGATTTCTTGCAAGTAACTAAATAAGGTGTATTTTTTTATTTTTGACTTTAGTCATGTCTCTGGTAGAAAAACAGTGGTATAGCCACGAATCTCCAATTCAACACCCATCATTGCTGAAGCTTTCCAAGAGAGATGTAGAGGGACATTCAAACAAATTCACGTGGCTCCTACCAATATGGTTTGGTCCTAAAACCCCTTGAAAATGGTGAGTCGTGCCACCAATGACTTCCAAGAATCTTGTTTTGCTCCTCTAGATTCATTGTTATCCTATAAACATCTTTGCTGTTTAGACGTATGTAAATATGAGGCCACAACCTCATATTTACATACATATAATATGTGGAGACTCCAAAACATGAACTCTAGGAAAATCACCCGTAGAAACTTGGAAAGAAATTCTTCACTTCAGCTACAGCAGCCGGTCTAAGCTATCCCTCACTAACTTTTTGTTTGTTTGTTTGTTTGAGACAGCGAGAGCATCTCGCTCTGTTGCCCAGGCTGGATTGCAGTGGCGTGATCTCAGCTCACTGCAACCTCCGCCTCCTGGGGTCGTGATTCTCCTGCCTCAGCCTCCTAAGTAGCTGGAATTACAGGCATGTGCCACCATGCCTGGCTAATTTTTTGTATTTTTAGCAGAGACAGGTTTTCTCCATGTTAGTCAGGCTGGTCTCGAACTCCCGACCTCAGGTGATCTGCCTGCCTCGGCCTCCCAAAGTGCTGGGATTACAGGCATGAGCCACTGCACCCGACCTGAAGACTGATTTATTTTAAGAAATTGGCTCATGTGATTGTAGGGGCTGGCAAGCCTGTCATCTGTAGAGCAGGTCAGAAAGCTAAAACTTCAGGTAAGAGTTGATGTGGCAACTTTGAGTGTAAATTCCAAAGGGCAGCAGACTAAAACACAAGGAGAGTTTGTATTATTTCATTCCAAAGAATTCCTTATTCAGGAATCTTGTTTTTGCTCTTAGGGCCTTCATATAATTATAGGAGACCCACCCACATTATGTAGGGGAATCTGCTTTACTCAAAGTCTACTAATTTAAATGTTAATCATATCTAAAAAATATCCTCACAGCAATAACTAGACTGGTGCTTAACCAAACAACTGGGCAACATAACCTGGCCAGGTTGACACTTAAAATTAACCATGACAATGTGTTTTTGAAAAAGTGTCATAAGCACTCAGTAAATGCTTTCTAATAAATATTTAAAATATACAATTCTAACATTACTCTTTAATTTATTTAGCAAATAAATAAAATCCAGATACAATGCACTAGCTTTTTTCCTATAAAAATAAAATAAAATGAAAACTTTGGTTACAACTATTTAAAAACAGTTTATGTAACTAAGCCATTAAAACAATAGTTCTACAGACAGGCATGGTGGCAGGTGCCTTTAATCCCAGCTACTTGGGAGGCTGAGGCAGGAGAATCACTTGAACCAGGAGGGAGAGGTTGCAGTGAGCAGAGATTGTGCCACTGCGCTCCAGCCTGGATGACAAAGCAAGATTCTATCTCAGAAAACAAACAAATAGTTACAGGCTAATACTTGAAGTGTTTGTTATGCAGCAATAAAATGTTCCCTTGAAACTTGGAAGAAACTTACACAGTTCCTTTTCAGTTAAAAAAAAAAAAAAAAAAAGCAAACAAAAACTGCTTTGGGAGGCCTAGAGGGGAGGATCACGTAGGGCCAGGAGTTCAGAACCAATGTGGGCAACATAGAAAGATTACATCTCTACCAAAAAAAAAAAAAAAAAAAATTTCTTTAGCTGGATTTGGCAGTGAATTCCTGTAGTCCTAGATACTCAGGAGGCTAAGAAAGCAAGATTGAGCTCAGTTGTTCAGGTCACAGTGAGCTATAGTAGTGCTGCTGCAATCCAGCCTTTGTGCCAGAGCAAGACCCTGTCTCTAAAATATAATAACGATGAGAACACTTGGACACAGGATGGGGAACATCTCACACCGGGGTCTGTCGTGGGGTGGAGAGAGTGGGGAGGGATAGCAATAGGAGATATACCTAATGTAAATGACGAGTTAATGGGTACAGCACACCAACATGGCACATGTATACACATGTAACAAACCTGCAGTTGTGCACATGTACCCTAGAACTTAAAGTATAATAATAAAAATATATATATAATAAAGTCAATATATATAAATAAAACTTATATAATAAAAACAGAAATATTGCATGTAAGTCAGGAAAGGGAAAAAATAAAAAATAGAAAACTACCTCACAATTCACACATCTTTAACATAGTATGAGGCTTTTAGAAACAGAAAAAAAAATGTTTTATGCCAATTTCAAATGTGTGATTTATAATTTTCAAAAGATATATTCATTCTTAGTCCTACAGCAACACTACTGATGAGTTTACAACTGACCAGAGATAGTCTTGCTGTAATTACAGGTTGAGTATGTTTTTGTAGACATTAAGAGGTTCTGGAGATAAATAAATTATTATATGGACATTATAACTTTTACTAGTATAGCTATTTTGAATTGAAAAATGCTGATGACTTTCAAAAAATCAACTGTTGTTTAAATTAGATAAATCCACATTAAAGAGGCTTAAGTTTATTTAACACACAAAACAAATCAAAATAGTCCATCTGAACAACAAATTTCACTGATCCAAAAAAGTAGATATTTAATCCCCAACATTCTTGTTCTTTGCCCAGTTAAAATTCCACAATATTTACTGTCTGATACGAGGGAACTAAGTCGTTTTTCTATGCTATATGAATAATAGTTTGTTTTTGCCATAGAATGATATGAAAAATGTATCCATCAAGGTACAAAATCTATTTGCAAAAATCACCTAGTAATCCATGACGTGAGTCCTTTGCATAAGATATATCCAGGTTCAAATTCACATTTTTCCACATATTAGCTGTGTGATCCTAGACAACCTTAACTTTCTCATTCCTAAGCTTAATTGTTGGCAATAGTGATATTTATTCTTTATTTGATACTCACTCCAGTTTAAATTGGATGTTAAAAAAATACCCAAAGATTAGAAAATATAATAAAGTAACATGCCCTGGACTGTTCTTTAGCAAGTATTGCTGCTTGAAAGTAAAATGCACCAATTTTAAATGCATAGTTCAAAGTCTTAACTAATGTATACAGTCAGGCAGCTACACCGCAACATGATACAGCATATCCTTATCACTCCAAAAAGTTCTTACATGGCCCTTTGCAATCCCTCCTCTCTCATGCTTTGGTCCCTGAAAAGCACTGCTCTGTATTTTAAAGTTCTGGTTTTTCCCTTTCTAGAATTACAAAGAAATGAAATCATTCAGTGTGTAGTCTTTTATGCTGCCTCCTTTAATTTAGTATAATTCTTTATAAACTCATTTATGTTGTTGCATATATTAATATTTTATTTCTTTATGTGGCATATATGCAAAAATTGTACAGGGCCAATTGTATATTCCTGCATTTGTTTGTTTGTTTTGGTTTTTGGGTTTGTTCTGTTTTGTTTTTGAGACAGAGTCTTGCTGTGTCCCCAAGCTGGAGTGCAGTGGCACGATCTCGGCTGATTGCAACCTCTGCCTCCCGGGTTCAAGTAATTCTCCTGCCTCAGCCTCCAAATAGGTGAAACTACAGGCCCACCTCGTCCACGAATTTTTGTGGGGTTTTTTGTTTGTTTGTTTGTTTTTGCAATAAAGACAGGGTTTCACCATGTTGGCTAATCTGGTCCTGAACTCCTGATCCTAGGTGATTCGCCTGCCTCGGCCTCCCAAAGTGCTGGGATTACAATCATGGGCCACTGTGCCCGGCCGGGTATTACTGTATTTTTTAAAACATCCATATATATGAATAGACAAAGATTTCTACATATGACATACATACATTTTTTAAAAGATTCATAAATTGGCCCTCATTACAATTATCAGTAACTTGTCTTAATTACAATTAAATTCTGATCACTGAAAATCACCATTTAAAAAGTGAAAAGAAAAATGACAGACTGGGAGAAAGTATTTGCAATGCATAAATTCAACAAAGAAATAGTATCTAGAATACATAGAGGGCTCTTATAAGTAAATAAGAAAAAAAATCCAGTTAAGAGATGGAAAATTTGAACAAACACTGCACAAAATGAGATATCATAAAACCAGAAAGCAGGCAAAAGGTAATCAACATAATGAGTCATCGGAAAAATGCAAACTACAACCACAGTGAGATAGTAAGATACATCCACAAAAAAGACTAAAATAAAACTAGCAATATCAAGTGTCAACAACGATATGAAACAACTAGAATTCTCACAGTGCTCATGAGAGGATAAACTGATACAATCACTTTGAAAAAAAAAAAATTATTTCCTACGTCCTGGCTATTTCACTTTTGAGTATGTCCCTAAACAAAATGAGTACTTAACGTTCAACAAAATATATGCATAGTAATGTTCATAATAGAGCTTATTCATTGTGTACAAAACTGGAAACATCCCAAATATCCATGAATAATATGATAATGTATTGTGGCACACGTTGGTAGTATAGAATGAAATGTTAAGCAGAAAACAGGAAAGAATGAATTATTGCTGCATACAGCAGAATGGAATAATTCTTTTTTTTTTTTTTTTTTTTTGAGACGGAGTCTCACTCTGTCACCAGGCTGGAGTGCACTGGCGCGATCTCGGCTCACTGCAACCTTCGCCTGCCAGGTTCAAGTGATTCTCCTGCCTCAGCCTCCCAAGTAGTTGGGACTACAGGCCTGCCACCACGCCCAGTTAATTTTTGTATTTTTAGTAGAGACAGGGTTTCACCATGTTAGCCAGGAAGTAACTAGTCTGGAGAGGAGTACTGAGTAGGAAGGAACACATGGGAGCCCTCGAAGGTATTTAAAATATTCTATGCCTTGCTCTGGGTGGTGATTACATGAGTGTATACACATATAAAAAATAATCAGGCAGTTTATTAAATATTTGGGCACGTAAATGCACATAAGATACCTCAATTAGCAAATAACTCTTTGAAGATACTGCAGATCATCTGGGCGTGTCATCTGGGAAGGCATTTTGAGACAGAACATAAACATTTTCATCAGATGTAAGTTCAGCTCCACAGTTTGAATTCATAGTATCTTCAGTTAAAGGCCACACAGGTGGTAATGATGTTTCCTGTTGCTATATTTAGCGATATCGTAGTTTTAACATAGCTTGACTTTAAATACGAAGTTGTGGCAAGATTCAATTTACTCACTCATCATAAGAAATGTACTGAAGAAAGTTCATATTTACAATATATTTTTATTAAAAATAAAATTATAAACGTGTTTTTTAATGAATTGATAGCTCTATAAATGCCCACTGACTTGGTAACATATGTAAACATATATAAAGCTTAAAGTAACTATTAAACAACGGATTTCAGGTTTATTTTAGAATTTGATATGATAAAAGCACTGCAAAAAGGGCAGTTAAATAAAATGTAGGCTACATATTCTCATTCCAGATACTATAAGAAATGAAAAATACCTTGTACGTTAGAAGGTAACCATTGATATATTTGTTTAGTATGCATTTATTTAAAATAATTGTACAAACACCTATTTTTCAATTAGAATGCATATTGAAGACATTATGTACCATGGCATGCATAAGGCGTCAGGGAACAACAATGAGACAGAGATTAAACTCAAAAGGGTTCATAGTGAGAGAGCAGACACACAAATATCATTATAATTCAATGTTGAAATTGGGTCAGAGTTACGTGCTCATGGAGAGTTCTACGCCAAAGTCTATAAAACACAGTTCCAGTCCAAAGAACTTAAAAATGTGACCACAAAGTGAAGTCCATATCAACTTTAAAAACAAAATTCAACATTAATTTCTATAAAACTTGTAATTCATGGTAACTAAAGTTTAAATGTCCTATATTTTAAATTTGGTATAATCAATTCATTGCAGTCTCTGTATTTTTATCTAAGTGTGTATGTGTGTGCCTATATTAAATGCAAAACAATCCAAATGAAAGGCATGAGAAAGATAATATTTTTGTCATATATTTTCTACTGTCAAACTTCCCAAATAAATGCCTGTTAATGATTTCAGGTTTGAAGGGCCTCTTTTCCAAATGCCAGTGAGCATGACAAGTGGCCCACACTTCAAGACTTTATAGCCCTCTGATATCCTTGCTCTCAGACACAAACCAGATACTTTACCATCTGCTTTCCTTCTTGCTGATCACTCACTTTTTAGGTTAGATAACATTCACAGAAAACCATAAACACATCATATATTACATGATAATTATCCTTCCTTAAAGATAACAGAAAAGGAAACTCATTTTCTGATGTCACTTACTTCAAAAAGCTTCAAATCCAAAAGATGAGCAATATTTGTTCCACTGAGAAATAAATTAGAACATAAATGTTGAACACTCAAGAAACCAGAGATAAATTCACATACAATAACTCTCCTGAAATTGTCTTTGTTCGTAGCACAATATTAAATGAGCCCAATGTGAGGGAAGATAAACAATATTTTTCATTTGTTAGACTATCCCACAGATTCACTGGAGAATGTCAGAATATACAGCACGTTAGAAGTGCTTTGTCTGTGTCATGATATTGATTCCTCTGATTATAATGTGATATTTTAACTCAAAATGTGATTCTTATGGTGAAAATATGGAGAAAACACTTATTGATGAGCCCACTATTTGCCAAAAATAATATATTAGAAGAAAGATGTTACATTAGCCCGTTTTCAGCCTGCTGATAAAGGCATACCCAAGACTGGGTAATATATAAAGAAATTAAGTTTAATGAACTCACAGTTTCAAGTGGCTGTGGAGGCCTCACAATCATGGTGGAAGGCGAAAGGCATGTCTTACATGGCAGCAGGCAAGAGAGAGAATCAGAACCAAGTGAAAGGGGTTTCCCCTTACACAACCATCAAATCTTGTGAGACTTACTCACTACCACGAGAACAGTATGGGGGAAATTGCCCTCATGATTTAATTATCTCCTACCAGGTTCCTCCCACAACATGTGGGAATTATGGGAGCTACAATTCAAATGAGATCTGGATTGGGGCACAGCCAAACCATATCAGATACCTTGAACTACGTAAGTCTAAAAGCGAAAATTTCAGGGTTTGCAGTCTGTCCATTCAGTGACCATTTTTAGATAACTACAGTGACTTGCTGTCTTTATGCTACTTCCCCCATTCATTCTCTAATTTCAAAGGTGCCTTAGACTTTATCATAAATCACACAACAAATTGTTTTATAAAGCTATATTGTTCTTCACTTTTTAAAGATGTCTTCAATTTTTACTCCCCCACAATCATATAGATATGGTAACAAGGTCCTACAACAAAAATTACCAGATGTCAAGCTCTGCATTTGACTCTGTGCATTTTGACATCATCAAGTATATCTTATTCAGCTTCAGTTTCCCAGCCTAACTGAGAACCTAGGACTCAAAAAGTTTATTGGTTGAATGAAGGAAGCCATAATTAGGAGTGCATTAGTCCCCTGGAAGAAACTCACTTGTAATTGTATGATACAGTGTGCTCCCACATGAAAAGGATTAAGAAAAACAATGTCTACATATTCCCCTCATTTCTCTCCAGTTACAGTTTTACAGCTTTAATTTTTCCCTTTACATCAAATTTCTGGAAAGCTTTGTCTAATTTCTGCATGAATTATGGTGTCTTGGATTTCACCCTAGTTGGCTATTTTTTCTGTCTCTTTTAAAAGCATCTACTCTTCCTGTCACTGAACTCATGGCCCCAATCTAAGCCCTCTTTCCTTTCTACTCTACACTCTCAACAGTGTTAATTTCACCCATGTTCAAAGCTTCAATAATAAGTTTCACCGATAACTTATGTGTGAAATAATTTATCTATACAATTACTTAATATCTCACAAACACATAAACAAGCTTGATCTTATTATCTTCCAATGCTAGCTAAATCATCATCACCCATCCAATAATGAAAAACAGAAAATTAAGAGTTACACTCTTCAATACAAGAAAGAGCCACTACATAGTGTGGGGGTTCTGGGAAGGTAGCAGGGGCTAGGACCTCAAGCACAGGGTACAAGTGGCCTCAAACAGTAGGTATATGGGAAATCCTTTTATTATAGTAAGAGAGTCAGGTTTGATATCAGAAAAATGAGATATTCTCTACCGAATGGCTTTTATTTTCAGTATAAATTACAACATGAATTTATCTACCAAAAATGAATAGAAAAAGTTGGTTGAATTTTGATGAGACACAAGAGAAACTTGATAGAAATTCCAGGTGGTTTCAAGGTCTCCTCTGAGCATTGTGATTATTGATATATAATGAAACCATTTGCCCTGTGGTTGCAGCTTTCTCCATCGGCACTCAGTTTCTTATGAAAATAAGTGAGGGAAGAAAAATGGGGCAGAAGTAGGTTCACAATTCCTTATCCATGATTCCAAACTCCAAAATTTCCTGAAGACCATTTTTTTCCAAATTATTTTGGCTGCAAACCAATTTTCTGATAAGAATTCATGTAGAGTCTATATTTATTTAAATTAGAGTACACGCAATACATTTTGCTAAATGTATCTGTTGTTTTATATTATGGGGTACTGTCTCAGACTGTTACAGGTGTTATGTAATTTTTTAAAAATTCGAATTCTGAATCATGTTTAGTTTTAAGGGATTTTTGACAAAGGTTTGTAGATTCAGCATAAGCATCCATTCAGATTTGACATTTTGCCAGAAGGTTTAATTTTTCCATAACTTTTTGACAACCTTATCTCAGGAATAATGCTATGTGTGTGCTGAAAATTAGAAGGTAAATTATTAAGTTATGCATTTATATTTGATCTACTGTTAACTTTATGAGAAAATAAAGCAATTTTCTGAAGTTTCCCTGAATGCAGTGTTACCAAAACCTTTATGGGAAAAGTTTTTCAAGTGATAATTTGGCTCTGAAATTCCCTTTTGTGTTCTTATAGAGAATGGATTTATATAATGGCAATACGTTATTTTTCATTTAACATATTTTTCAATATGTTACATGAGAATAGCTTACCTCATGTTCTGATTATTATTCCTGTATGAAATACTTTAATGGCTTAAAACATAACACTTATTTTATTAATATCAGTTCTCAAGGATTTTATTTTGTGGGTCAGAGGAAAGGCTGCAGCTGAGCACTTCTGGCTTGGAGTCTCACGATGTTCAGTTTGATAGTAGCTGGGCCTGGAGCAGTAGGCCTAGAAATCTCTTTCTTTCTATGTTTTCTCAAGCCATCTTCATATGGTCTCTCTATGTGAGCTATTTGGGGCTTCCTCACAGCATGACAGTTCAAGGCTCTTGCATAAGGATTCCAGCAACTAAAGTGAAAGTAATCTTTTTTGAACTAACCACAAAACTCACACAGCATTCCTTCTACCACTTTTATTTGTTATAAGCAAGTCATAAGCCTGACATTACAAGAAGGGAAGTAATCAGAGAGGTACTTTGCTACACCTTAACTTCTGTTAAACTCTTCTGTCTTATATCTAGAGGAGCTTTAATATGATGCATATAGCTAAACTCGTGAATCACTACTTAGAGCCCCATTACTTCATAGTTCCTCAGCTTTTGATACAGCTGTCCACTTTCTCCTTTCTGAAGCATTTCCTTCCCTTGGCTTCTGTGACACCACGTTTCTCCTCCTTCTCTGTTTATATCTTGTTTCTTCATCAATTCAACCTCCCATAGAGGGCTTGATATGTTGAAGTTTCTCAAGAACCTACTCCCTCTTGCCTTCTCACCTTGAAATGTCATCCTAGGCATTTGTGTTGGTTCCCTGAAGCTGCTATAACAAATTAGCACACATTTGCTAGCTTAAAACACGAAATGAATTCCCTCACAGCTCTGGAGGAGAGAAGCCTGGAATATTTCCTCCAGAGGCTGCTCAAAGGGAGCTTCTGTTTCTTGTTTCTTCCAGCCTTTGGTGGCTCCAGATATTCCTGGGCTTTTGGCTGTATTACTCCAATCTCTGCTTCCATCTTCATATGGCCTTCTTCTCTGGGTCTAGGTCTCTTATAAAGTTACTTGGCATTAGTTTTAGGGCCCACCTGGATAATCCTAGATGATCTTATTTCAAGATCCTTCACTTAGCTATATCTACAAGACCCGTTTTCCAAATAAGATAACATTCACAAGTCCTAGGGATGAGGACACAGACATATTTGGTTCGGGGTACTGACCATAAACACCATTCAGTCCACTTCAGCATAGTCTATTCTGTGGATTTAATTGCCATCTGTTTAGAAATTCATATCTCCAGTTTTCTGAGTATCTCTTCTGAGTTCTACATCTATATATTTATAAACATGATAACCTGTTATGCATCTCCTTTAGATATCAGAAAGATCCCTAACACAGTTGTTCAAAATGAGTCTCCCTGTAGAAGCCCCTGAGTCTGCTCCTCCAGTTCTTATCTCAGAAATGGAATCATAATTCACCTAGTTGTGCATGTGTTTATGGATGTTAATTATTTTGTTCACAATCTGCATATACAAAGATGTCCCACATTTAATACTTCTTCAATATTTCACCAGTTTCCCCACTTCTAACCTTTCTCAATGCTATCACTCTACTAGAACATGAAATCATCCACTAAAAGTAAAGGAGAACACTGCAACTTCCAGGATGAAGTGTCCATCATCATCATCACAAGTCTGGATCCCATCACCGCATCACTCCCCCTTTACTACCTTCAATTACCTCTCAATTCTTTCCACTTCCATTAGTTTCCACTGTCACTGTTCTAGTGCAGTCATCATTAGTTTTCACCTGAATGACTGTGGAAGCCCCTAAATGAATCCCAGCTTCACCATCATTCACCCCTCAAGCTACCCTCCACATTGCAAAAACAGTAGCTTACAAAACACAAAACTGGTTTTATCACATAAGTGCCTAAAGCCTTTATGGCTTTTCAATGATTTCACAATAAAGTCCAAAATACATAACATGGCCTTTCAGCAAGTAACCACTCTCTACCTCTCCAGGCTCACTGCCCAACACAGCCCTGCTTTCTCTAGACCATGACACCTTCTTTCACATGTGCCTCTACACAGAATGCTTCTCTGGCCTGCAATGACCACCTGCTCTACTTCATCAGTAAGTGAACCCCTGATTATCTGTAAAGTTTTGTCTATAATGCTACTTAATTTTATCTTAATGCCACTTCTTCAGGATAGCTCTAAATTATAGTCCTAAATTTATCTCTCCATTTTTTACTTTCATTCCATTTCATACTTCTTTATATCACAAATGCAATTGTGTTAATTATCACTATACTTCATCCAATCTAAGTCTACTGATTTGAAGATACATTATTTAATAAAACTGCCAAACTATGACATTCACATTCTTATTAGAATTTTTGTTTTATCTTAAAGAATGAGCTGTTTAGCCCCATCTGCTTATATTTTATAACATTACATTCTTTTGCATACTTTGCATTCTTTGTTCAAAAAACAAAAATGTTGATTAAAGTATTTATAAAATGTCTTCATTATCCCTCAGAGCCCAAATAATCCGCACTACTTTTCAAGTCAGAATGGTTGATGTCTGTGCTTGCTCATACAATAGTATCTGCTGTGTCATCAGGAGTGTTGATGGTGTAGTACTTCTTAAAATTGTTTTCCACTTTTGTCTCTGGGAAATTGCTGTCATCCATTCTGGAATTTTTCATGCTTATGCATAGGCAATTAATCGCAACTACCATGGCACAACTACTGGCAAGCCATCAATAATTGTGAGATTCAATGCTATTACAGAGATGTTAAAAGAGAAGAATAGTGTATATTTTAGAATCTAGCAGTTTGATACATATTTATATAACTATTTGATTAATTCCTATCCCTACTGATAAATTTTCACATCCGCCCAAGCAGATTTTGTAAGTATATTGGGCATTCCATTTCATTGTGTCAATCTTCACCAAGAATATTACAAAAACTCTGTATCTAGCAGACCTTCCTCTAGAACTCTCTCCTGTTGGGGAGTTTCTGATTACATGCCTGCTTGGAGGACAGGTATAAGAAATCAGCTAACACCTCCAAGGACTCAGAGAAGAGCAAAGAAAAAATCCTTTCAGTTGTGCCCTTGTGAACAGGTGAAGGTGCTGCCTGAATCTACCACCACACACAACACGTGAAATTGCTCAAGAAATTGCACAAGCCTGTTGTTTTCACCTCACCCGGTTCACGGCGTCAAATGCAACCCCTGTATCTCCCTCAGCATACCACTGTGTTCCCTCTTTGGGCTCCTTCATTCGTTGCTGCCTATGCTGGATACCTCTTACTCCCTAATTTTTCTTTCCAATGTTTTCACCTCTTAGACTGCATTACCAAATCACCAGTGTTTTTAATTGTTGACTTATCTTTTTGTATATATCAAAACAAGACTCTAGCCCCAGACAACGAGGGATGAGGCACGGCCTCCTGATGAGTGCTGAGCTGGTAATGCTAGGAGAGGGCTCCAACATCCTCCTATCCAAATTAAGCCTGAAGTCATTCTTAGTCAAAGAGTCATCTGAGGCATGGGAAAGGCTTACATTCCTCCAGGCCAAGCAAGGTACACAGATGGAAGCAGTGAGGGACCAGACTCTAGAAAAGAGAGTTTTGAAAATGGGAGGCCAGTGAAGGATGTGATAAATCTCAAGATGAAAGGCTCAATCTGAAATAACTTGGCTTTGGAAAACCTAAGGGATTCAGCATAAGGCACTAGCTTCTAATCCAGCACTGGCACTAACTGGATACCTGAGCTCAGACTTTGTTGTAACAAAAGACCACCATAGACTGGGTGGCCTGTGAACAATATAAATTTATTTATTATAGTCCTGGAGGCTGAAAGCCTGAGATCAGAATGTCTGCATGGTTGAGTTTTGATTAGGGCCCTCTTTCAGACTGCAGATCACCCACTTCTCATTGCATCCTCCTATGACAGAAAGAGAGCTAGCTCTCTGCACTACTTATAATGGCACTAACCCATTCGTGAGGGCTGCACCCTCAAGACCTAATTACTTCTCAAAGGCCCCACCTCTAAATATCATCACATTGGGATTAGGGTTTCAATATATGAATTCGGGGTAGGAGGGAGATACAAACATTCAATCATTTGATTTGGTCAATAATTATTTGCTGAATAAATAAAAGTCTGAAATACGATGATTCACCATGGTGAGACATATAAGAAGAAAGCAATAAATAAAATATTCTGAGACGATGCGAAACAAAGCATCACCACACAGACTTACAAAATAATTATGTGGAATTGAATACCCTCTATATGCCAGTTTATATGTTAAGAGTGTATTTCAATGCTAGAGTGAGCACTAATTATGGCTGCCATTTTATACATGATGAAAATGAGACTTAGAGGGTATAGTACACGGAATAATGTTTTCTCAAATATATGCCTGTCCTGATCCGCAGAACTCGTGAATACATTACTTTACATGGCAAAATGGATATCGCAGGCATGACTTAAGTTAAGGGTCTTGAGATAGAAAAGTTATCTTGAATCATCCAATGTTATCACAAAATCCCTTGTAAGGTAACGAGAGGAGGAAGTTGTGATCAGAGAAGCAGAGTTCAGAGAGAAAGAGTAAGAGAGAGTTAAAGTTGCTACGCTGCTGCCCTTGAAGACAGAGAGTGGGGCTGTGAGCCAAGGAATGTAGATGGCCTCTAGAAGCTGGAAAAGGCAAGGGAACAGATGCTGCCCTGGTGCCTTCAAAAGCAATGCCGCCCTGACAATACTTGGATTTTAGGGCTCTGACCTCCAGAAATATAATATAATGAATTTGTATTGTTTTATATTTCAAAGTTTATAGTGATTTGTTATAGCAACAATAGGAAACAAATTCCTTAATACAGAAGGATTAAGGAATTTTCTCAATGACCTCATTTTCTTAGTGAGGGTCAGCTGAAACCCAGGCATCTCTGATACTGAGTTTTGTCATTTCTCTCATCTTAGTAGCGGGAAAGTCACTCAGAAAATAGATAAATCCACACTTGTAAAATGGAAGTGTCTCAACCTACTCAACAGGAATTAGCCATTTTCAACATGCTGCCAATAATGGTGAAAAAAAAATGAGCAGATACATCTATATGAATGAAAAACTGCTACCTGTTTCTAAATACAGAGAGAAAAACTGTTCACCCAATTTTGTTAAGCTTAAATTCTCACCAGACATATCCATTTACTGTGGACTCAAGTTTGATCACTATTCAAGTCTTTTTCAATGTCTTCTCTATGGTTGGCTTACCTCCTAAACAGATAAAAATTAGTTTTCTAATTCTGTAAGACTTGTAGCACAATATATCTTTTTGTATGTACACAAAACTCTGAAAGCTTACTCAAATTCTGTTACCTCATGGTTAGCCTCAAATTTACACCAACGTAAGATTTATTTTTTCTACTAAATGTTGTTTAATAATCATTGTTTTATTTTTATTGCCAAATTCCAGTTTTAAAAATGTTGGTAGGAATGCAAATTAGTTCAACCTCTATGAAACACAGTATAGAGAAATCTCATAGCACCAAAAATAGAACTACTATTCCACCCAGCAATTACACTACTTGGCATCTCCCCAAAGAAAACAGAAAGCATTATATTTAAAAAGACACCTCCATTTGGATGTTTGTTGCAGCACTATTCACAATAGAGAAGTCACGGAACCAACCTAAGTACCCATCAATGGTTGCTGGGATAATGGAATATCATACAGCCATAATAAACATTAAGATCATATCCTTTGCAGCAGCATGAATGGAGCTAGAGGCCATTATCCTGAGTGAACTAACTCTGAAGCAGAAGATCAAATATCATGTATTCTCCCTTATAAGTAGAAGCTTAGCAATGGGCAGACATGAACATCAAGATGGAAATAATAGACACTGGGAACTCCAAAAGCGTGGACAACAAGAGGGGAGTGAGGATTGAAAAATTGCCTGTTTGGCACAATGTTTAATACTCGGGTGATGGGCGCACTAGAAGCGCATTCCCCGCAAGTACCCATGTAATACCCATGTAAGAAACAAGCACACATAGCTCCTGAACTAAAATAAATTTTTTAAGTCCTCAATATAATCTATTTGAGTTAAATAAAATATTCACAGAGATAAATGTTTAACAAAAATATATTTGTACATATAAGCATTTTATTAATAAAAACATTTGCCTTATTTTGACTTACTAATGTATATATCAGAGATATTAAAATGTACAATATACAATTAAGATATACAGTATCTGAGACACTTTCCCAGATTTTACTGGAGCTTGGAGTGAGTGAAGAATCCAATCCATAGCCCTTGTTTTCAAGGTGTTTGGTTAGGAAATCAGAATATACGGTCGAAATACAATTCATAAACAAATCCCTGAATCCAAAACATCCTAAATGTACTGCACCCTCTCTTTAAACCATTCTCCAAACTGCAATCATAACAAGTCAGACTCCAGTTTTGTTTTTCTTCCATATCTTTTTTGGAAGAGTCAGCTTAAGGCTTCAATGCAAAAGTGGGAGCTGAAATGTTGAAGAAGAGGATGTTGAGTCCCTGAATATGGAATATGGGCAATGGTATAAGGCATGTGGCTTGGTCAGTGGGTGACAGGTTTTAGTAAATGCAGTGTATAAGGGGAAAGGGACCTGTGATTGCACAGATGGGTTGAGGCCAGATCACAGAAAAGCCTGAACATTGCACTCTGTGATCAGTATTTGATTCTTCTATGTTTAAAACATTATTTTCTCAAAAATGTTTAGCACGATATAGAACTTAAGAGTACAGGGAGGAAAGCCAGCTTGCTTGGTTCTTTGCCTTCATTTCCTCATCTTGAAAATGGGATCATATATAGATCTTATCCTAATAGAGTGACTGTGAAGATTAAATGTGTTAATAGAGAAAAGTGTCTAGAAGACTGGCACAAAAAAAGTGCTAAAGAAGTGTTTTTTACTATTCCACATAACACAGATGTTGAAAAGAGTTCAGGCAAAGCTACATGTGGTTTCTCTTTACAGATTATTATTGCAACAGCTTGGAGAAATTTAGTGGGAAAAATTTGTTTTCCGTGTTTATTGTAGTACTATTCACAATGGCTGAGATATGGAATCAAACTAGGTGCTCAACAGCAGATGAGTGGATAAAGAAAATGGATGAAAAAGTACTACTGAGCCATAAAAAAGAATAATATACTGTCATTGTATCAACATGAATGGAACTGGAGGATGTTCTATTAAGTGAATTAAGCCAGGAACAGAAAGTTAAATACCACATGCTCTGCCATATGTGGAAGTTTAAAAAAAAAAAAAAAAAGTTGACTTCATAGAAGTAAAAAGTAGAACAGAGAATACCAGAGGCTGGGAAAGATAGAGGGAAAGGAAGAGATTTGTTAAAGGGTACAAAATTACAGTTAGATAGGAGGAATATATTCCGGTATTCTATATCACTGTAAGGTGACTATAGTTGACAATAATATATTACTATATATTATATAGTGTGAAATGGCTAAAATAAGGAATGCATTGAACATTCCCAACACAAAGAAATGATAAATGTTTGAGATAACAGGTATGCTAATTACCCTAATCTGATTACTAAACATTGTTATGTATTGAAACAATGCTAGGTACCTGCCATGAATATGCACAATTATTATTTGTCCATTTAAAAACAAAAGGAAAAAAAAAGAAATAGGTAGGTGTAATCCCCGCACTTTGAGAGGCCACAGGAGAGGATAGCTTGAGACTAGCAGTTTAAGACCAGTCTGCAACACAGCGAGACCCCATCTCTACAAGAAAATAAATATATTAGCTTGGTGTGATATTGGACTACAGGTTGCATGCCTGTAGTCCCAGCTACTCTGGAGGTTGAGATAGGAAGATCGCTTGAGCCCAGGAATCGAGGCTGCAGTGAACTATGATCGCACCACTGCACTCCAGCTGGGATGGCAGCAAAACCGTTTCTAAAAATAAAAATCCAGAAGAAAGAAAGAAAAAATAATTATTTTACTTTAGCCAGCATTTTACAAAATTATGGGATTTCAGATTTTTGTTATTAGTTATTTATTATTTGTTTGATCGAAGAACTAAGCATTTTAAATAGCACTTATTAATATTCCATGATACAGTTTGGGAAATCTGTTTTGGAGAATAGAGAGTATTTCTTTCATATCTAAGACAAATACAGTCAATTCTTACTATTTGCTGTAATGGGTTCTATAAAGCTACCATGAACACTAAATTAGAAAATACTAAACTATTGCTCCTAGGGTAATTCCAGAGTTACTTTCCCACAAGCCTCTGCTCAAGACATTTTCCTCAACCTAAATACCATTTGTAGTACACGTATTTGTTTGTCAACATCCTCCTAAAATTAGTCAGTCTTGTAACCTGCTCTGCCACCTAATCCTACTTCTGTATCCCACTTAGCAGGTATTCTTAAAATTCTTCACAGCATCCTAAGCTGCAGAACCTGCCTCACCTGAAAATTTAATATATTCATGATACATTGCCTTTCAAAATATGTAAGCCTCTCAGCATGAGCCACAAAGAGCTTAACATTGTCCTGACCCTGGTTTTTTTGACTTTCAGCCTCACAACAAAACTGACTTTCAGCCTCACAACTTATGACCATAAGATTTTTTTGACTTCCAGCCTCACAACAAAACTATCCCCTATACATTTTTACTGGTTGTCATCTCATGAGTCCACAAATTTAGCTAGTTTTCCATCTTTTCTATGGCTTCATTATGAACTATAAATGTTAACTTTAACTCTTTCCAGGATAACCTCTCATAGAGATAGTAACTTTTCTCTTCCTTTTTCTGGATACACCATGCTGCTGATTCATTAACACTGAACTGACAGCCAAGAGTACTATAACACATGCGTGAATGAAGCCTTTTTAACATACATATATTCTCCAGAAGGCACACCTTTTGCACTTAGAAACACTAGATAGCAGTTCGGCATTACATTTGAGGGGCCAATTTACACAGAGAAATTACCGACAAAAAGCTCAAAAACGTGAAAAACATGACACTAAAAAGATCAGGAAAAAGACACTCATTTACTAAAAGCAGGGCTGCAAAGAGGTAGCAGAGCATCACCTTTTTCAACATCAGCTGGGAACCTGCACATGGAGTGACTTAATTTTTCTCTCTGTGTATGTCCACAAATGCCTATGAAAGCACTGCAAGTGTTGATTTGGGGGGTTTCAAATACATTTTAACAAGCAGGCAAATTCAGGAATAATGAAGATTAACTGTATACTGATGACACTGTGTGCAAGAGACTCTTTTTGAATGCGGGAAGAAGATACTGCCAGTAAGAGTACAGATGAAGAGACTATGACCTCTTCACATGTCTCTGATTTCCATAAAGACTACAAGATCAGTATCACACAAGACTAATCTCAGTAGCCTGTATTTGCATGTGTTACAATTGTATGGTCACTTTATAAGGGAATGACTTATGAAAGTCATTGGTTCCTTCAGGGGAGATCTAATAAAGAGAAATAGCTGATGGCTGGACTAGTACAATGGCATTATCTGTGATGCTAGTCATTTTCGTAAGGGCTGTGTTCATTAAGAGTGGTATCATCAAGACACATCAGGTGGTATGTAGCCTAATCTAACATTCAGTTTGTCTAAAGCAGAAATCCAGTCACAGTATAGTTTGGTCATAAAAGCTATATATTTAGAGAGCAATTCAATATTTATTATAAAATCATATAGTTTAAATATGAATGGAAGCTATTTATGAAAAACAAAGTTATGAGTCATATGAATATAAATCATAGGAAATTATACCTGTCAATCATATATCATCCGTCCATGAGGTACTTCCCAAAAAGGAATAGAATAGATGATGGATGCTTACCTTTCGATCAGTCTCAAAAACATCTTTCAAATCAGTCTCTCATTTTAATCCTGCTACCACTTCCCTGGTATAGACTTTCTTTAGCGCTATTCTGATCTTATTCAATAGCTTATCACAATTTGGTAAAACACCTCCAAGACCGAGCAACACTGGCAGACAGAGCTGGCAGCTGAAGGGCCAGAGAAAGCCAGCTCTCACTTGGACAGATCTCAACCTGCAAAGACACTTATATGCCTCTGTTTTACATACTGAGAAAGAGGTTTCTGATAGTGAAGGATCTCTGAATTTATCTTCTTTATTAAACAAGTTATGATCATATTCCCTAAAATCTAAAATATTTAATGTTTGGACTTGGGCAACATAGTTAACCTAACTAAGTCTGTGGTTTTCTCATCTTTAAAGCAAGTATAGTAATTGGCAGGCCTCTGAGTCCAAGCTAAGCCATCATATCCCCTGTGACCTGCACGTACACATCCAGATGGCCAGTTCCTGCCTTAACTGATGACATTCCACCACAAAAGAAGTGAAAATGGTCTGTTCCTGCCTTAACTGATGACATTACTTTGTGAAATGCCTTCTCCTTGCTCATCCTGGCTCAAAAGCTCCCCAGCTGAGCACCTTGTGACCCATGCCCCTGCCCGCCAAAGAACAACCCCCTTTGACTGTAATTTTCCTTTACCTACCCAAACCCTACAAAACGGCCCCATCCCTATCTCCCTTTCCTGACTCTCTTTTCGGACTCAGCCCGCCTGCACCCAGGTGATTAAAAGCTTTTACTGCTCACGCAAAGCCTGGTTGGTGATCTCTTCACAAGCACGCGAGTGAAAGTAATACGGACCCAGCCTGCTCTCTGCCCTTTTCTGTGCTTAAAATGGGTAAAGTAAATGTAAAAATCAAGTTAATCAGATGAGTTATGGCATGGGATTCACTTGTAGGATTTACATTGGCTTTCAAGTCAGGGCTTTGCAATGTTAATTTTGGCTATTCAAATACTTTTCGCTCCTCGATTTCAAGCTCCTGGCAGTGCTACACAGAGATTTTTAGATCTCTGTGCCTCAAATATGTGGGATATTAACTATGCTCTGGTCATGCCTGCATGGAAAGGCAGTTACACTTCAGTGTGCGGCATTCAAGACCCCTAATTGATCATCAGCGTCAAAAATCAATTTGCATTTGAGTGAAATATTTCAAGTTTTAAATATTTAGAAGAGGTATGTTTATTTGTCTTTTAAAAAATAATACCCTAAGTGGTAAAGTTTTTAGCAAACACCTTCGGTTTGTAT